>NC_058137.1:9019462-10219462 GCF_011075055.1 Mangifera indica
TATCTTGAATCTCAGAATTAGATCAAATTGATATATCATCAACCTCAATAATCTGAAAATGACAGTAGGAATATCTAGATATTGAATCTAAAAAAATACATCATACCAGCAAAAAAGGAGCACTAAACTTTTTATATCTTGAATTTAAAGTTATATAATCGACTCAATAGGATCATTTTATCGATTTCATAAATGATAAATGTAAGACCCTTTTCACCAATAATAATGGTGATAGCCCTAGGAGTTTGGAGCTTGAAATACACACATCGGTGGTAGTTGAAGGCAAAACAAACAATGTTTGTAAAAGTGAAAAGATAATATTGTTGGTTGTACGTTGTCTACTAAATGTATGCATGACTGATCTAGGTTCACTCCATTCCCCACTCTTTGTGATGCATGACGAACTTCGCTCTTGGAAACTTAAGCGCTTTCTATTTATCCTGTTCGATCAATTGTTATTGCTGGCTAAAGAACAGTAAAAGCTCCCTCTCAATTTGACGGGGAAACAACAAATGAGAATGATAAAAAGTGGGGAAATGGTTGCTTTTATTTACATACTGTTGTTTTCCCCCAGTTTAACCTATTCATACATTTGAGGGCCTAAAGAAAGTCATCCAGAGGCTGCTTGTTTAAAAAAAAAAAAAAAAAGCAAATATTTACACCAGAATATAACCCAAAAAAATCATGTCAATTGTTTGTTTCTCTCATCTATCTTAATAATGATTATGTTAATATATATTTGATAATGTTTGTTTCTCTTCAACCACTCCGACTATCCCATATTTTCTTGTTTAATAAGATGAAATGAAAACTCTTATTTACACTTACAAAAAGTTGCACCTCCAGTCAAGTGAAAAAAGAGATCAAATATAACCATTGGATCAGGACGTAACTGTGATTAAAAGAGCCGTAAAATTACCGAGCAGCCAACAGATAAATAGATTATTTATGGCTTTTTACAGATAGAGACAAAGCGTGACGTGGAGTTCATAGAACTCAGTGCCCGCAAGCAACGGCCCAGATTCGCTCTCTTCCCCCTTCCATCTTGTTTATCTTCTCACGCTTCTTCTTCTTTCCTCGGTCTCTTTCCTGTCCATTCCTTAGATTGCTCACGCTCACTGTACTCCTCGTTTCTCTCTCTAACACCCCCCAAAATATTCCACCCAAAAATATTCGCAACCCAACAAAGATGTTGCTGGGGAAGACTCCTCGCCCTCCGATTAAGCGAACTACAAGCATGAGAGGGATCATCTTTGATGTCCCCAACATGGACTCTTTAGAGCCCTCGGATCACCATCAGCCTCATCACCTTCATCCTAACGTCCCTCAGGTTGTGCCGGAGAACATAAACGGTTACGATCAACGGTTCCTTTCCATGGTTTCTCCGAGAAACCTGCAGAGAAGTAATAATAATGAGTTCATGATGGAGACTTCTCATTTCCTCAGAACTTGTGGCCTTTGTAATCGCCGCCTTGCTCCTGGCCGTGACATTTACATGTATAGGTACGCTTCAATTTTCATTTTCTGATAACATGAAAATCAAAAAAAAAAAAATTCTTTTTTCTTGCATGATTAATCGTTAAACCTGGAAAAAAAAATCTCTTTCTTTATATATTTAACTAAATTTACTTGCAGAATAAGGACAATTATATAAAGTGAGCTATTAAGTTAGTATGATTTTACTGGAAATTATTTTTAATGCTGCAGACGTCTCTATTATAATTTTTTTCCGTGTATAATCATATTCTCTTCTCAAATCTTCAACTCTTTTTTTTTGTTGGAGCAAGAAGCAAGGGACAAGTTTAATTTTTTAATGGGGAATTTTTCTCTTCTCTTGAAATGTTTTACCGATTTTTCTGATGTTTAGCGAAAATCATTTTTCTGCTACAGACGTCTGTATTTTCCTTTTTATGTATAATCCTTTTCTTCTAATCAAATCGTAACCTTTTCATTTTTTTTTGGTTGGAGCAAGAAGCAACGGGCAAGTTGATTTATTTTAATGGGGATTTTCATGTGCAGGGGGGACACAGCTTTTTGTAGTTTAGAGTGCAGGGAAAAGAAAATGAAGCAAGATGAGAGAAAAGAGAAGTTGAGTTCGTCGTCATCATCATCATCAACATCCTCAAGGGGTCCATCGGGTTCCAAGGGGTCTGGTCAAAGCGAGCCAGTGGCTGCAGCTTGAAGACAAAGAAGTAAGAGAGAGCTAATAAATCAGCAGAAGAATTAAGAAACTTTGAGTGTTACATGCTCGTTTTCCGCCATTAATGGCGCCCCACTTGCTTATTGTCTTACATGAGACTCTTGGATTGGATGGTGATGGTGGTGGTAATAATAAGAATGGAATATAAAATTATTGTGTTAAAAAAGTAATATATATATATATATATATAAATTTATGCATCATCGAAGATGAATACTAGGTGGTGGATTGTAAAAGCTAAATATGTGTGTAACAAGAGAGTGGAAATGGATGAAATTATAATCTGAAATTACTTTTGAAATTTCACATTTTTAAACACCTTTGTCTCATCAGCTTTGCTTTTCTGTTTTTATTTGTGGCGTATTTTTGTTTTAGTTATAAAAAAAAAAAAAAAGAAAGAAAGATCTATTTATTTAGAACTCTATCAATCCAAATCTTAGACTTGATTAATTATGTGGGTTACTTTCATATTGATTAAAAGCTTGTTTATACTTCTTAATTGTATCTAACATTATGAAATATAATTTGTTGATTTATTGTTAGTTTTGTTAAATATCAAAATTATATATATATAATTTTAAATATTTAGAGGATCTAATATTCTTTTAATATTTTTTTTATAATAATAAATTTCAAATTAAAGAAATCAAAATTTTTAACCTATAGAGAGAAAAATTGTTCATGTCTTAGGACTTTAGAGGCATAGAGTTCATATTCCTTTTGTGATATTTTCAAGCTATGTGGACTATAATGATTGAAAGCACCAAGAATTTGAGAACTTGACAAAAATATCATGGGCTCACAGTTAAAGGGAAAACAGCGTTGTCAGAGGGACGACAAATTGGAAGGCTTGCCCATGCCTTGAGGGTGATTGAGCAACAACAGAGCAATCCAAGTATCATATATGCCATGACATGGCAAGCCATTCTACTTATTATAGTTTTAGACACTTCATATTGTTCTCTTAACTTCGTCCAACCAAGTTAAAATGATATGAAAGGTTTATATATTTGTAATAGTTTAAAATTTTTAAAAATAATTTAATATATAAAAATTTAAAAAATATGTGAGAAAGAGGATAAATCAAATCAAGGGTGGAGACAGATCAGAGATATATTTATCTTTATTCCTGTTATATCTCCAAACTATAGAGATTTTAGTCATCTCTATCCTTATTTTCATCCTGTTTTTGTCTGTATCAATAAATCTTTGGGGCAAAGCTCTAATTTTATAAACTAAATTATTATATTTAATGATTGTAAAATGATACATGCGTCATGACACACGAAAATATGTAACATCGTCAACTTAAACAGTAAAAATTGAAAGAGATTTCATTTGGAATGTTTTGTTGATTGAAATAATGGAGTTGGTATGTTGCTTTTGGGCCACCTTGATCAATCAAATTAACTAATACTGTTAATCAATTAAGTCCATTTGATTAGAGTATTAGGAAATACAAGATTCCTTGTACTTAAATCAATGATTAAATACATGGAATCTTGTATTTCCTAATACTCTAATCAAATGGACTTAATTGATTAACAGTATTAGTTAATTTGATTGATCAAGGTGGCCCAAAAGCAACATACCAACTCCATTATTTCAATCAACAAAACATTCCAAATGAAATCTCTTTCAATTTTTACTATTTAGTTGACGGTGTTATATATTTTCCTGTGTCATGACACGTGTATCACTGTATAATCATTAGAGATGATAATTTGATTTATAAAATTAAAGCTTTGCCTTAGCGATTCCTTGATAAAGACAAAAATAGAAATAGAAATAAAGATAAGAATGAATAAAATCCTCCTAGTTGGGAGACATAATAAGAATGAAGATAAATATATATTTGATTTGTCTTTGTCCTTGATTTGATTCATTTTCTTTCTTACATATTCTTTAAACTCTTATATAATGAATTACTCATAAAAATGTTAAATTATTACAAATAATAAATAAATGTTTCATTTCATTTTCATGAATAAATTTATAAGCAAGTTATTTAAACTCTTACATATTGGTTGGACGAAGTGAAGAGAACAATATGAAGTGTCTACAACTGTAAGAAGTAGAATGGCTTGGTCTAGGGGGATGATGTCAGAGAGATTGGCTAGATATTAAAGATAAACTTTAGGGAAAAAATGTGATTTTATAAAATTGATCTAAGAAAAAATTGTTAATTTTTAAGATTTAAGAAGGAAAATGAGATAAAATTTTAAGGCGCTAGAATTTTATTAAGTTTAACCACCTATGGGTGGATAAATGAGATTTTCAAAATTAAAGTATGAGAACTTGGAAAATTATCAATATTGGGTGAGAATAAGTCCTTTGTCTTTTAAATATAAATAAAATATTCCAAATGACCCCATTGGTATATCTATTATTCTTACAAAAATATGAAGAATTTTGTATAGATTACTGACTAAATATGTCCATACATCTATTTATAGATTAAAAAAACATTTTAATAAATTTCAAATCTTTTTATTTGGTAAAATTTTGGGAAAATATTTTGCACATAAAATTAAACAAATTAAAAGCCCAAAAGAGATCAAATAATTAATAATAATAATACTTTTTCCTTTTTATACAAACAAGTTTAATGTCAATTGAGTAAAATAATTAATTAATAAAATCAATTAGTTGAAGGTTCTTTATCAAGGGTATATGGAGTTTCAATCAAGAACAACCAAAAGAAACAATTGTTTATAGACTCATTCAAGCGCTGTAAAGCTTCCAATTGTTTCTTAATTAAATCATATAACTAATTAATTAACCAAATAAACAAAGGAGTAATCCTATGTGTATAAATAATATATACAACTTTATGCATAATCAATACTATATTACTATGTAATTAAATAGTTTAAAATTAAAAATAAAATGATATCTAATCATATAATAACATATCTTAGTTGTACATATAATTTTAAAAACCCTAATTATTGGTCATAGAAGATTCCAAATTGAATACAATATATACCAATTTTTCAACATCAAAGCTGTATAGACTTATACTTAATTCTTTATTTAGAGGGAATCATTCCCACCATTTGTCACAATAATTCAAGTTTTCTCAGGATTTATCTCTCCCCTTTGGTTAGACATGTAAGAGGGTTGGGCTCACTTGTGGTATGGACTAGACTTTTTTTTTTTTTTTTTGACGTAACTTGTGAGAGTATAATCCATTATTGTAGTGGGTTGTGTTACTCTTATACGTCATGCACATCATGTCCAAGTTATGAAGTTTGATCCATAATCTAACTCGATCCAATATAATAATATTTATTATATTTTAAAAAAGAATTAATTATTTATTAATATTTGAGAAATTCAAAGAATTAACATAGAAGACTCCAATGAATTTATTAATATTATAATGAATAAAAAAATAAATTATTATAAGAACTCAAACTTAATAATTATTTATTATTAATGTTAGGAAAAACTAAAAGAACAATACAGAAAATTAGAAAAAAACATTAATATATATATATATATATATATATATATATATATAAAATTAAGCAAGTCGATCTATTAAGGATCCATCACAGTATGATCCAACGAATATGGCCGTCAACATGGCGGGCGGCAGGGACACTAGCACGGCCTGTTGACACTTCTAACCATGGACGTGTCTTTTCTCTTTCAACAAGAATTATTTTACCATACTTTTCTAATATGCTAAAACTATTCAATAAAACCATTAATTTAAGACTGATGGGGTTTAACTGTTTAAAGAATGAGGTGATGAAACTATTTCTGAAATTAATTTTTTTGAATTTTTCATCCCTCCTATGTTTGATATACATACAATTTTATTTTTATATATAATAGATGTGTTTTATGATATTCTCTGGCATGCAGGAAATTTTTCCAAGAAATGTCTCCTCTGAATGACCCAATACTAGTGACCAATCGCAAGCCTTTTATGTATAATTTTAATATTTTTTAATTAAATTATTGTTTTGTTTTTAATGAATTATTTCGTTTTGGCTTTGTTTTATTACAATTGTGTTAATTGAATTAAGGAAAACAAATAATATGCAGATAATGTGCAATTTGAGAAATTTATATGTTAAGGGAGGAAAAATGAGAATTGAAAGATAAACCTTATCTCCAATTAGGTGAAAGTCCACTATAATAGCTTGGTGAGAAGGAAAATTAGGATTAAATTGCTACATCAAGAGAAATTTAACCCTTTCACATAAATGTAATAATTGTTTTTCATTTCAAGTCCAATTATATTTTGTGGAATATCGAAGAGAGAGTTAGAAAAAAAAAATTGATGTAATTTTTGGGAGAAGGTGATCATGGCTGGAGTGAAGATTTATTCAAAAGTTTTTCTGTTTTTCTCATTTCACTTATGAATTTTTATATTTGTCATTCAATTATTTTTAAATTCAGTATGAACTAAATTTATTTTTTTAAGTTATTTTGGTGTAGCTTCTTACTTTAAGTATTTGAGATTATTTCAATTGATTTTCTTTATTCATTTTAAGAGTTTGATGTTGATCACTATTTAATTAATTTGTGATTGTAAAAAAGTGTTAGAAAAAAATTTTTACAACTAGACCTAGGTGTTAAACTTGATTAAAAAAAATAGTTTAGAGTGGAAGCCATATAACTTGACTTGTGTGGACCCAATTGAATAACCATAAAGCTTCATGAATTAATCAAGATTTATTGTTGTTGTTGGAAAATAAAATAATAAGTTTTGATTAATATATTTGATATGAGTTAGAAAATAATATCAATGAAATTAGAAATGTTCAACCATAATATGAATAATTAAAGTAAGATTGTCAATGAAATAATCTAAACATAATTGGTGCAAGTGAAATCAAAATACCCTAGACTATTTTTATATTGATTTATTTGTAGTTATTTAATCTTTTGCGATAATTTTTTAAATTTGTGTTTATTGACTCAGATTTAATTTCAGTTTCAACTTATTTAGATTCAGTAAAATAAAAAATACAGATTCTTGTTAGTTCAAATAATAATAGAGATAAAACAATTTTGGTATTTGATAAACAATCCTCGTAGCAACGATTCTTAACTCACTAATATTGAATTAGTTTAAATATTTGCTTTCATATTGTTATATGTGTTTGCTAGTTGTATTGGTCATCATTTGATTAATATATTTTATTTTTAGTGTTTTAAGTTTTATTTTAAGTATTTCAGTTTTTCTTAACAGAAAAAAAAATTTGAGTAAGATTGATGATGAAAAATTTAATTAAAAAACAAAAAATAAAAAAAAAAACATTTTTGTTGTGAGGAAGGTATGAACATTGTTGAATGTGTATAGTTAATATCTTTATATTAATTAAGCTTTACTGATGGTTCTACAAAAATTTATTTGCACTTAGTCAATATCAAGTTATATATGAATTTTTAGGAGAAACCATTCTGTCTAGTAAGTTTAATTAAAGTCTTTTTTAAGACTCTAGTATTTGTTTGAGTATTGCTTGAAACTACTGTAAACAAAGTAAAGAGGGGTGAGTTAGCTTGTACAGTTCCCTTATCAATTTTCAATTGTGTGAGCCTTTTGAATACTTAATGGATTGAAATAATAAGTATTAAATACAAGGAGAGACACATGGAGAAACTCTGCCGTAAAGTTAAACTTATTTTAAAAAAAAAAAGTTTATGTTATTTTGAATCAACTCCATTGTTTTAAGTTGCTAATAATTAGTGATGGGCATGAAAATCTTTATACATTGTATCTTTAGTCTATTTCCACGTAAATTGGTGACTTGAAACAAGAGCATGCAAAACACTTTGAATTTATGATGTCCTGAGTAATCGGGTGCTAGAATCATAAAAGTTTGCATTCGCATAAAAAAGCACATGATAATTTAGAAATGAATGAAAAAATGCATAAATAAAAATAATAACCCTTCAAGCTACTTTTGTTTGTAATAGTTGACGCAAAGTTATGCAAACAAGGAATGCAATTTCTAAAATAGATTTTAACTTTATTTATTAAAATTGTAATGTTTTATTCTATTTATTTGTATATTGACTAGATGTTTGACCTTTCATACACACTCAAAAGAATCAAAAGTAAAGTGAAATTAATATTTTTGTAAAAGTTGTGCACAATTGTCAACTAACATCTAAGAAATCTATCCTATCCACCGTATGACTAGAGATGTCGATAGGCTCATGAGTACAAGGCCATCTATATGACTAGAGATTTCGATAGGCTCATGAGTACAAGGCCATCTGAAGACCTCTACTTAGATTAAGGACTTTTTTTATTCCTTTTATGACAATAAAGGAACACTATCTTCTCTTTTCCACTTGGGATGTTTTCATTATTATAAATGTTCTCTTTTAATTCAATTAGAATATAAATAAATCATAAAAATAATGTTTGAATTAAGAGCCCTCTAAATTATCCTAATTTGATTGTAACTTCTTCTCACAAGTCTTATAAATATAAAAGATTACTAAGAGAGTAGAGGGAGGAACAAACACATACACTATGAAAATAACACATACATTAGTTATTGTATTCCTCATACGTTAACTAATAGTAACTTGTGGGCGTAGATATTTCGTCCATCGGATTGAATCATGTTAAAAATCTTATCTCTCATCTATTTATTTTTTCTTGGTTATTCATATCACACAGTTATAAGCATAAGATTTTGATCAGATTCTCATCAATATTATCATAGTCTAACTTGTGTAACTTTTAATTGCGTGCATTAGTTGGTGATGAGAAATCTCATCAATGAGATGTATCACTTCCATATATCTAAATAATTATTCTCTCTCTATTTGTCAGCTAATTTCATAAAAGATTTACATTAAGATCTTTACATGTGTGGCGACGGTGAAACAGAGATACAATTAAAGTACCAAGGACATTATTATATAATTGTGCTCATTTACAATTACAAATCACAATACACTCAAAAAAAGGTAAATAAGCAACTATATTCATTTAGCTCACAAATAAAAATGAAAGACAAAATAACAAGCTTCTTCATCAAAACGGGTTTTTTCTCTTGAGAAGAAGTTGTTAAGCTATGAAGTATAGATGGAACATGCATGTAGAGTTCGTTTGTTCTTGGATTTTTCCTAAGTTTTGGGCCACAACATAAACTAAGCCTTAGGAACCCTCTACCAAATCAATGAGATAAAACTTCTTGAGCACAAGCATCTGACGTGTTGATATTCCATTCGGAGCCTTTCTTAGGCCAACCAACATGAATTACCATCTATAGCAATTAACCTTAACCTTAGTCACATAAGCCTTTTCCTATTATCTTTGATTCTGATTACGAATCAATGGCCCACCTTCAAAATATCAAATCATTTCTTTACTCAGAAGGCAAAACATGCATTGCTTGGAAGTTGTCAACATAAGTGATGGGCCAAACAAAAAAAAAAACAAAGAGATAAGAAAGCAACTACCTTAGATGGCACATTTACTTACTGCGATATCACTTTTGCAAGAAGTCGAGTACCATAAGAACGTTGAGTCCTTGAGTCATTCATCGAGGTCCCCTTTAAACCATCTCTTCACCTTTAACTTGACCTTAACACCAAAGACACAAATGTCCATCTCACATTGTTCTTAAGATGGAATCCAAGACGTCATATGAGGTGCAACTTGAGCTTCAAGTTTGTCTATCGATACAACTAGCTTATGGAGGAGCGTTTAAGATGTTTGCATTAGGAAGGCCATTACAACACAAAAAGTTGTATGCACCCAAGAGAGATCCATAATCCCATCTGCTACAACAACACAAAAGCGTACACCTCATATTGACTAATTTGAAAAGTTACCCTGAGACGTCATCTATGTATTCTTTACCTCTAAAGAGGATTTAGACTTTGAACTTTCCAATTTCATCATACTCAAAAGAGTACCTCAACTGTTATCCACAAAAAAAAAAAAAAAAAACCATATGAGAATCCTTACAACAAAAAGATTCTTAAAGTTGAGTAACTCATTGTCTTATGAGCTGCTAATGATATTCCTCCAATCAATAAAAAGATAAGGGTTCTAAAGGACCTATGAACATAACAAGAAAAGGAAAATTTGTGAAGTGTGAGAAATTAATGCTAACTGCTCTCCTTTTATAGACAAAAAAAGAAAACTAACAAGAACCAATCTTGCACATTCAACACAATCCCCATATATTTGTCAACTATCTCATGGCACAAATAACACACACCCAATCACATTTTATGAGAAAGTGGAACAATGAGGTTGATATGTAACTCAAAACGTATAGAGTCAAAATGATGCCAACTAAGATGTCATTATCATAAGGATATGGTAATCTTTAGGTGGATTAATCTATACAAGATAAATAGTGATTGAAGTTCTTGAAGTCCTCCTTACACTTCGAAAAATATGAGAGAATTATTATACGATATTCCCCCATTTACAAGAATTCAATTTTAAAAATATCTCTTCAAGATAAACTAGCCTAAAACAATTATAACTAACAACCAACCACAAAACTAGCATTGGAGAAATTCTCCTATCCATCAACAAGAGATACTAATATAATCTCTAGCTCAAGACTGTAAGAAGACCATCACTTAGTAAAGCCTTCTACAAAGATTTTCCAATTATCTTTTCTGACAACAAGGTTAAACTATATTCTCTTTCCCACTCAACATATTTTTGTTATAATAGATAGTCCCTTTTACTTCTTTTAGAATATGAATAAATAATTAAAATCATGGTTGAATGAGGAATCTTGTAATTATTCTAATTCGATTGTAACTTCTCCTCACTAGTTCTATAAAAATGCATGACTATTGAGAGAGGTGAAGGCGAGAGACAAATACAGACCCTTTGAGAAAATCACATACATTATTTATTGTATTCATCATACATTAGCTAACAAGTATACTATGGACATAGTTAGTTTGACCATTAGACTGAATCTCATTAAAACTCTTGTTTCTCATTTATTTATTTTTTCTTGGTTTTTCATATCACACAAGTATAGACATCATATTTTGATCAAATCTTTATTATTGTTATCATAGCTTAACTTGCACAAGATTTTGAATTTTGTACATCCTTGGTAATGAAAAATTTCATCAACATTATGTATTATCAATGATGACTAGTTTCTTGACATAACAAGATCATTCAGTGAAAAAAATAATGTGTGATAAAATATTTGTTTTCCTTTTCATTGAATTGTTGGTTTAAAAAACAATAAACCTATAATATTATTTTGTTTGACAATCTCATCATGTCGATAAAGTGAGGTGATCTATATTAAATTATATGATATATTGTGTTTTATATGTTATCCTTGACATATATAATCTGTTATATATACATGGTTTTTGCTTCTAAAATATTTTTCAATAGGGAAAACTTAAAATTTAAACTTTTAAATGTAAACCAAGTACTTTAAATTTCACAGAAGAGAAAAAAACTTCATAAAAAAAGTAACATATCTAAGTGATTAATTTCCCGAAATAGCATTTTTTATAATTGTTAGTTTTCAAGATCTTTATTATACTAAGCATTAATTCTAGATTCGCATAAACAAGAAATGTATTTAAGAATACACAAATAATTGAAACAAGATGCAAGGAAGAATTACTTGGTTCGGGTTCCTGAAGGCAAAGACAAAACTCTAGTTGAATCCACTATGAATAAAAAATAAGAGTTTAACTTACAATACAACAAACCTTTGACTGAGACACAAGAAAAACCGACAAGATCAATCGACAAGAGGAACCCAAAACCAAATCACAAGGCATAGACTCAGAACCCCTTTACTCGATCAAAGAAATCTAGAAGATTTTCTCTCTAACCCAAACCCTAGAGAGACTTCTAAAGAAAACTAGAGGAGCCAAACATGATAGATAGAAATCAGAAGCTTCCAACCCTTTATTTTTTTTCTTTTTTTTAACAACCATCCAAAGGTAAAGACTAATAACCCTTAAAGAGTAGTAAAATGCCTACAAGGACTAAAATACCTTATGTCCTAAAAATGACTCAACAACCCTTAAAAACATCACACTGCATCACAAATCTCCATATTGGCTTAAACCTATAAGTGAACTCCACTAGAACCTTCTTTGCAAACAACAAAAACACTACACTTGACACACTTTAAGCAGGCTTAAAGCTTCTCTAAACTTGCTTATAGGTATTGTTTTTGTTAAAACATTAGCTAGATTAACATTAGACTCAATTTTCTCAATCCTAACTTGACCACTAGACAAAATATCTCTAATAAAATGGAGTCTAACATCAATGTGCTTTGTCCTCTTATGAAAAACACTGTTCTTTGAGAGATGTATAACACTTTGAGAATCATTACAAATTACAAGTGCGACATCTAATAATCCCAGTTCAGCTTAAATTCCCTTTAACCACAAAGGCTCTTTCACAACTTCAGTCAAGGATATATATTCTGCTTTAGTAGTCAACAAGGTTATAATATGCTGCAGATTGCACTTCTAGCTTACCACATTACCTCCAAAGGTGAAAATATATCTTGTTAAAGACCTCATTTTGTCTAAATCAGTTGCAAAATCTGAATCACAATATCCTTTCACTAGAATATGATTAATAACATTAGTGGTATAAAATATCTAAAAGTAAACCCTTTTAGATATTTTAATAACCACTTAGTAGCATGCCAATGATCCTTCATGGATTAGTCATAAACTTGCTAATTAAACTAATAACATAAACAATATCTGGCCTAGAACCAATCATTGCATACATCAAGCTACCAACTATATTAGAATAAGGAACATTTCTTATAAAATCATATTCATCAATAGATAAAATAGTTGTAGCTTTTAATCTAAAATGAGCACCTAATAGAACATTTATAGATCTTGCTTTAGATATTTTATAGATTTCAAGAATCTTTTTAATATAACCTGATTGAGATAAAAATAAATAGCCTTTTGTTCTATCTCTCACAACATCCATTCCTAAAATCCTTTTAACGAGACCTAAATCTTTCATTTCAAATTTAAAATTTAGCATGTGTTTCAATTTATTTAAGGCAGATTTGTTTTTGGAAAGAAGAAGCATATCATCAATATATATCAAAAGATAAACATAATCATCATGTTTAGATTTCATATAATAGACACAATGATCATAATTGCATCTAAGAGAACCAATAGAAAGAACAAATTCATCAAACCTCTTATACCATTGCCTTGGGGACTGTTTCAGTCCATATAATGATCTATGTAACAAGCAAACCTTCTGTTTAGTACCAGGTTTTACAAAACCTTCAGGTTGCTCCATGAATATTTGTTCTTCTAGTTTTCCATGCAAGAAAGCTGTAGTAACATCCATTTGTGTAACTTCCATATCAAACAATGCTACAACAGACAAGATGAGTCTAATGGATGTATGTTTAACTACAGGAGAAAAAACCTCATGACAGTCCACTTCTTCCTTATGAAAAAAACCTTTTGCCACAACTGTAGCCTTAAATCTAGGTTTTTCTATCCCAGATATTCTAGACTTTCTTTTAAACGCCCATTTGCAGCCATTTACTTTCTTATTTGGTTTATCTACTAAAGACCATGTTTTATTTTTCCATAAAGAAAACATTTCATTTTCCATGGCCTTCTTCCATTCAAAGCAATATTAACTTTCACAAGCTTGTTTGTAATTCAAAGGTTCATCTATTTCGTTTACATCACCTATTTAAAAAGCATAGGATATGAAATCAACTTGTGCAAATTTGGTAAGAGGTTTAGTTTCCCTTCTAGTTTTATCTCTTACTAATTGATAATTAGATAAGTCTGGATTTTCATCATTTCGTGAACTCTCACCATAACCCTATAGTAGTGGTTGCTGATTTAAGCCTGGGATTTCGTACTTTGGAGCACGAATTAGATCCAAATCTAAATCAAGTCCACCACTTGACTCCTAAGACTTACCAGAAGAAGATGACATATTATGTGTACTATTAACAAATGTTTTCACCTGAAACTGAAGCTGCTCAATTGACTTATTAGTAGAGAAAAAGTTTTTATAAAACTTAAATTCATTAAAAGTAACATCCTCGCTAATCATACACTTTTTCTCATTAATCAACCATAATTTATAACCTTTTGTACCTAATGGGTAGCCTAGGAACACAACTTTTAAGGCCCTTGGATTTAACTTTCCTTGATTCACATGCACATATGCTAAGTAACCAAATGGTCTTAAATGGTTAAGAGATGGTGGTCTGTTTGACCACCTCTCCATAGGTGTCTTAAAATCTAATGTAGATAATAGGGATCTATTTATCAAATAACAGGTAGTTGTTACAGCTTTTGCCTAAAATCTTTTACTTAAACCTGAATCAAACATTATGCACCTAACCTTATTAAGAATTGTTCTATTCATTCTTTTAGCAAGACCATTCTATTGAGTTAATACAGGTTCTATGTCTAAGAATACCATGCTTTTTGCAAAAATTAGAAAACAATTTGTTGCAATATTCAAGCCCATTATCAGTTCTAAGAACTTTAATTCTTTTTCTAGTTTGATTTTCATCCAGAGTTTTCCAATCCTTGAAACAACTAAATGCTTCATCATTTGGTTTTAGAAAATAAACCCATACTCTCCTAGAGTAATCATCAATGAATGTGATAAAATAATGAGAATTTGATAAGAAATTTGAAACTTGAGGAGATCCCCACAAATCAGAATGCACATAGTCTAAAATACCTTTGGATCTATGAGTGGCAGGTGCAAATTTCAATTTATAAGATTTACCAAGCACACAATTTTCATAGAAATCAAGATGAGATATGGTCTTTGAATCTATTAATTTCTGTTTAGTCAATTCATATAAACAAGTAATACTGATGTGTCATAATCTCTTATGCCACAATGTAGTTTCATTTTTAATGTCAATATCAAAATTCATAACATTAGAAACTACATTACCATCCAAGATAAACAAACCATGTGACAACTTTCCTTTCATCACAACCAAAGATCCTTTTACTACTTTTAATATGCCATTTTTTGATTTATAAGCAAAACCGCTTGAATCCAAAAGTCCTAAAGAAATTAAATTTCTTCTTAGTTTTGGTACAAGTCTAATATTCTCTAAAATTCTAATAGAACCATCATACATCTTAAATTTCACATTGCAAACAACAATAACATCATTTCCTATTAAAACTTTCTCACCCACTTCTCATCTAAAACTTTTTCAAATAGAAGTAACACTTCAACACTTTCATAGCCATCTAAAAAATTTGCCAATTGTTGCTTTTCAGAATTATTAACATGCATTTTCTTTTTCTTAGGACAATTTCTTTTAAAATGGCCTTCCTTATGACACTACTAGTATGTTTTATTAGTCTTAGACTTAGAGCTAGTAGATTTTTTCTCTTTTTGACTATTTCTTTTATCAAATTTGCCTCTAACCTAAAGACCTTCATCTATTGACTTTTTCTCAAATTTTATTTCTAGGTCTTTTGATCTTAGTGCACCTAGAACTTCATCTAAAGACAATGACTCTCTACCATACTTAATGGCTACCTTCACATTTTTAATAGATTCAGGCAAAGAGTTCAAAATTATTATTGCTTGATTTTCATCAACTATCTTTTCGTCTATACTATTCAAATTAATAACAATTTTATTAAACTCATCAAAATTATCATCTAAAGATTTTGTTGAGTCCCTTTTAAAGCTAAACAATTGTTCTTTCAAATAAATTTTGTTTGTCAGGGATTCAGTCATATACAATGATTCAAGTTTTAACCATACTTTAGCAGTAGTGTCAACACCATCAACCTTTCTCAAAACGTTATTAGATAAATGCAATATAAACAAGCTATACGTTGTTTCCATTTCTCTACATCAGTCATACCTTCAGGAAAGTCAAATTGACTTCCAAGGGCTTTAGCATATTTCTGGTGTACCAAGACTACATACATCTTTTTTCTCCACATATTAAAATCTTCTCTTCTATTGAATATGTCAATATCAATCCTAGTTTGTCCCATCTACTTTTGCTTTACAATCTTTTAATTCTTTTACACAAAAAGAATGTTAACAGTATCATAAAAACACAGATACACAATCAAAGGATTATCACAGACAAGAAATCAATAAAGCAATGAACAATGTTCAACAGAAGTACTCAATATAAACACTAAATATGGCTCTGATAACACTTGTTAGATTTCAAGTTATTTATTATACCAAGTATTAATTCCAGATTCGCATAAACAAAAAATGTATTTAAGGAAACACAAATAATTGAAACAAAATGCAAGGAAGAATTACTTGGTTTAGATTCCTGAATTGAAACCCTACATCCAAGGCAGAGACAAAGCTCTAATCGAATTCACTATGAATCAAAAATAAGAGTTCAACTTACAATACAACAAATCTTCGACCAAGACACAAGAAAAACTGAAAAGATCAACTAACAATAGGAGCCCAAAACCAAGTCACAATACACAAACTCAGAACCCCTTTACTCGATCAAAGAAATCCAAAAGATTTCCTCTCTAACCCAAACCCTAAAGAGACTTCTAAAGAAACCTTGAGGAGCCAAACACGACAAACAGAAATCAGAAGCTTCCAACCCTTATTTATTTATTTATTTTTTTAAAAAACCATCATCCACGGGTAAAGACTAATAACCCTTACGGATTAGTAAAATGCCTGCAAGGACTAAAATACCCTTTGTCCTAAAAATGACTCAACAACCCTTAAAAACATCACATAATTAAGCCACACTACATCACAATAGTTTTAATTTCAATCTTAATAATATAAATTTTATCAAACACTGCCTTATAAACACAAAACCTTTATATTATTAGAGAAAAGATCTTAATATTATGCCAAACTCACTATTGAATGTAATAAAAATGTTTTAAAAATTAGTAAAAACAGTATTAAAATCATAAACATAATTATAATTAAGCTATGGCAAATGGGAGGTGCGTATTTTTTATTTGATTTGGCAAGTTTAAAGGGAAAGTGTTGGGTTTATCCTACTTGAACAAATGAGAGAAAATTTATTATTTTTAATTATAATTTTTAATAAAATTATGTATATTTACTTTCAATATATAAATAAGTATATATTTGATATGTATCATCATATAATAAATTGATTTTGAATTAAAGATAAAATAACATAGTAATGACACACCTAAGTGTGTACACATATAATAAAATATACAAAATAAATATTCATAATATTGCTCTATAATTCTAATAATCAACACCAAAATACAATTATTATTATTATTATTATTATTTATGCTCTTATTATTATTGTTTTTTTAATAAAACTATCTGAACAAATAATATATACAACTTTGTGTATAAATAATGATATATCACCATATGATTGAGTGTTATTTTATCTTTAATTTAAAATTACTGATTCACATTATGATATATTATTATTTGTGCATAAAATTATATATATTATTTATGCATATATTATTATTATTATTATTATTTTGTTTGGTGACTTCACCCAAAGGAAATAAACACTCATAAATAATCTTACCGTCACTTGCAATATGACTTGATTTGGAAATAAAACTTTGTTCAGGAAAATGAATGATGTGAGTATTTTTAAAAATAATAAAACTATACGTATTAATTTTTTAGTATATAAATAAGTATAAAGATAATATATCATCATATAATTTGATGATTTTAAATTTATGATAAAAATAATTTCTAAATATATGATAATATTATATATATATATATATATATATATATATATATATATATATATATATATATATATATATATATACACTCTTATTTATTATTTATATATATATAAGTATATATGTATAGCATAACTATTTTAAGAAATGGTTTTAATTATAACATGTAGAAATAATTTTTTAATAGCATCTGGAAAACTGATTTATGATTAACAAAGATAAGTAGAAAGAAAACAATTTAATTTGCTCTTATAAACAGTTTTGTTACTTCTAGGGCCCAGGTCCATAACTCCTGCATGTCTACGGACGTCTGTTCTTTTAACAGGCGTGTTGGGCTCCATTTTTTTTAATATAATATAAAATTGAATATTTTGAAAGGCCGAAGGAGTATTTTCCACCCAAGTTTAAGTACTATCTCAAAACCACATTCATGATATTTGAAAAACCTAAAATCTTATTTAGGGTTAAAGTTAAAATTGTCTTTTAATAAAAAACTAAAGTTTTATTATGTTTGCCTCCTTTAGTTTGAAAATCTCATAAATCCCGCCACCTCAAGTTTAAAAAATCAAAATTCCCTCATAGAGTTTGCAAATTATCATTGGACACGGCGAATTTTGGCATCTTCGGCTCTCTCTCCCAACTTAACTCTCCCTGACAATCACTTCTCAGCCACTGACAAAGGCTATTCCTCCAATGAAGACAAAATCGTCTTTATCAAATTGTCTTTGCTCGAATAAAGACGATTTCATCTTTGTCCGAGATGAAAACACTTTGACGAAGATGATTCGTCTTTGTCGGAGGAATTACCCTTCATCGATGATTGGGAAGTGATCGACAGAGAGAGTTAAACTGGGAAGGAAAATCGATACCACTAGAGACGACCATCTTTGGCGATGTTTGCAAACCCTGGGAAAAAAATTTTGATTTTTCAAACTTCAGGTGAGGGGAGGGGGGGAGGGGGAGATTGTGAGTTTTCAAGTTGAGGGGGGTAAATGTAATAAAATTTTAGGTTTTTAAAATTTTTTATTAAATAACTATTTTACCCCTAACCATAATTGTGATTTTTAATGGATATATGAGATTTTAGGTTTTTCAAACCTTATTGGTGTAACTTTGAGATAAAACTTAAACTTGAGGGTGAAATAGTCCTTTGGCCATTTTGAAATTATACTATATTTCTCTTCTACAAATTATCGATCAAATTAAAACTTAAAATTGGAGTAGAACACTGATTTGAAGATGTAAAATTTTATTTGTTGAAATCATAAAAGAGTTTTATTTACTCAATTTTCTGATTTTAAGAAATTAGGAACAGAGAATTTACTTTCCAAATATATAAGGCAAGTGCATGTGTAATATCTCACTCATATTTCTCCTAGCTACCCTCAAGCATTATGTCTAGGGGTGGGCAAAAAGAAACCAAAAGCTCATGGTACTCCACGTCGCAGTTCTGGTTCCTCTTGGAACCACATCATAAGATAGGTTCCAGTTACAAAATTTATGGAACCGGCACTACTTCAATCCTTGGTCAAACTCCATGTATATCTTCGCTCTAGTGATCAAATACCAGGGTTTCATCATCTACTTATGTTCGATTGCTTCGAAATCTATGCACTTGGAGTATTCGCTGTTATCTCAAAAAAAAAAAAAAAAATGTTAGCATGAGTTAACTGTTTAAGGAGAAATTATAGGGAAATTTAAATTATTATTTAATTTACCTTTATTATAGACTAGATTTTTGTAATTGTTATATTCTTTCTAAAATAGTTTTTGTGTAATTTTGTTTGGTAAGACTCATCTTATATATTAAAGATATGTATGAAAGTGGTATCTTTTCATCATGATATTAGAGTGTAGATTCTAGAACTTTGTGAAACTATTGACAGCAATAGAAGAACCTTCTTCTTTAAATAAAATTCTCAAGGAAAGAATTTAATTATTGTAGACTTTGACCTTTAAAATATTATAGATGTTGAATTAAACATCGATTCTATTAGATTATGAATTTGGTGTGATAATTATTGATATAAAGTTTGATGGTACCACTTCAAAATTTATTGCCAACTATACCATATTCCTAAGAGAATTATTCCACTTTTAAGAAAATGCATAACCAAAAATGCAGTGGTGAACAAAAGTTGTGTGAGATACTATCTCTATTACATATTTTGATGGCATTGACACTTCACAAGTTTATAATCTCAAGAGAAAGATTATAAGGCTCAAACAAGGCGAAAGATATATCGAAACATATGACAATAATCTTCAAAGCCTATGGAGAGAAATTGATTTTCACCGCCCTAATCCAATGAAATGTGAAACTAACATACAGAGTCATAACTTTATTATACAAGAGGATATAATTTATACTTTTCCAGATGAATTTCAAGTTTGCTCCGGTTCCTTTTGGGGTGCAATCGAAACCTGCCAGTTTCACAAAAAATAGAACTAGAACTTACCCAAGGTTGGTTGGTTCAAGGTAGGGAGCGAAATTAAAAGTAGGGTACTCAACAATTCTAATTCTAGACATGAAATCTACCCATTCCTAACTACAGTCATACCTTAAATAGTAACCTATTTGAGTAACTATAGCTCTAAATGTGTTAAATCTAAAAGTCAACTTGATCCATATAAGAATAATAAATATAACTAATATTTATGGTATTTGTCTTGTATCATAAGCTATTTTATATATGTAAGAACTCTATACCTATAAAACATTTTACAAATTTCAAGCAAAATATCTAAAGTCAAATTAGTTGTAGGATAATATTAGTAGAATCGTGAAAAAATATATTTTTCTGAACCATTTCACTTAAAAAATAGTTTCCAACAACAATTTCTACAATTACTAACATGAAAATAAAAAAAATATTTCTACAATTTCTACGATTTTACTTTCTACAATTTCTACAATACTTAATGGATTAGTCAAAGTTTTAATGCATTTTTAAACTTATACCCACAAGGTTTGAAAAACCTAAAATCTCATCTATAGACTAATTTCTGTTAAAAGAGGTAAAAGTAAAATCGTTATTTTATTAATAATATTAAAAAATATAAAATTCATTATGTTTTTGCCATTATAGTTTTAAAAATTAATAATTTCACTATTGCTTAAAATTTTCTAACTTTCAAAAATAATATTTTCTCCCCTAAAACCTAGAGTTTATTTTCCAGAGGCTCTCAGGCCATTGGAGAAAATACTTCAACTCACAAATAGTCGACCACCCTTCATCTCTCCAAATCATCCAAATGATATAACGAATATGAGTCTTCATTGACCCTGTCAATTCTTCTGAAGAATCGATGAAGACGCTTGTCTTCGTCAATTCGTTTGGAGTCGATGTAGACGCTTGTCTTCGTCAATTCATTTGGAATCCATGTAGACACTTGTCTTCATCGATTTATCTGAAATTGATGAAGACACGTTTTTATCGTTTTTTCTTACATTGGAGAGTAAAGATTTGGTTGCTGGAGATAATAGGTTAAAGCGCTGTCGTTGGTGGTTGGAGAGTGTTTGGAAAATAATCCTTAGGTTTTGAGGAAAAAAATATTATTTTTGAAAGTTAAAAAACTTTAAAAAATAGTGAAGTTGTTAGTTTTTAAAATTTAGAAAGGAAAATAGAATAAATTTTATATTTTTTTAATATTATTAGTAAAATGATGATTTTACCCCTATATCTAATAAAAAATTTTAACAACAATTGATTCAGAGATAAAACTTTAGATTTTAAACTTTATAGATATAACTTTAAGAATATACTTAAACGTGGGTGAGAAATAGTCCTTTGGCTTGGCCATACTACTATAAATAAAATAATAAAGAGCGGGTCTCAGCCCCCAGCCCCCAAGGCCTGGGGTTTTCGCCCAACTCTAGTAGCCGGTTTCCAAACTTAGAAAAGTATATCAATCAGATCAATCATCCCGGAAATTTTCCATCAAAGAAAATGATCATCATTCAAAGAATTGTGACTTCATTTTCGTAGGATAACCGCAGATCCCATCTCGGAAATATTGCAAAAAAAAATGCAAAAGTAATTTATGACTCCCTCATAATTATATTGGAAACAGTAAACCAAACTTTATAAAATAATTTTAAAAAGAAAAATTAGAATGCTACATAATACTTATTTTAAAGCAGATTAAATTTTTGTAATAACAAGATCGTCAGTAACTTCTTACATAATTTCACTAGAAAGAACAAGAGAGGTCTCCAGCTTCAAAGGAGCAGAAAAGACTGAACTGAACTCCAAAAACTCGTTAAATACTCTCAGGTTTACTCTGCATAACACCATTTAGGATGTTTTTAGACCAAAAAATTGATGTCATTTTGGACAAATATTGTTAGAATGGTAATTTTGTTGTGATAAATTATCATCTATTTCAGTTGAATAGCGTTCTGCAGATATTGTGAAACACTGTATAAGAATAAAAAAGTGGGTCATCAACACGAGCTTTAGCTGCAATCAAACATATTTTTTACCAATATCTAAGTTAACAAAATTAGTTGAATATTAAAATTTTAAAAGAAAAAACTAAATTCAAATCTCTACCACAGTTGTAAAATCTTAATTTAAATTACTTTCTAAAAAAGAAAACATATTTTTTAACTTAATTTTATACATTATTATTCACCAAGACAAAGGAGATGAGCCTTGCTCCTGGATGAGTTACAAGGCAGACGAGCTAAACAGGAGTACCTTGATGAAAGAAAAGACTAAAATTATCAACACATTTTAATAAAACTATGAATATTCATTTTAAATACACAAATATATACACACTTATATATATCATTACATAATTGGATGATTTTGTATTAAGGATACTATAACACCCAATCATATGATGATATATATAAGTGTGTATATATTTGTGTATCTAAAGTGAATACACATAGTATTACTCCAACATATTTAAGACTCCTAATTAACCACAAATTCATCAAAAGAAAATTACAAGGAAAAAAAGCATTACAAATCGTAGGAACTTTAACCACAAGCTTTGATTAACGAGAAAGGGGAACATTCATCTATTCTTTCCACTTTTCTCTCCTTGCATATTAATATATCTTCACTTGTATTCCAAAATCATGTTGTTCTCTGGAGCCAAGCCAATGCATGCCCTCAGTATGTTCTCCAGCATAGCCCTCTGCTTTGAGAGTGCATTCACCACTGGTGTCCCTGGTGGAACCTGTTTTTTTCACAAACAGTTTCCTCTGTTATTGGTATTATACCGTAATATCAATCCAACACTTCTCGAATATTAGTAACACTTTTGTATCTGTTTATAGAGTTCTTTATCCAATAATTATCAAGGATTGAGAATAAAATGGCTTTGCAAACTTACAAGTGGGGCCTTGGTGAGGTAACTGAGAATGGTAGCCACAGGGTGGAAAGAGTGGAACTTTCCCTGAAAATTTACAATTGCATAGTAAGAAGTTTGTTATGTTAAACTTAAACAAAGAGTAAGTGATTAAGTAAGAAAACAAACCTCCCCTTCAGCTTTGAGCTGGATCCTGGTGCTGAGTTCAGCAAGAAGGACCAAATCTAAAATAATGGGAGCAGCCAAAAGAGAGTCTTCACAAGTGTTGTGGAGCACAATGGTGCTCTTGCCACCCATGAATATTTCTGATGTGTACTCATCCATGGCTCTCTTGCTGTCTCCAACATAAGGCACATACTGCAAAACATCCCAAGTTTATGCATTACTTCATGTTCTTCAATATATCTCAAGGTGCAAGATGTTCATATAAGAGGGTTAAGTGTTATACCTTGATGACCACGACGTGGTCAGGGTGCTCGCCCGGTTCATAGAGGATACCATTGCTGGAGACCATGTCATCAACAACATTGGATTTGGAGATTTCCTTGGAGCGGAAGGTTTGTGGGGCTGAGAGATTCATGCCATCATTGTTTCCCAAGTGATTGTAGCTCACAATTGAAGTTGGCTGAGAATTAATCAATCAAATTGCCACGGTAAGAATCTAAAACTCAATCCAATTATAATTATAAATTCTTCATCAAAATCTAAATTATTCATTACCTTGATGCCAGCACCAACAAGAAAATCAACCAAAACAGACTTCATCTTAGTCTGTCCACTTTTGAAGTCGTCTCCACCGATCAAACTATTTCTCCTAATAGCCAAATCAATAAGCCCTGAAAACATAACAACGCAAAGTTAATAAGCAAATTCGCATAATCTTCTCCATTAACCATCAAAAGGGGAAATTGTAAGCTTAATTACCCGGAACAAAGGTGTTCTGGGGGCTTCCATTGATGAAAGGAACGTTTTCAAGTACACAAGCAATAGCATACAAAGTTGAAGGAGAAATCTCAGCTTCATTCTTTTCCAGTGAAGCCAAAAGATTCTCCATGGTATCATTCAGCCCCACAACTACATTACTGTACCGCTCTGTATTAGCAGTCCACAGTACAACAATTTTGTCCACGTTGTTTTTCTCCTTAAACTCTCTAATCAACACCAGTCAAACAACAAACAAACACATTAATTGATCAATTCATCAGAGGAAACAAATTAAATTAGATTAAATGGTTTGATTGATTAGTCTTATGTACCTAATATCCTTGATGATTTGTTCAACTTGTTCTTTCTTGGTCCCCCTGACAACGTTGTTGGCTCGTGAGCCCTGATTGGCCGCGATGAAATCAGGGTCATAAATTCCAGGGAGTGGGACCATGGATTCCATGTAGGGCCTCAATTGTTTTTGCAAATCAATGTCAAAAACTTTGGCTCTGGCCATGGCATCAGCCAAGTTCATGTCACTTATGTCCCATCCTCCAAAGACAATGTCATCTGGGTTCACCTATAGTTTTATTATACAAAAATGTTCATTATGAGATCAAATTAGATTGAAATTATGAGTGATTTACGAAAATCGGAAAGCATCCCAATTGAATTTAACGTATATACCATTGGAAGAAGGCTCTTGAATGGAGCATAAATCTCTTCTCCATTGTAAGATCCAACTCTGATAGTTGATGCCTGAGTTAGTGAGCCAAAATAATTGGCTTGTTGCACCTTGTCCTTGGTGGCCCAGGAGATTCCTCTGAAAGAAAAAAAAAAAATCTCACAAATTTACAAAAATTTCTCATGCAAGACAAATAAGGAAACTCACTCTCGATTCGCAATGACACCACCAGTGAGGGTGGAACCGTTGTTTCCTCCCCAACCCACAAGCATAACCCTATAGAAAACAATGAAAATGTTGTCAAAAAACGTTTTTGAAACCAACCCAGAAAACAGAATCAAAATCTTTTCGAAACAAACCCTAGTTTGGGGACATGAGTGTCTGTTTTGAATTCGTATTTCACAGTTTTAGGCTTGACGGTCCACTGATAGGTTCCATTTCTGTTCTCATGAACAAGCTCAGTGGTTTCATACTTGTACAAAGAGTGAATCTCGTCGTCAGTGTACTTGACGTCAGGGCTTTCGACCTTGAACTTTTCTATAAACATTTTTGTGCAAAAATGAAACAATAAAAACACTTTTGAAAAACTAGAAGAAGAGTTTGTTTTTGTTGCTGAATGTATTGCAAATGCAAGACTTTGGTGTTTTTGATAACTAAACCCTTCTTCTCACTTGTATTCAATCAAGAAGCCCTTGTGCTTCTTAAAGTTGCACCAATCCTCTGTATATATAGAGAAATATGGAATTTGATTTCACACGTGGCGGCACTTTAGTGCGCTAGCTATGGCCCATTCTCAAACATATATTATTGGTGGCTCTTGGTTCAAAGTGAAGCTTGACCGATGGCCATGCATGCACATGAGAGTGTTTCTTTCATTTTCTCGTTACTATCAATTACCTCCCTAAGGTTTCAACAATATATTTCTTGTGACCTTAGATCTCATATAAGTTCTCTTATTTTTAAATATATAATAATTTATATAAATAATATATTATTATGTAATTAAGTAAAATAATATTTAATTATATAATAATATATTATCTATATATATATATATATATTAGTATATTTAAAACTTTCTGTACATAGTATCACTTCTTAATCATTTAAAATTGGGGAGGACAGTTGATTTTAAAAATAATAGAGGTTTTCCTTACACTACAGATTAAGAGGAGGAATAAAATAAATTTTTATTTAATGTTTATTGTGACCACACGGATCTGCTGACACGAGTGATGCGGAGAAGAGAGAGAGAGAGAGAGACGTATAATGGTTATTTACACGTGGTGCAATCTAGGGAGGCCATTTTGTGCAATTTGCTTAGGATTCTGTAGGGTTCACTGGATTGGGAAGATACTGGAAGGGCAAATTCGTGAGGTGACGGTGACGCTGAGTTAATGGAGTCAGTGATGCGCGTGGCGAGTGATTTTGTGTTACTGGAGTGGACACTTGGCTGGCCTGTTGTTGGTGTGCTTTTCAGAGCTCTGAAGTAACGTGTGAGGGTAGCCTTCTCAACTGTCAGGTGGGCCAGCTATGACCGTTTTAACTAATCCGCACACCCTAGTGGACCTACTTAAACTTTTACCTTTTTTCCTTTCCGCGACCCTTCCTCCCGACGTGAAAAAATTACTTTAATAATTTATTTTAGTAAG
This sequence comes from Mangifera indica, assembly GCF_011075055.1. Classification (NCBI taxonomy): domain Eukaryota; kingdom Viridiplantae; phylum Streptophyta; class Magnoliopsida; order Sapindales; family Anacardiaceae; genus Mangifera; species Mangifera indica. Next base: position 9,045,957 of record NC_058137.1, read on the forward strand.
GGTCTAATTGTAATTGTATATACATAATTGTTATTAAACATGTTAATTAAATGTTGTATTTTCAAAAAATAATTGATTTTATTTTTATAAGAGTCTGTGTCAACATTTAATACTTCCTGCAATTAATAATTTTCCTTATCTTCCTTGTTCCTGTTCCTACATTGATGAGTTCTCGAAATATGTAAGTATGTTTTTTTTAATAACTATTTGGGCCATTTTTAAGTTAATTTCTTTGAAACTGAGTAATTTTTAGAAATTATATTTAATGAATGATCATTGTATAAGATTCTGAAGGAAAGACATAAACAACCCTTTCAAGTGCATCTTACACCGTTAAAGAACAATGATATATATTTTGGTTTTTCCTTTTTATTTTTTTATAAAAAATATAATATAGGTGTATGTAGAGCTAATCTTTCATGTGAACAAAATATGGATTTAAAAAACTTACCCAAAAGAAAATGGATTTAAAAATCACTTTTTTTATATATATAATTTTGCCTTTTAAATATCTATAAAAATCAATAAACAAAGGTCTTTAAAAGAATTGACTGTAAAATATATATGTATATATATTTTTACTAATTTGTATTTTAAATCACTTATTGGGGGTTACAACCAATTCAAGCTATTTGCAAACTACTCGCGGTTTGGCTTATATTGAATAGACTATTACTTGATTAAATGAACTCTTGAGTTTGTCTAAGTTCATGAGCTTAGGCCAAGCTTCTTGAGTTTTTTTTTAGCAATTGCTTAGAAATAAGGTTTAGATTTGAATTAAATTTAGTTTGAGTTCGATTAGTGTCAGTGGAGTCAAATTCAAGCTCGAACTCACTTTAATGGCATTCGAGTTCTACTCATTTAAAAGGAGTTGAATTTGAGTTCTGATCAACTTTGAACTCAAATCAATATTAAAACAATGTCATTTTGATATGTATTAGTTAAAACAATATAGTTTTAGTTTATTTCTATTGAATTTTTCAAACTTATGAGTTTTATGAGTCGAACATCTTTAAAATTTGAATTTGAAAATATTGAACTCTCAGGCTCAACCTGAAGCTCGCTTAAGTTGAACGCATTTTATATTTATTCAAGTCAAGCTTGAATAAGCTCACTTTGAATCCAATCCTACTTAGAAGTTAGTCAAGGTAGCAATCCTTGAAGATTTTTCTTAAACCGAGTTTGAGTTAACAGTTTTTATCTCGAGCTCGAGTTTGCAACTCTCGAGCTTGTCAAGTTTAAGCTTGAATCCTGCATCTATTTTATTGATTGAACTCCAGTCTTACAATACTCAACTCTGTTTGATTCAACTCGATTACAACACTTCATTGGGTTCATAAACTTATATGTTTTTAACTAAACTATTGTATGATTAATATTATACATTTTGAAAAAGTGTCATTCTCTTTAATATTTAGATGCTATTTATCAAATCAATACCTTATTCACATCATAGCTTCAAAAAAGATTATACAGGATTATTTATTAGGCTTGGTCTATCCATGATGGGTTGACCTGACCTATACCCAATTTACTTAATTGCCTATGGCAGTTGAAAGCTGTTGAGGGCACTTAGTACTATATTTAAAGTCCCAAACTGTCGCTTAACTGCCTAAACATGCAAAAAGATACGTAACTAAAAAAACCCTTCTTCTTTTTCTGGAGTTTCTAGCTATAGAACCAATTTTACATAGGAAAGAAAAACCACAGTGAATTGAAGCAACTTGTGTGGTGAAAATTAAATCATTAGGTTTTGGATCATCATCAATTCAACCGAATTACATTATGGGTATGTAAATTTAATCCAATGTTAATTTTATAGAATTTAGATTTAATATCCAACATTATTGTTAGAGCCTGGATATATTGTTGTTGGTTTGAACAAGTCATGCCTATGTAATATGTGAGAATTGCTATATGAATTATGTTAATTTTGGCTTAAAATTAATTAAATTTGGACTTAGTGTTTGAATTAAATTTATGTGAATTACATGATATTGATGGTTAGAATCATGCCGAGATGAAGCCTATATGTGTTTTATAGGATTTTTATTAAAAATTGCATGGAATTAAGCCTCGAATTGACGAAATTAAAGGCCAAAATAGTTGAATAAGTAGTGCACTTTAATGCCATAATTCTATTAGATTCCAACCATTGGTGCTAGAAATTGGACCAACTAGAATTGTTAACTTGGGCACTTCAATACCCAACCTTTCATGGTCAATCGATGACCGGAAGACAACCAATTAAACTAACTAAGAATTAGGGTTATTCATGGGGTGCAGGTTGCAATCAAGTTGGGAAAACCAAATTGCCTAACCTCTTTGGTTAACAAGTTGCCTAAACTTGTTAATTAATAGGCCAACCTGTCTAGTCAACCAGATGACTTGAACTTGTCAACACTTGTAGGTCAATTGATCTGTCAAAGGTCAATGTTTGACCAATTAATAGTTGACGACTTAATTGTAAAAAATTTGGCAACAACATGTGAGGGCATATAGGCACACTTTTGAGATATATGCCTTTGATAGGAATGTGACCTAAAATGACATGCACGATTGAACTATAACAAATCATTAATGCATGATTATAATCATAAAACATGCAAAAAAAGTGATGTAATAAAAATGATTGTCTTATTAATCAAAACTTATAAACTAATAAGTATCTAAAAATCTTTAAAATAAAATAACTGTATAAATAATGAGTAATTATTGTATATGAAAATAATAATAATAATAGTTTTATGTCTGATAAAATTGAAATGGCAGAAGTGCCACTCCCTTCGTTAAGCTGGTTGTTAGACCACTGGATCCCCTACTACTTATCTTTACTTACAAAACATATGAAAGGAAAACATGAGTAAAACTCAATAAGTAGTGACCTTTCGACACCCAAAACTAATATGAACAAACTAATGTTAAAACTTGCATTCCATTCATAAGTTGAATGTGGTCACTCTTTGGCATCTTGGTGCCCTAACATGGGTTATTCACGAAAATTGAGAAGACCTGAATTATCATTTGACATATTTGATGCCTTGATAAAAGCTATTATCGTGCCTTGCACACGTGCCCAATAGCCTATTAAGCTAATTAACTAAGACACCTTGATCATATGGAAAAAATCTTTGATAACAACTCATTCTTTTACCACATAAATTAATAAAAAATATTGATGAACTATTCAAAGATAGCCCTTGCCTCGGGTAGATATGTGGTGAATCTTGCTAATCACATGAGGAATATCTAAGAGCCATATCCTTACCATGCAAATCTGAATTGAACTAGATGGTTATGCGTCTTGGTGTCGAATGCATGATGCATCTCATGGGTACCTAACCCTATTACCTTCACGATTTTTGTCACTTATGCACATAATTGGTGACTATCAAATGTGTAACACTAGCCTTAAGGTTGTTGAATTTTGACCCATATTTGATTTAATTTAAGCTTCTGTCATCGTCCATGTAATCGAACACCTATACTAAGTCTTTCTTGAATTCTTTACTTTGGTTGCTCATTATTCTTCTTGTTTAACTCTCATATTTTATGTACAAAGTCTAGGGGTATAATCATCTTTTGTCTTTGTCTAGAGGTACATAATCGTGTGCTTCTCCACCCATACTCGTGTGCCTCCTGACTTATATACACTCAACACATAACTGTACATAGAATAGGTACACATTAGGAGATGACTTAGACACACTCCTATGCATGATGATCCACATGTCTTTAGCCACACATGTCGTCCACTTTTAGAAAGTTATACATGGGTATGTCTCCTATACCATACGACTGTGCATGTCTTCCCTCAAAATGAGCGCGAGAATTTTAAACTTTCAAAATTTTTGGAAAAACACATGGGCATGTATAGAGCCATACATGAATATGTCACGATTTGGAAATCATGTTATAAGGGTTTCTATACTACATAGATACAACACAAATACTATAACCATATCAACCAGTTCTGACCATATCTTTAAAGAACCCTAAACATGTATACATAGTGGACAACATGCATTATAACCTATATACAATCACTTTTGGGCATTATTGCATTATTAAGCCAAAACACATAACATTCATACCATAATCATACTAATATGATTCTTGGATGTATATACATAAATCAAACAATCTCTTCCACAATTAATTCACTAAAATCTATCACACACATGCAAGAACATATGCACACATTACTGCTCATATGTATATAAACTATAATTTCATCAATTCCATACTCTCAAGAGGCTAGCTAAGCATATGAATCACCACAACTGCATATTAAATCAAACATATCATATAAATCATCACTATTATATCTAAGCAATCCTAGATCATGCGTGTAATGGTAAAACTCTAAAATTTTATGATCAAACAAGGGAAACAGAACCACTTACTTAGATTCCAATGAAAATGCTTTCCTTGCATGGCTACGATGATTCTAGTGATTGATGGTGGCTTCTCAAGGGACAAAATTACTTCCTCGGTTTCTCTCACACACTTTTTGCTTTTCATGGCTATGAATGATAATATGAGAGAAATAAGTTATCACATTTTTATTTCAATTCCAGCATACGATACACAGACGTGTATAAGTCATACACGATCATGTATCAAGTTGTATAACTAGAGCAACTTCCATACATGGGCGTGTACCTCCAAAAGTTTAACTTTTTACTAACCATACATTACTGTGTATGCTTCTATACATAGGCGTGTACCTCAAAAATCATTAATCACCAAATTTAAAATTAGGAAAAAAGATTAAAATGCCTTTCAGCTTACCTATAGGTGTCAACATCCTTGAAATTCACTTGAACAAGTGTGAGAACCACTATCGCATACCTTGTTCAACCTATTATGTGGCCTTTTCAACTTGGTGATTTCTTCAATAAAACTTTTACTAGGGCAATATGCTTACATCTAAGCTTTTTAACTTGTCTGTCTAATATCTGAGCTAGATAACCCTTGTAGACTATATCATCCTTGAGCTTGACATCCTCAACACTATGCACATGAGTGGGTTCACTGATATACTAACATAACAATAATACATAAAACATATTATAAATGCAATTAATGCTTTTTGGTAGCATAAGCTGATAGGTAACATTACCTACACGCTCTAATACTTAAAGGGTGCTATAAATCTCGATGCTAACTTGCCTTTTCTATCAAATCTTATAACATGTTTATAAGAGGCTATTTTGATGAACACCTTATCATCCACCTAGAACTTATGATCACGTCTCATTTGATCTGTATAATTCTTTTAGTAGTCTTGCACTTGCTTTATCCTCTCTTTGATCATCTTTACACCCTCAATCATCCTCTAAGTTAGCTTTGATCCTAGTGATTGAGCTAGAACATTTCTTTCTCCTTTCTTATCCTAGTATTGGTGATCTATTCCTCTTGCCATACAAAGCCTTAGAAATAGCCATCTTGACGGTTGCTTGGTAACTATTATTATAAGCTTAAACTTTATCAATAACAATACATTCATCTAACTCACTTATTTATCTAGGTAGCAAGCCTTCAACATGTCCTCGATCATTAGATTAACTCTTTTAGTCTGTTTATCAGTTTGGGGATGATATATTATGCTATACACCAATCTTATACCTAAGGATTTTTGTATATTTTACCAAAATACTGAGACAAACCTGATGTCCCAATCTGACACTATCATCTTAGGTACCCCATAAAGTTTGACAATCTATTTCACATAGATCTAACTTAGTTGATCTATGCTTTTGGTTTCTTTGACTATTGTAAAATTTTATCAACTTAGTCAACTAGTTAACTGTAACCTATAATACATCATAACCACTTTTGACCCTTAACAATCCAACCACAAAGTCTATTGATATGTGTTCCCACTTCCACTTAGGAATGCTAAGGGTTATAAAAGTTTAGATGGTCTTTAATGTTTAACCTTAACTTATTGACACACAAGACACTTAGCTAAAAAGTCTACAATGTCTTTCTTCATTCCTAACCACCAAAACATCGTCCTTAGATCCTTATACATTTTTACACTCCCAAGGTAGACAATGTAAAGGAAATTGTATGCCTCTACAAGGATCTTATCTCTCAAACTTTACTTTAGGGGAAACATATATCCTCCATTGAAACCTCAGAATGTCTTCTACCATATTTAACTCAGTCTCAACATCCTTAGCCATCTTTTGTTTGATCCGTAGATATCTCTCATCTAAAACCTGTGCTATGCAGATCTCATCCAAAAGGTTTGATTGAATTTGAAGACTTGCCAATTACCCTATGATTACCTAAATTTACTCTCATACTAACTTTTACTATAACTCATGGTAAGTGATAATCTATGATAGGACCATTTTTTAACTTAGAACATCTGTGACTATGTTGGCTTTACCCAGGTGATACTTAATCTCATAATTATAGTCTTTTTAATAACTCCAACCACCATTTTTGTCTTATATTCAATTCTTTTTGGGTGAATAAATACTTAAGACTCTTGTGATTCATGTAAATGTTACTTTTTACCTCATATAGGTAATTTCGCTATATCTTAAGTGTAAAAACCATAGTTGCTAACTTAAGGTTGTGAGTGGAATATCTAGTCTCATACTCCTTTAATTGACAGGAAGCAGAAGTTATCACCTTTCATTTCTGTATCAGTACTACTCCTAAACCTATATATGAGGTATCCATGTATAAATCATATTCCTTGCTCTCTTTTGACAAGGTAAGGATATAAGTTGAGATCAATCTTTTTTTCAATTCCTTGAAACTTTGTTTGCATGCCTTTGATCATCTAAAAGGAACCTCTCTACCTGTTAACACTGTGAAGGATCGAACTAACTTAGTGAATCCTTAATAAAGCATCAGTAATAGCCTGCCAACCCTAAAAAAATTCTAACCTTCTTAGTTGTCTTAGACCTCTACCACTTAACATTATCTTAATTTTGCTGGGATCCATTGATAGAAATGCCATTCTATCTAGCTAGAACTCATAGTTAGAGAACTTTATGAATTACTGCTTCTCTTTTAATCTTTAGAGCATGAATTTCAAATGCTGCTTATGCTCTTAAGTTTTGAAGTAAACTAAGATGTCATTAATGAATACCACTAAAAACTTATCTTGATAATTTTAAAAATCCCTATTCATGAGGTCTATAAATACTATTGAGGCATTGGTCAAATCAAAGGGCATCACCACAAACTTATAATGCCCATATCTAGTTTTGAAGGCAATTTTGGGTATATCCTATTTTGTCATTCTGACTTGATGATACCTTGACCTTAAATCTACCTTAGAGAACACTGAGACACTTATGAGTTGGTTAAATAAATCATCAATCCTCGAGAGCAGGTACTTATTCTTTATTGTTGCCTGGTTTAACTCTTTATAGTCAATGTATATTCTTATCGAAAAGGATTGGTACACCCCATAATGAGTGGTTCAGTTTAATAAATCATCTATCCAATAGTTCCTATAATTGTTTCTTTAGTTCCTATAATTTGGTTGGAGCTATTTTATATAGGGTTTTAGAAATTAGCATTATGCCTAGAGCCAACTTGATACTAAACTCCTTCTCTCTGACGCTAACCTTGAAAGGTTGTTAAAGAATACATCTGAAAATGCTTCCATCATTAGAGTATTTTTTACATCTGAAACTACCTTTGCTGATTTTTGAACCATATGTAACAAATACACCATACACCATACAACACTTACTTAACATTTTCTTAGCCTTGATGTTTTTTATCATCATATTAAGAATTCAACTATTTTTGAATATAAACTACTCACAATTATCTATACTAAATCTAACTTTCTTCTTCTTATAGTTTATTTCTACTCTATATCTGCTTAGAAAGTTCATATCAAGTATCACATCAAAGTCTGACATGTCTATGATTATCAGGTCCATAACCATCTTATAACCTCTTAAAAAAAGTTCTCTTCCCTATCAATATTGAACTACTATAAACCTGGTCTTTGTCTGGCATCTTTATTATGATTTGAGGGACAACTGAAGGCTCTAGTCTTAATCTCTTAACTATGCCTCTAACAATAAAATATTGCATGACACTAGAGTGAATTAAAGCATATAAAGGACAAGTGTGAAACAATAGCTGACCTATCACAGCTGTAGGGATAACATCTGCCTGTGTTTGAGTAACTGTAAATACTTAGGCTTATCCTTCCCTAATTGTCTGCTTAGTTAAGGTTAATGTCGTTCTTACGATTATACACTACTTCGCAAAATGTCTAGTTTCTTACATCTATAGCACATCTTTCATCTGGCTAAACACTCGTTGATATGCCTTCTACTATATCTGTGACATATAGAAAAATTATTATGTCTGGGTTGATCCTTTTTTCTCTATTTCTTAGCCTTTAAATTCTTCTTATTTTTAGGTTGGAAGGGTCTCTTACCTTTGTTTTCTCAACTAGGCCTACCTCTACTACCTTCCTCTCGCTTGCCATCAATGGTTAGCTAACTTTGTCTCTACACTGAGGCTAGTAGTATAGATTCCTCTAATAGCTCTCTATCTCTCACTATGTGTTGTTTATGGTCTCAGATCTCAGTGCATTATCAAGGGCATTTGAATAAGTCTTGGGAGGATTATCTTCTATCAGCACATCTTTGACTATGTTTGGTCTCAACTCTCCTATGAACACATTTAGCTTGTCTCTCTTTAAATTAGTTTTGCCAGATGTATACTTGGCTAAAAATTTTAGCTTAATCAAGAACTCCTAATCGATATGTTCCTCTGCCTAAGATAAAGGAACTCTTATGCGTTCACATATATGACATTAGCTAAAATATACTCTAACTCAAAGCCTTATTTGAAGTTGACTTATGTCATCCTTGAAACTTAATAGGTTCCATATGAGATCTGCCACCAGACCTTAGCATCCTCATTCAATGAGAGTCTAGCGTATTATTATAGAGTAGATTCTTATGGCATCTTTCATTGCTTCCAGCCATTTCTCGATTAGCAATCCTTTGACATTATATCACATCTAAAATCTAGAGGTTGATGATGACTAGACAGGTTATAAATAGGATGTGCCTATCCTTTGTTGTTACCTTTAATGTTTACTTGAATACACTTGCACATTTCTTACTATGTTGGGAGGGTAAATTAGTATTTGAATATTGTTATTACATTGGTAGGGCTTGAACTAGATGCCCAATACTGGTCAATGCCTCTCTATTTTGTCTTAAGACCTTTTCTACGACCTAACAAATAATAACACTATCAATTAAGGGCATAAATGGTATGTTAGATACCTATCCCTGAGCCTTTGCTTGGCTCTTTCCATGGCTAGGAATCTTTGATTAACCTCTTGGATCTCTTTATCTTGGAATCATAACAATCTTTAGGCATATATTACTTTAATCTAGAAACAGGTATATTATACTTATAATGGTAAGCATGCGGGGGTGGTTAGGGCTACATAAGGGGCTACTTTCTTACTTAACTTTAAATGTAATTTTTAGATATATAAAATTTTTAACCTTTTTAGGTACCACGATCATGCTCTGATACCATAAATGAACACCCATCTTCATATACCTATCCATGATAGGAATGTGACCTAAAGAGACATGTAGGACTGAACTATTGAAAACTATTAATGCATGATCATAATCATAAAACATGTAAAAATATGATGTAATAAAATAACTGTCTTATTAATGAAAACTCATAAACTAATTAGTGTATGAAAATCTTTGATATAAAATAAATGTATAAATCATGAATAATCAATGTGTTAGAAAATAATAATAATAACAATTATAGTTGTATGTCTGATAAAACTGAAATACCACAAGCACCCATCTCCCTTGCATAGTTGCTCACTAGACCATTGGATCCTTTGCCTATCCTACTATTCTTCTTTACCTATAAAACATACGAAAAGAAACACCTGAGTGAAATTTAGTAAGTGGTGACCTTTTGGCACCCAAAACTAATATGAATAAACTAATGTTAAAACTTGTGTTCCATCTGTAAGTTGAATATGATCACACTTTGGCACCTTGGTGTCTTAACATGGATCATTCATTAAAACTGAGAAGACACAAGTTAGAATTAACATATCTATGCCTTAGTGAAAACTACTATTATGCCTTACATATATGTCAAACAGTTTATTAAGCTAACTAACTGGGACACCCTGATCACACCAAGAAAATTTCTAATAACAACTTCTTCTCTTATCATATAAGTTAATCAGAATTATTAACTAACCATCCGAAGATGACCCTTACCTCGGGTGCATATGTGGTACATCCTATTAATCACATAAAGAATATCTAAGAGCCACATCTTTATCATACATACTTGAATTAAAATGGGTGGCTATGCGCCTTAACTTTGAGTGCATGATGTATCTCATGAGTATCTAGCCCTATCACCTTAATGAATCTTGTCACTTACACACACAGTTGGTGACTATCTAAATATATGGCATTAGCCTTAAGGTTGTACACTTTCAACTCAAATTTGATTCGATTCTAACTTCTGCTATTGTCCATGTAGTTAGGCACTTACATTAAGTCTTTCTTGAATTCTTTATTCTCTGGTTGCTTATTATTCTTCTTGTTTAACTCTTCCCTTCTATGCATATAGCCTAAGGGTATAATAATCTTTTGTCTTTGTCTAGGGGTACATAGTCATATGCTTCTCCACCCATGCTCATATGCCTTCTGACCCATATACTAGGCATGTGGCACTTAGCACACGACCATGCATAGAGCATGAACACATATGAATATGACCTAGACACATTCCTTTACATGATGATCTAGAAGCATACACCACATATCTTTAGCCACACATATTGTCTATTTTTGGAAAGTCATACATAAATGTGTGTTTCATACTACACAGTCATGTATGTTTTCCCTTAAAATGAGCACAAGAATCTCAAACTTTCAAAATTTCTTAAATGACACACGGGTGTGTATAGAGCCATACATGACTGTGTGTCATGATCTAGACATTGCATCCTAAAGGTTTTTATTGCTACACAGACACAACATAAGCATTATAACCACACTAAGCAATTTTAGCCATATATTTAAAGAGCCTTAAATAGGTATACACATTGGAAAACTTTCAGTACAACCTATATATGATCACTTTTAGGCATTATTGCATTATCAAGGCAAAACACATAACATTCATACCATAATCATGCTAATACAATTCTTGGATGTGTAAACATAAATCAAACAGTCTTTTCCACACCTAATCCACTAAAATCTATCACACACATGCAAGAACATATGCACACATTACTTCTCATATGTATATAAACTCTAATTTCATCACTTCCATACTTTCAAGCGATTAGGCAAGCATATGACTCATTATAATTGCATATTAAATCAAACATATCGTATAAATCATCACTATTACATCTAAACAACCATAGATTATGCGTGTAATGATAAAACTCTAAAATTTCATGATCAAACAAGGGAATCTACACCACTTACTTGGATTCTAGCAACAATGCTTCCTTTGTGTGGCTATGGTGATTCTAGTGATCGGTAATGACTCCTCGAGCAACAAAATTACTTATTCTTTCCCTCTCTTACACACACATATATACTCTCACTCTTTGCTTTCAACCACTATGAATGATAATGTGAGAGAATTAGAGTTATTGTAATTTTATTTTAATTCCAACATGTAATACACAGACGTGTATAGGTTATACACAATCATATATCAAGTTGCATAACTAGAGCAACTTCTTATTTCATCGTGATTATAATCTAATTCAAAAGTTTGACTTTCTATTGACCATACATGACCGTGTATACTTCCAAACGTAGGTGTGCACCTTCAAAAATTATTAATCATTAAATTTAAAACTAAAAAAAAGATTAAAATGCCTTTGGACTTACTTGTAGGTGTTATATTATGATTTTAAAATGATTGAACAAGACCACTATGTTTGCATTAAAAAAACTTATAAAAAGTTTACAATTCTATCACTTTATGTAGATAATGTCTTAATAGCTAGAAACGACTTGGATAATATAATGACCATTAAGAGTTAGCTATCTATGAATTTTGGTTTGATAGATATATGTGAGGCAAATTATGTATTGTGTATTAACATTAAAACAAATCGTTCTAAGAAACTTTTAACTCTGTCACTAGAGCATTATATTCGAAAGATTCAATATGACAAATTGTAGACTAGTAGATACTTCTATGTCAAAAGACAAATTGTTGAACTAAGAAATATGCCCTAAGACTCAAAATGAGAGTAATGAAATGTCCCTAGTACCCTATTCAAATGTAGTTGAAAGCCTCATGTATGTAATGATGTGTGCATGCCTAGACATTTGCTTTGTTATATGGTTGGTTAGTTGACATTAGTCAAATCCTAGAAAAGAGTACTAAAAGGATATCAAAAAGATATTACGGTATCTGAAAGATATTATAGATTACTGTTTGTGTTATTAAGGATCAAATTTATGCATGATTGGCTTTTCAGTTGTCAACTGGAGAGGTAATTTAGACCAATGCAAATTCACTTTTGGTTATATATTCTTACTCCAATAAGGTGCCACATCTTGAAATAGTAAGCAATAGACATGCATAGCCTTATCCATAATGAAGGTCACGTTTACAACCTATTTAGCGACTCTACAATAAGTTGTTTGGTTAAGAAGATTTTGTTTTTTTTTTTATAAATTTTGGTATACAGAACAATATTGTTGGACCAAAAGTTATCCATTGTAATGATCAAGTTACGATAGCTTTTACAAAAAATCTAAAATTCCATAATAGAACCAAACATTTTGACACAAGGTACCATTTTGTCAGAGACATAATTTAAAAGAGAGAAGTGAGTGTATAATATATTTTTATATATTATTCAGTTACTGATCCTTTAACCAAATCTATTCCAAAAGATGTATATCTTGCACATTTTAAATCTCTTAGATTGCATAGACTATAATGGATAAGTTGTTGAACATATATATTATACTTGTAACACAACATTGAAAACCATGAAATTCAAGCTTATTTTATTTTAATTTTTGAATTTGCATCTCTAAATTCTTGGTGTTTCACTATATAGACATTATTTTGTCTGAAAGCTCAACAAGATTATAACATTACATAAGTTAGAGATTAGCTCACTCACATAAGCAATAGCCTTTGACGTTGAGAAAATGAGAAAAAATGAGACATATTTTTTAAGAAAAGAATTGTTAAAGCTGAAATATCACCTTGATGATTAATCAAGATGAGATCATGGATATATATGTTTGGCAATGACTACTTTAGATTTCTTACATCCAAATAACTTCTGAATGTCAAATGTGAGTTTTTAATGAATAAATGCAAGTTTGAAGATGCTTAAGAACCTGAATTAGACGTTGGATGTAGAGACTAAACTCAAATTTGTGCAGTGTTGATGTATGACATTTTTGGAGAATATACACTATAACACATGTTTTATATCATGTGTGCATAAGCTAACCAATAGAAGTAGTGAGTGAATAAATCTCTGCTTCTTTATTGTGTGAGACTTTATGAGATTTCCTTCATGTTGGAACCGTAGACCTTTTACTGTTATTTGATATTTATTTTTTATGATTGTTATCTTAACTTGGTACCTATGATTACGTATGATTCGGTTTATGAACATAACTAGAAAAGTAAGTTTAAATTGATAATTTTGAGTAGAAGAGGAAGACTTATCTAGTATGTGTATCCATTGACCAATCAGTCTTGTTAATCATATGTGAGATATGACTTGATCATGGATACATAAAGATATAACACAATTATTTTTAAGGGATTAGAGAGATTGGTGTTATCAAATAAGTTTAGGGAATAGTGAGACTAACGATTTATTATATTTTTTTGGGTTGAAGTGACTATGTTATTCTTAACAGATATATAATATTTAGCTCTTAAATACACGTTGCTCGTAAGGCTGCATAACACATTTACAAGAATGAAATGTATTGTTGTATGAGATTTCTATGTTTGAGTATTTGCTTCAGATTACCCATCATGTGTGAGTAGGAGAAATTGGGCTTGGTCCACACATGATGGGTTGACCCAATCCGTGCCCAATTTACTTAACTACCCATGGCAATTGAAAGCCTAATTAGTAAAAAATGAGAATAATTTGGATTTAATTCGTGTTCTCGGTTAATTCGTGTATTAAACACTACGTTTCATATTAAATGACTATTTAATATGTGTTTCTTTTTTTTTTTTAATTTTAAAGAAATCCAAAACGAAAGTGTTTTAATGTCTAAATATAAAGTACAAATGTATCCATTTAAATTTTAATTAATTACCATAATGCCAACAATAAAGCCAAATTTTTTCTTTCAAATCCTTAACCCTAACCTCTCCATTCATTGCATCAGGTTCACATTCATAATAGCAACAAAATTTTTTTTCAAATAATTCATTTTACATTAGATTGGTGCATTTTTGTTAGACTTAACTTTTCATTTTTGCTATTCTCTTAAAGGGTTTCATTGTCTTTTCTTTTGCTTGTTTGTAACTTCACCATTTTGTATACACCCGTTTGTGTTTGTTTCATTCCTGTGTACACTTGTTTGGATTTGTTTCATTTTTTAAATCTCTTCACAACTTTATTGTCAAATTTGGATATATGTGTGACTTGTTTTTGGTGCTTGCTTTGATTTCAATATATATTGGTGAATCGATGATTTTGATTTATTTACGATAAGAAAGTTATTTAAATCTAAGTTGAAACAATAAAACTTTTTGGAATGTTATTATATCTGAATTGGTGTCTACTTTAATTTCAATGTATACTAGTGAATCGGTGATTTTGATTTTGATTATATTTGCTTAAGTAATTATAAACAAAACAAAAAACTGATATGTGTTATTTTATATAAAGGGGTTGAAACCAACTGTAGCATGAACACGTTATACATCATGCAAAGATTTTCAGGAATTATAGTCATTTGTCAAAGTAAAATTAATTTGACCTAGTTACAACTTACATAATTATGTCTATTTTATTTGTTTATAAATTGAATGGAGTTTTTATTGAGAGTCTTGATAGTATAATTTGAATTTTGATTATGAATTATGTTATATTATGTTTAATAGTAAATTAAATATTTTACATTTGAATTATTATATTAATTTCAATTATGAGCTTTATGAAAAGTGATAAATTTATGATTAATATAACTGTATTTTTAGAAATATTTTATTGACGATGTGCTATATTAAATTTATATATACACGTTTTGTATTTTTTTTATATTCAAATTTTATGACATTTTTTTACAAATATATCTTTTACCATTCATTGTATCATACCATATAATTTTCATACCCTTTTCCTCCATTCTTGTATTTACTAATTGAGGTTGAAGATTGTTTGGTTGAAATTAAATCATCAAAAGATCATCATCAATTCAACCAGATTATATTCTGGATATGTAAATTCAATCCTATATTAATTTTACAGAATTTTGATTTAATGTTCTTAATCTAATCTCTATATATTAAATTTATTCAATATTATCGAATTTTCGAGCATGAAAAAGTCTAGTTATTTGTACAAGGCCAAAGGATTATTTCTCACCCAAGGTATGCTGTTTTCTTAAGTTTCTCCTCATTAACTTTGAAAACTTATTTACCCATTCATAATCTGTTAAAATTAATGGTTTAAAGAGTAAAATCGTTATTTTATCTATGATATTAAAAATAGATTAAAATTTAATTTAGTTTTTCCCCCTAACCCCTAAAACTAACTATTTCTCCTAGGCCAAGTTTTAAAAAATAGCATTTCCCCCTTAGGGTTTAGTTTTCAATCTTTGATACCAAATCTGATGGCATCGTCGATGACAAAGCTTTTTCGATGTACCACCATGCACCGGTGGCCTCTCTTCTCTCCTCTGGAACATCGATTGGCTCAGATCTGACATCATTTTTGTCTGGAAAGTTGAAGAGGACGAAACTCTTTGTCTTCCCAGATGTCTTTGTCTTCGTCTGAGAAGACAAAGAGCTTCGTCTCTTGACAAAGTTCTTTAACTTTTTAGATGAAGATGACGTCAAATCTTGGTTGATTGACGTTCCAAAGGAGGTAAGAGAGGTCGTCAGAGTATGGTGGTGTGTCAGGAAAGCTTTGTCGTTGGTGATGACACCGGATTTGACGTTAGAGATTGAAAACTAAACCTTAGGGGAGAGAATGCTATTTTTTAAAACTTGACTTATGGGGAAATAGTTAGTTTTCAGGGGTTATGGGAGAAAAAGAAATAAAATTTTAAGAGATTATGATTCCATTTAATTTAATTGCTTATCGGTGGATATTTAAGATTTTCAAAATTAAAGGAGAGAAATTTGAGAATCTAACATATCTTAGGTGGGAAATAGTCCTTTGGCCTTCGTACAAATAGAAAGGTGTTCAATTATTTTGTAGTAGTGCTATTAATGTTCAATCAAAGTTAGTAAGGTATTTATTTATGTGCTTATGCTGTTGCTGTAAAAGGGTCAGAATCATGTGACGAAATAATAATAAATTCAAAGGACGTACAAGAACAAGGCTCTCTCTTGCGGTCTGCCAAAGATTAGGGACCACGAAATTGATTTGTGGTGATTTTTGGCCTCTGGACATGAGTGGCCATCCTCCGACGATAATTACATGCAATTCTCTGGCCCCCACACCAGTGCCCGTTTTGCATGTTAGCCATGGCCTACCGCCTAGGTCCTGAGGTCCCCACCAGTTCATATTCCCAAGTCTTCAACCAACAGGACATTCTCATGTTCAAAACACCAAGAAGAGAGTTTTAACAGCATCGAACTTATTCGTCTATCCATCAGGTTTGAAAAATTTTATAGTACAGGCACATCACCTTGCTAGATTTTAGTGTTAAAACTAATTTTCGACCCATTTTACTCATTGAACGACAAATTTACACTTAAAAATATATAATCAGAATTTTCTCTTGATGCGAACTGTTGAAGATCTAATTGCACATGTAACTTTATTTGTGGTACATTCATACACTGAGAAAAATTATTCTAAAGAGTGGTTCATCCCTGGACGATAACCTTATCTTGATTTGATCACTTTCATTCATTTGATCAGCCCCTCCTTTTTGGTTGAAGGCCCATGATCACATGAAAGGCCTTGATGTGTTTCTTTCACTTTCTTCTTCACTGACTTGCAGTACCTAAAGTGTATTATCTTCTGGCTTTTGTGCATGGCTTCTTTGATATAATGTTTATTATTTAATATATATGTTGTTTTTTAGCTCCCCATTTCAGCTCTCTAGAGCTTTCCAATATCAAATTTTGAAAATAGAGACAAGGACTTTGTTTGAGTCACGAGGTAATTAATTATTCAAGCTTAGATTCAATCAACCCATTTTTTCCTCTTTAAATTAAATAGAATTCTCTATGGAAATGGTACAATTTAAAGAGAAATTATTTCAAATACAGAACACAGTTAACTATTAGGAAAAAAAATTTGTTTATCAATAATCTATATATTGATAATTCTTTTATATATGAACCTCAACAAGGTTTTATCGGCAAACAGATTTCACGAAGTAATCTAATACTAAAAAATAATATTTGGTTAAATTTTTTATCCATGGAAACACACTCAAAACAAACAGTTTTCTACAACTTACCCCTCAAAGAATTGCTTTAATGTTAACTGTCAACTAAAAAAGGAGGAGGTGACCCCTTGCAGTTTAACTTTTTAAAAAAGTGCTTGGAAGTTCATGAATCTTCAATAATGGGTAAATATTGCAGACAACTGAAAGTGCTAGGAAGCTTTGCTTTTTTTGTTCCTTTATGAATACTTTTCCACGAGCTTGGGGTGTAGCAGCTTAGGAATTCATTATCTCTTCTTTCGCTACTAGTTAGTGTGCTTTATCATTTCTTCTTTGGCATGAAACACATTTTGAGCCCAATTATTGCATCATTATTTGCTTACTATGGTAATATGTCGCTCTCTCCTTGCCTATTGATTTTGATTCTTTTGGATCATTATAGTTGTATTACACATGCATTGTTTTCATTTTTAAATTCCCGTAAAATTTCACTCAAATTTTGGGAAATAGTCTTCCATTTTATGAGGAGCTGGAATTGTAGATACTGTAGCTAAGCGTTCAATACTGTTAGACATTTAGGTGGTGAAAATCAGCTCGTCCTGAAGACAGAAATACTACTCTTTATCATCGAACTTGGAACCCTTCTTCCTCACAAGTTTACGCATTTTTTCTACTTTCTTCATAGCTTGTACCCTAGGATCATACAGGTATCCTGTTTTAAAACAGGAACTTTTCTTTGTGAGGGTAAGATTAAATTTTTATTTATTTTTTATCAATGAATTTTCCTTATATCGTGGAGATTTCCTGATTGAAAAAGAAATGTAAAAATTCTTGATATGAAGATCTTCACTATGATCAATCCAACGCTCTATTAATTGGGATAATAATATATTTAGAAATTAATCACGATGCTAAATTAAAAAGTCTTAAATTAATTTGCAATCATTCAATGAATATAAACGAAAGATGAAGGTAAGAAAGAGAATGGGATGAAATTTACTGGGGTAACTTCAGTGACAAAACTGAGGTCCAAAACGTGAGTTTGAAATTTTTTGATTTAACTGATGACCTGGTTCCTCGTTAAAAATAAAAAAAAAGGTATAATTATTAGAAAAACAAGCTTGACAACATCATTTATAATAACTTTGTCCACAATGGCATTGTTCAAACAACAAGGGCCCCTCCACTGACTGGGAAGAAAAATGAAAGCGAAAGACGAGGAAGTCTCTGGCACGTTGGAGAAAAATAAAAGTATTTAACTGGTGATGCAAGAGGAGCAATCAAAGGCTCTGTCTTGAGTAATTTCAAGCATGCTTTTTTTGAAAGAATAAGTTTGGTTTACATCATAGTTTATTCAATTAATGTACCACATATTTCTAGAGAATCGTTGTCAAAAAGAATAGATTGCTTTACTTTTATAGATTTGTGTCGCAGACATAAAGATATACAATTCCTGTTCATTGCTCTTGGCTCGTGAACCTAAGAATTTTTGTTCCAATGAATTAGATTTCTAAATCTTTGATGATGTTAGAAATCTTCGATGATCTTGTAGAGTTGAAAATTTGACGGATTAAGAGTGGTCGAATTGAAAGAAAGTAAGATAAAATTTAAGTGAGAATTTCCCAAAGCAATATAACTTCTATTAATGAAAGAAATCAAAAAACAATATAAATAAATCAACCTCTCAAGATCCTTGATGAAACTTTCGGTTAAAAAGGAATATTACATGTTTTTCCACAATCACTATTGTTGATATGAAAATTTGTATAAACGAGAAGTAGATAGAATTTGAGTGGACTGGGGTGCAAGAATATGAATGAATACAAGAAAGAAAATAGACAGTTAATTTCTACATGGATCAATTAGAAAATTCATTGACCTACATCCACTGTATAACTATTATCTAAGTAATGTAGGACTATAAAGCAAGCTAATTAAAGCAATGTAAACATAATAATTGTGTAATTGGGTGTGTTGTCAAGTGTATCATCCATTTTCCCACTTTCTGGAATTTATACTAGCGAGAGTTAGGGTTACATATGCAACTGTATAAGATAGTACGCTAGTTAATGGTTGGATGAGAGTTGTCATGGTTAGATAGATATGAAAGTAATTGCATTTCAATTATAATTGCTAAAATTGAGGAATGATTGCCATATAATAGAAAACAATTATTTAAAATCTGACGGATTGCAGTGGTCATGGTAGGTTTGGTCCTTTTTTCATGTTTTGTGGCTTTTGGAAGAAAAGATGTCTTCCTCAAGGTTTGTCATATGGGTTGTGGGTTGTAGCAATGCCTATTTGCTAATCGTTGTTTGCTACTAGGAATCATATTTGTTAGTTAAATCAAGGAAGAAATTTTATTGCATAACAATTGTCCCTAGTTTCTAGAGTGAAAATAACACTGTAGAAACTCTTAATCTCTTCTTTATAAATAGATGCCATGTGGTTGGTTAGGATTCCATGATTGCTAAGATGGTAGTAGGTACTAAGAATTGATGCACTGCATGTGCAAGCTATGTGTTTGTTGAATTGATTCAAAAGTCATGACGTCTTATAAGTTACCTCTCATGTTCACAATTGGATAATCAACACTTGGCTTACTTTCTTTTACTTGAAATGCACATAAGAAAGTTGTCAACTCCATACATAAATCATATGGATTTCCGTAGACATGCATTTCTTTATTTAAACCTTAACCTACTTGAGTCAATCTTCTAGAGTTCAGAGATTTTCTTTGTACGTGCATTTTTTTTTTTTTGTTAAGGTAAGAGCTTTGTGTCTCTTTCATTGTGTTATCTAGGTAAAGTCTCG
Source organism: Mangifera indica (assembly GCF_011075055.1). Classification (NCBI taxonomy): domain Eukaryota; kingdom Viridiplantae; phylum Streptophyta; class Magnoliopsida; order Sapindales; family Anacardiaceae; genus Mangifera; species Mangifera indica. The sequence continues at coordinate 9,066,380 of NC_058137.1, forward strand.
TAGGAAAGGTTATTTTAGGGTTTTGAATCTCAAGGTGTCGGGTTATTCTTCTTATGTGGTTAAAAGTCACATTTGTTTGTACCTTTCAAATATCTTTTAAGAGTTCCAATAATGATGATGTTCGCTTTTATTTTGAGTTGGAAGACACACCTTTTGGGAGATACTGTAGATAGTTTATAGCAGAAGAAGGCTTTAGGATGATCTTTGATCTTCAAAAACTCATCAAAAAGTTTATTGCTCTCACTAGAAAAATATGAAAAATTCTCAACAATCCATGCTTTACCACATTTTATATTTTTGGGTGAATAACACCATGTACTAATTGTTCAACCTCTATGCATGGTTGTACTAATTGTTTCTTGGTAAAACCCATGATCTATATTCATTAAAAACATTCTTACATGAAATTCAAATGTCATCATACATTACCTTATGCATAGAGGTATTGTTGGTGTTGATGCCCTAGAGTTAGTCCCTATGATGATACAAGTTTATAAATAAAGATCGTATTTGTAATTTTCTGTGACATGGTTTGCCTATAAGACATATTAATATATGTTTAGAAAAATGTTGTAAGAATAGTCGAACTACGATAAAGGGATTGGTGTTCTACACCTGATTGTGAGAACCTTATGTATTCATTAGGTGACTATTCTTAAAATGTCTGTAACTTTTGTATTACCATTGTTGGACCTCCAAGTGTTTTAATGATGAAAAAAATAAGTTAAAAGTGTTAACATGTCCAAAGAATGTGTTAAAGCATGACAAAATGGACAAAATGTGAAATTTACATATTTGAACTCGAGAATGACTTGCTTTTCATATGGCACACCCGACTTATGAAGAAAATTAAGTCATACATAAAGTCATGCTTGACCTGTACTGGCTTCTAAAATTTTTTTTTAGTTTAAATTCAACATGTCCAACTGTGCCTTTCCAAAAACCAATTGTGCCAGACTATTTCCAAGCCTTGCACAATGAAGACAACCTAGAACTAAGCAAAGTGAAGTCATTCAAGAAATTGGCAAAATTGGGAATTCAATAAAATGCTTGTCTAGTCATGCTTTTTCAAAAAGCCATATGTGCTTGATCATTTGTGAAAGGGACCGAGGAAGATCCTTATGCAAGGAATTGTGTTTAAGAAGGGTTGATCATGCCATGTGAAAATTCAAGATAGTACAATTGTTTGCTGCATGTCTATATGCATACCGTGTTGGCTTTTGAAAAATTTTCAAAACCAAAAGCTTAAAATAGAAGTTGTTATGCTAGAGACATATCACCCGTTCCTGTTGTTGTGTGAACATTTAAAACTATCCGTTAGGAACTTTGAACGAGGTTGATCTTGAATCGTAAAACTTAGTCCTAGGAGTGCCATTTGAACATCCCGCTCATGTTAAAGATGTTTCAAGAGTAAAACGTCATTTTTTAGAAACAAACGGGTAGTTTTTCATCTCCAAAGAAAATATTGTGCTTTCAGCCACATCAAGTCTATAAATTGAGCAATTTGAAGTGAAGAAATGTTAGAAAACATATTATGATAATTCTTAGCTAACATTCTTCATTGCTCTTTCATTTCCTTTCTCACTAAGCTCAAACTCAAATTTTTTGAGAGAAACCTTGTAGTCAAACTTGTATAATTTGTCTTTGAGAGACTTAAGCACACAAAAATCTTTACATTTCAAACACTTGTGAGAAAAATCCTAATTCAACTATTGTGTTAGGTGAAATCCTGAACAAACTACTTGTAAGGAGATATTTCAAGTGATAGTGGAACTTTAAGGCGGTTGCATAGAGAAGTGGATGTAGAAAGTTTGTAAGAGAAAACTCTGAACCATTATAAATAAAGCTCTTCTTATCTCAACTCTTTACATTTGTACATTTGTTTGTTATTGGTTGCGTAATCTATTATTTGTGCATTTAAAATTTTTAAAGAATTTATTCACCTTTTTCTAGGTTTATTTTATCCATCTAAAGGGGTTTTTCAATTAGTATCAGAGCTTGGGTTCTAGTTTTATTAAAATATAACGATTTTTTAGAGTTAAAAGATCCCATTAAATGGCTGATACTTTTACACCCATTTTTGTCAAAAGTCAATGCATCACTAGGCCCTCATTGTTTAATGGAACCAATTATACTCAATGAAAAATTAAAATGAGACTTCATCTTTTGTCCATTGATTTTAAATTATGAAAAATCATTGAGCATGGTGATTTAGTTCCAATGAACCTTAGAACTAGTGAACCTATACATGAAATGGACTTTAATGATGAAGATGAGAAAATGATGAGCTTAAATGCTAAAGTCATTAACATTTTGTTTTGTGCTCTTGATCTAGCAAATTTAATAAGGTATAGACTTATGAGTTCGCTAGAGAAGTTTGGACCATGCTTCAAACCACACATGAAGGAATAAGCCAAGTTAAGAAGTCCAAGATTGAATTTCTATTTCAAGAACACAAATAGTTTGAAATGAAATTCGAAGAGAACATCACCAACATATATAAATGCTTCTCCAACTTGGTAAGTGATCTTAAATGGTTTGGGAAAAGATTTGAGACAATTTAATTGGTCAAAAAAATTTTAAGATCATTACTTGATTCATGGACCACAAAAGTAATAGTTACTAAAGAATCCAAATATCTTAGCAAGATGGGTATGGATGAGCTCATAGGAAATCTCTTCACCTATGAGATGAAAAGGAAACCAAAAGAAGAGGAAGTCAAGGCAAAGAGGGATATTGCCTTGAAACTTATTGATAAAAAGGAAGAGGAAGGAAACTCTTCCATGGATGAAGACTATGTGACTTTCCTAACAAGGAAATTTAGCAAATTCCTATCAAGGAAATTTAGCAAATTCCTATCAAGATTAAAGAGGAACAAAGGAAAAAGATTTGTTAAACAAAGAGGAAAAAAGATGAAAAAAAGAGCAATAGTGAAATCATATGCTGTGAGTGCAAGAAACAAAGACAATTCATCAAGATTGTCCTTTAAAGAAGAAAAAGAAGGACAATAAGGAAAATAGGTTAAAAAAGAAAGTGTTTATCACCACTTGGAGTGGAAGCAACAACTCAAATGATAAGTGCAAGTTGATGGAGGAAAAGACCAATATATGTTTCATGGTTAAGTGACTTAAAGGATGAGGTCAATGATCCCAACTCATACTCTTTAAATGAATTAAAAGATGCATTTGAATCTTTAATAGATTAGCATGAATGCATGTAAGTTAATACAAGACATTAAAGAAACAATTAGTATGCATTAAAAAGAGGCATGATACATTTTTGCATGATCATGATGCATTATAGAAGAAATATGATATTGCTTTGAATGAAAAAAAAGTATGTATGAAAAAATCGGACTTGCCATCATTAGACCTCCTAGTGAATGAAGGTACATGTGATCCTTAGATTTGAGATCACTAAACTATCTTTGCAAGGATCGATATAGTTTAACACTAACTCAACGTAGTCTGGTTAGAGGATTATTAGAAAGGTGATCATTAGTCATATCATGATTTGTATGAAAGCTATAATAGGTCAATAAAAGATTTTTTACTCATTAACACAAAAGCTTATATCTTAGTTAGGACATTTTGACAATGACAATGACTAACTAAATATATGGTTACAATGGGATTAAGTTGATACTTAATCTAATATTATCCGGTTCAATATTATCTGATATCTTAGTTAGGATAACATGCTTGTGTCTGGGTAAAGAAAAATGAATAAGATGCTTAAAGACATGCTAAGAAGGGATATATATGATTAGATTATCGAAACTTGGTCAGAATTCAATCGAAATTTGTAGAAACCAATAGGGTACAAAATTTAGATCGTGATACAAGACTATGTGTAATAGCTCACAAACTTGTGTATCATTTTCATGGAAAATGAATTAGGTGCTGTAACACATTCATCATAAGAAGAAGCTCACACAAATTATGTAGTATGAGATACATACTCGTGTATGACTTCCCTGAAAGTAGACATTTGTATAAAGTTAGGAAGCATGCCTTGTAGGGTTTTAGAGTGCCATTAACCAACAACGTAACAAAATTAAAAATTTTTAAAAGATATATCAAAGATCATAAAACCCATCTAGGATACTCGTTTTAATGCATGAACATGTTAAATGCATATAGATTGTTTAGAAATTACACCTGCTTTGTTAGCTTTTCCAAAACTTCATATGGCTATGTAAAAATTGCTATCTAACCCTCTTAAGGCTGCGTCTTGGTATCCACATTGAGCACAAATGGGAGGTGATCTAGAAAAAATGCTACTAGGCTTTTGTCGACGAGATCTTGGAAATTAGATCACAACTATGAAAGTTTGCATCAACAAGATTTTAGGCATAGAAATATGTGTTTAGGATGTATATGTTTTGGATTTTTGTTTTGAATTTATTAAAAGTTTTAATGTATAACAATCCTAAATAAATTAAAATTACAACTTAATCTAAATTTTCTATCAAACAAAGGCTTTGAAGAATCCTTGTTTAACTAAAACACCTTATCATAAGTTAACTTAACCAGTTGACTTGCATCCATGATTTGAGCATTCTTAATTGGACTTGTATGGGTCCAATTGAAACCATGCAGTGCTTTTGCATGATGCCATTTGGCATCGCGCACACCCAAGATTCCAGTCAAAACACTTTTATACATTTTTCTTTTTCTATGATTTTAGGATTGTCATCAAACAATCCCTACCTCTTGGTTTGTATATACTCCTTAATATGTATGACTTATAAGCTCTTTATCGAACTAGTAGTGTCTAAATTCAGATTGAATTCAAATGTAAATCGAGATTAGCTTCTAGCAAAGCATCATAGCCACCCCAAACGATAAAGTGTCAATGAACATCTTTATAAACTTTTACAATATCACAATTATGTGTAATTTAATCCTTTCGTCATTTGATATCTCTTAAGGTTGAGACATAAAAATGTGTCTATCTTAGGAGTTCCTCGATATAAGTTGATACACATTAATGACTTACATAAAATAGACTACAACCTCATCCTATTGTGACCATTAATTCAAACAAGTATGAATGTTTTTCAGTATTCATATATGAGATATCTTTTCTATGCTTAATAGTGACGAATCCTTTATTGATTAATCATAGCCTTTATATGTCTAATAATATGGTCGTTTACTACCTTAGATAGTGTTAAACCATATCAATCCTTACACAAAATGGTTTGACAACCTCAAATAAAAGCATCAAATGCACTCATAGTGTTAAGAAGATTTGTTCTGTAGACATTATAGTAACCATCAATATGGTTATCCTTTGGTAGGGTCAATTCGATGAACACATCTATAACGTGTACCCATATGTTACAACAAGTCGTTGACAAATAGCTTTGACACACGAGAATTGTTGCCACCTTTTAGTGAAGTTGCTTAATATTATGATAATCTCATTACCATTACATGTGCCTTTGGTCATTGTAATGTCGAGATTATAGATATTTTTAGAATGGACATTTATTATACGTATAGGGTTTCCATGATCAGTCGTCTGATCCCCTTATCACAGTTCTATCATTTTAAGAGTATGTTATTCACACAATCATATAATAGGCAAATAAATGAACTGCATAACTATAAATCATTTTATTAATTAATGAGATAAATTACAATTACAAATGTCAAATCAATTAGCTCTAAGATGTCTACCTTAACATGCCCATTTGTGATATTAAACAAAAAGATGTAAGATTATAACATAATTATATGCGTGTTACATGAGGAACATGAGGATGCAAGGCCAAGACATGTCTATTATACCAAGAAATAAAAAAAACTATCTTACCCCCATATTATATGTAAGGAAGGGAAGATAAAAAAAAGAGAATATAAAAGCTTCAGTTTATCTAATTAAGACAGCTAGTCAAAGTAAAGGTATCCAACTTATGAAAGACGACACAAACCCTAAACAAGTCGAATATAAGTCAAAAATAAGAAAACTAAAGGAAAATAGTACACCTAGAAAGCCATCGATTGTATGCATAAGTGGTAAGAGATGTGAAAGCAATAGAGCTACACAAGAGGTACATACCTATAAGATACATCATATATTTGATGCCAAGGTGCATTTGCACCACAGTTTAGTTTAGTTCAGGTGTACGTGGTAAAAGATTGTGGCTTTTTAGTTAGTTCCTCGTGGGTTAATAGGATGCATCACATATGTGCTCAAATCTGAGGATGGTATTTTAGTTAGTAGTCTTATAATTATGTGTATATGCTAAAAGAAAGATTGTAACTAGTTTCCCTATGTTACTAGGGTATCATAGAAAGTTAGCCTGATATTTTGGTCAACATGTGTGTAAGGCACAATAGTTAGTAGACGTCTAAGAATGTCAATTACTTTCACTAGGACATTAGACATATTGATTCTAACTTAGGCCTTAGTAGATAATATGAGATAGTGTAATACCCGCAAACATGTTCAAGGTTATTTTCATCTTTTGACTCTTATTTGTGATTAGTTATGCTTGGTTAATGTTAAATATATGTTTTCAGGGTTGCATAGTTGTGTAGGAAGGTCGCACACTCGTATATGTGTTAGCAAAGATAAAATAGTCTTTTCCTATATATTGTTGTGAGATGACTATGAAATCAAAAGATATGAGTTTGGAAGTACTGGAATAGAGTTAGGATGATTGGAAATTGCAATTTAGGTATAAAGGAAATTTTGGAAAAATGTGTTGCATGCTTATGTACGTCTATATACATAGTCATGCATAATTAGGTAGAAATAGTTCCCGTGTTAAGAAACACATAGGTGTGTTAATTTACGAATGGGTACATGGGACACACAACTGTGTATGCTACTCTGGATTGTGTGCTTATGTTATTTCAATGCATGGTCATGTAAGGGAATAAGTACACCCTCATGTATGTAAGGTATACCCCTATGTACATTTGACGAAATTTGAAAATAAAAGAGTATAAAGGTAATAGTGATAATATTAAGGTAATATAAGTTTAGAATTGACTATTTACTCTAAAAAAGATGAGTATGAAGAAATAAATAATATGGCTCTAATAAAAGCAATATAAGATGCATATTAGATAAATGCATTGGAATGTGTAAACAATGGCACAAGGGCCATAATTTGGGTGTGCTTGACAATGTGGATGACTACATAGACCCTAACCAGAGTGGTTTCAAGTCAAAAACTAAAAAAAAAAAGTACTATATTATTCAAAGCCATCAAGTTGTGTAGTGTGGTTGTAGAAGCATCATTGCTAATCTGTGTGACCTTGATACCTTTGAATAATTATACACCAATATCGGGGCACTTTAGCCTCTAGGATGCTCATGTACGCATTGACATAGGACGTCTTAGCATCTGGGATGCTTGTGTGATTTTAAGAGAGGCTCAGGGTCTTACTCCTTTTGTGATATGGTATCCATAACCCGAAGCCTGGTTGAGATATGTACTTGGTACACCTTATGATTAATATCAAAGATATCACATGATTTCACCTAATGTCTAGGATATCGACATACATTATTTGACATTAATTATTCGGGATGACACTACCATTAGGGATTAGATGTTGGGTTTTAAGGCTAATTGGATGAACATATAAAGTGTTGGAAAAACATTTGTGTTACCACAAGGAGATTAAATGAATGACATAGAGATGTCAATGGGCCGGGCTGAGCCTTGGGCCCAAACAGTAACAGGCCTTCGGGCTGGGCCGACCCATTAAAATATAATGGCCCAAGGCCTGACCCATATAATAACGAGCTTTAATTGGGCTAGGCCGGTCCTTCATTTGATCATAAATAATAAAATTATGATATATAATAGGATCCTCAGGAAGGGAAACAGCTGTCGTCATTGAATTTATTTAATATTAGATCTATTTGTAATATTTTGTAATGATAAAATTAAAATAAAGTGAGATTAAAAATATAATAAAATAATTGAGAATGAGAGTTTGAGAGATTGAAAGTTTGAGAAATTTATATTTGTAATTGAAAGTGAAAATGAAAAATTTAATAGTTTTTATAGAAAAAAATAAATTAATTAAAAAATTTTTTAAAAAAAATTAAGCAGATGCTGGGAGAAGTAGAATCTGCTTCTTTTCTGCCTTTTGCGAGGTGCTTTTGCTGCCTTGCGACAGAAGTAAGGAAATTTTTTTTTAATTTTTTATGAACAATACCAAGTCGGGTCGGGCCGACCCATGGGTATAATATAAAGGCCTAAGGCCCATGGGCCTGGCCAGACACTCTATAGTGCCAGGTTGGGCTTTATCGTGCTAGGACTTTTTTCGAGCTTTAGGCTGGGCCTCCATTTGGCCTGACCCAATTGACGTGTCTAGAATGACATATAACGTTATAAATAATTTTGATTTACATGTATATTTATTAGGTATTGTGAGATCACCTACTTAATGAGTGTGATTGTTGAGTAGTGGGGTGGTGGTAGGGGAGCCAATAGGTTAGCTCAAGGTAGTACATAAGGGTAAAGGCATTTTTGTCATTTTTCATATTGGACAATGTTATGTATTTTTTGGATTATTTATACTTTATTGACACATTATGATTAATTTGATTTGGTTTGTTAGATAAGTTAATAAATGCACTTTTGGGATTGTGAGATGTTAATTTTTTATGCATCTTTTTGCTACAAACCCTATGCCAGGACTTTTAAGTTAATACATCTCTTTCAAGCATATATTTTGAGCAAGGGTATATATCTAGATAGGTGTGTTAAGATGACTTATGTATTTAGGGCATGAGGATGTCAAGAAAGGCGAATAGACAAAGGAGAATGCTAGAAAACAACTATTTTAACCATATAGAGATTTAATAATGAAGCACTGGTTTCAATTTATATTTACATAAGTTGTCGATAGGTCATATATTGATTGAGTTCTTTTCACTTACATGTTTCTTTTTTGTGGTTTTGTAGGTTAAGATAAGTAGGAGGCATGCACAGGAGTCGATGGCCTAGCCGAGTAATTGCATAAAGGTAAGGGGTAAAATTATCATTTTTAGTTGATGACATTTTATGTATTTGTTTTCAATTGAGACTTTATATTTTATGTTTATGCATTTATGTTTAATAGATTGGATTTCAAACACAACAATTATAAGATGCTTTTCAATATTTATGACTAAAGTTATTTATTGCACTTTTTTTTTCATACAATTAAAATTTAAGCATTTATTAGCATGTTCTATTTTCCATTGTATGATTTGAGAAGTCAAGTTAATCACATCTCATCGTGTAAGGGTCTGTATTTTGAGATGAGTGTTGATAAGGCCAATAATTGTTACTATTTTGATTTATAATTCCCTTGTGTTGTGTGGAAATTTGATTTAATCTAATGGAATTACTTATCTTTTTGCATTTAGGAAGATTTGAGCAATTTTGGAATAAATAGGGCCAAAAAGAGGAAAAACTGCAGCAGACATATTAAACTGGAAATTTCGTAATGCAGACTAGGCGTGGGCACGTGGAAGATGAGAGCAGAATCCGGAAAGCAGATCTGAACGTCCAGATCTGTTGCAAGAGTCCAGAAAATATTAAGATTTGCTTCCTAGGAAAAGGATAATCACCAGCTGGAAAAGAGGATTAATTGAGCTAAATAAGGAATGATATTTTTGGAAGAAGGATTTATATTAAAAATATATATCTTTTCCTTTTCCTTTTCCTTTCTTTTTGGGAAGATATGTATCACTTTGCTTGATTGGATTAGGAGATTAGGATTAGTTTCAATTTCCAGATTTTTAGTAGGAAGAAAATATATATAAACTCTTATTTTTATTTGAGAATGATCAACCATTGTATTGAGAGAATTAGAGAGCAAAATATGGTTTACAGTGGCTGAATAATTTATCTTGGTTGAAGGGATCTGAAACCATGGAACTACAATGATTGTGAGATTTATTTTTGTTCTTTAATGCATCTTTTAATTATTTGAGTATTGGTTATCTTTCTGAATTATATTTCATGATTGTGTTGGTTGATTTCTAAGATGCGCAATTAGTTTATCAATTAATATAATCTATTGCTAGTTTAGGTGCTGAATCCGTAATTGTTCAATCCATCTAATCGAAGTGGCGACTAGGTTTATCGTTTGCTGCGTCAGAAACTTTAAATCCTAGGAAAATAATCAACTAGATTAAATGCAACGTCGTACGTTTGTGTTGTCTTGCTTCGTTGGTCTTTCTAATTCGTAATGCTATTGTTTAATTAAATTCGAGATCGTATCCGAATTATTAATCAATAAGGGTTAATTGGAATACATGTTTTTGGTTAACTAATCGTAAGGAATGACAGGTAAATTTAATACCACAACGAATATTCAATTAATTAATTTGATATTTTGTTTCGATGATCAATCGTAGTTCCATTGGTGGATGTGACCGAAGACCAAGGTTTGTTAAATCAATTTATTCCTTTTAGATTACTTTTCTGAATTTTTATTTATTGTTTTCCATTATAATTTGCATTCAGTTCAAAACCCCCCTTTTATTTCTTTGTTTCGATTATTTGTAACGACGTACTAATCAAGGCTCTTCGAGGGATCGATCCCTACTTTCCTTTACTACATTTTTGTTACAGGAATTTAGGATTTAATTTGGGTGTCAACGACAGCACGTACCAAATTTTGGCGCCGTTGCCGGGGAGTTTTTAATTTGTATGTTCGTTACGCGATCTTTGAAACAAGCTAGTTTACAGTTTGATCCAGAAATTGAAAAGACTGCGAAAGGGCTGAGAAAAGAAGCGAAAAAGAGACTGCAAGCACAAAAATCAGTTCACGAAACAGAGGAAAACATGGCTGAAAATCAGACTTTACGAGAGCTTGCTGCTCCAAATTTAAATCAACAACCACACTGCATTACTTTTCCAAATTTAGATGATAATACTACCTTCGAATTGAAATCCGGACTAATTCATCTTTTACCTATTTTTCGTGGTTCTGCAGGTGAAGATCCTCATAAACATTTAAAAGAATTTCATGTGGTGTGCACCGGAATGAAACCGAATGGAGTAACCGAAGAACAAATCAAGATAAGGGCTTTTCCGTTTTCTTTGAAAGATGATGCGCAAGATTGGTTGTATTATCTACCTGCTGGAAGTATCACTACTTGGCATGAGATGAAAAGATTATTTCTGCAGAAATTTTTTCCAACATCAAGAGCAGCCAGCATAAGGAAAGAAATTTGTGGCATTAGGCAGCAAAGTGGAGAGTCTTTATACGAATATTGGGAGCGCTTTAAAAAACTCTGTGCGAGCTGTCCACATCACCAAATCAGTGACCAACTGCTTATTCAATATTTCTACGAAGGACTTCTATCGAATGAGAGAAATATGATTGATGCAGCAAGTGGTGGAGCATTGGCTGACAAAACACCTGAAGCAGCCCGGAATTTAATTGCAAATATGGCGTCAAATTCACAACAATTTGGAAATAGATTAGACCATTCGTCTCGGCGCGTCAATGAGGTAAATATATCTTCTCTTGAAAGCCGACTTGATGATCTAACTACTCTTGTACGTCAAATGGCTGTAGGAAAAACAGAGGTAGCGAAAATTTGCGGAATCTGTTCAGTAGGAGGACATCCAACTGATATGTGCCCAACACTTCAGGAGGACTGCTCTGAACATGCTAATGCAGTGGGCGGATTTTTAGGACAGCAGCAGCGAAATCATAATTATAATCCCTATTCGAATACCTACAATTCCGGTTGGAGAGATCATCCTAATTTTCGTTATGGGAATGCAAATACGAGTCAGCCTTCAAATAACTTTCAGCCGTATCAGCAGCCCTATGTTCCTAGACAGCAGCAACCAACCCAAAATTCTGGTTCAGGTACATCTCTTGAAGATATTGTTAAAACTATGGCTACTAACACTGTGAAATTTCAGCAGGAAACAAGAACCAGCATTCAAAATTTGGAGAATCAAATGAGTCAGATGGCTACTGCAATCAGTAGGCTGGAAGCACAAAATTCAAGTAAACTACCGTCGCAAACTGTGGTGAACCCAAAGGAGAATGCTAGCGCCATAGTGTTGAGAAGTGGAAAAGAGTTGGAGAGGCCAATTAAAGAACCACCTGTACCACCTGTACCAACACAAAAAGCGGAAAACAGAGAGGAAACGGTAGTAGAAAAGAATCCTTCCGAAAAGGTATCGACAGGTAAATATCCTCCTTTCAGCGAATACAAACCTGTTCCTCCTTTTCCTGAAGCTTTAAAACTGAAGTGCGAAAGCAATGCGGATTTATATGAGACCTTTCGGAAGTGTGAAGTCAATATCCCACTGTTCGATGCAATAAAACAAGTGCCTCGCTATGCTAAATTTTTGAAAGAGCTGTGTACATTGAAAAGAAAGCAAAAACTCAAAAGGTATGAAAAAATAAAGGTAGGAGAAAATGTTTCAGCCATAATTCGGAAGAGGCTTCCTGAAAAATGCAAAGATCCAGGTATGTTTTGCATCCCTTGCACCATAGGAGAAACAAAAATTGAAAAGGCCATGTTAGATTTAGGAGCATCCATTAATGTAATGCCATATTCCATTTATTCTGCTCTTAAACTGGGTCCTTTAGAACAAACTGGTGTAGTTATTCAGTTGGCCGATAGATCGAATACATATCCAAAAGGATTAATTGAAGATGTTCTTGTTCAGGTTAATGATAAATTAATTTTTCCGGCTGATTTTTATGTTCTTGATATGGAAAATAATGACCAATCTGCACCTATTCTGTTGGGAAGACCTTTTCTGAAAACTGCTAAAACGAAAATTGATGTTCACAAAGGCACATTGACCATGGAATTTGATGGAGAAGCTGTCCAATTTAATATTTATGATGTTATGAAATATCCTGATGTGGATTTTCCTGTATATTCAGTTGATTTAATTGATTCTCTAGCGCAGGAAATTTTTGATGCTGAAGATGAGTTGGAAGCAGCTAACCAAGACAACATTTTGGAAGAAAGAGATGAACCTAAATTAATTTCAGATGTGCAGAATACAGTAGCAGCGATAAATGAGTGCAAAGAGCTGAAAAATGCAAATAATTTATCTTATATTGAGCTACCAGTATCTAACGAAAAATTGATACCTTCTGTTTTGCAGGCACCAGAGCTGGAGCTGAAACCTCTTCCAAATCACCTAAAATATGTGTACCTTGGAGATGGGGAGACCTTACCAGTGATTATTTCTAGCAAGTTAATTAAGCAGCAAGAGGAAAAATTGGTACAGATTTTGAAAAAGCATAAAATAGCCATAGGATGGACCATTGCCGACATAAAAGGAATCAGTCCCTCTACGTGCATGCATCGAATTCATCTTGAAGAAGGAGCTAAACCAATTCGACAGCCACAAAGGAGGCTGAATCCGCCAATGATGGAAGTGGTAAAGAAGGAAATTTTAAAGCTGCTTCAAGCTGGAGTAATTTATCCTATTTCAGACAGCGAATGGGTCAGCCCTGTTCAAGTCGTTCCGAAGAAGACCGGCATCACAGTGGTAAAAAATCAGAATGATGAATTGGTGCCTACTCGAGTTCAGAATGGGTGGCGGGTCTGTATAGATTATAGGAAATTAAATTCGGTAACCCGTAAAGATCACTTTCCGTTACCATTTATTGATCAAATGTTAGAAAGGTTAGCTGGCCGAGCTTATTATAGTTTTCTAGATGGTTTTTCAGGATATTTTCAGATTGCAATTGCTCCCGAAGATCAAGAAAAGACAACCTTCACATGTCCATTTGGAACTTTTGCATATCGACGAATGCCATTTGGAGCTTGTAATGCGCCAGCTACTTTCCAAAGGTGTATGGTAAGTATATTTTCGGATTATGTTGAGCACATTATCGAAATTTTTATGGACGATTTTACTGTTCACGGAGACTCATTTGATAATTGTTTGCAGAATCTCACACTTGTGTTACAAAGATGCATTGAAACTAACCTTGTTTTAAATTTTGAAAAATGTCATTTTATGGTTGAGCAAGGTATAGTTTTGGGGCATGTAGTTTCAGCCAGGGGTATTGAGGTAGATAAAGCTAAAGTGGATATTATTCAATCTTTACCTTACCCCACTAGTGTGCGGGAAGTTCGTTCTTTTCTTGGCCATGCAGGTTTTTACCGACGTTTTATTCAAGAATTTTCACGTATTGCATTGCCCTTATGTAAGCTGCTTCAGAAAGAAGTGACTTTTGAGTTTGATGAAAGCTGTAAAAAGGCATTTGACAAATTGAAGCAGCTGCTGACTTCTGCACCAATAATCCAGCCACCAGATTGGAGTCTCCCGTTTGAAATAATGTGTGATGCAAGTGATTACGCCGTAGGAGCCGTGTTGGGGCAGCGAGTTGGAAGGGTGCCACATGCCATATATTATGCATCAATGACCTTAAATGATGCACAAAAAAATTATTCGACCACTGAAAAAGAACTCTTGGCGGTTGTTTTTGCATTAGAAAAATTCCGTTCTTATTTGTTGGGTACTAAAGTGGTTATTTACTCTGATCATGCAGCTCTTAGGTACTTGATTACAAAGAAAGAGGCAAAGCCAAGGCTTATAAGATGGGTTCTGCTGCTGAGTGAATTCGACCTAGAGATCAAGGATAAAGCTGGACAAGAAAATCGAGTTGCTGACCATTTAAGCCGTCTGGTTCATGTTAAAACAGAGCAGGATCTGCAGGAGCAATTTCCTGATGAGCAATTATTTTCAGCAAGCTGCAGGCTGCCCTGGTACGCACACATGGTGAATTATTTAGTTACTAACACACTGCCAACTGATTTATCTAAGGCTCAAAGAGATAAACTGAAAAATGATGCAAAGTATCATGTATGGGACGATCCATATCTATGGAAACGTTGCGCTGATCAAATTATTAGAAGGTGCGTACCTGAAACTGAAATTTCTTCTATTATTACATTCTGCCATTCGTATGCTTGTGGAGGCCATTTTGGAGCAAAACGGACAGCAAGAAAAATTCTAGATTGTGGATTTTTCTGGCCAACTTTATTTCGAGACACGTACTTATTTTGTAAATCTTGTGAACGATGTCAGAAAACAGGTAATATTTCGCAGAAAAATGAAATGCCTCAAACTCCTATTTTAGTTTGCGAGATTTTTGATGTTTGGGGTATTGATTTCATGGGGCCTTTTCCATCTTCGTTTGGTTACGTCTATATTTTATTGGCAGTTGATTATGTCTCGAAATGGGTAGAAGCGAAAGCTACCCGAACTGATGACTCTAAAATTGTTTCAGGTTTCCTTAAATCTAACATATTCAGCAGGTTCGGCATTCCGAAGGCTCTAATTAGCGATCAAGGGAGACATTTTTGCAACCGAACAATAGAGGCGCTGTTAAAAAAATATGGTGTAACACACAAGATTGCTACGGCGTACCATCCACAAACTAGCGGACAAGCTGAGGTTTCGAATCGGGAAATTAAATCAATCATAGAGAAAACAGTTGGTCCGACCAGAAAGGATTAGAGTTTGCGATTGGAAGATGCGTTGTGGGCATACAGAACGGCATACAAAACGCCAATTGGGATGTCGCCATATAGGTTAATATTCGGTAAGGCCTGTCATCTTCCAGTTGAATTAGAACACAGAGCATATTGGGCTGTCAAGCATTGCAATATGAAGTTGGATGAGAGTGGCGAACATAGGAAATTACAGCTGCAAGAATTAGAAGAAATTCGCAATGACGCGTACGAGAATGCTAGAATTTACAAGGAGAAAACAAAAGCTTTCCATGACAAAATGATTTCCAGAAAGGAATTTTCACTTGGCCAAAAAGTTCTCCTTTATCATTCAAGACTTCGATTATTTCCAGGTAAATTACGTTCTCGTTGGATTGGGCCGTTCGTTGTGACTAACGTTTTTCCTCATGGTGCAGTGGAGATTCAGAGCTTAACGACATCGAAAGTATTTAAAGTTAATGGCCACAGACTCAAAATGTTTTACGAAGGAGTACCGACTGAAAACGTTGGAGAAGTGGAGCTGAAAGATCCCATGTACATGGATGAATAGATGAAGGCATTACGTCGAGCCGACGACTGTAAACAAAGGCACTACTTGGGAGGCAACCCAAGCTTAACTTCGATTAATGTTTTGCTTTAATTTCGGTTTATGTGTTCAATTTTTCGTTTTAAATTTCGGTTTTAGGATGTTTAGATAGTTAATTAGCAATTATTTTATGATTTTTATTGAGTTTATTTTAATTTATTTTCAGGTTACTGTTCAATCGTCTTCTTCCTCCTGCCAGTCTCAATTAGCCTTCTGTAAATGTTCACGTGGGGAGGAATCTGCAGTTTGGTAATCTGGAGCTGGGTTATGTATTTCTGTCAAAAGTCCAACTTTTGGCTTTGATATTTGCTTGAAACCAAGGGGGCCATATGAATTTGTGTGATTAAAAGGGCTGAGTTAATTGCTTCCAGAGACATAATCAATAAACACATGCCTCCAAAATTCCTCTCCACCTAAAACGTAACCCTAGCAGCCCCCTTTCCTCCATTTCGAACACCATGGTCCGAACCCGTTCTCAGCATCATCGAGCAGCAACATCCAGCCATCGGAGACCATCCACACCAGAGCTGTTGTCCGATTCCGACGATTCACGCCGCCATCTCCACCATCTCCATAATTCAAATTGTTCTTCCTTCTCCACAAAACCAGAGAAGTTTCTTCTTCCTTTTTCTTTTAAATTTCAGTTTTATTATTATTCTATTTTGCTTCAACATTGAGGACAATGTTTGGTTTCAGTGTGGGGGAGGGTATTTGTGTGTTCACTACTCTGTCTTTCAATTCTAATTTTTTTTTTCTGCTATGTTCTTGTATTCTGTCAGTTTTTTCTGCCCTCTTATGTGATATGCTTGTTCTATTATGCCTCAAAAAAAAAAAAAAAAAAAAATTTTTCTTTACTGCGTTCTGTGTATGTTACTGTTCATTGCTGGATAAAGTTTGATTTTTATTAATATGACAGCTAGTGTATCCCTCCCTGTTTTTAGTCAGCTAAACAGCCCATTAATCTCACTTTGAATGAATTAATTTGTATGCATGCCTTAGAATTTAGCCGATTCAATAGGAGAGCGTTGTACACTGATTTGTTAGATTAATTAGGGGTGTGCATTTAAACAAATTTTGATAATTGAGTGCTTGAGTTTGTTTGAAGTTGAGGTGAATTTAAGTAACCCGTGAGTTTTGAGCCGATAAAGATTGAAACATTCATATCAATCTATGTTTTTCTTTGATGAGTGATATTCTTCCATGTGAATATATCTCTAGAACTTGCTTTGAACCGTTTTGAGACCACATTGAAATATGCATGCATGAAAATGATAAAGGCACTCTTGTTTAAACCCTTTAGCTTAAAAAGCCAACCCATTTTAATTTCCCTAGTTAGCCCCTTGAGCCTTACAAAGCCCTTGATTCTTTGTGCTAAAACCATATTACAAACCCAAGCCTTCAAGTAAAAATCCTCACCCAACCATGAAAATGAGCAAGGCATTTAAACTTAAATTTGTTGCTTGGTGAATTTGTTATCTTGAGAAATTTAAGTGTGGTGGAAAAGGGAACTTAATTGTATAAGAAGAGATGATGAAAAGAAGTTGGCATGAAGAGTGCTATTGAGATTGCCTTATATTGTTATCTTTGCTACCCAACTCTCTTAGTTGTTCAAGAAAAAGAAAAAGAAAGAAAAGAAAAAAAAAAAAAAACTGCAGTAACATTCAAAAAAAAAAAAAAAAAAAAAAAAAAGTTGAAAAAGAGAGAAGGGAAAGGCAATGACAAGTAGCAAAGAAATGTGGTGAATGTGGTGGCTTTAGCTTGACAATTTTTGTTCCCCTTGTATGTTTAAATGTTTTGTTAATATTCATGGTTTTAACCTTTTGTATCCATTAATCCTCACCTTTACCCAAAGCCCCATTACAACCTAAAATAAAGTCCCTTTGATTTATGCATGTATATAATCTAAGTGGTGGAGATTTGGTGCATGAGCAAGCTTATGGTAGAATGTTTGCATTGGAAGAATTTGAGCGAAACACCGAACCATTAAACACATGAGTGATATGAGTGATAACCGTGAGGATGATTCACCGAAGCTTTATACATGCTTTAGAAATTGATTATCTTGATTTGTCTTTGTGCATATTTCCTTGTAAAGTTTGATAATGATGTGTGTTGATGCTTGAATCTTGGATGGTTTGAATTTTAAGGTATGCACACTTTTTGGTATCGTGAGAAAAGAGATTGATGGAACATTTTTGTGTTTGCTTTGTTTTTGTTTTTGTTTTACTCGAGGACGAGCAAAAGATAAGTGTGGGGGAATTTGATAAGGCCAATAATTGTTACTATTTTGATTTATAATTCCCTTGTGTTGTGTGGAAATTTGATTTAATCTAATGGAATTACTTATCTTTTTGCATTTAGGAAGATTTGAGCAATTTTGGAATAAATAGGGCCAAAAAGAGGAAAAACTGCAGCAGACATATTAAACTGGAAATTTCGTAATGCAGACTAGGCGTGGGCACGTGGAAGATGAGAGCAGAATCCGGAAAGCAGATCTGAACGTCCAGATCTGTTGCAAGAGTCCAGAAAATATTAAGATTTGCTTCCTAGGAAAAGGATAATCACCAGCTGGAAAAGAGGATTAATTGAGCTAAATAAGGAATGATATTTTTGGAAGAAGGATTTATATTAAAAATATATATCTTTTCCTTTTCCTTTTCCTTTCTTTTTGGGAAGATATGTATCACTTTGCTTGATTGGATTAGGAGATTAGGATTAGTTTCAATTTCCAGATTTTTAGTAGGAAGAAAATATATATAAACTCTTATTTTTATTTGAGAATGATCAACCATTGTATTGAGAGAATTAGAGAGCAAAATATGGTTTACAGTGGCTGAATAATTTATCTTGGTTGAAGGGATCTGAAACCATGGAACTACAATGATTGTGAGATTTATTTTTGTTCTTTAATGCATCTTTTAATTATTTGAGTATTGGTTATCTTTCTGAATTATATTTCATGATTGTGTTGGTTGATTTCTAAGATGCGCAATTAGTTTATCAATTAATATAATCTATTGCTAGTTTAGGTGCTGAATCCGTAATTGTTCAATCCATCTAATCGAAGTGGCGACTAGGTTTATCGTTTGCTGCGTCAGAAACTTTAAATCCTAGGAAAATAATCAACTAGATTAAATGCAACGTCGTACGTTTGTGTTGTCTTGCTTCGTTGGTCTTTCTAATTCGTAATGCTATTGTTTAATTAAATTCGAGATCGTATCCGAATTATTAATCAATAAGGGTTAATTGGAATACATGTTTTTGGTTAACTAATCGTAAGGAATGACAGGTAAATTTAATACCACAACGAATATTCAATTAATTAATTTGATATTTTGTTTCGATGATCAATCGTAGTTCCATTGGTGGATGTGACCGAAGACCAAGGTTTGTTAAATCAATTTATTCCTTTTAGATTACTTTTCTGAATTTTTATTTATTGTTTTCCATTATAATTTGCATTCAGTTCAAAACCCCCCTTTTATTTCTTTGTTTCGATTATTTGTAACGACGTACTAATCAAGGCTCTTCGAGGGATCGATCCCTACTTTCCTTTACTACATTTTTGTTACAGGAATTTAGGATTTAATTTGGGTGTCAACGACAGCACGTACCAAGTGTTATAATCTTCGTGCCTTTCTTCATGCATGAATAGGCGTTCATTTATCGAGTGAACGAGCGTTCATCCTAATATGAACTTAAATGTTTCAACACTAAACCTTCTTTTTACATATATACTTTTTAGGGGTATTTCTATTATTTCACCTTACATACGGTCATTCATAAATCATGAACAAGTGAACTTCATTTTTAGTTGATTGTTTGTTGGTTAGTGGCGTCCAATAATTGTTGGAGAACTAAAAAACTCTTAACCTAAATCTGGGTTTCACATGAATAGGCATGCATCCCACACTAAACAACCATTCACGACTTATAATTTGAGTTCCAAGCATGTGATGATCATCCCTATTTTATGGATGGTCGTTCATGACATCTATAATGCATAAAATAAACCTAAAATCACACCCTATTTGGTCTCTACATAATTCTTGTTCAATTATCTCATGAAACATATGTTTTGACATTGTTGTAAGGCTCACAAGTAATAGCTTTTACACGTATCTCAATATCATTATCATATATTATCTTTAACACATAATTTATGCTCGTAGATTTTTATAAAAACTAACCTAGCACATGCATATAATTAATCCTATCAATTTATCTTCATAACTCCACAATATATTCCTTGGCAACTTAACAAATCTAATACAACTTATAAACACATAAACATCCATTATTACATAATCATTATTTCAACGTTAAAAAAATCAACATACACACACGCACTTACAGAATCTAAGCAATTAATTCTTTCATTGGATTTTCAATTCATCAACATAATTAGGGCATGATATACTACAAAGAGAGGGTTTGTCATCCTACTCACAGTTTCTCCAAACTTGTATATTTGAAACTGATTATCTCTGTTTCTTCTCTCTACCTTTGTTGCCAATAGACACATTGAAAAACCTTGCTAGAGTTACTACCATAATTATTGGAATATCAGTTTTAATACCTTTTATCTCTCTAAGCAAATGCACACATATGAGAATGGGATAAAATATCCCCAATTCTTCATAACATGCTTTTTTAAACTGTCTTTCTAATAACACCATGAATAAGTGTTCATGCCTTGCATAGATGGTCTTTCATCACTTAAAATTTTTAGACATAACCTTTGTCCATTCTGACTGATATGGCAAGCGATGCATGGGCATTCGTATCCTATGTACATCCATTCAATATCATAAATTCACATAATTAATTTTTGTATCATTTCATTTTTAAACACGTTCAAGCATAGAGATACACATAAATGGACTAGTTTGCCCTTAAGACAAACATGTGGGTGCTATATTATTCAAGTACGCCAACATAGTTTTGGTGAGTAATCCCGATTATATGGTAGTCCTTAAAGTCATTAAGGAAAAAATTTCATAAACTCCTTCTTTTCATAGATATTTTCTAAGTTTTAAAACACAAAATAAAAGGTTTCTAAAGGGTCGTAGACATTTTGTAGGGATAAATGGTTGCCACTTTAAAGGCCATTTTGGAATGGTCATTCTTTCTGTTATTACTATAGATGATAATAGTGAAATTTTCCTTTAGTAATTCGTATGTGTGAAGTGGAGAACAAAGGCACTTGAGGGTTCTTCCTAAAGTTGTTGCATGAGGGATGTTAAGTCCATCGCTTTTATGATTGATAGATAGAAAGGTATTATTAATGGTTTACAGGTTCAATGGCCTAATGTAAGGAGTATGTTCTGTTTTAGACATGTATATACAAATTTTAGGAAAATTTTTCTAGTATGCACTTGAGAAAATTATTTTAAAATATATGTAAAGCATTCAACAGAGTACATTTTTAGATGTCTTATCTCAAGTGAGACAAGTGGATGAAAGAGCTTATAAATGGATTATTGAAAATTAACCTAACAAATGGTCAAGGTATGACTTCGATAGAAAAGTCAAATCAAACCATATTACTAACAACATGAGTGAGACCTTTCATAGTTGACTTGATGAGGATAAAGAATTTCTCATTCTCAGCTTATTAGGCTTGTTTACGAGGATGATAATGAGGAGAATCAAGTGTAGATATTAGGTTAGAAGTGAATAGGTAGCCCTATCCCCTCTTCTGGTTCTTAAGAAGGTTAACAACAACATTGAGTTTGCTAGGATTTTGTCTATTTTTGTTTTTGCTAGTTTTAAGGAGTTTGAAGTGATTGATAAAAGTGTCATTCCTAAAAGAAATTTTAGATTGGATTTAGGGATATAAGTATGTGATTGTGGCATGTGGCAGTTATCTAAACTGTATTGTAAACATGTAGTGTCTTTTATTCTGCATATGAATGTGATAGAAGTCCAATTATCAAGACTTATCAGAAGAGGGACAAAAAGGGAAATTCTACACCACTAGCTATGATAATAGCAATTGAAGATAAACATTATCAAGATAAGTCTATGAAGCATAGTGAAACTTTTCAAGAGGCTCAAGATAGGGATAACTCAAACGAAAGAGATAATGATAACTCAAATAGGGGAGATGGAACTCATTTAGCAATTTATTCAACTATAAAAAGGTGGTAGAGCAATACAGAAAGACATCAGGAAATTACACAACAATTGGGTGGGGAAATTGGGGGCCTTCGACTTAGAGACACTGGTTACTGAGATGGGCAATTCTAGTGTATTATTTATTTTAATTATCTAGTTTAGTCAATTAACAATTGTATTATAGCTTCGCCATATTTAATAAAGCAATTGCATTAGTGTTCGACATTTACAATTATATTGTCTCACAAATTACATAACCTTTCCTAATTATAAACTAAACTAATACACAAAATCCACTCCAGAATCAACTCAACAGGTTGTTGTTGCATATTTTTGATCTAGGTTCGCATCAAAAGTGGTATCAGAGCGAGTAGAATAGTCAGTACGAGAATAAAGACAAAGGTTGAACAAATAGAGAAAGACATCACTGGGAAGTTTCAAGGATTATCAACTGAGGTAGGAGCAATAAAAGATGAATTGAAGGGGATCCAAACAAAATTAAGGGACGTGAAGTTAATGAGAAGAGAATTAACAGAAATTAAAGAGATACTAGCTGTAATGTGTAAAAAAAAACTGAAGGGTAAGGCAATCGTTGAATACTCAGAAGCACAAGATAACAATGAGGCATCAAATAGCATTAAACCTATTGACGATGAACAAAAAGGAGACAATTCTAGCCTTAAAGAGTAGATACCCTTACACCTGGAAGGGAGAGATGCCATTGGAAATAAAAGAACTGGGGGAAGTGATATATACCCACGACAAATTAAAATACCGATGTTCAATAGGGAAAACCCTGTTGGCTGGATCTTTTGAGCTGAGAAATATTTCTCTGTCAATTGAGTCAGAGGGGAAGAAAATATGCATATAGTCATAGTTTGCATGGAAGGACCAACATTGACATGGTTACAATGGGAGGAAGCATAAGAGATGTTCAACAATTGGGAAATTTTCAAGACAACCCTTATCAAAAGGTTTCAATCAACTCAAGAGGGGACAACTTATGAAGAGCTCCTCTCAATTCGACAATAAGGTTTGGTAGCTGACTACCGATATTGCTTTGAAAAATTGTCAGCTGCTCTACCAGACCTCTTAGACAAAGCTCTCAAAGGAGCATTTGTAAATGGTTTAAAGGATGAAATCTCGGCCAAGATCAAGGTTATGTTACCAGCCACGCTTAGACAAGCCATAGGGGCAGCCTAGAGAATTGAAGATCTGAATGCCTTATTAGACCAAATGCGCCACAGACCCATAAAGTAGAATTCCAGCCCATTCAGTCCAACTCAAAGTTTGACACCCATAAGATCTAGCCTAA
The DNA here is from genome assembly GCF_011075055.1 of Mangifera indica. Classification (NCBI taxonomy): domain Eukaryota; kingdom Viridiplantae; phylum Streptophyta; class Magnoliopsida; order Sapindales; family Anacardiaceae; genus Mangifera; species Mangifera indica. The sequence goes on from NC_058137.1 coordinate 9,089,881, forward strand.
GCCCAGCACTACAACAGCCACCCACAGTCCACTACAACAGCGCTAGCCAACCTAGTTATAATAGAAATCCATCAGTCTAGTCCACGTCAGTCAATAGGCCCAACCCGAGTCACTACTAATCAAACAAATGGACGAATGCCAACAAACCCCAATACCATCAATTCATTCAGATAGCCTCCCACTTGAGTTTCAAACGTTAGCAATGGCTCTTGATGATTGTCATTTCAACGACTCTCTATGGTCAAACAACAAGATAAATATTTAAGCACTTGTGTTTTCGATATGAAGAAGAGACTGAAAGGGTGCTGAAATTTGACGAAATGACTTTAGTAGAAGCCGTAATGGTGGAAGTAATAGCATAGATGGGGGAACAACTAATAAAACTCTCAGTTCACACTATCACTAGAATTATCCCTTATCGAACATTCAAAGTCGTAGGAAAAATAGCAGACTTTAAGGTATAAATTTTAATAGATAGTGAGGCTAGTCATAATTTTATTTTAGAAGAATTGGTCAAGAAGGCAAATTTACCTGTACTTCCTACTAAGACCTTTGGAGTTATGGTTGGAGATGGACATTAACTGAAAGGTACTGGCATATGTAAAAATATCAAATTGGTGGTACAAGGAATAGAAATAGTCCAAAATTTCTTACTGATTAAATTAGGAAATATCGACATTATATTTGGTATCAAATGGTTATCTAGGTTGGGAGACGTCAAAACTAATTAGAGAATGTTGACCCTAAAATTCAAACATGAAGGGAAACAGTTAGGGATACAAGGAGATCCTATGCTAACTAGGTTGGAAATTTCATTAAAAACTCTAATGAAAACAGTCCAAAAGGAAGAAGTAGGGTTTTGGATTAAATGGTACAAAATGAAAGATAACTCGCATCAAATAGAATTACCAGAAGACATTAATACCCTCTTACAAAAATTCCAATAGTTATTTGAAGCCACTAACAACTTGCCTCTATCGCGAGCAAATGACCATGCTATCAAACTCATCGCTGATGCAACACCTCTAAATGTTCATCCATACTGCTACCTTCATTACTAAAAAAATGAAGTGGAGAAGACAGTCTAAGAAATGTTAGGTGCTAGGATCATCAAGCTAAGCACCAGTTCATATGTAAGCCCAGTTCTATTAGTAAAAAAAAAATAGAGGATGACGTTTTTGTGTCGATTATAGGGCCTTAAACAAGATCACCATTCTCAATAAATTCCCAAGACCAACCATTGATAAACTCTTGGACGAATTAGAAGGAGCTACCATTTTCTCTAAGCTAGATTTGAAATCTAGGTATCACCAGATTCGGGTGGTTGAAGAGGACGTTGAGAAAACAGCTTTCAGAATCCACAATGGACATTATGAGTTCTTGGTCATGCCATTCGCTTTATCTAATGCACTAGCCACTTTTCAAGCCTTAATGAACAATATTTTTCATCCTCATGCAAATTTATTTTAGTTTTTTTTTATGACGTATTTATTTACAACTGTGATAGAAAGACTCACTTGGCTCATCTTCGAACAACTTTTCAAGTATTAAGCCAACATCACCTAATCATTAATAAGAAGAAATACTCATTTGGATATGCCCAAGTTGAATATCTGGGACACATCATCTCGGTTGTTGGTGTTACTACTGATCCATCAAAAGTCGAAAATATGCTAGCCTGGCCACCACCCAAAGATGTTAAAAGGTTACAAGGATTTTTGGGGCTCACAAGTTACTACCGAAGATTTGTGGAAGGGTATAGGAAGATAGTTGAACCATTGACTCAACTAATAAAAAAAGATAGTTTTGAATGGAACAACATAACCCAAAAAGCCTTTGATAAACTAAAAACAACTATGACAATGATACTTGTTTTAGCTATGCCTGATTTTTTTGAAACTTTTATTGTTGAAACAGATGATTTAGGAGTGGGAGTACGCACAGTCCTTATGCAAGATGGCTGATCGATTACTTTCATCAATCGAGCACTTTCACTGAGGAATAGGGCAAAATCCGTTTATGAAAGAGAACTAATGGCCATAGTCTTTGCTATTAAGAAATGGTGACACAATTTAATAGGGAGTCATTTCATCATACGAACAGACCAACAAAGCCTAAAATATCTCATAGAGCAAAGTGTACTCAACGATAACCAATAGAAATGGGTAATGAAGTCACTTGGATATGACTTTGAGATCCAATACTAGTTAAGGAAAGAAAATAGGGCTACTGATGCATTATCTCAACAAGGAGAAATTTTAGCTATTTCCACAATGCAACCCACCTATGTTAATGGGCTAATAGAAGAAGTTGCCAATGATCCACGGTTACAGGCACTAACACAAGACCTCGTGCGAGACCCAACATCTCACCCAGGTTACCAGATTAAAAAATGGGCTCTCTTCTATAAAGTTCGTCTAGTGGTACCTCAAAACTCTCCACTCATTCCCTAAATTCTATAAGAGATGCATTGTTTGCCAATTGGAGGGCATTCTGTCTTTTTCAAAACCTATAAAAAACTCTCAGGCCTCTTGTTTTGGGATGGACAAAAGCATGACATTCCCAAATATGTTGCCTCCTATGAAACTTTTTAATATAGCAACTATGACATTCTTAAACTGGTAGGACTCTTACAGCCACTCCCTATTCCCACACAAGTCTAGGAAAACATCACGATGGATTTCATTGAAGGGTTACCTAAGTCAGGTGGATATGACACCATTTTGGTTGTGGTTGATTGTCTCACTAAATGCAACCATTTTCTGCCTCTCAAACACTCATACATAGTAAGACAAGTGGCCGCCCTTTTTATTCATGAGATTGTTTGGCTCAATTGCTACCCACGCATAATTGTAACTAATAGAGATAAAATATTCTTGAGTGCTTTTTGGACTGAACTTTTTCGTATTGTAGGTACTACCCTCAAGTATAATTTCACGTACTATCCTTAGACTTATCTCCGTTGTTTCTCAAGTTCTAAACCTTCTCAATAGGCAAAATGGCTTACATGGGTAGAATTTTGGTACAATACCACCTGCCACAGAGGGACATGAATGACACCATTCAAAGGTCTATATGGTCGAGACTTACCTATTCTTTTTAGATTTAGGGATGGGAAATCTCTTGTCAATGATGTGAAAGCCTAGATAATACAACGAAACCAAATTTTAGATGAGCTCAAAAGCAACTTAATAAAAGCCCAAAACCGCATGAAGAAATATGCAAATTCATCTCGCTGTAAAGTCTAATATCAACCCAACGACTGGTTCTTTCTAGAAGTTACAACCGTACTGCCTCTGTTCCCTCGCTAAGCGACTCAATAAGAAGCTCAACCCATATTACTATGGCCCTTATCAAATTCTCTAAAGGGTTGAATGGTTGCCTACAAGCTCACCCTTCCTTCATATGCCAAAATTCACCCTGTCTTCCATTTATCCCAATTGAAGAAAGTCATTAGGCCACAAGTCACAAGTCAACCATTACCCCTATGCCTTACAGAGGATGTCGAGTTGCATGTCCAACCCCAAGAAGTCTTAGGAGTTCGTAGACACTCTCCAAATGCTCTTGAAGTTTTAATTCTTTGGGAGGGCTTACCCCTAGGAGACAACTCATAGGAACCTTATTCTACTATCGCCACCGCCTTTCCTTCCTTTCACCTTGAGGACAAGGTGAAACTCTTAGGGGGGAGTATTGATAGAATTCCAATTATCAAGACTTATCAGAGGAGGGACAAAAAGGGAAATTCTACACCATTAGCTATGATAACAACAATTGAAGATAAACATTATCAAGATAAGTCTATGAAGCATAGTGAAACTTTTCAAGAGGCTCAAGATAGAGATAACTCAAAAGAAAGAGATAATGATAACTCAAAGAGATGAGATGGAACTCATCCAGCAGTTTATTCAACTATAAAAAAGGGGCAAAGCAATGCAGAAGGGCATCAGGATATTACACAACAATTGGGTAGCGAAATTGGGGGCCTTCGGCCTAGGGACACTGGTTACTGAGATGGGCAGTTCTAATGTATTATTTATTTTAATTATCTAGTTCAGTCAATTAGCAATTGTATTCTGGCTTCACCATATTTAATAAAACAATTGCATTAGTGTTCGGAATTTACAATTATATTGTCTCACAAATTACATTACCTTTCCCAATTACAAACTAAACTGATACACAGAATCCACTCCAGAATCAGCTCGGTAGGTTGCAGCAACATATTTCCGATCTAGGTTCGCATCAGAATGTTTCTAGCTTTGAAGAAAATGTTGGTAACAAGTTGAGGATTCCCATGTACATGAAAACCTATGCACTCATGGTCCATCCAATACCAGACGGGAGAAATTAGCCAGACATCAATAAAGAGAAGTTATGGCCACCACTCAGACATACTAAACCTGATAAACCTAGGATGTCAAAGAAGAAAGACTCTACTAAAGAAGGAAAGAAAAATAGGTATCCATACTTAGATACAATGTTTGTCATGAAATGGGCGACAACAAGAGGTCTTGAAAAAAGAACTCAGACAATGCAAATAAGAAAAATAAACAAAAAAAGTTCTTCATCATCTATTGTAGCTTCTTTTGCTTAGTTTTTGTGGTTTATGTTTTCATATTTAAACGTTCAATGACTGTTGACAGAGAAGCTATGTACCCACAAAGGCAGTGAACTTTGCTAGATCTTTTTTTGCATCAACTTAATCTTCAAGGAAAGTTTAAGATACACATCTCAACAATGAAAAAGGTGTGCTAATTGCTGAACCTGTTTAGTATAATTTCATTATTAAATTGTATTGAATTTTAAAATTATGTCCACGACATTTATTAAAGTTTTTTCAATATGTGTTGACATGGCCGTAAAACAAGTAGATAAAGTGCAGTTCTTTTTACCACTATAGAGTAGACACTACCTCATTGGAAAGGTTTCTGTGTACTACAGAATGGATTTGGTGATATTTTTGTGTATATTCTTTTTTTTGTCACTATTACCCTACTGAACAAAATAGATTTTTTTGTGAAACTGAATATCATTATTGCAATATGCTATACAGATGAATCAATTTCAGTCTTCAGTTGTGTTCATTTTCTTGATTTTTACTTTTGATTAATGGAGTTTGTGTTTAGTTTGTTGGAGTTAAGCTGAGATTGATACAGTTTCTGTTTGTTTGAGCATTACCTTAACTTTTGTTCATTCTGTTATGCATTTTTGTCGAGTCTACAGTTTTCAGGCACGGTGAAATTGTTTGGATTTTAAGTTTAGTTTTCAATGACTGCATTATCTTTTTAGTTGGATATGAATTTCTATAAATTGGTTGGAGTTCATTACTGGAGTTTGGATGGTTTTTGTCTAGTAGATGTTGCTTATTGAGTTTGTGATTAGTTATTAGAGTGACAAACACTTAATTGCTTGAGGATGCTGGAGTTTGTGCTCTGTTGGTGTTTGCTTATGAAAAAATGGAAAGTTTCTGTTTGCTTAGATTTGGTTGGTGTTTGCTTGTGAGAAATGGTCAGTTCTGTTTGCTTATGGAGCTTGTGTTTACTTTGTTTCTGGTTGTCTAAATGAGCAGTTTGTGTTAGTTGATTGAGCTTGTGTTTGGCTGGTGTTTGCTTCTGAGAAATGGGTAGTATTTATTTAGTCCATTATGCATGCTACTACACACTGTAAATTGGTTGGTTGGTGTTGGGTTTAGTATGTTTATGGAATTTGCATTAAAACTTTAGTTTCAAGTTGTTACAAAACTTGTTTTTCTAGAATTGGACATAAATATGCAGTATTGTACTTGTGATAAACACTGCAGTTTTAAGGTTCAAATATTGTTACCTGGCCACTGAATATTGGAATTCTACTTGGCCACTGATAAACACCGCAGTTTTAAGGTTCAAGCATTGTTACCAGACCAATGAATTAAGGTTAAAACACTGCATTTTGGGTTTAAATATGATTGAATGCATTCCACAGTGCAATTTCTTGAATTTTGGAATATAGTAACACTAGATTAAGTGTAAACACTGCAATTTCAATTTTTCAATGCAAAAACAGTAATGCATAAAACTATAATGTGACTACTCAGGATCAATCAATTTAGTCTTAATTATGTTGGGAAATTGGTTAATTAAATTAGTAAGTTAACATGCATTATGTTGATTAAATTTCAATTTTTATGTGACTTTGTACATTTAATTATGCACAATAGAATTGTAATTTAAATGTATATTAATTTATGAGATTATTTTTATCATTATACTAAAAAAAAGGTTTTTATAGGTTTTTGACTTTTCTAAACTTAATAGATGAGAATTTATTATTTTTTCAAACCTACGGAGGGAAACAGTCTTTTGGTGAAAACAAAATCTACTTATAAGACACTTGTAGACTTGTGTATTCATATTTTTGGGACATAAAGCAACTAATAATTAAAGATCAACTCGTAGTTTGTCTTGTAATTAGTCAGTGATCTCTGTGGGACAATTTAGTTCTGGTCTAACACACTACTACTTGAGTAAAATGAAAGCAAGAGAAGCGGAACATCTGAAAACAGAAAAAAAACCAACTTAATTAAATTACTTATCAGAATTGGACTTTAAAATTTTCACAGAGCACACTGATCATGCTATCTGTTTGGTTTGTGAAAAATTACAAATCATAATAAAATGATTAGAAAGAGGAAACGAGAAAACGAACACGTATATTGAGCTTACAAAAATAACATGATCTATTTTCTCACTAGAATTTTTCCTTTGAAAAATATTACCCGTTAAAAATTTTCATATTGCCAATTTTGTAAATTCTAAAATTTTCTAAAATAGTGAAGTGTACTGGGATTCAATTCTGTTAGCATTGATGATTCATCTAATATCCGATATGAGTCATTTCCACAATGTCACTTGCCTGAGTACTACGTTTTAATTATATCATTTGGGAGACTTGGTATCTGTGTTGGGAAAGAGAGGAAGAAAATCTTCAGTTTTTAATTATGCGTTATACTTCTCCTAGAGCTAGTTTTTGGACATATTTATAAGTGTTCAATTGTCTTCCCAACTGCCTTTTGAGAATTTATGTATTCGAGTCAGATCGACTCGTTATGGATAGACCTAGATCTAATATTTTATATTCACACATAATGAAAGACTCGAATCAAATACTTAGTCATATAGAAATCTCATCTCATGAAGCAATATGATTCATACTTGCAAATGTATTGTGTAACCTTGCGAGCAACTTGCATTTGGGAGTAGGGATGGCAATGGGGAGGGGCGGGGAGGGGATCTCAATCCCCGTCCTCATCCCGTAAGGGATATCAATCTCCGTCCCTGACCCGTCCCTGCTACGGGGATGAAAATGATTCCCCATCCCCTCCCCGCAAAGAAAAATCTCTTTCCCGTCCCCGTGGTAAAAAATCCCTTCTCCGTAACCGCAAAAAAAAAAATATTCTTTTTACCTTGTAAATACAATATAAATATATTAAATAACAAAATTAAGCAAAATTAAAATTAATATACTATTTCAAATATCATAAATATAATATATTAACTTATTTAATATGCACAACAAAAACCTAAATAAATTTGAAAAACATAAATAATTTAAAACTATAAAAATATATTAGTATTTTAAATAAATATATTAATATAAAAAGATGGGGATAGGGGCGGGGAGGGGACACATGTATCCCCATCCCTAGCCCGTCTCCGATTAGGGGGATTTTTTTCATCCCCGTCCCCATCCCCTTCCCTATTTCTATCGGAGAGTCCCTTCCCCGTTAGGGTTGGGGAGGGTCGGGACTCCTAAAGTCAACCCAAATTGTCATCCCTATTTGAGAGCTTATTGCTATACATTTGTCAAAAATAACGTAATCGTTTCGACCCTTATAAAAATATAAAATGTTTGTCTCGTTGTATCCCAGATTAACTTGATAACACAAGCGCTCTTTAATCCCTCAATTATTATTATATTATTTTCATATATACCTATAATTAAGTCCATTCTCTTATTTGAGCATAAAATCGACTAGCGAATGAATACATGTAATATATAAGTCTTTATCTTCTATTCAAAATTCTCAATTTAAATTTAGCTGTTTTTCCAATCATGTTCTATAGATCGAATAGTGTGTAGCCGTAGGAGTAAACTAAGATAGTAGTACTAAGAGTAAATATTAAATAATGACAAAGAGTTTAAAGGTACTGAAATGAGGTAATTCTTATAAAGTCTTACATAATAAGGAAGTAGAAATTTATTTTCTCACCACTTTCATTGGTTGTCTTATTTATGTATATATAATATGAATCATGTGCTAAAATATGTATTCTTCATTAATGTCATTATATTAACATTGTACAAATACTAGTTTAGTCGGTGCATTTAATGCCTAATTAGAGTTCTTAATTATCTATTCAAATTTGTAGGTATTTATATTTATTAAAAACTCATCTTTGATTTTCACAAATTATTTGAACGTAAAAAATCCACACTAGTTTTTTTCAAATTTAATTATCTATGGCTTTATTTTGATTGATCATTAGCAAAACTTTCTGGAGGACCTGTTGGAAGAATAACCTTCCTAAAAACTTCTTGAATTTATGAACTAAAGTTAATTAATTTTTATAAAAGCAATAATTAATTAAATTACTTTTTTTTAAACGAATTATCTTAAATTACTTTTTATAAAAATAAATTGAAATTAACAATTTTAGACCGAGAGAGAAGCTCACCATGTTTGAGCATGCTACGAGGAAGGGCAGAATGAAACTGAAGAAGTGGAACTCTTATTAAATGCCTGCAGCAGCAAAAAGATTCAAGTATGGGTCGGGTTTACTTCTGCGGCATCCGGTTTACATATACCCGCACCTCCACGTAATTAATTGTAATAAAAGATTTTAGTCTTTTTTATTATGATTTTTCCAAAACTTTATATTTCTAGTTCCTAAAAATTTAAAATAAAAAAGAGCGAAATCCCTAATTTCATAATTGAATTAAAACTTATGGATTTTTTTTTTTTTAAATATGGGTATTCTTTTATAGGTTTTAAATTTTTAGAAGTATTATTATGAAAGAAAAGCTATTTTTATTACGAAATTATGAATTAAAAAGGAAAATTTTATTCCTAAAAATTATTATTTGTGGATGAAACTAAAAAAGTTCCTAAAAAATTATCATTTTGAGATAAAAATAAAATTGTTTCTAAAATTGTCATTTTGGAATGAAACTAAAATTATTCCTAAATATAATTATTAAGTTTTTGGGGACAAAATAATAAATAATGTCAGTCTCTAAAATTATCATTCTCAAACCAAACTAAAAGAGTCCCCACAAATAAATCTTAAGTTTTAGGGGACAAAAGTAAAATTTGGTCTATTAAAATTATCATTTAGGGAAAAAACTAAAATCATCCCTAAAATTATAATTTTGGAATGAAACTAAAATTGTCCCTAAAAAAAATCTGAAGCCTTTTTAGACAATTAAAATTTCATCTCCTAAAATTATTATTTGGGGATGAAACTGAAATTGAATTTAAAAATGAATCATAGGTTTTGGGAGACAAAAATAAATTTGTCTCCTAAAATTATCATTTTTGGACAAAAATAAAATCGTCCATAAAATTATCATTTGAAGGGCATTTTAGTCTTTTCTCTATATGTAAATAATTAGTATTTGATGATTAGGTGCTTGTGGATGGTCGTACACCGCAAGGGTTATGTCTATTTGGGCCAAGAAGGGACAAGGAAGTCATTTCGTAACAAGCTTGTGAAATTGATTATAAGCAGAGGGATGCATGCCTGTGTGTGCTAAGGGGCACAGTCATGCATCATCATCAGTTTTTGAATTCTTGGATAAGGATTATCTTGGGGTGATTTTGAGCAATTGTCATATTTGGGTAGTGTTGCGTATGTCCGTGCAGAAGGAATGCATGCCTATGCGTCGCATCCAATAGCCAAAAATAAACATAGTGTTAACCCTAAATCTTCATATGTTTCTAAACCAACCACTCGAACCTAAAGGAAGGGAGAGAGAGTTGAGAGCTCTAGTTTGTAACAACCCACCTCAATGATCATGTCCTTTGAAGGAAATGTTATTTGAAATTAAGAGAAAAATTAAATCAAACGGATTATTTATTTGAAATTCATAAATAAATATAATTCATCAATAATTCATGCAGAAACCAAATAAATCAAACTAAGTGTTAACCGAACCCAACAGTACACATAAATCCACATAAAAAATTTAGGATAAACAAATAAATAGTGTGTTCTAGCTTCATATGTTAAACTTGAAATAATTTATCAACTAGCATAAAGAGATTCTAACTTCCTATGCCTCTTCCATCGATTAGTTGCCTCGTAGTCCATCACATGCTCATTTCAAGCCTATAAGACCGAATATGAAATGAGTGAGTGATAAATCACTTAGTAAATAGAATCTTCATCCTTAATCTTCCTAAATTTTCATTTATATCGTATCTAATTTTTTAGAATTCTTATTTTCTGAAGAAAAAAAAAGATTCTCATTTCATCTTATTTCATTTATAAATGTTGATCGGTTTTGGTTGTCTCCAGGATTTGACACCTTAGTCATGTGATATCTTTCTCTCGACTATCAAAATCCCTAGTACGTATGAATTAATGTCTTTCATAACACCTTCTTAGGGGTTTCCATCTCTATAAGTGTATACTATGGACTATGTGTCCTTTCAATGGACTAACACCTTTCAATAGTGTATAACCTATGTCACAGATACCCTTTTAATACAACCTTGTATCTCAAATCATTATATGACACAGATGATTAATCATTCTCTCAATCTCAGGACTCTTTATCCTATCACCTTAACCATGTGTCATACAAATATTTTATATCTAATTCTAAGTTTAATCGCATTCTTATAAAAATCTATTTTGATAATCATACCATCCTTTAAACTAAGAATTCTTAATTAAGACTTAATAAAATCAATGGATGTGGCATAAATAATTTTCTTGCATAAATATCCTATCATAAAGTACATAATCATAAATTCATACAAGGTCGAGTCACTAAATAATATAGGCATTCATACTATTGTTTATAATGTCATTTTCAAGTACTAACAGCATATTCTAATGTAACATATAAATCATTTCATTCGAATGAGTGATTATATAAAATCCCTAGATAATTAAGTGACCTTACAGACTATTAATTCATCATTGTCAAAATTTAATTAATCAAAATCAATAGCCAAAATTCGACAGAACCACGGTTTTTCTTCGGAAACATACGAATAGCCTGTCTGTCATGAACTAAGCTCATTGCGTGGCCTGGCAAACGAAAGCAAACACGTATTTCTGCAGTCGCCATTTCTTCCACCAAACATCACAACATTTAATTCTTTTTTTTTCTTACTTTCACATCACATCTCTTCTTCCAACAAGCCTTAATTCCCAAGCCAAGCATTAATTCACACGAAACACCATTCATCACACAAATTTCTCCAAAAAATTAAATACGCAATTTCCAAAAATCATGCTTCAACTTCAAACACAGTAACATTGCAAAAGGTAAGTAGAATTTATCCTTCCTATGACAGTTATTGTAACATGATTTTGAGAATTGGTTGTTTATTAATAAGAATTAATTATTTGGTTGATATTGAATAAAAACTATTGCCTGAGAGATGATTATTTAATAGAGAAATGGAGGGAAGAATGACCAAACAAGCTCTGTGTATTTCTCTTTTCTTGTGTGTTATTTACAAATGATTCTTCACATATTTATATACACTTTGTCGATAACATTTAATCCAATATCAAAATTTAAACTCAAAGAAATCTAATATTAAAATTTAAAATGGGTGGTCTGGCCATTCTGAGGATGGAAAAAGTGGGCATAAAAAAAAATGGTGGATGGTTTGATGACTAAGTAAGTAGAAAATCCGAGAACTAAGGGCGAACAGAATGTGTCCGCACTGTGAAGGCAAAGAAGACCGAAACCATGATTGTAAATGCAAGTCATGGGTCGTTCACGTGGTGGAAAAAGACGATCCAGATGATAAAGGCATCCTAATCGTAGTTGATGGAGAAAGAGAAAGGAAAGAAGTTGAGTTCGATGATTTTGGCATTCTGAAGGCAATTCCGGAGGTGTCTGAAGACCCATTGACAAAATGATAGAATCCGGTAAGGTTTAGTTGTCAGGATTCGTGGGTTCATCTAGAGATCGACTTAGACTGAAGACTGAGAGAGAACGAGCAATGCATGGTGAAGAAAATGAACAAAAAGAAGAAGCAAGGAAGCAATCATTACAGATGCCAACTAACACCATTTTAAACGATGAAACAGAAAAAAAAAAAAAAGAAAAAGGAAGGAGAAGCAGCAGCAACGGGCAAAAAGGAAAAAGTGAATATCAACCCCTCCCAAATTCGACCAAATCTACAAACTCAATCCGATCCAAAAGTCATATTATGTAAACCAAACCCAAACTAACTTCGAATAAAACCCAATCTCAGTTTTCTAAAATCAAATCCAAGCCCGGCACCTTTCATTTTTGACAAAAGCCCAATTTCAACTCCACACCCAATTTCCAAACATACATCAAATACAAATCCATTCATACCCAATCATTCCAGCTCGTATATACCCACCCCAACCCCTTTCTATACTAACCCAAACCCAACCTTCAACCAACTCTACTAAACTCAATCTCCAATCCCAATTAAGCCCAAAATCCAACTATTAGACCAGACTCGAAGCCTAATCGGTTTATACCAAACCCAATATCACTTATACCTCAACCCAAACCCACTCTTGCAACCTATTTAATCAATGCAAAAACCGACCCACCTATAAGACCCAAGCCAATTACATACACAATTTTAACCCAAAGTCACCTTTTTGTATTTAACCTAATCCAAACCTTTTTAAGCCGACCCAAACCTACACCACCAAAGTCACTGATTTATTTTTAGTCAAAATCCTACAAGCAAATGACACCATCCATCACTTTTTGATAGGAGAAGAGAATCAAAGAGGTGGCACTCGAGACACATCCCATTGACGACTAAAACTCCCAATCCTCGTCAATGATGATCGGGTAAGGTGGGCATTTCAAGCTAAATAGTATTTTTTGATGAAACATTTGACCAAGCGAAGGAGGTTGACGGCAATGACCGTTTGCATGGAAAACGCAACTCGAAATTAGCAACAATGGCAGGTGGAACAACCACCTTTTTTTTATTGGAGCGAATCGAAGCAAGACTTGTTGGTACACTTTCGGTTGTCGCAAGAAGGGACAACATAAGAGGGGCTCCTAGTGTGCTGGCAAATTGACTTGGTGATATGGAGCCATTTTGAGATGTTATCAATGTTGTTACAAGAAGTATCAAAGGAAGTTTAGGTGGGAGCTTTCTTGAAAGGATTGACAAAGATTGAGGATGAAGAGGCAAGCCCAACTACCTCTGGATTGACTGAAATTGTGAATGGAGATGGAGGGAAAGTAGAGGGAGAGCATGGTGTTGTAGTCCACATTGTCTAGATTAATGCAAACACAAATCATGTTGTCACATTGGGTCTGGAGTCCATAGTGAAATTGGATGTTGTGTTGCTTGAGGGTGATTTCAACAATGAAAGTGACAATACTTGGACTCAAGAAGAATTTGAGAGTCATATTGTGAAAGAGTGTGAAAGAAAGAGATCACTCTTAACTAGGGATCTATAAATGACTCTGAAGGACAGGATAGGGACTTTAGGAGAAACTTACTTTTACTGATAATTCAAGTTGGATAAGGAACAGGAAACTTAGGCTAGGGTTAAAGGTTGCCTCAAGTTGTTGTGAAGGCATTTGTATTCTTGAAGCAAAAATATAGGCCTTCACTATTAAGGGTTGTCGGGGAGAACCGTATAAGAAACACTATCCACCTTCCCTAAATGATGAGTTTTAGAGACTGTAGAAGATTGGTAAAGATGGGTCATTTCATAAAAGGCTGAATAAAGTTGGAATATACATGGTTGGAGACTTCTTATGACTTGTAGTTAGAGACTTACAAAGATTGAAAAATGTGAACCTATGACATAAAACTAATGGCAGTCTTGTAATTAGGAGCAAAAGTTTGAGCAAAGTTTGGGTTATAGTTATTGTCCAGGGTAGTTTTGTCTTTGCCTGATTAAGTCTTTTAACTAATGGATATAAACCATTAGTTGGTTTTGAGAAAGTGAAGAAAGAAAGACATTTTTCGTTGGTTGTTTCTTAAAAGAAAAATAGGGTGTCTTCGGGTGTGAATATATTTTCTCTCGGTTCCTCATATCTTCTCTGCTAGGGTTTATAAAAAATGCATGAATCCACTATATTTTCTTAGATCTAGCTATCTAAATTCTTGAGTCAGTGTACAAGGTCACTGTGGTGCTCGGGTTTAGCAAGGGTTTGAGTTGGCAAGGCTGGATTCGTTTCCGTTTGTGTCTGTAATACTAGATTAGCTTCTGAATCTGTAAGTTGTACTATTTTTCTTACTAATTAGTGGATTTGCTAGAGGATTCCTTTGTAAGTTGTAAATTTGATGTGTTGATTTGTGTATAGTTTATTATATGGTTCTTGTACAATTCTTGTCTGAAAATCGAACCGAATCTCTAATTAATATTCAAACTCGGTAAAATAAAACATTAACACAAAATATTCTTGGAAGTGGCATGTCAGATAAAATGTTGGACGTCCTCGAGGGGCATGCTAAGACTTGTGTTCTAAGTGGGATAGTTTATGTGTATAATCTTGATGGTGCAAAAAATATTGGTGTTGTCTTCAACAATATTTATGAGTTCTGTGGCCTCATTGCTAATGGACAATATCACTCAAGTGATTCTCTTTCTAACAGTTCCCATATTGATGAGGAAACGGAATATGAGACACATCTGGATCATAAAGTGGCCACAAGGACATTCCAAGTTCACCTCACGGGGATCAATTAGTTGAGAGGGCTGTGTTTTTAGAAGCTAACAAAGACACCAGTGTTAAGATTTTATCCCCTAAGGCTACAAAAAGTGAATCTAGAGATGTTTCCCTTCCTGCAAATGGAAGTCTTCCTAATGAAGGTCTTTACCAAGTAAGCGGACAAGCAAAGAGAAAAGAAAGTTTGAAAGAGGCAGTTCTAAATTACAGGTACTCTTCTCAAGGTGAATTGGAATTGCTTGTTAAATGGGACAGATTGCTTGAGTGCGAATACTCTTTGGAACGATATGAAAAATATTAAACGACTCTTTCTACAACTACAACTTGAGGACAAGGTGCCTCTAGATGGACGGACGGGTAATGTTAGGGTTAAGCTCTACATAAGGAAGAAAGGGAAGGGGAGAATGAAATTGATGACATCTGGAAGAACAACAAAATTGGTGACATGGCAGCGGAGGGCAAGAGACAGATGGTAGACAACAAATTGAAGGAAGGTCAACAGGCCAACATGTACACAGAAAAGAAGTTGCAACAACATTAATACAGCAGGGCCTGGGAACCATAAGCACATGCAGAATTGATGAAGTGGCAGCACATTTGGAGAGACTAGCCTCTCGAATGCTGTAAGGGAGATACTTGAAGGGGTTTTTGGAATTAGTTCTTTTATCTGGATTGTAGTTTATGTTGACACTTTTGGCTTATAGTCTATTCTGTTTTGAACATTTGGAGATAAGAGATTGATGTAGAATTCTTCTGTTATTGCTTCTGAAGTTTTATTGATACAAAAGAATTCCATTGTTACATTGTCATTGCACATTACATTATCAAATTTTGCAGAACTTCATTACAGTAGTTATAAACTTTTACACATAAACAAAATATCCTTGAATTATCTTTTGGCAGCAGGAGAAGAGAGACTTTCCAGGCTATCAGAGCAGTCTTCTAAATATTGCAGCAGAGGGAGAGACTTCATTTGGCATTATCAATAGCTTGAGCAGTCGAGTCTCGAGTGGTGTCGACTATAGTTCCAGGTTCGTATCACTATAATTTCATTATTAAATTGTATTGAATATTAAAAACATGTCCTTGACATTTATTAAAAAAATTTCAATATGTGTTGACATGGCCATAAAATAAGTAAATAAAGTGCAGTTCTTTTTACCATTATAGAGTAGACAATACCTCATTGGAAAGGTTTTTGTGTACTACAGAATAGATTTGGTGATATTTTTGTGTGTATATATATTTTTTTTGTCACCATTACCCTACTGAACAAAATAGAATTTTCTTTTTCAAAACTGAATATCATTATTGTAATTACAATATGTTATACATATGAATCAATTCCAGTCTTCAATTGTGTTCGTTTTCTTGATTTTTACTTTTGATTAATGGAGTTTGTGTTTAGTTTGTTGGAATTAAGCTGAGATTGATACAGTTTCTGTTTGTTTGAGCATTGCCTTAACATTTTGTTCATTCTGTTATACATTTTTGTCGAGGCTACAGTTTCAGGCATGGTGAAATTGATTGAATTTTAAGTTTAGTTTTTGATAGGTACCTGGGTGTTTCCTCCAACAGCAAAATTCTCAGTCAGTTTCTTCAACAACCCAGCAACCTTTCCCTGTAGTTTCTTCTCAACACTCCAGTAGTAACACGCCATAATCCCAAGCAAAGCACAACACAACAGTATTTCAAGCCAACACAATTCAAATGTAATAGTTTAGGAAATAAACTGATTCTGGAAATCTGGAAGTTTGTATTGATTACTGAATGTAAAATAACAGTGTTGATTTCAATACATAATGAGTTCAATTTCTGGAAAATTGCATATGTCTCACCATACCCTTGTTACATAAACTAGAAAAGTTAAATTACGCAAGGCATTTGAGAGGCCCTGCAGTCTCCCTCAATTTTTCCCACTATCTCTGAAATACTCTAATGTCTTTCTGCTGCCATTTCCTCCTTTTGTATGTATTGCTTTTGCGCCCCTTCCTTTGCTCTCTCCCCTGTTGTCCATGTGTCCCTCATTTCCTTAGATTGCTCCACCTCATCACACAACTTTAATCTTCTACACTTGCCTTATATTTCTTCTTATATACCCTAGGTCCTGTCAATTTTCAATGACTGCATTATTTCTTTAGTTGGATATGAATGTCTATAAATTGGTCAAAGTTCATTACTGGAGTTTGGATGGTTTTTGTCTGGTAGATGTTGCTTATCGAGTTTATGCTTAGTTATTGGAGTGACAACAACTACTTACTTGAGGATACTGGAGCTTCGTTCTTTTGGTGTTTGCTTATGAAAAACGGGCAGTTTCTATTTGCTTATGGACTTTGAGTTTGGTCGTGGTTTGTTGTTATTTATTTATTGATCATGATAATATTGATATATTTATTTGTTTATGAATATATTAGATATATATAGTTATTGTATAATATGTGTCTTATAATAAGATTTCTCTTGAGTATAACTGTTATATATGTATGTTTTATAAGTCTCGAATAAGGTTGAAACATACAAACTTCATTAGAAGTAAAGAAATTTTTTTTGTTTAGTTTGAAATGTAAAAGTTAAATAGAAATAGTCAAAATTCTTCGTTGAAAGTAGAGAAATCTCTTTTATTTCTTTTCACACATAAGGTAAAAAAGAAATTGTAAGAAGGACTGACAGAGACATAACACTTCGTACGATCACTTTATTGAGTCTTATTTTTGTCATACTCCAAGATCTAATTCATATTGATTTGATTAATAATAATTGTAATCATGTACAATCTTATATCGATAAAGATTATGAGTAATGTCGTGATTCAATATTGGTGATCATATTAATTATAATATTTATTATAGTGTAATTTATCTTTTAACTATTTTGTTTTCTAAAATAGTGAACACTTAAAGTTAAAATGTTGATTACCTAGAGTCATAATTGTTTTCTTTTTTTTTTTAAATAAAATAAAAATAATTAACATTGTCTAAGTGGAAAAATGTTGGAAATTTACTGATGTACACTAACATTAATTATGTTTTTTGTTTAATAAAACCAAATAATTGAATAGTCTAATATCAGTTTATAAATAGACTTAAGTAATTAATAAAGATAAATTCAATATACTTAAAAGTTATGATCTGGGTGGATAATATAAGTATAGGTTTTGAGATTTATTAGACCATGATGGGATCAATTAACCTATTATATATTGGTTAGGTTCTCACTCCAAAATTTGATGTATTATAATTGTAGTATAATTTACCTCATTAAAAGCAATCATTTAGAGTAGTTTTTAGAGTAGAAGATTAGTCATGTCAAAAGGTAATCTTAGCAATTTTATGGATTTAAATTGTATAGCATACGGTGTATTCCTATAACCTTATAGTATCAGTATTTTAAAATTTATGCGCAGCTCTTGCAGATTTAGGATTGCATATTCCATGTATGTTTATCCAAAAATATCTTACACATTACCAAATTGAACAAAATAGATTTTTTTTGTGAAACTGAATATCATTACCGTAAGTAGAGTCTTCAGTCGTGTTCACTTTTTGAATTTTACTTTTGATTAATATAGTTTGTGCCAAGTTTGTTGGAGTTGAGCTAAGAATGACGCAGATTTTGTTTGTTTGAGCACTGCTTTAACCTTTTGTCCATTATCTTAAGCATTTTTGTTGAGGTTACAGCTTCCATGCATTCTAAAATTGTTTGGATTTTAAGTTGAGTTTTTAATGACTGCGTTATTTCTTGAGTTGGATATGTATTTCTGTAAATTGGTTGGAGTTCATTATTAGAGTTCGGATAGTTGTCGTCTGGTAGAGGTTGCTTATGAAATTTGTATTTGGTTATTGGAATGACAACACTTAATTGCTCGAGGTTACTGGAGTTTGTGGTTTGTTGGTGTTTGCTTGTGAGAAATGGGCAATTTCTTTTTTCTTAAGGAGTTTGAGTTTGGTCGGTGTTTGTTTTGGTGCTGTTCTTTCCTTGGCTTGTCCTTAGATTGATTCAGAGTTGCTGTGCTTTGCTGTCCTCTCTCCGTGAGGGCGTTTGGCCTTCGGGCTTTGTTTGCTTATGGAGTTTGTGTTTGCTAATTGAGTTTGTGTTTGGTTCATGTTTGCTTCTGAGAAACTGAAAATCTGTGTTTAGTCCATTGTGCATGCTACTGCACATCGTAAATTGGATGGTTGGTGTTTCATTATGCATGCTCATGGAATTTGCATTAAAACCTTTAGTTTCAAGTTGATACAAAAACTTGTTTTACTGGAATTGGACATTAAAACCATTTCCACACTGCAATTTCTGGAATTTTGGAAAGCATTAACACTGGATTAAGTGTAAACACTGCAATTTCAATTTTTCAGAAAATCTGAAAAGGAAAAAAACCAACTTTTAATCTACTTACAAGAAAAATTATACTATCCTAAAATAGTCTGAATTAAAGTTTAAAATTTTGACAAGGCATACCTATCATGTTATCTATGGGGTTTGTAAAACTTACAAATCATAATCAAATAATTATTATGAGGAAATGAGAAAACAATCATATATTTTCTAATCTGTGGAGTTATTCATATTTTCCAATTTGAAGTGCAATTGACATTTTCTATAAGGTGTTTTTTAACATGTCTTTTCATATTTTGGCCTCTTTTTTTTTTTCACAAAAAAATATAGTAATATGTAAATATTATGAAAATTTTCCAATTTATTATAAGTTTGGTGTAGAATGTAGCTTCAAAAGAAAACATGATCTAACTAGAAATTTATAGAAAATTTTGTATTTGACACATATGATAGAATATACCGATTAATCTCCTATAAAATAAAATATCAGTTAGCCCTCGTATGATTAAAAATCAATTAGCCTTTATAAAATATCAATTAAAACCCTACTTATGTAAAAATATTAGTTAACTCCTAACATTTTTTTTTTTTAGAAAAATATAATTTGAGCTCTTTTTAACATTCATGATTTCAAAATGCATTTTAAATTTATTAAATCAATTTAACACAAAAAAGAAAAAATAATACACAATCATTAAATAAAGGAAATTTAAAATTAATGTTTGTATAAATACATAGATGTAATAAACTTTCTTTTTTGATTTCGAATTTTAAAGTTAGAATTTGAATAAGAATGTGAAAATAAGAATTTTTAAACTTTGTAGAATTTAATTACGATGTTGGTTTGTATAAGGTACTAGAGTTTATATAAAAGAGAGTGAGAGGTTTTGGTATTTAAGTTTGGATTTTGTAATGTTGGTTTGTATAATCTCTAAAAATTTAGTCAATTTTGCATTAGCTCTTTTTAATTTAATCATTTTAATTAGTTAATCATCCTTGAAAAATATATACCATTAGAATAATAGTTAGTATACACACTTTTGAATAAATAATTGAATACACAAATAATAAACTATTATATGATTCGATATTATTTTATTTTTAATTTAAGATTATTCAATCATATAATTATATATTATTTATATTTTTAATTATATATTTAAAATTATATTCACATAATTTTATTGGTACCGTTATTACTAAAATAGAATTGGGTAAGGGAAGGAAATGATAGCTGAGTTAACTTTGGGCCTGAATTTGGCTCTGTTTCTGGGTTGAACAGTGCATCTATTGATGCAGTTTAGTGTGTCAGGTGGGTTCTCTCTTCTTTAATGCCAATATAAAAATGGGCTTATATCTAAACCTGGAAACATATAGGGTTGGTTTTGGGCTCAATTGGGTATGTGTTGGGCCTTCAGAGTACTAAGGCATTCAAGAAAGATTTCTCTGGTCGAAGTCTCGATGAAAAATTTTGCCCATTCAAAATAATAAAGGCTGAGAACTGATGTTGATTTTGATTCTGAAAGTACACGTCTTGCACTTAAACCACGTATATTTGGTGGAGGCGGCTTAAGAATTATAAATACAATAAAATTATATGCACAAATTTTGTGTGTAATTTTAAGGCCAAACGACTATTTCCCACCCAAGGTTTGATGTTCTCAAAAGTCCCCCCTTTAATTATGGAAACACTAAATACCCACCCATGGTCGGTTAGATTTAACCAAACCCTAACGTCTGAAAATTTTATCTCTTTTTTTCCCCTTAAACTTTAAAAACTAAAAATTTTTCCTCAGCCTAAGTTTTAAAAAATGGCAGTTTCACCCTAAGGTTTGGTTTTGAAATCTCCGGTGACCGTTCCGGCTCCATTGCCGACAGCCTCTCCTTCCCGAAGCAACCTCTCCTTCCGGCGAATGCTTTCCTCCCATTTGGAGGCTCGATCGGCATCGAAAATGCCTTGGGAGACGAATTCGCTTTTTAAAACTTAGGCTGAAGAAAAATTTTTAGTTTTTAAAGTTTAGGGGGGCAAAAAAGATTCTATTTTAGTTTATTTTTAATATTATAGCAAAAATGATGATTTTACCCCTACCACCGTTAGAGTTTGGTTAAATCTAACCGGCCATAGGTGGGTGTTTGGTGTTTCTATAGTTAAAGTGGAGACTTTTGAGAAAACATCAAATCTTGGGTGGAAAATAGTCGTTTGGCCTAATTTTAAATATAAATAATAATATATTATTATATAATTAAATATTATTTTATTTTTAATATTTAATTATCTAATTATAGAATGATATATCGTTATTTATATATAAAAATTATACTCATAATATTGTTATTGTAAATAAGGTTTTATTCATTTTTCATGAGTTTGTTAGTGTTATGGTAGAATTAATTGGAACCTAAAATTCAATCAAGCATAATTACAACTAAAGGTGAGTTAAAATTAAAATTTAAAGTGATATTAGAAATATTTGAACAACTATGGTGTGATGATTACAATTTGTCCTTCTAATCATTGAATTAACCCTTCAAGTACTTACCCACTACTTTCTATGGTCTTATTAGCCTAGACATGTTCACCTAATTTTGAGGCAAGAAAATAATGTATAAGAAAAAGGGCTCGTGCCTATTAACTATAAATAATGCCCCATCCTTGGATATTTTTGTGGATAAAGCTCATGATTGTCAGTAGTGGTTAGAGGGTGAGTACTTCGAAAAAAAAAAAATGTAATCAATCTTTTATATATATATATATATATATATATATATATATATATATATATATATATATAAAATATGTTATTTTATATTTAATTTAAAATTATTTAATAATTTAATAATATATATTAAATATATATTTATTTATATATTTAAAATATATATACATGAAGATGTTATATCCATAAGAATCTATCCAAAACTTAATCAATTCTTTATTCGGTTTTCTAAACTGACTTGCACACATTATACTTAAACAAATACTTATTAGATTCTAATATAATCTAAAGTGTGAAGTGCAAAGCAATTTCATATAATTTTGCTCCAGCAAAATCTAATTGAGTAGTATTTAAACATGAAAGTTACTAAAACATCATTTTTTTAAAGAAACAAATATACACATAAATAAGCGAATTAATACAAATATAATGGAGAGATGCAAAACAGTCAAACAACAAGAAGAAGAGTATAAAAACACTTTAAATAAATAAAAATTAAACCACTGAGCCCTAAATTCCAAAACAATCAATCAAGCCAACCCACACAATTCCTTGAATTCTATAATTTCATTAAAACAAAAAAAACAAAAAGAAAAGAAGAGAGAGACACCTTGAGAAGAGCAGAAGGGTCTAGGCCAAAAGGCTCTTTAATTTGAGGGTAAACAGAGAGGATATGACATCTTCAAGAAGTGTGAGACTCATTTGTATAAGACTAGAAGAAAACAATAGCCATTATTCCTTCCTTCTTCTCTCCATCATCCTCTCTTCCCATTCTCATCTTCTCTGTCTTTGTCTCCATAAACCGTTTAGGCAATTATTTTTGAAATTTTAATTTGGTTTCCTTGTTCTTCTCTTGGTTGTACATGAATGTAAATGGACTAAGTTATCAGCAACAAAAGCACAACTTTTCTTGATTTATTAGTTGAGTATTCAAAACTTAATTTTGGAGTAGGTTTTGGGTCGGTTAGCTTTTTTTATTCTTTTTTTGGGGGGGGGGGGGGGCGGGGGGGTGGCACCAAACCATAATTAATAATTAATTGACAAACTAATTAATGATTGTTATAAATGTAATGGAATAAATGGCAAAGTGAGTGAATTGCAAAATGAGAATTATGATTTCATTAAACCATAGCTACAAAAAGAAGAATAAAGAAGCAAGTGTGAAGAGACAGGAAGCATAACTCAAGAATTCTTGGAATGAAGAAGTGTGTGTATTACATGAAGAGAGGAGGGAAACATTTATAGGAATTATTGCCGCCCCTCCAGTCAATAAAAATGGCTTTCTTCAAAGCCAATTTTCCGAGGCATTTAATGCCTTCACATTATCTTTTGGCCAAAATTTCTTTCACGTGGTGGAAAATCCACCATTTATAACACTCCCCTTTGGATTTTCACTACTTACAAATAATTGCATTAATTTTGCTAAGAAAAAATTCAATGGGATAAAAACCAAAACAAATAAACATAATTATTTAATGTTCTATAAGTTGGTGTTGGCCGTGCTTAAACTGTCTCATTAAAAATCTTACTAGGAAAACCCAGTGGGATAAAACCTAACGAAGGAAAAAAGATTATAGTGCATCTTTTGTCCAATATGTGATAAACTTCAAAATTTTTCTTGATAAATGCTCCTCCTGATGAATACTCCCCCTCTTGGTAGTGAGATTAATTTGATTGCTTATTGAGCCGCCGCATACCGATGTTATATACTAACTTTTCAAATGTTGATGTCAGTAGTGTCTTAGTGAACAAATCTACAAGATTCTCGCTAAATCTTATTTGTTTGACTTCAATCTTTCTACTCTACTGGAATTTATGAGTATAAAAGAACTTTGATGAGATATGTTTAGTTATGTTTCCTTTGATGTAACCACCTCAAATTTGGGTAATACATGTTGTATTATCTTCATATAATATGCAATGAGTGTTTGTTATAGAAGGAAGATTGCATGTATTTTGAATATGATGGATGATAAACCATAACCATATGCATTCTTAGTTGGCTTCATAGAGAGTTAAATTTTTTAAATGATTTGAAGATATTACAACCAAGTTTTGTTTGGTGGAGTGTTATGATATTGTTATGTCATTATAAGTGAAAACATATCTCGTTTATGAATATGTCTTATGGGGGTCAAAAAGATAATCAACATCTACATATCCAACCAAACTATGATTTTTAAAGGATTTGACAGAATCGAATAATCCCAAATCTCTATTTCCACATGGGTAACAGAATATATATTTGATTTCATTCCAATGGTGGTGAGTTGGTACAGAGCTAAATTAGACTAATAAATTAACTACGAACGACATATCCAGTCTAGTGCATTGCGCTAAATATAATAAGACGCCAATTACATTAAGATACAGTACTTCAGGATCAAGTATCTTTTCATCTTCTTCTTTATGACGAAATAGATTTTTTTCGGATCGAGACTAAACAACCATAAGGGTGTTCAAAGGATGAGCCTTATCCATATTAAAGCATTTTAATAATTTTTCAATACACGCTGATTGATGGATAAGTATTCTATTTGGATTATGCTCAATCTGTAGGGCGAGACAATATTTTGTTTTCCCCAAATCCTTCATTTTAAACTATTTTTTCAAATATTCAATAGTTTTTGAGAGTTCTTTAAAAGTCTCAATTAAATTAATGTCATCAACATGGACTGTTATAATGGTAAATCCCGATTCTGATCTTTTTATAAAGACACATGGGCATATAAGGTCATTCACATAGCCCTTTTATTTTTTAACTATTCACTAAGGCGATTGTACCATATATGTCTAAATTATTTTAATCCGTACAATGATATTTGTAATTTAATTGAGTACATGCCTCTTGAATTGATCATTTTTATTTCAGGCAATTTATATCCTTCAAAGAGTTTCATATAAATTTTAGTGTCTAAATTTTCATACAAATAAACAGTAACAACGTCTATTAGACATATATCTAGTCCTTTATAGATTATTAAACTAATTAAATATCTGAATATAATTATATTTTTCACAGGTGCATATGTTTCATCAAAGTCTATATCAGGCCTTTCGGAAAAGCCTTAGGCTACAAGTCTGGCTTTATATCTAGAAATTTCATTTTTCTCATTTTTTTTCTTACAAATATCAATTTATATCTAACAGGTTGTACATTTTGAGGTGTTGGAACTATTGGCCCAAACATTTGATGTTTTGCTAGAGAAGTTAATTCTGTTCGAATTGCTTATTCTCATTTAAGCCAATTATGTCTTTATTTGCCTTTCTTTTTTTAGGAACAATGTCCTTCAATCCAACAGGTCTACCACGCTTTTGACATGGGTAGATTGATCAGTCACGACTTGAATGGACTGTTCAATAGTCATATTAACTCTTGCTAGTGCATTAGCAGGTGGAACATATGATCTTGTTACTTTTGCCATTTCTGTAAATGCATCAGACATTTAGTTGGCAATAATTTATAAACGCACTATCCTTTATACTTCAGTTTTACTTTGGGATCTACGAGGATCTAAATAAGACATGACAGGTATATATCAAGTAAATTCATGTCTAACTTCAAGAGACATTTTTTTTTTCCCTAGCAATGGGAATGTTGTCTCATCAAAGTGACAATTTATAAATCATGCAGTATAAAGATCACCTGTTAATGGTTCTAAATATTTGATAATGGATGGTGAATTATATCCAATATAAATTTTGAAATGATGTTAAGGTCCCATTTTTGTGCGTTAAGAAACGCAATAGGGATATATACAACACAACCAAATATTTTCAAATGAGATATATCAGGTTGGTGACCAAAGACTAATTGTAGGGGAGAATACTGATGATAAGAAGAGGGTTGCCGCAAATTAGTGCTACAACATGTAATATAACATGTCCCTATGTAGAAGTAGGTAATTGACCTTTTAGTAATAAGATATGTGTAATTACCTGGAGTTATTTGATAAGAGACTCAGTTAATTCATCTTATGTGTGGACATGCGAGACTGGATGTTCAACCTCAATTTCTATAGACATGCAATAATCATCAAATATTTTGGATGTAAATTCACTAGCATTATCTAGTCGTATTGACTTGATCGAATAATCTGTGAAATGTATCTTTAATTTTATAATTTGTGCTAACAGTTTAGCATATATAACATTTCGAGTAAGTAATAAACAAACATGAGTCCATCGTACAGATGCATCAATTAAGACCATAAAATAATGAAATGACCCACTTGGTGGATAAATGGTTCCACATATATTCTCTTGAATCTTTTGCAAAAATAATGGAGATTTACCTCTAATTTTAAAGGGAGATAGTCTTATTACTAATTTATCTTGAGAATAGATAGTGCATAATTGTTCACTGGACAATAAAATTTTATAATTTTTTAATGTATGTCTATATGAATTTTCAATAATCTTATGCATCATTGTAGATCCTGGGTGGTCTAAATGATCATGTTAAAACATAAATGTTTTTGGATCAAAGAACTTTTAGTTTGATACTACATAGGTTTCAATTGCTTTTATGATTATGTAATACAATTTAGATGATAAAGCAAACAATTTTTCTAGTATAAGCCTTCTTTTGGAGGTATTACTAGTCATTCAGATGAATTCTGCACTATTTTCACTCATAGTTTTAAGATGATAATCATTTTTTCTTATATCTTTAAAACTAAGTAGATTTATTCTGGATCTATTTAAATATAATACATCATTGATATTTAATTTGGTCATTTTTTTAACATAATTGTGGCTCTTTCAGAGTCTTCAATCAGATTGATTTATTCTAATATAGTATTTACTTTAGCTTCAATTAATGCTAAAGTTAAAAAAAATTTCTTTTCCTTGAGAATTGTGTGTTTTATTATACAATCCACCAAATACGTCTCTCTCATCAGCTTTTGAAGTCAACGCTTCAATTTTAGAGTGCATTTCCTTTTATTTAAAAATTGTGTTAGTCATAACATATACAAAATATTGAAAGGAAAAAAACATGATAATACAAAATATGACTCCACAATAAATATTATAGGATGGATTTTAATTATAAAAATCTTGGGCATCTCTGTCACTATTCAAGTGATCCATATTTTTATTTTTTTAATGAGGATTTGAAATATCAAGATTTATTAAATCGATATGATCTAATTTATCAAAAAGTAAATTATTATTAGAACTTAATTTAGATCCACCCAATGTTTATGTGTATTATAGATACACTACCAATGACATTTATAACCACACTTATTATTTTGTGGTTTACTCTGTATTATAATTTATTTCGTTTCAGTTTTAGTCCACTTCTGGTGGTGTGACTGTTATATAATAATGCAGAGTTAATCTTTACAAATATCGTCATATTTACAAAAGTTCTAGTTTTGTAGACAATATATATGAGTTAATCTTTGAAACTTTGGGTTCAAATATTATCTCATATTTACAAAATATCTGATTTTGTAGGAGAGATATTGAAATTAATTTTTAGAAACTTCAGGTTCATATATTATCTCATATTTACAAAACTTCTGGTTTTGTAATTAGTATTCAGAATATTATAATATGTATTCTGATTATATTTTGGACTTCAAGTCCATATTTTTGACACTCTATGCAAACTTCATGTTGCAAAAGTGATATAATTTTTCTAAAATATA
Source organism: Mangifera indica (assembly GCF_011075055.1). Classification (NCBI taxonomy): domain Eukaryota; kingdom Viridiplantae; phylum Streptophyta; class Magnoliopsida; order Sapindales; family Anacardiaceae; genus Mangifera; species Mangifera indica. The sequence goes on from NC_058137.1 coordinate 9,117,500, forward strand.
GACTTTGATGAAACTTAGGACTTCAAACTCATATATATATATATATATATATATATATATATATATATATATATATATATATATATATATATATATTCTTATAATTTTACAAACTTCAGGTTGTAAATTAGATACAATTATTATAATAAAAATAAATATTCAAATAAATAAATATTCAAATAAATTGAATACAATTACTATAATAAACATAAATATTCAAATAATATTCAGGACTTCTAATCCAAATTCATGGTTTTTGTAAACTTTAGGTTACAAATAATATTTGTGACTTCAGGTCTAAATTTATGATTTTGTAAACTTTGAGTTACAAATAATATTCAAGATTTCAGATCTAGATTTATGATATTCAGGACTGTAGGTCTAAATTCATAATTTTATAAACTTCAAGTTACAAATAATATTCAAGACTTCAAGTCCAGATTTATGATATTCTAAACTTCAACTCTTGATTCAAGGGTTTCATAACTCCTAGTCCAGAGTTATAATTTTGCAAACTTTGAGTTGTAAATGATATTTAAGACTTTAGGTCCAAATTTATGATACTCCAGACTTCAGATCTAAATTTATGATTTTGTAAACTTTGGATTGCAAATATGATACAATTATAATGAAAAAATTAAATTGAAGCATAATAAAAATTAAAAAATAACTGAGACATCATAACTGGAATATCCGTACTTACAATATATAAATAGCATAATGTTATAATGAAAATATGATGATATATTTGAGTTAATGGTGTTGATAACGTGTTATAAATATAATGAAATAAATGATAAAGTAAGTGAATTATAAAATAAGAATTATGATTTCATTAAACCAAAGCCATGAACAGAAGAACAAAGAAGCAAGAGTGAAGAGACGGGAAGCAAAACTCAAGAATTCTTGGATGAAGAAGAGTGTGTATTACATGGAGAGAGGAGGGCGCTAATTATAGGAATTGTTGCCGCCCCTCCAGTCAATAGACATGGCTATCTTCAAAGCCAATTTTCCAAGGCATTTAATGCCTTCATATTATCTTTCGGTCAAAATTTCTTTCATGTGGTGGAAAACCTACCATTTATAACAATGATTACCAGTCTAAGATTTTCTAGGAACCTTGAAATAGTTGTTCTTGGTTTCAGCTCGTTGGTTGGACTTATTCCAATAAGGCAGAGATGTAGACTGAGGCTTTAAACTAGAGAAATATGTGAATAATTAAAGTTTTATTTAATTCTAGTTTTGTGTTTTAATTATCTTCAAAGACAAACAACTAGGAAGTAGCCGACTCTTTTTTAATTAGGTTATCCCATTCCTAATTAATTTAATAATAGCTTAGATTAGATTAATTAATATTACAGTTCGTCACTTAATACGTGCACAAAGAAGCTAGCCGGCTGAGAGAATTAAAAAAAAATACAAGACAATGAAATTTCGATTGATTTTCGTACTCCTTGGAAGACTTGTTCACAGAGCTTGTCTTTTGCGGATTGAATTTACGTAAAGTATATATAGATTAATGCGGTGGAAAGCAAATTAAAATTAAGAAAATAAAATAAGTAATATATAAGAACAAAATGAGATTAAATAAGCTTTGTAACCCACACGAGTGCTCCTCCAAAACTGAAAATTTCCGGAAATTTTTGGTTAAAAACTCAGAGTAGAAGGAGAAGTAAAGAGAACGATTTATGGATTTTTTCAGCTTTGTCTGCTGAAATCTTTTGTCGAAAATAGACAAATAGAAAACCTTTTGTTTTTCCAGAATATTTGGGTAGCAACTGTTGCGGCTGTAATAGCAACAGAATTTAGAGTTTAAGGTTTTAGGATACTGTTGTGGCTGTAATGTCAACAGAGTTTACAATTTTTAATATTATCTATTAAATCGGCATAAAAAAATATTAGATTAAAATAGAGTATTTTGATATAAAATTTATTTTAAATTAATTCGATATAATTCAAAATTAAATTAGATAGTATTAAGATTCATAAGAAAGTAATCTGATACGATCTGAATTAATTAAAATATTTTAGAAAAATGTTACTTTAATAGAATTTGTTAGAGATAAATTATAAAAATGTTATAAGACAATATTAAAAATAATTAAAATCTTTATAAATTACATATAGTTATATTTTTATACATTTATAATTATTAGTATTATATTTATTTTTACTTATTTTATTATTAGATAGCAAGAATTTGATTTAAATAGTTAAATTATAGACGTCTTTTAAAATTCTTATTTATATTATAATTATATGTTATATTTTTATAATAAAATTTTAAAATTTTTTACCGATTGCATATAACTATATCTTTGTATAATTATTATTATTCATATTATTTTTTATTTTTATTTAATTTTTTATATTATTAAATAGTAAAAAATTAATTTGATTAGTTAGATTACTGATGTGTTTTAAAACTCTTCATATATAAATTTTTAGACTATTTGTTAATAAGACAAAATATTATATTGTGTGTTTTATTAATAGTAATTTGGGTAATTTGTTAAAAAAATTAAAATAATAAAAATACTTTAAAAAGTAAAAATAATAAATAATTTTGGGTTAATTTAAATAGAGTTAGGTTGGGTTAAAATTAAAATATGTTAATACAATTCCAATTAAGATCATATTATAATTAAAGATCTTCCACATAAAATCTGAATCAATATGATATAAATATAAACCAATGACATGAACTAACAAATCACAAATCTAAATATGAGTCAACTTGAGATTAGGTAAAGCGTGATAGCACTTTCTCAAAAAATAAAGCAATACTTTGGCAGAATATCCTAGGGCAAGTTGCAACAAATACACGTATGGTCCCAAAAAAAAATTACTAATAATACTGCCCATCTTTAAATTTTGAGAATTTAGAGCAAGTTTAATCAAAGAACCGAATTATTTTATGGCAGGTATCCTATAGCTTTAAACTTCAATATATGTAAGAAAATAGATTATTATTTAAAGCGATCCAGAAACAGAAAAACTCAAAAGAAAGTTCATTGTTCTTATCTTCTTTCAAGAGCACAACAAAAAAGAAAAAAACAAATCAGTTTGTGAAATATGGTGGATGCGGTAGTGTCATTTGTGGTGGAGAGGGTTGGGGACTATCTCATCAAAGAAGCAGCCTTGTTAAATGGAGTGAGAAGTGAAGTAGAGTCACTAAAAAAAGAGCTAGAATGGATGAATTGTTTCATAAAGGATGCCGAAGAGAAACAAGTTGACAACCCTTTGATAAAACTGTGGGTGTCTGACATTCGAGAAATTGCATATGATTTTGAGGATGTCTTAGATGAGTTCATGCTCCAAGTCGGTGACAATGATGAAGAAGAAAAGTCTTCAGAAACAAGGTACGAACTCTTTACTGCCATTAAGAAATCGGTTGCTAAATCTTATCGCAAGGGGAGGGGGAAGGAAAGTACGTACAATATAGGCAAGAGGATTGAATCTCTGAAAATGAAACTCAGTGATGCTTCGCGTAGATGTGAATCATATGGCCTGAGAGGCATCAGTATCAAGAGGGACGAAGACAGCCATGCTGTTAGGAGAATAAAACAGCTGAGAAGAACCACCTCCTTTTCCTTCAAAGAGAAAGTAGTTGGTTACGAGGATGAGATCAACAAACTGTTGGCTAAACTGCTTGCGAATGAGCCAAGGCGTTATTTGATCTCTATTTGGGGCATTGGTGGCTTGGGAATAACAACCCTTGGCAGAAAACTATACAAAATCTGTGCAATCGAACAAAAATTTGATTGCTGTGCTTGGGTTTCTGTATCTCAGCATTTCAACTTTGAAGATCTACTTCGAAGAATTATAAAATCTTTTGGTTTTTCAGCTGAGAAATTGGACGAAATGAATGAACAAGATTTGGAGAGGTATGTCCATGAATCTTTACAGGGGCGAAAATATTTGGTGGTAATTGATGATGTATGGCACAAAGAAGATTGGGCAATCCTCAGAAGATCCTTTCCAGACAATGAAAAAGGTAGCAGAGTAATTATAACCACTCGCATTAAAGATGTTGCGGAGGGTTCAGATGTAAGAACTTATGTACATGAACTTAGATTTTTAAAGCCAGATGAGAGTTGGCAGTTATTCTGTGATAAAGCTTTTTGGAATTTAAGAATAGACGAAGGACTGGAGAAGTTGGGAAGAGAGATGGTAGAAAAATGTCGCGGTCTACCACTTGCCATTGTTGTATTAGCTGGTTTACTTTCCACAAAGAAACCACAAGAATGGAATTTTGTACGTGATAACATCTGGCAGAACTTAAGTAATAATTCCATTCAGATAACATATTTATTGGATTTAAGCTTTAATGATTTACCTTATCAATTGAAGTTATGTTTTCTCTATTTAAGTCATTTTCCAGAAGACTATGTAATTCACACAGATCAACTGATTCGCCTGTGGGTGGCTGAGTGTTACATACCGCACAATGAAGAAATAATGGAAGATGTGGCTCGCAATCACTTGGATGAGTTGATAAGCAGGAGCCTTATTCAGAAAGAGGCAACGTGGTTAGGCAAGGTTTTAAGATGTCGGATTCATGATCTTTTGAGGGATTTAACAATTCAAAAGGCAACAGAGTTCAACTTTATTCATACTTATGATGAAATCAGAAACTCATCAACTCACTCTTCCATGCTATCATGTCGACGACAAGTTATTTACTCTGGGATGAAAGGGACCACGTGGCTACAACAGTGTAATCCGTTCTTGCGTTCTCTTTTGTTCTTTGATCTCAAGAAAGAATGTCCAGTTATGTCGCAAATCGTATCAACTTTGTGTACAACATTCAGCTTTCTAAGAGTGCTCAAGTTTGAGACTTACCTGGGACAATCAAAGTGGTCCTTACCCAAAGATATAGATAAGTTGATTCACTTGAAGCATTTGAGTTTGAGTTTTACAAGGATTCAACACATTCCGAAATCGATTCTCAACTTGTGTAACCTAGAAACTCTGGAATTACTTCATGTTCAGTTCCAGGGTCTCAAACTACCAACTGAAATTTGCAAGCTGAAAAATTTGAGACATCTGATTGGAGACTTAACAAGGCAATATCTGCGGATAGACAATATGAGAAACCTTCAAACTCTCTGTCATGTACAAGATGACACTTGGACTAAAACAAATCCTGAAACATTGGTTAATCTTGGAGAGCAACACCTATCTTTGTACCGTGAAAGCGAGAGGATGTTCACTTTCGATTCTATTGCCAAACTGAAAAGCATTCAAATTTTATCAGTTTTTTTATCAAATAATCATTTTTTTTCTGGATTGCAGCCGCTCTCTCATTGCCCACATCTCCGAGGCTTAAGCTTAAGTGGGAGGACAGAGAATCTACCAGAAGATTTGCATGTTCTTTTGCCGAATGTTGAAACGCTATATTTAGAGAGGTGCAAACTCGTAGACGATCCGATGCCAGTATTGGGGAAGATGTTGAACCTCACAATACTTGGTTTAGGCTATGATTGTTATCGTGGAAAGAAGATGGTGTGCAGGGCAAAAGGTTTTCCTCGGGTTGAAACATTAAATATTGATACAATTTTTTTGGAGGAATTGCAGGTGGAGGAAGGAGCTCTACCTGTGCTTGCAGGTTTGTTCTTGATAAACTACAGCCAACAATTCCAATATCCAGAAAGATTGAAATCAGTCGCATGCCTAGATTGATAGTTCAATACACTCTTTGAGGTGATTGTTTGTGTTTGCACTTTGTTTTCTTTCAAATTGTATTCATCTCTCGCCCAACGTTTGAGTTTGAGTAAACCAACAATATGGGACAAATATATTTATAAGGGATAAAAATCTTTACGAATTTAATAAACAAATAATGTAGGATAAAGATTTAAGACAATACCTTAACAAATTTTTCCTTGACTTGAATCTTCAACTATTTTAATATTATTTGTAAATTTAACTCGTTTGTCAATTTTCTTCACTTCCATTGCAAGAATTGAAAGGTCTTCATATTTAATTTTTGTAGCAATTGAGTCTCCATCAAACATGTAAAAGTGATTTTTATCCTTTTTCCTTGTAGAATCACACTACCATTATTATACACTTTGCACCAATCACTTCGTCTAATGTAAGTACACCCGCTATAAGTTTACTCACCTAAAGCAATTATATCATAGGTAGAGCTTTGTATATACCTTACATTACAAAGGGTTCTAACAACACCATTGTGAAAGTTAAGGAAAACACTCTCAATGCCTTTAATAAACACCTTCTACTTGTTGCCAACCACCTTCAACTTGTCAACATAAGATCATCATCAATTGCAACAATTTTACCGTCATTTTTCTTATCACTTGTCTTCTTTAAGACAATCATATTTTCTCCCAACTTCTTGTAACATGTTTGGATATGTCCCTTTTTACCATGATAAAAACACTATTTTTCTTTGTAATTTCTAATTTTTTACTATAATTTCTTTTTAAATTCACTATCCCTTTCTCAAGTTCTCCCTCAATTCGAACCTTTACAGCCAGTACATTATCTCCAAGTGTTAAATTCTCTATTGTCCTAAATGTTTCATTCTAATGTAACACGATTGTTACATCATCTTATTTTGAAAACAAAATCTGGACCAAAGGTTTTATAGCAAAGATGATAACAATAAGAAAACTTTCTCTAAATCTTCCAACTCATCAATAAAAATGGTTAACAATTGAGAAACTAGTTTTTTTAATTTCATTCAAGAGATCATGGAGACCTGTACCATTTTTTCCATTTTCAAAGAATATAAATCCATCTTTAAATACAATTTATCAATTAATAACTTCAGCTAATAAATGCCTTCAAGCTTATCCCAAAAACCCTTTGGTGTAATCTTAGTTAACGTATTATATTTTCATTTTGAAGTGAGGGCCAATCTAATAGTGTTAAAAACTCTCTCTTCAATCTTTAATTACTATCAATTATGTTCTCATACTTTACATCTTTTAACGTCTCATTTAAAACTTGTTGCACTAAAAATACGGAATTAAACTTTTTCATAACATAAAATTATTTTTTTCATCAAATAGTGGAATCTTAAATTTAGAAATACTAGACATACTTCCTAACATTTTGAGATATTTACTTCATGCAAACTAAGCCTCGAAATTCCTCCCTTGAATTGAGATCTTCTTCATTTTGATACCACTTGTTGGAGATGCAACGCCTAAACCCACAAGAAATAGAGCAAACCAATTAAAAAGAAAACTCAAATATATACTTGGTTTGACCCAACCTAAAGTAGTCTCCTCCAAAACTCAATTAGTAGAGAAAAACCACAAAACTCATTACTAACACTTAAACCTAAGAAGCATTCAAACCCAAAAAATCTAATTATACTCTTTTTAAAGCTAATAGCTATTTTATTGGTGTCTCTATTATTTAGATAACCCAACCTAAAATAAAACAATCTATCTATAGGAGAAAGTTCTCTTATAATTCAAGTAACCAAGCGATGTGAGACAAACATATTTTACAAAGGAGAAAAACCCTTACAAATTTAATAAGCAAATCTTATGGGACAAAAATTCAATGTAGTCTCTCTACAAAGTTGTATTTGAAACTCTTTTATATTTTAATTGTAACAACAAATTAGTTGAAATGAAAAATTTAACTGTCCATCACATTTCAAAGTGAAGCCATGGATTTTTTCAAGTCTCCCCAATATTACATTTCTTTTTCACTTTATTAGTCATTTTCCTATTTCTTTTCGCTTCATTATTATTGTTCATTTTGATTTAGTGAAAGGTATGACTTATGCCAGTACAAACATACTACTATGAAATTCAACCGATAAAATGACAAAGATTAAACTTAAACACAATAAAAATGCACAAAATTTACGTGGGAAACTCAAATGGGGAATCATCATGAAAAAATGAAAAGAGTATTTTACTTGATCTAAAGTTTGAATATAGAAGGAAGTGAGAGAACAATAAAAAATTTCTCTCTAAACATAAACCCAAACTCACAGAATTGTTTGATAGCTAATTTTTATTAGGCACAATTAAGATTAGATTTAAACTAAATTGAGTAGAGATTGTGTTTAGATAAACTCTAATTTGCTTTAGCTTGAGAAAGTCAAACTTAAGCCTAAGCTTGAGCTTGGTTTAAGAGGAGATCATCAAGTTTAAGCTTAGGCTCAAGCTTGACTATAACACCCATAGGTACGTCTCGAGCACAAAATAGTCTTTACTTGTGAGTTTAATTAATGTTAGTATGAGTTAGTATGAATTGAAAGTCGAATTGTGAATTTTCATTGACACATGACAGTGTATGGAGGGTCATGCTTGTGTGTCAATGCCACATCAGTCGAACAAGATAGATTTCGTATAAAATTCAAATTATGTGAGACATGACTGTGTACATGTGACACTCGCCTATGTGTGGCATTACGTGTTTCAGTTTTATAAAACATACATTGTTGTGTTTTACTGAGTATTATTAGTAATCCCTAAACACACAAAATCTCCCAATAAAAAGAGAGAGAGAGAGAAAGAGAGAGAGAGTTTGATTGGCTAGCCTTCGTGTTGCAATTCTAGTGGCCGTTTTTTGGTGACATGGAGAAGAGAAAGCTAGAGAGAAGATGGTTTGCTTGTGTGCTTGATTTTTGTGAAGTTGATGTAAGTAGACTTGATCTACTCTTTTTCCTTGATGAGTTATGACACCAGAATATGCAATTTAATGATTCATGATTATTATGATTCTCTAATTAGGATTTGGTAATTAGATGTTGAGTATAATAGTTTTTCTTCATGAGACAACATTAAGTGTATGTTATGCCCATATTTTATGATCATGTTTTATTGTTATTGTTAATTTAAATATACAATTAAGAGTTTATGGTATGAATTATAGATTAAAGAGTACTGAATGTATGGTGCTTATAGTAATATTGGTATTGTATATTAGGGATGGATAAGTTGTGAGAATAGGATATGTTGCATGTTCATAATGTTAAGGCATTCCTACATGGATTATGAAGTATTAAACATGGATTTTGATGCTCTGTGAAACATCTAGCTACATTGGGATGGTAAAATCTAGTGTAGGTTCAGAGAAGGATTGAAATTAGGTCCCTCAGCTTGCATTCTGGAAACACCACATGATTGTGTGATATGAGACATACGCCCATGTGTGCGAGCTCCAAGATTTTGGTTGCCTTTTCATGGTATTTTGACTACTATTGAGACTCCATTAACTAGTGAGTAGTCAATTGGGTCACGCAAACTTCCTATGTATAATTTTAGCACAACTGTGTATGGGGGTGAATTGACCAAAATGTTTCTGCAAAGTGGCATGGTTGAGATAGGGTTTAGAAAGGAAAGCAGAGTAAATATCTACAGGGGCACATGCTCGTGTGCCTAAGGTACACCCCCTTATGTTTAGGAAAAATGTCACATAGGTAGATGTCGCGAGGAAATAATTGTGTGCGTAAAATAAAAGTGACACACTCCCATGTGTCCATAGACACACATTTGTGTAAAGCATAATAAAGAAAATGAGAAAAAGAATTAGGCTAATGATATATGAGTTGTCTTGAGCAACAATACATAGATCTTGGTACGCAGTAGTATCCCATATGCCAAAGATATCAGTTTAGTAGGGCATAAGATATACTTAGGCGAAAGCTAAGACGAGCCCAAGTTTAGTTAAGGTTCAAGATGCATGTATACTAGGCACCATAGGATTGTTACGAGGGAGCACCATGATTACACATTCCTTACACCGTCTATAAGTAGGGCATGTTTGCAGTAGGACACCATAGCCATAGTAAGTTACTTGCTTGTTGTAGAGCCTAGTTGAAATAGTTGGTGTAGTGAAATAGAGAGATAACTCACATTACCAAGGTGTCAAATCTCTGTATTTGATCTGGTCTGATTTACCTAGTATACAGTATCAATTGTAGCTTCCAGATATAAATGCTCTCACCAAGTCAAATATAGTCATGCCATATAAAGATCAGACGGAGTGGTTCTTTAGTGACTGAGTAAGACATAGTTCGATTCGAGAGTTAATACATGTAGCTTAAACATTCTCTAGAGTTTAGTATGAGCACAAAGTTGATAGCTAGGACCCACCATCATCCTTCTAGGAGTTTAATGCTGACTTTAGATGATAGAGACAATATGGGTCAAAGTCAAGGGCATTTTTGGGATTAAGTAAAATTTAGTAGTAAAGTCTCTTACTTACTAAATGTTCTATCACTCACTCTCTTACTTTCATGTATACAAGAAATTGTGATGGCTATGAGAGTGGTGGTGGTTAGCGGGCATAGAGTGGCAAGGGCATTTTTGTCATTTTAGTTTCTATCAATTTCATTCTATGATGTTTTTTATTTAGTTTTTATTTATGTATTTGACCATATATTATGACTTTCAATTATATTTTATAGTTGGACATCTTTTGTACAGTTTTAACAGATTTTTTAACAATGGCATTTTAGTCATTTAATAAAGTTTAATAAAAAAGGTTTTTAGTAAGTTAATTCACAAATATTATGTTATGTTTGCATAAATGCAACACTCAAATAGCTAGTTTCGTGATGTTTTCCTCCAAACGATAGTATTTCTATAAGGGGTGTTACATTGACTTGAGTTCAGTTATAACAACAAGCTGAGCTAAGCTCGACTTGGATCAATATTGAAGACAAATAAAGCAATATTATTTTGATATGTATTGATTAAAACAATACTATTTTAATTGTTTCAAATCTAGCTTCTTCAAGGTTGCGAGTCCGATGAGCTGAACATGCCTATGCTCGAGCTAGAACTCACCTTAAAAGAGTTTGATTCAAATCCAATTGAGCTGAAGCTTAAGATAGCTCAATTCAAATCTAATAACATTTAGTGATTGGGTTGTGGTGAACAATAACTGCACTAAAACTAATGGGCGGCCAATGTGTAAAGAAAAGGTCTCCTTGAAGATTTCCAATAATCACATCCAGAATTATGTTACCGCAATTCAACAAATGGGCGCAGACACTCATTTTTCGTGATTTAAAGTGGAGATAATAGACTTTCATGATGTTGAAGCTAGCCATCCGTGGCCCATCACACACTAACAACAGTGAAAGACACTATTCTTGTAATTGAATACAGTAAATATAAATTTCTCTCACCCTCTTCGGCATAATATGTATATGGTGTCAAAGCTACAAATATATAGCGATTAAAAAGCAGAATGCAGGAAAGCTACAAGTACCTAACATAAAAATAACGCATGGAGTTTTGCCGATTCTTAAATTGGAAAGAAAAGGCTTGAAATTCTTCTGCGTGGGTGAAAGATTGAGAGTTTTGAAGGTTGCAAAAGACTTCAAGTTGAGTATTCCAGAAAAAACTGCTCCTGTAGAATATAAAAAGTTCAAAAAAAAAAAACTGTCAAGTCTCTTCCACTACAAAAAAAATGGAGCTCTAACAAAAGAAAAAATGGTTGATGAAAATTTATTCCTCGTCATTAAAGAGTTTTAATAATGGGAAAAACTTGTTGTTAAAATTTCTATAGCAAAAGTATTAATAACAGAAAAAAAAGTCTTATTGTTAATGACGAAATATTTTCATCATTAAAACAATGTTTTTGATAATTGCAAATAATAACAATGAATATTATTATCATTATAATAATATTTATCAGTGACTAAATATAATATAACAATGAATACTCTCATTGTTATTGCAATATTTTCGGTCACTAAACATAATATTTATGATAAATAATGTCGTTGTTATAAGTAAATTTATTGATCATTATACATAATATCAATGATGAATATTCTTGTTATTATAAGTAAATTTATTGGTCACTATATATAATATCAACAATGAATATTTCTGTTGTTCTAAGTAAAATTATTGATCACTAAACACAATATCAAGGATGAATATTCTTGTTGTAATAGCTATATTTACTAATCATAAAAATAGCAATAAAAGTTTCATCATTATGGTAAGAAAAATGTTAATAATGAAAAATGATTTTCACTATATAATCATTGACATTGATTATGTACTAATTTAAGTCATCTTAAAATCTTAATATGATCAAGAATAAGAAAAATTAGAAAAAAAAAAAGAAAACTATAAATTTTCTATTATGATAATCTCTTCCTATAATCAAAACTAAAAAATTGCTACAAATAACATAGGAATCTATGTACTAAACAAAATAAAATGTTTCTTGTATTTTCAAGTACTTACAAATTGTGGAAAGAGAAGATAGGACTAAAATGTCTAAATGTTTGATGTGTTGCTCTTGGATAAAACCCATAAAGCCTGGATATTGCTTTCCAAGTTCCTTGAGCATAGATTGCATAACAAAATAATGTCATGACTCATCAGGCAGAAAGGTGAACAACTATAGTAAACAATTGGGAAAAAGACTATTTCTCACCCATTTTTGGGCCATTCTCAAACCTATACCCATGGCAGATCAAAAACCCTTTTTCCCACCTATGACCAAATTGCCATTCAATTTTTTAATTAGGGACAGGGGCAAAATCGTCATTTTACTGTTTATATTAAAAAGTTATAAAGTTTATTACTTTTCATCCCCCTTAGGTTTTAGAAACTAACATTTCACCTTTACCTAAAATTTTTAAACTTTGAAAACTAACATTTTCACCCCCAAACCTAGGGTTTCTATATTTTTCAAAACACAACCACCCCCATAACTTTCAAAAATAGTAGTTTCACCCCTATTCTTCAACTTCATCTTCTGACATCGTCTTTGGCATCATTATCAGCCTCCTCCTTCTCTTGGTGCAACAACGGTGGTGCGATGAAGAGATCTTCATCTCCTTGTCGCACGGTATGATGAAGAGGCAAATATCTCTTCGTTGCATGATGCGATGAAGAGACAACGATCTCTTCGTCGCACCACGATGTGACGAAGAGGTCTCTCTTCATTGTTCCACCTAGACGATAAAGCATGACTCCTTCATTGCTTGTTGGGTCGTCTAGATGCGACGATGAAGCGTCCTCCTTCGTCTATTCTTCCAGATCTAAATGACGCTTTATCATCCAAATCTAGGCAACAAAGGGTCATCCTTTGTCGTCCTTTATAGTCGAAGATGAGAGATCGATCAAATGCATCGATCGTCGGTGGTGGTCGGAGAAGGAAGCAAACCCTAAGAGTGAAATCTAAACTTTTTAAACTTTGAAGATGGGTTAGTTGTTAGTTTTTAAAACCTGGAGGGGGAAATGGTGAAATTTTAAAGTTTTAAGGTGTTAAACAATAAAATGATGATTTTGCCCCTATCCTTAACTAAAAAATTAGACGACAGTTTGATCATGGATGAGAAAAAGGGTTTTTGATCTGTTGTAGATATAGGTTTGAGAATGACCTAAAAAATGGGTGGGAAATAGTCCTTTTCCTTAAACAATTTATTAATAGTAGGTAGATTCTACTGTATGAAAATTGTAGGCACCTTGCAAAATTAGCAGATTCACACAATAGCTCACTAGGCTTAAGACTGAAACAAAAGGGGACAAAAAACAAATATTAGAAACATTCTGCAAATAAATAAACAAAAAAATGCCACACATGCAAAACAATATTGATACCTGTTGACTGTTGCACAAGAAATCCAAGGTAGTTGAACTAGCATTCGAACCTATGTTTGGTATTCCCTGGTTGGAAAAAAGAGATTAACTCCATAACAAAGTTCAAAACTTATGAATGAAAAATTCACAATTACCTGAGTAAAAAGATCCAGTGGGATTGCACTGGGGTTGCCAACAGGTATTAATGGTTGTTGAACATGGGCTGGTAGCTTAATAGGGTGCCTACCAGCAAGGGCTCAAGGAAGAGGTGGAACTCCAACTTGTTCAAGAATCCCCTAAATTGTTTATGAAGTTAAATTGATTACCTAACACCAGATGTGTGCATTCACAACCAACTTAAATTCGAGATTACAATGCAAGACTTTGTATTTCTACTAAAATCCTAAAATGTCATACATTATTTTTATTATCATATATAATTCATGTTCGAAGGAAAACCATCTAAGAAAACATTAAAGGGACTACACAACAAGTTATTATATCCTTACATTAATTTCAAAGACAAAACAAATAAAGAAAGAGGGGTGGGGGGAGTGTATGGGGGGCTTGGTTGGGGGAAAATGTACCGAAGCTTTAAATGATATCCAGTGTACTAGCCACTAATGAATTGTGAACAGATTGTAGCAAAACCACAGAATAAGGGCTTGTTAGAAATTTCTTAATATAGGTTAACATTAATTATGATTTTGATTTAATAAAATCGGGTAATTGAATAGTTCAATGACAGTTTATAGATGAACTTAAGTGATCAATAAGGATAAATCTAATACATTTAAAGGTTATTATCTGAGTGGACAACACAAGTGTGGGTCTTAAAGTTTATTGGACCTTGATAGGGGATCAATTAACCTAATATAAATAGGCTAGGTCCCTACTCCAAAACCTAATGTAAAATAAATACAGTATAACTTATCCATTCAAAGTTGTCAAAGTAAAAGATCAAGTCACATCGAGAGGTGATCTTGATAGATAATTTCATGTGATTTTAATATATTTTTCAGTTTCAAATTGCATGGAGATCTAGGTATTTCTAAAACCCTAAAGTTTAATTAAGTATTTTATAATCTATGCGTAGATCTTAAGATTATAATTGAATGATTTATTTTATTCTGTTCTATGAAATAAATCTAACAATATGGTATTAGAGCAGGTATGTATTTAGATTTTATAATCTAATACGTACCTGCTCTGATACCACATTGTTCCATTGATCAGAGGTTGTTCACCTTAGAGACTTGATGCGGTTATGAGTACGACCGATGATTGACATCAATGTTAGAGAGTTTGGAGATGGCTTAACCAGAGGTAGGGTCCAACGATTGAAAAAGCACCACCAGTGGTAAGGTTAACTAGAGATAGTTTAACTAGTAGTGTTCGGTGCACCCCCAACAACCCTTGAAATTCCAAGGACCGAGTGCCATCCATGCCCGGTCATACTCCTAACCGTATCAGGTCTCCAAGGTGAATAACCTCTGGTCGATGGAACAATATGGTATCAAAGCAGCTACATATTAGATTATAAAATCTTAATATGGCTATTGAAATTTGAACTGAAATTAAAATTAAGGCTGATTGAAATCAGAATTAAAAAAAAAAAAAACCTCCCAAGGTAACTTTCTTACCGTAATTTATGACGAAATTGGTGTTGTTCAGACCAATGCCAACATGAACCATTTGGTCACGCCTATTCCCTACCTACTGGAACCACCACATATGATTGAATTGACCAAAAAACCCATCATTGGAGCTACTAGCTTTCCCTTTTAATTATCTTTTTTCGATATGATTTCGAGTCTAGGACACTGATCCAGACGACTTTGGCATAAGCCCTTGATTTATAGTCAGTTGGAATCAATAATCGTTGAATTAATTGTTGGAATTTTCATCGGAGTTGTTGAATCAAGTAATTAGGGTTTTTTTTAAATGTTCACAGGTCAAAACCAGGTTAGGAAAACCCATAACTCTGAACCTTAAAGCAATGGGTAAAGTCTAACCCGGTCAAAGTCAACGGGTTGAGTAGCAACCCATAAACCCGACCCAAGGTGCGTGATATTACGTGTGTGAATGATGGCTAAAGAGTGTGTCTCACGCCTTCAGGCATGTAGAAGGCTGCATCTGCACGTGGACGTAGGTGATTGAATCTGACGGCATGTGCAAGCATATGGAAAATGTTGTATCCGTGTGAGCAAGCGTGTGTCCACTATACTAGCGCGTGGAGCATGTTTAGAGGTACGTGCAGGAGCATGAATTATAGTGGAAGCACGTGACAATCTTCTGGAAGCACATGAAACTATTCTAATGACCCGTGAGGCATGTGGAGTGCTTCTGGATGGGCGTAAAGAACGTGAACGTGCTCTAAAGGTATGTTCGATGCGTTGGAAATTCCTAAAGGTATGTACAAGTTTATGATTTGTACAAGTAACATGTAAGGTCTTTTAAAAGCATGTCAATGCATATAAATGATGAATTATATTGCGTGGTTGCATGTAATTGTGTGTAATTTGTTCCTAACATGTGCATATACATGCATAAAGAATCATTTAGACATGTATGTGTCAAAGTCCTTTGATAGTATGTAATCAAGTTTTAAAGTTTTCTTGGGGTACGCAAAACACATGAAAGGTTTTGTAGGGTGCATGTGAGTGTATGAAAGTTAGTTAAACACATTAGTGTATGTAAAAGCCTAAGGTAACATGTGAAACCCAATAAGAACATGTGACTGTAAGTGATTTAAAGGTTTAAGGGTGCACATTACAACATATGAAAGGCAAACAACAACCCTTGACTAGCATTAAAGACAAATATCAACACATGAATAGCTTGTGGTGGCGTATAAGGACATATTAGACGCCTTATAGGTCTACATTTGAGAGGAATTGAATTTTAAGTTAACTATTGTAGCATGAAGTACTCCCTTAAAGTAAAAAATTATTGTTCAATGGAATAGATGTAATAATTTAAGGAAGATTGTTAGAGACAATAAAGTATTATGTCTCATGAAATCTTACTTAGGACAGTAATATTTAGTATCATTGTAATATTTTATGAGTTCTCTTGATGTTAATCACCAAAGTAGTACATTGTTGAGACTCACAAAATTTTTCATTCGGCAATGATACATTCTTTGATTTTGATACATACGGTTAATTTTGGAGTTGCACTAGTCATGAAGAACTCAACACACCCAAAGGTAGTTGAGCTTATTCAATTGACATGTGCTTCCTTATTAAGTAGAGGAGGAACAATGGTCTAGAAAGTTTTATCTATCCAAATGTGATATTTCTTTTGAAAACCATATGTTCTGAAGGTCCTCATATGACTTTCACCTTGTGTTTGGGATCCTAATAACATGTTATTTTTTTTCACCCAAAGGTGATTTAATGATGATGTACCAAGAATCCCTAAAAGGTGTGACTTATACAGTTTTAAAACTATTTTAATTAATGCCCAATACGAATTTGTTGTAATACTTAATTAAGATTGTTAGAGATAACTCAATGTTGTATCTCATGAAATCTTAATTCTGGCAGTATTATTTAGTCTTAGTAGAAGTTATTGTAAGTTGTCAGAATGTTTAATCGATAAAATGATGCATTCATTGAAGCTTACAAAATTTCTATATTTGGTGAAAGAGACATTCTTCAATTGACACATACAATTTCCTGCCAAAGGTGGTTATTATGTGTTAAAATTGATGGTTGTATAAGGTATTTGTAGAATTACATTGGTTATGAAAATTTCAATTCACCCAAAGGTGGTTGTGATTTTCAATTGACATATGTTCACCTTCTAATGTGAAAGAGAGCAGTAACCTAGGAGATTTATCTACCCAAAGGTGATAGATTTTCAAAAGTCATTTATTCTTCTTATTTGTAACCTTATGCTCGAGGGTCCTAATTGCATGTCGTATTCTTTGCCCAAAGGCGGTTATATGATGATGTGTTTGGAACCTTCGTAGATAATAGCTTATAAGGTTTTCAAGCTATTTATTGCCAATGATATTATTTATTTATTGCATCCATCTTTGATAGACTTCATCATCATTGCATCCATCTTTGATAGACTTCCTAATTGATTATAACTTTAAAAAGTTAGAGATAAAAGTTGATTTTGCAGTGCTAATTGAAGATATACCTTTGGCTAGTGAGTTGATAAACCATCTAAGCTTAGATGAAAGCCCGATTGACTAAAAGAATTTTTAGGTTGGGTGGGAGAAATCCATCAAGTTAAAGTTGCTTGTCATAAGGAATCTCTTGTTGATTACCTTGTTAGAGGTTTATCCTGAAGAATACTAAAAGTCTCACAATATTGGATATCCTCTTTAATTAGTAAGACTCTAAGAAGTTATGATGGTCCCAAAGGAGTCAATGATTGATGGGTATGTGTTAGTTTTCAAAAGGCACCATGAGACTCATTTTGACTTCAATCAAATTAAGATTAGTTATGGTTTAGAATCAGATATGAAGTACTATTAATATGATTCATAAATGTTCTCGAATAAGGAAAGCATAAAGTGAATAAGCCATAATGGTAGACTTGATTGTTCAATTGATACTTAATTGTAAAAGAAGAAGTAATAATAAATGGTACTAGTTTTAATAAGGTTAAGGTTTTGGATGTAAAGTTGATCAATAAATAAAAGGCAAGTAAGTGGGAGCCCATCTTTAAGTTGAAAACTATATGGATATTAAGGTTAGTAACATGGGCATAAAGAAAATTTTATCAAATTTCTAAGTTCTGGGACTCCAAAATGACATAGCTATAAAACTCAATTGTAGTTTCAAAGCCATGATGAGAAGCAATAGTTATTGAATATCCTTGGGGTAAAGTAGACAAGAAAACATAGTATGTTCTAAAAGAAATTTCTGGTAAATCTATGTCAAAAATTTTCTTTGAATCCTTTAGTCTTGAAGAAAACCTAGTTTGAAGTGTTGGCTAAGTTAGGGATGGTTTGCTTAAAGTAGCCTTTATGATCTTATTGAAAAGAGATTAAAACTGATATTAGTTGTTACTACGTCTTTATTCACTTCGAATATTTCAAAAGATAGGATATTTATCACCCAAATCAAGATACTAAAGTGATTAACTCCAATATAGAAAAGTTCTTGGGTTTTGAGCTTTCTGAAAATGATACTCTTCTATTTTAAAGAAGGTGGAATGGATAAGTTTAATTCTTAAAATTTCTGAAGGTATGAAGGTGTTATGGCTAAAATAATAGTGGGAGTCAATGAGGTTTATAAAGACCTATGAAATCTGCGATTACCTTAAAGAACGTCTACCTAAATAATTGATAGCTAATCTTATAATAGATAAGTCAAATACAGTTGATGAAGGTATAAAAATTCT
Source organism: Mangifera indica (assembly GCF_011075055.1). Classification (NCBI taxonomy): domain Eukaryota; kingdom Viridiplantae; phylum Streptophyta; class Magnoliopsida; order Sapindales; family Anacardiaceae; genus Mangifera; species Mangifera indica. Next base: position 9,136,420 of record NC_058137.1, read on the forward strand.
GATAAGATTGTCTATTATAAAAGGACGATTTCACATTATTAAGAATTATTATACGTATCTCAGCAAAGGAGACCCTATGACATTGAAGGCTTATTTGGATTAGAGTTATAAAAGGTGAATGTTAAAGTTGTCTTTCTAAATAAAAACCGTAGTAAAAGAGGTTGTATGGTTTAATCAGATTTATCAAAAGCATAAGGGATGAAACCTTTAATATGGGTAGAAATAGACCTCTTGACAATTGGTGTTTTAATAAAATACACTTTTTATAGCCTCATGAAGAATAAATTGGATCAATATAGGAATATGAAGATCAATGGGAGTAAATTTATTTTTGGTATGGTTCAATATTTGAAGCTTGATGAATATATTATAGTCAGGAACCTCATAAAGAAATAAGACATTAGGCTAAAATATAAAATGTAAAGTTGATAAAGTTTAAGCCCCTAACCAAAAGAACAATACCTATAACCCATAAAGTCATGTTAAAAATATAAGGGAGTTTAAGGTCTTTTGACATGTAGGATTAGTGGGAGCTTTTATTATTATTGTTTTTATTGATATGGTTTTTTATTTAGTATTTATTTATTGATCATGATCATATTGACATATTTATTTGTCTATGAATGTATGCGCATATATACGTTTAAGGTACAACATGTGTCTCAAGATAATGTTTCTCTTAAGCATGACAGTTGTATGTATATGTTTCACGAGTCTCGAGCAAGGTTGAAACATACAGACTTCGTTGGAAGTAAAGAGATTTCTCTTGTTTTTTTTAAACATAAGGTTAAAGAGAAATCATAAAGATGACTGACAAAGATATAACATATGTTTGTGATCACATTATTTGATGTTATTTTTGCCTAGGGCTAGATTCGAGCCAAGCCGAGCTCGGGCTCGGCTCGAGTTCGGCTCATTTTCGGCTCGGCTCATTTACGGCTTGGCTTGACTCGTTTTTCATATCAAAACGGTATCGTTTTGTATATATATGGATCAAAACGACGTCGTTTTGTATAAAAAATTTTTAAAAAAAATCAACCGAGCCAACCCGAGCCAGCTCGATCTGGCTCGGCTTGAGTCCAACCCCATTTTTGCCACACTCCCAGATTTGATCCGTGTTGATTTGAATATTAGTAATTGTAATCAAGGATAATCTTATGTTGATAAAGAACATAAGTAATGTCTTGGTTCGTTATTGATGGTTATATTAACTGGATTGTTAATTAAAGTGCAATTTATCTTTGGACTATTTTGTTTTTTTTAAATAGTGGTCACTTAAAGTTAAAAATGTTAATTACCCGAGAGTCAAAATTATTTTTCTTTTCTTAAAATAAAATGAAAAATAATTAATGTTACCCAAGTGGGAGAATGTTAGAAATTTCTTAATGTGAGTTAACATTAATTATAATTTTGATTTAATAAAACTAGGCAATTGAATAGTCCAATAACAGTTTATAAATTAGCTTAAGTGATCAATAAAAATAAATCCAATACACTTAAAGGTTATGATTTGGGTGAACAGCACAAGTGTGGACCTTAAGGTTTATTGGACCTTGGCAGGAGGTCATTTAACCTAATATAAATAGGCTAAGTCCCTACTCCAAAATCTAATGTAGAATAAATATAGTATAGCTTACCCATTCAAAGCTGCCATTCAGAGAGGTGATCTCGACAAATAATTTTAGATGATTTCAATATATTTTTTAGTTTCAAATTGTATGGAGATCCAAGTATTTCTAAAATCTTAAAGTTTAATTCAGTATTTTATAATCTATATATAAATTTTGGGATTATAATTGAATGATTTATTTTATTCTATTTTATGAAATAAATCTAACAAAGCTCACATAATACAAATATTCAACAGCTTTTTCAGGGTTGTTATATGCTGCACATACAGCACAGAGAACTGTAATATCCTAAAGGCCAAACGACTATTTCCCACCCACGGTATGCTGCAATCTCAAGTTTCCACCCTTTAACTATGGAAACACCAAACACCTACCCATGAGCAGTTAAAATTAACGGTGGTAAGGGTAAAATTGTCATTTTCTCTATAATATTAAAAAATAAACTAAAATATAATCTATTTTTGCCCCCCTAAACTTTAAAAACTAAAATTTTCCCCTAGCCTAAGTTTTAAAAAATGGCAGTTTCACCTTAGGGTTTCGTTTTGAAATCTCCGGCTCTATTGCCGATGGCCTCTCCCTCCCGAATCATCCTCTCCTTTCAACAATCCCTTTCCTCCCATTTGGACATCGGATCGACGTTGGAGAAGCCTTAGGAGACGAAGAACTTCGTCGGGGAAGACTCTTCCCAGACGAAGACGACAGGGAAGACGAAGAACTTCGTCTCTTCGTCTCCCAAGGCCTCTCCGACGCCTATCCGACGTCCAAATGGGAGGAAAGGGATCTTCGGAAGGAGAGGATGCTTCGGGAGGGAGAGGTCATCGGCAATGGAGCTGGAGATGTCGCTGGAGATTTCAAAACGAAACCCTAGGGTGAAACTGCCATTTTTTAAAACTTAGGTTGGGGGAAAATTTTAGTTTTTAAAGTTTGAGGGGGCAAAAAGAGATAAAATTTTCAGGCGTTAGGGTTCTGTTAAATTTAACTGGTCATGGGTAGGTGTTTGGTGTTTTCATAATTAAAGGGTGGAAACTTGAGATTGCAGCATACCTTGGGTGGGAAATAGTCCTTTGGCCTATCCTAAAACCTACATCCAAAAAAGAAAGTACAATGTATGACCAGATTAAAAAAGAAATTACATGATATATGTTGCAAGTAGAAACCATTCAATTAAAACCACTGGATAAAGCATATATAAAAATCAATTAATAGGAATGCTAACATTATATGTTAACTAATGAGAAATAAACAATCTAAGTTAAAAAAATTATAGCAGGTACCAATTCATGTAGCAAAATCTAGTTTACCCATTAAAACAATTTACTTGCTTCTTTAGGGTTCTCACGGATCTGAATGAACTAGTTTCTGACTGGGTTTGGTAGAGAATACAAGAATGTCTGAGAAAATGGCAGCAGAGAAGCCTAGCAGCACTAATTCTAAAGGCCAAGCATGGAAACACAATTTACTTTCTCCTCTCTTTTCTTCTACTTTTTTATTTTGAACTAAATTTATTGTCGATTTTCTTTCAAGGTTTTTTGTTATTGGTTTACCAAGCGACATTGTGATCCAAGTCGACGATATGACCTTTCATCTTCACAAAGTCAGTAAGTTCTCGGACTTTATTGTTTCTACCTTTTAATTTCTGTCTCTACCAACAACAGCAGTCTTTTCTTTGATGGATTTAGTTTCCTCTGATGTCCAAAAGTTGGAAGCTTCACCAAATGATAACAACACAAGAAATAGATGCTACAACATATATAGATCGAGAAGAGAAAACCCAAACTGAAATCGAAGAAGAAGAATAAACTACCTGCAACATCAGTTTACCTGACTTCCTAGGGGGATCAGAAGCCTTTGAGATGGTGGCCAAGTTCTGTTATGGCATTAAAATGGAGCTCTCCTTTACGTTTACGGATGTGGCACCTCTTTGATGCAGCTAAGACTATGTCAAAATGATTGAACAGTACACGAATGATAACCTAAGAAGCATGGAAATGCACACGTGCGTTTTCATGAATTCGAAACGTTTTGATTTCTGAAACGACTTGAAACTGGTATGAAACATTTTGGGACCATTTTGGTAATTTTAAATAAAAGGGAAACGTTGTTTCTTTAACAGAAACAGTTTCCTATGCATAAAAGGATTCTGAAAGTGAATAACAGAAACAGTTTCCTATGCGTTAGATTATCTTCTCTTCTTTACTGTCAATCTCCTGGGCATCTTCTCCTTCTCTGAACAGTGGCTAGTAGAAAGAAAACTCGGTGAAAAAAAGTGTGCGTTTTTCTTGCCTTTTATGAAACAAATTATTTTATATGGATTCTAATCTAACGCATCTCTATGTATCTCTACTCCCAAGATTAATTTATTTTTATAAAATATATATTAATTTATTATATATACTTTATTCCCAAGACTATAATTTTCTGTCAATGCATGCTTCTTCTAGGTGTGTCAGTTTTCCAAGATTTTTATTTTATTATAAAATATATATTAAATTATTATATATACTCCCATATGTCTACTTTTTACTCAAAGATTTTATACTTCTTTGCCAATGCATGCTTCTTCCAGGTGTGTCAGTTCGTCAAGATTTTCTAAGATTTTTATTTTATTATAAAATATATACATGCTTATTTTCTATTTTAAAAGATGAATATATAAATATTGATTTAATTTATACATGCATGTTTCAAGAACTTGAATTTATAATTTATTTTTGGTATAAAATTATTTTGTTATATGTTATTTTAAATCGGTTGAAAAAAATCAATTGTTGTATTTTTTTAAGTTAAAACGTAGGTTATTGTAGTTTTTTATAAAAATTTCATATTTATAAAAAAACCCTATATTTTTTATATTTACACGTTTCCTCACATTTCCGTTTCCTACTTTTTTAAGAAAATGCGTTTCCACGTTTCTGTTTTGACATTTCGATGTTTCCGTTTCCGTGCTACCTAAATGATAACCTCATATTGAAGACAGATATGTATTTCTCTCAATCCATTTTCAAGAGACTGAAGGAGTCAATTAAGGCCTTCAAATCCTGCGAAAAGGTTATATCATTAGCGGAGAGTTGAAACATTATCGAAGATGTATAAAATCATTAGTTTCATGAGCTTCATCTGCCAATCCCCCTCTGTTTGGTCGGCCGGTTGTTGAAGTTGGAGGAACTTCAAGTCAGGGTTTATGGAACGGAAACGAAACTGTTGCAGCATTTGATTATCCCCTTTAGATGTTATCCAAAGATGCTATAATTGATCTACTACTGCAGCTTGCAACATTTGATTATCCCATGTAGAAACTTGTTCCATTTTCCAAAAGTTTCAAAATTGTGTTTTGATAATCTTCTGTTGTCGTCTGTTCAGACAGTAAGTTAAATTCATAGATGTTATTAACCAATGGAAAATGATTATAGGATAGGAGACATGGTTAGTGAAAGAGAGCTGTGTTTTCAAAGTCACAAATCAGTACAAGAAACTGAACTGTACTTTAAATTCCCCACAGAGCAATGTTCAACAAAATTTAAAATATACAAGTGTGCAGGTTATATGACATCTCTTACCATTTTCAAACTGCATGAAACATATTAAGTTCACTTCCACGAGTAAAGTTTTCTTATTGTATATATCATTGAATAGATACATGCAAAACTATGCAAATTTGAAAACATTAGCAATATAAATATCTAACATTCCCACAATAATAAGCAATGGAATGTACGTAAGTATAATTTCCATTTCGAAATTAAAGATGAAATAAATGATAATGTAAAGAAAAGTTTAAAAACATGACAATCTTGATTATATCAAGGTAGTTACCTGTAATTGCAGGCACTGAGACTAACCTTCAGCTTTGCTGAATAAATAACCCGAGCTAGCACACCAGAAGGAGTTGTCTCCTCATCCAAAGTGTGCACATATGGTTCCCACTGAGGAGTGAAAGTGTCCAACATCCCTTTGCTTTGATCAATTGATAAACAAAGAATGAGAAAACCAAAACACTATCAGCCACAGGAAATAATTACATTACAAAATATGATCCACAAGAGCTTCAATCAAAAAGTGAAGTGATATTGCAAAGCCTTCACCATCTGTACAAACAGAAATCTGGCAGCTTGCTTTGCTGGTTAACTCATAGTTCGGCCTAACTTGTTTACTGTTACCCTGCTAACCATTCAGAAATACCATTCAATGAAAACAAGATGGCAATCTGAATGGCTGAAATCATCATTCAAATTGACTACAATTTTCAAGTTGTGACTAATCAGGATTCCACAATTTCAACACAATTATGAGGTGAACACAGAAGAGATCGCGTGCAAACAACGGAATTACACCGACAAACGTCACGATTTCTCACCATGTAAATGAAATCCGTCCAATTTGAAGGGCTTCGATGTTGGCAATTCTCCTCCATCTTTAGTTTAATTTTCCATTTCGCTCTCCTTGTCTCTCAATGTCCTTAAGTCATCCTGTATCACCAGGATCATGTTCCTCACTCTGACCATTTTAGGATCAATTGTTCTTGAATTAATGACTTAGATTCATTGATAATTTTGCAATTCTAAAAACCCTAGCGAGAGCAGGGTGGATTTGAATCGAACTGGACCAACATATGTAATGGCTTGAGTTCAGCACGAAAGATTTTAGAGATGGCTCGATTTGTCAAGCCAATCCAAAGGGAAATCCGAGTTTGGCTCGGATGATAAATTCAAAATTCGTACTCGATTTGAGTTCGTAGCTCAAGTTCATGACTCAAGTTCGTAACTAAAATTCGTAGCTCGAGTTTATAATTCAAGTTCGTAGTTCAAATCCGTTGCTTGAAATTTTCAACTTGAATCTACAATATCTAAAATCAGGTAAAACCAATGCCATTATATAAATAAGCTATTGTAATTTCCTGAGAGCTCACTTGGAAATCTTACTAATATTAACTTTATTTGCAAAAGCAATATGCATATATTAACATTATTGCAAAAGTAATATCCATGTGTCCCATTCACAGTATGCTTGTTGTAATTTACTTAACAAACATTTGACTAAAATAAACATAAGCAAAAAGAATTGCAAATATGTCTCGATAGACTTGCATCTCACATTCCTTCTTATGTCATTACTTTGTAGCATATGAATTTTCTTCTTTCTCCTTTCCTTTGTTGCAGGCTTGGCATCCATGTTTTCCATGGTTGTAATAACCTGCTTAATAACAAATGCAATCAAATTGTAAATTGGCATCACCAAAAAAAGCCAACAAGCAAATGCAATCAAAATGTAAACTAGCAACACCAAGAAGAGCTAACAAACAAATGCAATCGAATTGTAACTAGCGACACTAGGAAAAGCCAACAAACTAGCATCTCACAAGTAATAACTATTATATCTTATAAATTAACTTTTAGAATAGAAATGAAATATAAACCAAATGAACACAAGTTTTGTCAACCGTGGGTGGTATTCTCACTCAGTGTAATGCTCTAATCTAGTCACCTCCACAAAGAAGCATATTTACTATTTTCAATGATAAGGATGATCTATAAGGTTCAATGACTCTTGACCCCACACTAAATGCTTGTTCTAATGCAATAGAAAAGATTGGAATGTCTAAAATTTCTACTGCCATAGGAGAAAGAACCTTGTATTTGCTATGATTAGCCTTCCACCATTGCAAAACATTAAAATCGATTGCTTTAGTTTCTTTAGCTATTTCTAAGCATCCCTCTCCTAGGTAAACATCCAACTCTGACTTAGAACATGGTTCAGATTCAACTTTCTTGATGTGTTGCCTTAATCTTTGCCAACCTTTATTCGTCATAGATTTAGAGCAGTCTAAGAGATAGATGTAATGTCTAACAAAACTTCCATTAAAAACAAACATTAGGTGCCATAAATATTAGATTTTAATAGAAAATTTCATACATGTTGTAGTTTAATTAACTTAACCTGAATCACCAGTTTCTACATTAATGTTGATTGCATCTTCTGAGGCTAAAAATTGACTATATTGGTTATATAATGTTTCTATACTCTTTCTAACACTTTCAATCTCCACCTTGGTTTGACTTTCACCATATAGAATAGGAAAAACCAGTTCAATAAGCCTAAACTTGATCCTAGCACAAATAGTAGAAATGAAAAATGTATCAACTTAAAAGTAACACAAATTTAGTATGACAAATAACAATACCAGTAGTAATTTACCTTGGATCCAATGCACTAGCCACTGCCATAAGCAAATTGACCTCCCCCTAATACTTATTGAACTTTAATCTTATATTGCTTACCATTTGATGTACAAAAGCATTTGGATCAAACTCCTTTTTTCTTAGTATCTTTATGATCCTAAATACTTCTACAAAATATAAATTCGATGTGGGGTAATCTGAACTTGATACAATATTTGATACATCATAAAAAATGTGCAAGAACTCAAAAATCGCTACCATCCTCCACTCCTCAATAGTTAGGCAATAATTATAGTTTTTATCTCTCAAACGGTATATAGGAAATACATCTTTAAAGATCAAAGCCATACAAAGCATCTTGTATGTGCTATTCCATCTTGTGGAACAATATAATATGAGTTTCTTTTCCTTGTTACCTCATTGTTGAACAATTTCACTGAAAACTTTTTGACGAGATTCACTATGTGTAATTTATTTAACGCTCTTTCTAACATTCTTTATCACATCCTTTATCTTTTCAATACCATCTTGTACTAATAAATTGAAAATATGTGTTGTGCACCTAATATGAAAAAGTCTGTCATGACATAACAATCTTCTTTGAACTCCAAAATCTTCTTTCAACATAGACATATAAGAATCAATTGTGCTAGCACTGTCAACTATTATAGTATGACTACAATAAATACAAATTGATTAGTACATTGTACATATACACCGCATTTTATTCAAGTATTAATATTTAAAAAGACAACACAACAATGAATGTATTATTTAGTACCTTATGTTTAATACCCTATTCTTTGAAACAACTAAACATTGCATCTGCAATGTCAACTCCTCTTCTAGGGGGAGGCAAGTGGAAAAAATTAATAATTATTTTGTGCAAACACCAATTTTGATCCACTTAGTATGCTATGATCACCATATATTCAATTTTTTTGGTATCTGATTGTTACACTAATCCTGACGATTTCCCCAAAAATTTTCTCAAGTTTCCTCTGTTCAGCCTAAAAAACTCTTTCACAATCAGCCTTTAATTGCTTTCTTCTGATCTTTTCATAGTGAAGGTTCATGACTCCAAGGAGAAAATTAAAACCAATATGCTCCACTATCATAAATGGCTCTTCATCCATCAAAATCATATGTGCCATTGCCTCTTTGACTTGAAAAATCAATTTTTCATTAGTTTTAATACCATGGTAATTTTGTATATACATCTACACTTGATAATTAAGATTAACTAAAAAAGTTCACTAGAAATACCTTATTGTGCTCATATTTTCCTTTCATTCATAATATTGGTGGTCTTGATAAAGATTCAGACAAGACTAAATCTATGGGTTGTAAACTAAGCAATGTTTGTCTGTTTTCCAGCACTTATTGTCTAAGAGCCATCCTCCTTGGAACACATGCATCCATGTGCCTTTTCAAATGAGAAGTACTTCCAATTTTTTGGACCTTAAATTTTGCCTTCTTACAAAATTTACAAACAACATATTTATTTTCCCTTTCAATGACAAATAACTCCTTAGGGAAGCACTCCCACATGGCTAATGTTTTTTTCTTCTTATATGATTTTATAACAACATTATTATTTTCATCATTGTTGTCTTTAGGCTTAACTTGATCATCATTGTCCTGAAGAACATCAACCATGTGATTATCTTGTACTATTTCATCATTAGCATCCACCACATAATCACCACATTCAGTAATCTCACCAGCATCAGCGAATTCATCAATTCCCCTCCCTAAATTCCTAATGTATATGCCCATGGAATCCATTTCAGTTGCCACATGCTTGTCTTGCCTTACACCTACAAAAGTTGAAGGTTGATTTGGACCTCCTTGCTCCAACTTTCTCTTATTCACCATCTAAAACAATTAAAACAAAAAAAAAAAAAAAAACAAAATAGTGAAAAATTAAAGAAGAAAACAGCTCAAAATAGTTTTAGTTATTTAATGAAGAGGTTTAAGCAACTTACATATTATTAATTATGATGCATATATACATCATAATTCATGAATAGTTCATTTCTGTAAATTCTTTGGAAATACTTTTCTTAAAATAGAACTTAAATGAAAATAATGAAAATGAAAAAAACACTCTTATATCATGAATGAGGCAATTAAATTATTGTGTTTACCTACTGACTTGACTTGTAAGATGACATCCTGGAATAGTCACAAAACTTTGAGAGCAAAATAAATAAATAAAACTATGAAGTTATTAAATTATTAGCTGTGAAATGTTTCTTGCATATAAATTCTATTTGATATTTATTTGCAAAAAGATTATTAACAATGGTCACAGAATGATTATTTTCTCACATTTCACATATTTAAGATTGGAGAAAAAGGGAAAAATTAGAAAGAAAACAAAACTATAATGAGTTTACATAGAATTATAAATTATAATGAACAATTATAACTTAAGGGTAGGTAAAGAATTTGACAATTAAACTTTCTTCCTTTCTCTGTCTCTCTTTTTATCTTATTTTATTTCTCCTGCTTTTTAATTAAGTTCAAAGTCTATATATTCCAACATAACCTCCAGTTGTTTCCACAACAAAAAATGAAGCCTGCAACAATGATATTATCTTGTTCTTTCTCTCATTTACTTTTTTCTTTCTTTATTTTTTGCCTTATTTTATCATTCTCATATGTAGCACAATTTTCCACTCCTTACTTACCAAAACTCTAGGCAAAAAAGCCCATAAGAGGGTTTAACTTGTTCCCAAAAAGAGATATCAACATTGTTGTAGTTGATACTTCAGTTATGGCTTCGAAGATTGTTGGAAAGCAATGAGTTTGCATCCTCTTGGTCACCATGGTGGGTATTACAAGCTTCCTCAATCCCTACACTCAAGTAGCAAGGTATGACCTCAACATTTTGTCAAACAAAAACCACAAAGCACACATAGTCTTATAAACAAGAAATAGAAACCTAAATCCTTCAACTCAACTATGAGATTCAAATTCACTTAACCCAATATGTGGATACACATAACACCACACAAGACTAAAATTCTCCATGGAAAAGTAATAGAAAAAAATTTCATCCTTTTTTTGTGATATTTGTATTTCTTTTAACAATAAAAGGAACCCTAAAAATCCTAACATAAACACACAAACACAATAAAGAATATTTTTAAGCAACAGATAACAATAAAGACTTAAAAAAAAAAAAACTATGAGAGATAAATTATAGCTAGCAACCAAAAACCAATTACTGTCCTTACTTTGGATGAGCAATATTAATTGATAAACATAAACCACCTGTATTTTTAAAAAATGTAGCATTATTGGTTAATTAAAAATAAATAAATAGATTATTAGGGTTTCAGTTGGGGTTCTTACTATTAAAGATGAAGACCCAAAAATTATGGTGCACTAGCTAAGAATAGAAAGATGGAGATGAGATTGTTGCTGATTAGGATGAAGTATTTGTGCTACAATGACCTGCAAGATAGAAAAAAAATGAGAAGATTGGTTTGAAAGAAAGAGATGGTGACAGTTTTATGTATACTTGCTTGTTTATGAACTCAAAATATCAATAGTCAATGAAAAAGAAACAACCAAGTTGAATGTAGAGAAAGCAAACAGATTTGAAGTGTAAGAGAGAGGAAGAGGAGAAATGCATGAGAAAGAGTCAAACATAAAATATCTAAGGAAACAATCAATAGATTTATGTATATTGTGTTTAATGTTTCGAGCTGGCTCACTACGAGTTGATGGTTAGCACACGAGCCGAGTTGAGCCGAACTCTATCTTATCCATATTCGACTCGTTTTTAAGCCAAGCCATATATCATGGCTTAGGTTCGACTTGAGTCCGTCAGAAACAAATTTAAGTTAAGCTGAGCTAAGTTGAGTCGAGTCGAGCTGTGTTTCGAGACCCAATCGACTCAGCTCATACCTAAGGCTAGAGCAGAGTGAGAAGAAAGAAATAAAATTGAAGACCATAAAGAGAAGGAAACTATGACTTCTCCCTTTTTCACCTTTTCATCTTTAATATACTTGAAATTAACCCTGTCATTTAGGATCAGATTTGAATCTAATCAAATTTAAATTCATTTGAATTCGGTTAAATTCAAAATTTGATTTGATTTGTATAAAATGTTAACTATTAGAGTTAAAATAGAGGTCGAAGGACTAGTTCACACCCAAAGTTTGGTGTAAAGACAAACATATACGTGAGATTTAAAAAACCCAAACATTCTATTATCCTTAAACTTTCGTTAAAATTGTTACTAAATAGAAAAGTAAAACCATCATTTTAATAATAATATTAAAAAAATATAATTTATCTCATTTCCCCCTATATTTTAAAAACTAACAATTTTATCCCTATCTAAAGTTTTCAATTTTTGAAAAGTCATATTTTCCTCTCAAACCTAAGGTTTTTCCTTCAACTCTTCGACCACCGACGATCACCTCTTTCCACCCTAAACTAAACCACCATTTCCATCATTGTCTCTCTCTTCTCCTATCATGTCATTAAGTCTAGATGAAGAGTCGTCCAAATGGAGGTTTTGTTTTTTGTCATCACCGAAGAAAGAGCCATCGGGTAATCACACTATTGAGAGAGAAACACTAAAGAGGAAGGTCGCTACTTGCCAAATTAGTTGACTGGATTTGTTTTCCAAATGCTAGGAAGAAAAGTGAATTTTTCAAAACTTAATCCTGAAGAAAAAATATTAATTTTTAAAACCAAAAAGGGAGGAGGCGGAATGAGATATAACTTTATTTATTTTAATATTACTAATAAAATAATGATTTTACTCTTAACATTAATAGAAAATTCTCAGGTATATGAAAACGGACTAAATCTTAAGTGGGTATATGAGTTTTTGAAATCTCATGGGTATGTGTTATCTTTGCACCAAACATTGGGTGGGAAATAGTTTTTTGCCCTTAAAATAGAGTAGTTTTATTTAAGTCCGTTTATATCTCTAATTATGTCTAAATAATATATATATTTTTAAAAATATACTTATAAAATTTCAAATATTGAAAGGATTTTTCTTTCTTAAAACTCTAGTTCTTTTATTTTAGTCTAAAATATGCTCAAAAATTTTAAAATTAGAAACATCAATCACAGACAGCTTAACAACTTAAGCTTGCAAGACTCCTTGGTACCTATGCGCAGGCCTTCACCCTTGGGCCTGGACCGACTAAAAGCAAGGACAGAAGGAACTTGGGGGCTCATATTTGAAAGTATATTGAGATTCCAACAGTAGTACTACAAAGAAAGATAAAATGCAAGTATGAAATGGCTGATGGAAGAATGGGCCGTGTATTCAATTGAGGGAGAAAATAATCATGAAATTTATTTTTTATTTCATCTTTGTTTCTTAATAAAAAATGAAAACTAGGCAAGAAAAAAGAGAAAATGTAGTTACTTTTCCAACTTCCAATTGTCAAGAGTAAGCCAAATGGAAAGTATATATTTTTCCTTTCTTAAATTTTTTATTTGAAGACAAGAAAATAACTGAAGTTAATGTTAAAGCAAGAAAACAGATGATCAAAGAGATTTGGAAAAAAAAAATAGAAATTTTTAAAAAAGAATTAATTAGAGGCGACTATGGAAAGATATTTAGTAGAATTTAAATAACACCACTAGTTAAATACGTTTGGCTCAAAGGGTCCAAAAATAAAGAGACTAGGTTGAACTGAAGAAAGGGTAACATTAATTAGTTTAAAATAGTAGATTGATTATTTAAGCAAACTGTATCTTACACAGTCCTCGACATTCAATCTTAGATTGTTTTGTAATTCTTTACCAGATTTCTAATCATCATATTGAAGTATAAAAAAATTATTCCCAAACGTGAAGCCGGTATTACAGGTTTTTAGGCCAAAAGACTTATTCCCACGGAAGGTTCAGTCTATTCCCAAACTTTCACCTATTAGATTTCAAAAATCTAAATAACCACATGTTTTTAAACTTCTGTTAGAATTCTCAGTTAAATGTGAAGATAAAACCGTCATTTTAACAATAATATTAAAAAATATAAAACTTTATCTTATTTTTCTCTCAAGTTTTGAAAACTGACAATTCCCCTCTAAACTTATATTTTTTAGGTTTAAAAAATGACATTTTCCCACAGCTTTAGGGTTTCATACATTCCAAAATCCCATTCTTTAGCCGCCTCCTAGATTTTGTGAAATTCATCTAACCCCCTATACATTTCTGGTTTGTGTTCTTTTTTCTATCTCATATCCCTCCATCTCTGGCCACCTTTTTTCCCAAAATCTGAACTATCATCAACCTCCCCCTCTTTGATGGTTTTCCAACTCAGAAACCATGCCAAAATCGAGCAAGAGATTTGGTCAATTTCATGTTGTCGTCAACCTCTCCTTCAGTGGTTGACGATGATGCAACCATATTCTCTCTTTGATTCATTGAATGGAAGCAAGAGGGAGCATTGATTCATCAAATCGAAGATGAATCGTGTGAACCAAACCATAATCATGTGCCACTTATCTCTCGGTTGAAAGCCTTGACCGACGTCTACTCGGTCTCACGCTAGATGTTCTTTTGGAGATGAAGAAGAAGGTCATTTTAGCTAAAGATGAAAGAGATGGTCGGTCTGAGCTCTACAAAACGTGAAGTATGGGGGTGAAACTGTACAATTCAAAACTTAGGGTATGCAAAAAATGCAAACCCTAGGATAGGGATGAAATTGTCAATTTTCAAAACCTAAAAAAATTGAGTCTAGGGGGAAATTATTAGTTTTCAAAATCTAGGGGGAAATGGGATAAAATTATATATTTTTTAATATTATTTATAAAATAACAATTTTACCCTTATATTTAACTGAAAATTTTAACAGAAATTTAGAGATGAGTGGGTGTTTAGGTTTTTAAAACCATGCGGAGGGAAGTTTGAAAATGGACTAAACCTTGGGTGGGAATAGGTCTTTTGGCCTAAGTTTTTTATATGATGATATTTAAACTCTATTATTTATTTTGCTGTTACTAATATTAAATTTGCTAACAATTTTAAAACATATCAAAATTTATTAGTTACTGTATATTATATTATTGCTAATTTTACTATGGGAAAAGCACTATTTCTCACCAAATTTTAGTCTAATCTTAAAATCATACTCACAGCAGATGAAAAACTCACCCACCCATAGATTAACTATCATCCAAATTTTTAGTTAAAAAATAAGGGTAAAATTATTATTTTCTTATAAATCCTAAAACTTTGAAATTTATATCATTTTCTTCCTTAGGTTTTAAAAGCTAATACTTCAACTAATTCTCGAAGTTTAAAAAGTTTAGATTTCACCCCTAGGGTTTGTTTTCTTCTCCAACTACCAACATTTCGACCAATGATTGACGTCTTTTACCCATCTTTCATATCCGATTACGAATGACAACGAAAGACAACAACCACACTAACTTTTATAGCACTAGTCTCTATTTCCATGCACCATGTAGAAAAATAAAAAAGTTTAGTGGGATGAATTTAAAGAGGTGGCAATAAAAGATAGGCCAAAAGACTTGTTCCCACCCAAGGTTAGGTGTAATCTCAAACTCATACCCTCTAATTTTCAAAAACCCAAAGTCTCATCCATAAACAAAATTCTATTAAAAATCTCAGTTAAAGTTAAAGCTAAAATGTCATTTAACAAAAAAATTTAAAAACCAAAGTTTTATTACATTTTCCCCTTTTAGTTTAAAAATCTAACAATTTCTCTCACACAAAATTTGAAAGTGGCAATTTCCCCTCTAGGGTTTTGAGTTCTCTTCTCTGACGACAACCATGGTTCCGATTGACAGATGATGTACACTATAATCTTCCTTTCCCGTTGATCTGCCTGCGTTGTAGTCAATTTTTATCAGATAAAGATGAATTTATCTTCGTACAATAAGAAGATGAAGATAAATCATCTTCGTCTCAGACGGATGAAGACGATTCATCTTCATCCATCCAAGGAAACTAAGATAATTCATCTTCGTCCGTTCATCTCCTTGTTGGACTAAGACGAATCCATCTTTGTCCAATGAAATGGATGACGACATGGACAGATAGGAGGGAGAGGAAGATTATAGCATCTATCGTCCATCGGTCAAAACCATGGTTGTCACTGGATAAGGGAAAGAAAAACCCTAGAGGGGAAATGGTCACTTTTTAAACTTTGGATGGAGAAAAATGTTAGTTTTGTAAACTAAGAGGGGGAAAATGTGATAAAATTTTAGATTTTTTAAATATTTTTAACTAAGTTACATTTATACCTTTAATTCTAATAGTGAATTTTAACGGAATAGTAAATATTTGGGTTATTGAAAGTTAACGGGTATGAGTTTGGGTTTTTACTAAACCTTAGGTGGGAATAAGTCTTTTGGCCTAAAAGATATTTTTTTATCTGGCCACCTTGAATCATGCGAGATTCTTGACTTAGGATGCTCCTATGCTCAATGAAGATAAGCACAACGTTCAAGTTATCAGTTCTATTGATGATTCACTGTACAATACGTACACTTAAAGAGAAAGGGCAAGAAATTATGGGATTCTCTAAACTGCAATATAAAACGGAAATGTCCGGTCCAAAAAGTTCGTGGTAGGACCATTCCTAGATTAAAAAATGGTGGATTCCAAAGCTTCATCAATGAAGTACCAAGCTTTTGTTTAATTAGGTTGACCGATTTCAGACACTGTTATTGTTTTGAGGATATTTACCTATTAATATAGATTGAGGTATTGCAGTTAGTCTTTATATATTTTTGCACACATGTAAGGATATATATCAAGAAAGAGGTATTACAGATCTTATATGACTTCACTAAGAATAGATTTTATCAATGTATATATATGAAAATTAGTTGAAACATATTCATTTTCTCAGTGCTTTATGTTGATGATATCCTATTTGCGGTTGCGGCAATGATGGAATGTTGACCACGTAACAAGTCAATTAACTTGCTCTGTAATAAGACTGACACTTTTACTTCCGTCCCCAAATCGAACTGCGCCATATGATTATATATAATAACAATTTAGTTGAACTACGGGAATTTTTACTTTTTCTAAATACAAAATCTATTTAAAAGACTTGTAAACTAGTTTAGATTCATATCTTTGGGAGATAACGTTGACATTGTTTCTTAGCGTTAATGGTATGAGTTGAGCAATCAAAACGGCGGATAAATAGAGATCAAGTCCTAGTTTTCCTTGTAAGTTTTAATTAGTCAATGATTCACTGATTGCAACGCTTCGGTGTTTCTAAAACTATTCGATCTCAAAGTCTTGCCGCCTTTGGCCATTAATTATGCAGAAATGTCTTGAAAATTCGGACGCGTTGATCGTTTTGGAAAGCTGAATGATCTCATATTCATGTAACAAAGTAATAAACCAAAACAAAACCCTCCAATGATATTCAATCTTATTTCCAGCCTCTGTGGGCCTATTTGCTTCTGATCTAAGACAGTACTACTTCAGTAGAATGAATGCAAGAGAAACAGATAAAAAATTAAAAAAAAAGCCCAACTTAATTAATTTACTTAAAAACAAAATCTATTTAGTGTTATTTTATAATAAATCTTCTTGTTACATATTGTGTTTTGACACAACTTTATTTGTTACATAGCTTAGGTTAATTTGGATCAGATCAAGTTAATCCAAAAATATTTTGATTCGATTTAAGATTGAGAAATTTGGACATGATTAGATTTCAGATCGATTTAGGATTTAAGGTCTTCATCTGAAACTCAAATTAATACAACACAAACATAACCTGATGACATAAATTATCAAGTCTAAAAATTATGTTATCCTAATATACTTTGAATTAGAGTTTAAAATTTTGGCAAAACATACTTATCATATTGTCCACGTGGTTTGTAAAAATTACAAATCATAAGAAGATTAGAATAAGGAAATGCAAAAAAAAAACATGTATTGACCAAATAAAAATACAATAAAACTATATATGTAAAGAATGTGTATAATTTTACATACAAATAATGATATATTTTTATGTGATTGAGTGTTGTTTTATCCTTAATTTAAAACTACTCAATCACATAGTGACATATTATTATTTGTGTACATTATTTGTTTACATAATGTTATTTCTCAAATAAAAATTTCCACTGAAAAAGGGTAATCAAATAAAATAACCCAATTAAGGGGGCTTTGTAGAAATTAACCAACCTTTTAGAGTTTCAATGGGTTTGACCAACACGTTAGGGTTGGACAAAACTAGCTATATATAAAGAAGCATTAAATTTATCTTTTGAAAACACAAATAGTAAACATGCATACATAGAAAAAACCACATATATCGATTTCCAAAAAGAATTCTGATGATTTTAGTTGCTTTTTTTACATGGAAGAAAAAGTTGGTGTATTGTTCATCATCGTTTTTTTCTAATAAGATCAAGATTTAACTATTTTTGCATAGATTCCATTGATTTCCAATGTTAGGTTTTGGCAATCCTATTTTTGTTTGAAATAATTGAATCTTTTACCATTGTATGAATTTTGTCAATGGTTTTGTGTTTGAATATGTTTAAAATTTATAATTGGTGAAATCAACCTTGAAATTGGTGATTCAAATTGGTTTTCTACCATATATGCTTCATAGTCACTATGCGAGTCACCCATGGTGAGAGCTAATGAAGATGGTTGGGCTTTGCGATGTGCATTTAAGTAGGTTATTGATATTTTCCAATATGGGGAGGGGGGTATTGATATTTTTTAGTTTACTAATTCTGCATAGTGGGAGGCTTATTGATATTTCTAATATTTTTTAGTATATGGATTGGACTTTATTTATTTTATCTAATTCAAGGAGTTATTGATATTTTCCAATTTAAGGGTAACTGATAATTTCAATAAAGTGTTCTTTAACATGGTGTCTATTCAAATTTTGTGTTTTTTACAATATAGTAATATGCAAATATTATGAAAATTAAGAAATTTGTTATAGTTTTGGTGTAGAATGTAACTTTTGGTTGCAAAAGAAAGGGAAATTAAATTAAATACCCCATCCTACCCTAAACAAACCAAAAATACCCCCTTTTCCATTTTCTGATCCATTTAAGTGGTTGTCCGATTTTCCTCCATAGTCTTCAACATCATCAAGTGGTGTAGGATTGATATAAGAGGTGAACGCTGTAAAACTTGGTGACATTTGTAATGATAAAAAACACTTGCAACATGCAGTGACTCAACATGCTGTAGAGAAAGGATTTCAGTACTAAATGATAAAGTCAGACAAGGAGAGATGGAAGATTAAGTATTATGATGAGAAATGCAAATGGTTTCTATTAGGAAGAAGGCGAAATCCAGTCAAGTATTTTGAATCTGTAAAATGAATCTCACGCACACATGTTCCATAGATCAGATAAAGTCACATCATAGACAAGCTAGGGCTCAAACTTTAGGTCAATTAATGAAGTCAAAGTTTATGTTGATTGATTATATTTATTAGCCTAAAAAGACCATTATCAATGTTGCTGACAAGTATAAAATTGACATATCATATTCACAGGTTAGTGGGCAAGAAATTAGGTATTATATTTATTAAGGGGATCACCGAAAGAGTCATTCATCTGAGGACTATGATGCATATAGAAACAGATGATAAGCATTGCTTCAATATTTTTTCATGGCATTGGGTTGTTCTATCCATATATTTAAACAATATCTTTGACCTGTTATTTGCATTAACACTACTTTCCTTAAAGGTTAATATTTGAGACATTTATTTCTTGTAGTAGTCGTGGATGGCAATAATTAAATCTACCCAATAGCTTTAGGCGTGGGTAAAAAAGAAGATAATCAAACATGGTGTTGGTTTTTGACAAAGCTTAAAGATTGCATTTGTGAAGTATCAAAGTTGGCAATAATCTCA
The DNA here is from genome assembly GCF_011075055.1 of Mangifera indica. NCBI lineage: Eukaryota > Viridiplantae > Streptophyta > Magnoliopsida > Sapindales > Anacardiaceae > Mangifera > Mangifera indica. Next base: position 9,156,105 of record NC_058137.1, read on the forward strand.
AATCGACATCATGTCATATACTCTGCAATGGTTGAGGTCTTTCCAAATGCACATCATGGATATTGTTGTCATCAACTTTTTTGTAACATGTGATCAAAGTATAAGCACAACTCACAGGTAACGTGTTTATATATTTATGAAATTTTTATAAATTTGAAAATTTTATAAATTTTGATAATAAAATGCTCATATTATTGTTAAACTTACAAGTAACATGTTAAAACTAGAAAACAATGACGACATATACAAGGTGGATTTTAAGGCTATGATGTAATATAGTGGTAAGGTGTATGTTTAAACGAGGGCTTACTTATATGAGGTGGGGTTTCACCAATGAAGTAGGGCACAAGTATAACATAATGACAACTAACAATGTAGAGTCATTTAATGTCTTCATTAGACACACACGAGGTTTGCTATCATGACACGTGCTGAGTTCATTCGAGGCATATTGTAACGATAGTTTAACAAGAGCAGAAACCATGCAAATATCTATGATGTTACTACTAATTATCTAATTTACCATGACTTTTACACTTATGCTTGTTTATTAACAGATGTGTTGATGCTTTTTAAAAATACAAATAAATGTCCTCACCTCGTTACACCATGGACAAAGGAGAAACTTGCTTGGCATGTGTTGAAGGTTGCATTTTAAAGGTTTGTCCAATTACAAATGTTCGATATTAGGTTATAAGTGGTGGTGGATACATAGGCATTATGGACTTTCATGAAATGACTTGTATGTGCATGAAGTTTCAACTTTCACATATTTTATGTAAGCATATTGTTGTTGTTACAAGACATATGAGGTTCACTAAAGTCTATGCATCGGTTCATCCTTTCAACACCACCGAATACTACCGTATAATAAATGCAAAAGCTGTCAATCCACTCTAAAACTAATCAGAATGGTTATGTCGCTAAAGAAAAAGTTATCCTATAACCCATTCTTGATCGTCATCAACTAGGTCGCCCTTCAAATAAAAATCGATGTCTTTCATAGGGTGACATTGTTATATCGAAGGTTTGTAGTCACTGTAATTAACCAAGGCATGTCTGAATAAATTGTAAAAACCCTACACTAGTTCTAAGCTCTGTACCATCAGGTTCATCCAAAATAGATAAAGGAAAAAAAATTTCATAACCTTCTATTTAGTTTGATTAATGAATGATTTATGTATTTGCTAAAATCAGTTATGATTGATTCAGTTTGATAACATGGGCCTAAACATCAATAGGTTTCTTAGGACTAGGGGCCTAAATGGTCACAAATGGTAAAGCCGAATAAGCTCCATATTTTGTCGAGGAGAATGAGGATGATTGGGAATCCAACATACCCGTATAGGTAACAACGTTAGCATATCATCGTGTAGCCTCCTCAATCGGTAATGGTTGGAGCGGGAAAGTAACATCATCATACTCATTTAGATATCTAATTAAACATATTTGCATTAATCAATAAATGAGTCAACTAATCAATTAACAATTACATACCTTAGCACCAGTGAATATAATTCCCATATGACTCCGTCTAAGAATATCTTTCGTATGCCACCTGAACATTCGTGGAAACACATCAATAGCAACCAAGTCCACCCAATTGTACAAAATGTTAATCGTCTTATAGATCTAATACTAAAATGTAAACATTAATGTTTAAATTCAATTAATAATTTTTTCCTTGACAATTAATATATATAATTAACCAATATATACTTACTTGGAATGCAAACGAGGACCCATAGATATCATATTTATACATATCTAGCATCTGACCAAAGCAAATCCTCTCATTCACCTGGGATATTGACTCGTATGCCATTTTTCACATTGGAACACCTCACAGGTAGGAATTAAAACCATCCAAGTGATCGACCAACTGAAGATACTCTATAAATACTTTCTTTCGTCTATCATTCCCTAGTAACACCATATAAAGGTAATGCAACAAGGTCATTTTGACGATGTCGATATCGTCACTCCCCCATGGCCTTGTCATGAAAATTCACTTCAAATCATGATATTACACCTTTTGACATCCCCAAAAATAGGTCTCCAAAATCCTATCTCTAGATCTTGGTAGAATATATGATGAAAAATTAGTGATCTGACAAAATGGTAACCTAGCCATAAGTATAAACTTGAATGGGCTAAATCTCCCATTAATCCTAAACCAAACTCATTTCTCCCTAATCCCCGATACAACTGCTACAACATGAATTAGTGCACCAACATTCTGCTAAATCTTATATCTAGTAATTGAAGCGAATGCCCAAAGCAAGTCTTCTTAAACAACTGTAATTGTGTCAGTGTCAATATAGATTTAATCCTAGACATTGTAGTTTGTTGTACACAAGAAGTAACCTTTACTCAAAAGTGTCATGCCTTGTCTAGGATTCTTAATTCGTTGTCCTCATGTTTTCTTTTATGAGAAATATGATGTAAAAAAGAAATTATTATCATGACCAAGTTGATAAGAATTTTATAAAAAACAGACATAAAATCATAGACAAAAATTTTAAAAAAATGGACCTCAAATTTGAAAACTACAAGTAAAAAAATCCAAGAATGAAAAACAACCAAAAAATCTATCTAAAATTCAAAAATTACACATAGACAAATTATAAAATGACAAAAATTGAAAAATTGACTTGAAATTCAAAAACTGCACATAAAAAACCTTAGAATGATAAAAATTGAAAAACTAACTTGAAATTTGAAAACTACAAGTAAAAAAACTTTACAATGACAAAAATTGAAAAATTAGCCTAAAATTTGAAAACTACACTGTAAAAAACTATAAAATGACAAACATAAAAAACAAATAGAAAATTCAAAAACTATATATTGAAATACCCTAGATGATAAAAAATGAAAAACTGAATTGAAATTTAAAAATTACATGTCAAAAAATTTAAAAAAGACAAAAATCAAAAAATCAAATTAAAATTTGAAAACTACATGTAAAATGACAAATATAAAAAAAAATACCTAGAATTCAAAAATTACATGTACAATTACCTTAAAATCATAAAAACCAAAAAATCAATTTGAAATTTGAAAACTACATGTTAAAAAACTCAAGAATGACAAATACCAAAAAAGGGACCCAAATTTTGAAAATTACACATAAAAAAACCCTAAAACGACAAATATAAAAAAAGATCTAAAATTTAAAAATTACACATCCAAGTACCCTAGAATGGCAAAACCCAAAAACTGATATGAAATTTTAAAACTATACATAAAAAATCCAAAAATAATAGATATCAAAAAACAAATATGAAAATCCAAAACTACAAGTCAAAAAATCTACAAATGATAGAAATAAAAAAAGAGACACTAAATTCGAAAAATGGATGTCATAAAACCCTAAATTGACAAAAATTGAAAAACCGACCTCAAATTTGAAAATTGCACATCAAAAACCTAGAGATCACAAAAATTAACAAACGGATCTAAAATTTGAAAACTATACATCAAAAAATCCTAGAATGTGAAAAAATTGATATAAAATTCAAAAACTACATACCAAAAAACCTTAGATTTAGACAAAATATCAATATGCCCCTTAACATTTTCTTACTCTCCCACAGGTCCTAAATGTTTAAAAATATCAATTTGCCCTATTATCAATTTCTCTCTCCCACAGGTCCAAAATGTTTAAAAACTCATAATTTTCCCCTTAGGGTATCCCATGGGTATCACTATTTAAAAAACCAACATTTCCGCCCTTCTCTATGGTCTTTTGTGGATACTATTCTAAAACTTGCAATTTTCCCCTACCCTGAGGTTCTCTCGTAAACACCTCGATGTAAGTACTATTTAGAAAATCACATTTACCCCCCTACCTTGTGGTGTCGATTCAATTCGGGGGATATTTCTCAAACTTAGGATTCCCCAAGTTTAATATTTCTCCCCTAAGGTGAATTTTTGATTTCAAAATGGCATAATTTTTCAAACAAAATCTCAGTTTCTGGCTACCATTTCAATAACATATGATTCTACACCTACTTAAACACAACAACCCTAAACTAATTCATCCAAAACAAGCAAGAATTAAGCCACAAAATCAATTGTTCAAATCCGAAAATCCTAAACTAAAAATGCCTAAAATCTAGTCTTCGCCATGGTTCAAAAAAATAAGGACCTGAACCAAAACCGTAATAGGACGGTTCGTAACCGGTTCAAAATCGACAGTTTCGATTCATAACCCCAGTTCAGAATCGACAGTTTCGGTTCAAAATCGATGGTTTTGGTTCAAAACCGACATTGAGCCGTCAATTCTAATACATGATCTTGATTTAATTTTTAAATTATTAATTACAATAATTGAAAATTAAAAGAAAGACTTGGACTTAATTTTTCAATTAAGCTTCCTACGTATTTTCTTGGGGTTTAGAAGAATCAAAACCTGCGTAGTTCTTTTACCTTTGCATATCTAATAGCTGACAGAACTCCCTTACCTTATCATTCACCTCCACTATCTTGAGTATTATTTCTCGTCATTAAACTATCCGTAGTTAAATCAAGTGATTCTTCATTGAAGTCCACTTTTATTTCTTGTTGGCATAATTCGGCTCTTGTCCAATCATCCATGCATGCTTGGGCTTCAATAGATTTAGGAGCCAAACTTGATCGCCTCTCATCCAATATATTACTCCCTTGACTAAAAGCTTGTTCTACTGCGACAGTTGATACTAGTGTTGCTAGAACTTGTTTAGCAATAGCTGCTAATGTTGGAAAAGTTGATGCATGTCGACTCCACCATTCTAGAACTGGAAAGTCTTTACCTATATTGCTGTCACCAAACTCAAAAATAGTAGTTAAATAAATATCAAGCTCCGACATGAAGCCTAATGTTCCTCTTGGTCTTTTGCCCCTTCGCATCATAATACGATCACCATAACTCATATTTTAGGTTGATGATAGGGCAATAGGTGGTAAAGAGGAAGAAAAACCACTTTGGTTACCATAAATTAATGAATATTCAGCATAAATTTCTTTAATTAAATTCATAATGTTAGTTATAGTTAATGGAATATTAACTTCATCCACACAATCTAATTATAAACATTCATAATATAATGTCAAATAATTTGTGACACCATTTAATTTAAATCTAGGATCAAAAAACCATGCAACAAGAAAAAGTTCTGGAATTGTTTTATAGTAAGTTAATAATTTTGTTTTCATTAAAAAAATAGCTTCTTGTAAAATAATATCTTGTTCGGCTTCTTGTAAAGCCCTAATAATATTAACATTTTCATTTAAAAACAAATGAGAAGTGGAATAATAAACCCCACTTAAATTATAAGTTGTATTATTAAAATTTCTTAATACATTTAAAATTATTTTATAAATATCCCAATATTGGGGATATAATGTAACTTGTGGCACATTTTATGAAATAAATAAGCATAATAAATCCTTATAATCAAAAGACTCATTGAGTAATTCATATGTTGAATTCTAACGAGTCGGTATGTCTTTAGGAAATCTTTTTGGTCTTCTATTATGTTGTTTACAAACTTTACCTCATTCTTTCATAGTTTGGGGATGTATCCATAAAAATGAAATTGTTGTTTTTATTGGACTAATAAAATTATTAAGACATTGTAAATCATCTTGTACACATAAATTTAATATATGACATACACATCTAATATGAAAAAATCTACCACCTAAATTAGGTTTGCAAATATTAATTAAATCATTTATTAAGGTAGTATTTGAACGTGCATTATCAAATGAAATTGAAAAAATTTTATAAAGTAATTTATATTCTTTTAATATTCCTTTAATTATTCTATAAATATTATCGATCGTATGTCGTTCATCAAACACCCTAAATGCCAAAATTCTTTCTTGTAATAGAAAATTGTCATTTATCCAATGACAAGCTATACCCATATAAGAGTGAACTTGTCAATGGTCACTCCAAATATCACTACATATAGATACACACCCATCAAAATTTGTAAAAAATTGAATTAATTCTCTTTTTTGTTTTCTATATAGACTAAATAATGTTCTTTTTAATGTGTTTCTTGGAATATTTTTATGTGCAAGATTTAATGCAGTTTTACAATAATTATTAAAACCTAAATTTTCACCAAAACTAAATGCTAAATGATTTATTGCTACCATTTTTGCAAATTCTTTTTTACTTTTATTATCACTATATATAAATAAAGATTTGTGTGTTGAACCATACCTGGTTATTTGTGTTTGACCTTTGACTCTAAGTGCCTTTTGAACATCCTGTATCCACCTCCTTGTTTGAATTTATAAATTTGCCTACAATAATTACAAGCAACAGCGAAATTACTATCTTCCTTTTGTATTTTCTTGAAATGAATCTTGAAAATATTAGAATGTAGGAATTTTTTGAGAGTGTTGTTCCATCTCCATCTGTTGTTGATGTTGTTGTTGTTTCACCTCTACATATTGACTTTCACTTTCTTGTATTGAAAAATCATCTATAAATTGATTTTCATTCACATTTGATATATGTGAATATTGACCAAATCTCTTATTACCGGAAGAATTTCCACTACTTGCCATTTTTTGATAATAAATAAAATTAATTATATAAATAAATTATATGATTAATTATGAAAGATAATAAAAAATAATAAATAAAATTAATTATATAAATAAATTATATGATTAATTATGAAAGATAATAAAAAATAATAAACAAAATTAATTATATAAATAAATTATATGATTAATTATGAATTGTATAATAAAAAAATAATAAATAAAATTAATTATAGAAATAAATTCTATAATTAATTATGAATTGTATAATAAAAATAGAAATTGGAATTAATAAAAAATTAAGAAAGAATTTAATTAAATTTAAGAGAATTTGATTGAATTGAAAGATCGAGAGAGTATTAAGAGTTGAAAGAATGGGAATGAGAGTTTGAAGGATTGAGTGAGAGAGTGGAGAGATTGAAATTTGAATGAATATATATATAAGAAAAAAAATTTTGAAAAAAATTAAAAAATATGGGGGTGAATTGCGATTTTAAAAATTACAGGGGACCAACTGCAAGCCAACGGTTCCTTGCGTAGGGAACCATTGGTTGTTTAATAAATTTTAAAAAAATTCAAAAATTTTCGATTCAGCATAGTAAACCACCGGTTTACATGTCGGTTCATAAACTGAGTGTGAACTAGCGGTTTCACGGTTCAAAATTAGCTAAACCGAAATCGAACCGCTAAAATTCGATTTCGGTTTCGGTTCAGTCCGATTCCAGATTTGTCGGTTTCGGTTTCGGTTTCATCCAGGCCAGTTTTGGTCCAGTTCATGGGCCAAACCGGCCCGTGGCCAGGTCTACTAAAATCTCATTAAAATGATTCAAATAAGATAAAACACAATTTACTCACCTTCTTTGTCATTTTATAGTAGGAAAATGTCAAAAATTTCATCTAAAAAGTCAAAAATCTGTGAAACTCATTTCTCAATGGAAGGCCTGAGGAATTCTTTGATTTTTGGAACAGTGGATTGGGGAAAATATGGATGGGGATATGAATTTTTTTTTGTTTATCTATGAGGGCATTTCAGTCATTTTAAGCAAAGAGGCATTTTTGCTTAAGTTCAAAAAATTGGTCAATTTTGCTTAAACCTCTGATGTTTAGGATAATTATTTAATACCCCCCAAAGTAAACATGAATTAACTAAAAATTTCTAGCATATTTTGTATTTGGCATGTATGTAAGAAAATATTAGTCAATGCCTTATATGGAAAATATTAACTAGCCTTTGCATGGTAAAATGTCCGTATATGTAAAATATCAGTTACACCTCTACCTAAGTAAAGATATAAACCTCTTAGAATCTTTTTAACAAAAAATATCATTTTAGTCATTTTTTGTATCATTCATGAATTTGAAATGTTCTTCAAAGTTATCAAATCAATTTAGCACTGTACTTAAAAAATAAATAATCATAGTGGGAGGCTTATTGATACTTTCAATATGTATGTTTTAGTCGGCATGCATAATGTACAAGGTAAGACATTATTGATTTTTCTATTATGAGTTATTGATGTTTTCAAATTTGAAGGGTAATTGATATTTTTTATGAAGTGTTCTTTAAATAACACTTTTTTTGGTTTCAAATTTTGTGTTTTTTACAGTAAAGTATAATAATGTGTAAATATTATGAAAATTAACCAATTTATTATAGTTTTGATATAGAATGTATCTTTTGGTCACAAAAGAAAGCAAAAATTAACTAGAAATTTTTAACATATTTTGTATTCGGCATATGTGTTAGAAAATATCAATCAACCCTCTACAAAAACATCAACCGACCTTTGTATGCTAAAATATAAATTAACAATGTATATGTAAAATATTAGTTAAACCCCCTACATACGATAAATATATTAACTCCTAACATTTTTCTAAAAGAAAAATATTATTTTATCCTTTTTTATTACTTATGATTTCAAAATACATTTCAAACTTATCAAACCAATTTAACACTCTAAAAAATAATTCACAATCATCAAATAAATGAAAATTAAAGTTAATATTTGTATAAATACTTAGATGTAGTGAACTTCCTTGCTTAATCTTGAATTTTAAAGTTAGAATTTAAGTAAGAATGTGATTGTTATTATGAATATAACTAAATAAAAATAAAAGAGAATTGAAGTGAAGGAAGAATTGAGAAAAAAGTAATATTATTGAAGTGAAGAATTGAGAGGAGAGTAAGAGCTTATCTAAATTGGATTATCAAATTACAAAGGGAGGGGGGTTATTTAAAGCATTATTCACCATCCTATAAGCCCAAAAATTTGACTTTCTTATAAATGCATCCACACTCAAAGTCATAAAAGGATGCTTAACTAATGAATGGCATGTTCAATTTTCTCTCATTTTAACAGGTGGAAAGACATCTTTCCATAACATTCTCTCTTGGATTTTTATCTATTACAAATAATCACATTAACTTTGTTAAGGAAAAATTCAATGGGATAAAAACCAAAGATGCTTAAATTGTCTCATTAAAAACTTTATTAGGAAAATCGAATGAGACAAAACATAGTAAAGGAAAAAAGAGTACAATGCACATTTGTCCAAAATGTGATAAACTTAAAAAATTTTCTCACCCTAATGAATGCTCCCCCTCTTTGTAGTGAGATTGATTTGGTTGTCTGTTGAGCCACTGCATACCAATGTTATATACTGACTTTTCAAATGTTAATGTCAGTAATGTCTTAATGAACAAATCTGTAAGATTCTCATTGAATTGTATTTATTTGACATCAATCTTTTGACTTAGCTGGAGCTCTTGAGTGTAAAAGAACTTTAGAGAGATATGTTTGTTTTTGTCTCATTTAATGTATCCATCTCTAATTTAGGCAATACATGGTACATTGTTTTCATATAATATGAAAAGAATGTCTATTATGAAAGGAAGACAGCATGTATTTTGGATGTGATGAATGACAGACCGTAACCATATGCATTCTCAATTAGCTTCATAGAGAGCCAATATTTTGTTTTCCCCAAAGCTTTCATCTCAAATTCTTTTTTTAGATATTCAATAGTTTTTTAAAGCTCTTCAGAAATCCCAATTAAATTCATGTCATCAACATAAACTGCTACAATGAAAATTTTCAATTCTGACTTTTTGATAAAGACACATCGGCATATAAGGTTATTCACATAACCCTTTTTTTTTAATATTCATTAAGATAATTGTACCATATTCTTTCGGATTATTTTAATTTATACAATGATTTTTGTAATTTAATTGAGTACATACTTCTTTGATTGACTACATCTATTAGATACATATTCAGTCCCTCTGAGACTGTTAAACCAATCAAATATATGCATGCAATACCCTCAGGTGTGTTTTAGGGGCATTTATGTCTTTTAGCCTTGCTTTGAGACATTTTCAGTTTTAAATATATATGTTCAAATGTATATGTGTATATATTAAAAAAGTATGTATATATATATATATATATATATATATATATATATATATATATATATATATATATATATAATTATCTAAAGAAAGAAAAAGTTAACAAAGGCAACTCCTACCTTTGTTTATCACCTTCTCCGTCCATTCCAAAGAAAGACAACCTTCTTCATGCTTTTTCTTTGTTTTTTGAAGAAAAAGGAAGGATTTGAAGGAGTTTTGGAAGACAAGGAAAGAAAAGAAAAGGAAGCATTTTGGATTGAATGCATGTTATATAAATATGTTAGTATGTTTTGGTGTTGATTTAAGGTGATTTTGGTAATAAAGGAAGCAAAACAAAGAGAAGGAAGCCAACTTGCAAAGATTTGACTTAAAACAAGGTAAGGGGTATCATCCTTGATATGTTGCATGTTTTAGGCTTTTGATTCCTTAGATCTATGTTATAAATGATGATTTTGAAGTTGAGAAATGTTGTTTTGTCATTTGGGGCATTTATGTATGTGATTTTGTTCATGGCAGAAAGTGTGATAATATTTATAGTTTTGCCACTGATTTCGTCCCATGTTTTGGCTGTCTTATCTGATGAATCATGAGCACTATTATAGCTTGTTGGAAATCTCTTTGAATCCTCTTTCTATTGATATATAGATTGTATGAATTAGAGATCATTTGGACTGTTAAATATTGTATGAACCAAAAAGACTGTTTTACCAAATAAACAGGACAGAGTTTTTGCCACTGATTTCATCTCACGTTTTGACTGTCTTATCTGAGGAATTATGGGTGATACTATAGCTTGTTGGAAAAATCTTTGAATCTTATTTCCAATGATATATAGCTTGTATGAATTAGAGATAATTTGAAATGTTAAATATTGTATGAACCAAACAGACTGTTTTACCAAATAAACAGGGGAGAGGTTGTTTTTGACACTGATTTCATCTCACATTTTGACTGCCCTATCGAATGAATTATGAGTGCTATTATAGCTTGTTGGAAAGCTCTTTCAATCCTCTTTTCAATGATTCATAGCTTGTATGAATTAGAAACCATTTGGACTGTTATATAGATTGTATAAATTAGAGATCATTTAGACTGTTAAATATTGTATGAACCAAAAGGACCGTTTTACCAAATATACAGGAGAGAGTTTTTGCCACTGATTTCATCTCACGTTTTGACTGTCTTATCTGAGGAATTATGCGTGATACTATAGCTTGTTGGAAAGATCTTTGAATCTTATTTCCAATGATATATAGCTTGTATGAATTAGAGATAATTTGAACTGTTCAATATTGTATGAACCAAACGGACTGTTTTACCAAATAAACAGGGGAGAGGTTGTTTTTGCCATTGATTTCATCTCACATTTTGACTGCCCTATCGAATGAATTATGAGTGCTATTATAGCTTGTTGGAAAGCTCTTTCAATCCTCTTTTCAATGATTCATAGCTTGTATGAATTAGAAACCATTTGGGCTATTAAATTGTATGAAAAAGAAGGCTGCCCTGCTAAATGACTGTTTTATGAATAGTATTTCACAGATTTTGGGAAAGAAAGAAAAGGAGAAAAAGGAAAGAAAGAAAGAAAGAAAGAAAGAAAGGAAAGGAAAGGAGAGAAAAAAAGGAAAGGAAAGGAAAGGAAAGAAAGAAAGGAAAGGAAAGAAAAGAGAGAAAAAAAAAAAAGCAAGAAAAAGGAATTTGGGGCTCAAGATTTAAGGGTCGTCCCAAGAATATGGTCTGATAAGTTATGAATAAATTTAGATGGAAGCAAGAATAGTAAGATATAAGGCATACACGCATGCATGCTATGAACTATGAGGGGGCACTTTACACTATACCGCCCATAGTAGGGCATATTCGTAGTAGGACATAAACCCCCAGTAGGGTTTGCTCGCAGTAGAGCTCAATTTAGATTTAGAAATGGTGTAGTGAAAGACAAAAAGAGAGCTCGAGCTTAGAAAAGTGTCAAATCTCTATAGTCAACTTCTAGAAAGTATCAAATAGACATTAGACGGGACAAAATATGACCCAAATAGTAAAGCATGAACTAGATTATCCCTTCGAGTTCTTATAGAGGGTTATGAGTGAGGTTGAGTCCCAAGAGTGAGTTAGAACAGGAAAGAAGATAGTTTACTTAATTCTTTCTGCTTACTGAGTGTTCTTATCTCTCACTTCCTTTTCTTTCCTGATTACAACTACAGGTGATCGAGGTAGCTGCGAGGCAAGGTTAGGTCAGCGTAGGTAGATTCGATTGGAGTAGGTTATCTCTATTATATGTATTCAGTGGCATGTTCTGGTCGACTTTCAACCTTTTTGAGACGATTGTACAATCGTATATGATTACTCCCTGTTTTCAGATGCTTTCAGATGAATTTTTATATGAGTATATACATTTTTTATTCGCTTCCAGATTTTCAGTTTTCTTAAAATACTTTCTAAACACTTTTAGTGATGCGTTTATTTTAAAGTATTTTAAAAAAAAAATACACGCTTTGAATATTAATTCGTAACATTCCTCCTTCAGTGGGTAGTACTTCTAGGGAGGGGTGTTACAATGCATATAATTATATCCATCACTAGTGCATATGTTTCATTAAACTCTATACTTGGCCTTTGGGAAAAGCCTTGCTTTATATCTAACAATTTCATTTTTCTCATTTATTTTTCTCACAAATACACATTTATATCTGTACGTCCTTATTTTAGTATTCTTATTTTCCTATTCTTTAGAAATTTATACCACTTCAGGAGTTTGTGCTACTTTAGGGGCTTGAGTCTCTTTAGGGACCTTAACCTCTTCTAGAGAAATATTAGAGAATATGGATTTTTCATTCATTTTAAAATCATCATGATTAATATCTATTTGATTATTTGCCTTTTTTTTTAAAGGACAGTGTCTTCCAATCCAACAGGTCTACCATGCTTTTGGCATGCAATAAATTGATCAATCACAGCTTGAATTGACTATTCAGTAGTCATATTAATTCTTGTTAGTGTGTTGGCAATTGGTATACGCAATTTTGTCACTTTTTTCATATCTACAAATGCATCAGGTATTTGGTTGACAATAACTTGTAAATGCACTATCTTCTGTATTTCAATTTCACTTTGGGATGTGTAAAGATCTAGATGAGACATTATAAGTACGTACCAAGTAAGTTAATGTCTAAATTCAGGAGGCATTTTCTTTTTTCCTAAAGGTAGGAATGTGTCTCATCAAAATGACAATCTATAAATCGTACAATAAAAATGTTACCTATTAATAGTTCTAGATATCTGATAATAGATGGTGAATTATATCTAACATAAATTCTCAAATGATGTTAGAATCCTATTTTTATGTGTTAAAGAGACACAATGGGGACATATGCAACACAACCAAATATCCTTAAATGGAATATATTAGGTTGGTGACCAAGAACCAATTGTAGAGAAGAATATTGATGATAAGAATAAGGTCGCAAGTGAATTAATGTCACAACAGATAATATAGCATATCCCTAAATAGAAGTTGATAATTGAGTTTTGATAAGAGACTCAGCTAATCCATTCTAAGTGTGGGCATGCTAGACTGGATGTTCAATATCAATCTTTATAGATTTAGCTAATCATCAAATGTTTAGACATAAATTCACTAGCATTTTCTAACCGTATTGACTTGATCGAATAATCTGATAAATATGTCTTTAATTTGATAATTTGTGTTAACAGTTTGGTAAAGGCAAAATTTTGAGTAGGGAATAAACAAATAGGGGACCATCATGCAGATACATCAATTAAGATTATAAAATAACAAAATGACGTACTTGGTGGATAAATGAGTCTACATTTGTCCCCTTAAATCCTTTGTAGGAATGATGGGGATTCAACTCCAACTTTAGAGGGAATGATCTAATTGCTAATTTTCCTTATAAACAAGTGGTGCAAAATTTTTCACTAAACAAGAAAATCTTGTGATTCTTTAGTGCATATCCATGTGAATTTTCAACAATTCTATACATTATTATAGATCTTAGGTGACCTAGATGGTCATGTCAAAACATAAATACTTTTGTATCAATAAACTTCCAGTTCGATACTACGTAGGTGTCAATTTCCTTTATGATTATATAATACAATTTAGATGATAAAACGAACAATTTTTTTAATACATACCTTCTTCCGGGGGTATTACTAGTTATACAGATAAATTTTGTATAATTTTCACTCATGGTTTTAATGTGATAACTATTATTTCTTATATCTTTAAAACTAAGTAGATTTTTTCTGAATCTAATTGAATATAATACATCATTGATGCTTAATTTGATAAAATTGTAGCTCTTTCGGAGCCTTCAATTAGATTTATTAATCCTGATATAATGTTTACTATAGCTTCAATTAGTGTTAAAGTTAAGAAAAATTTCTTTTCTTTAAGAATTTTATGTGTTGTTGCACTATCCACCAAACACATGTCTCTATCATCAGTTTTTTAAGTCAACACTTCAATTTTGGAGTCCATATACTTTCATTTAAAAATTACCTTAATCATAACGTACACAAAATGGTGAAAGGAAAGAGAACATGATAATGAAACACAAAATAATATTCATGACTCCAAAATAATTATATATGATGAATTTTAATTATAAAAATTTTGGGCATTCACGTCACTAGTCAAGTGACACATATTTTAATTCTTGAAAGAAATTTTAAAACATCAAAATTCATTAGAACGAAAGAATCTAAATCATCAAAAAATTCATTTCTATTTTTATGAATGCTTAATATAAATTCATCCAATGTTTGTGTGTACTATAGGTACATTACTAATGGAGTTTATAACCACACTTATTGTTTTGTGATTCACTCTGCATTATTCTTTATTTCGCTTCAATTATAGTCCACTTATGGTGGTATGATTGAGATTTTCTATTATAACCATCTTCAGATCGAAAATTATTTTATCCATGACCTTACTCACACCTATGATAACTACTTTTGATAGTTGCGTTCACTTTAGGGAACGATTCTGTACTTGTGGGGTGAGTTTGATGGTTTTTTATTAAGAAGAAAATATTACTTCAGAATTTCTTTTTCTAATATTACTACTATAGGAGCATATTATAAAAATAAAAGGTGAAAAATATTTTCCCTTCCACATAATCTCAGTCAAGGAAAGATTCTGAATATAACAGAGTTATACTAAATTACAAAGCAATTAAGAGTATTATTAAATCTGATGTTCAATTTTAACTTTCAAAATTTTTCATGAATTTAATGGATCTATCATTATATCCAAATATTCAGTTTGTAATACTTTCGGGATGTGATGTTAGAAAAGTAGTAGTCTTAGATTTGTCTTTCTGAGACATTTTATTTAATCACTTTTTCAAGACTTATAAATTATAGATGGAGAATCGTGTAAAAAGCCTATTTAATCTTATCCATCCAATTTTAGAAACTTCAAGTTCAAATATTGTCCATATTCACAAAACTTTTGGTTTTGTAAAGAATATATTGGAATTAATCTTTAAAACTTCAGGTTCAGATATTATCTCATATTTAAAAAACTTTTGATTTTGTAATTAGCATTCAAAATATTATAGTATTTAAAACTTTAATTCTGATTATATTTCAGACTTCAAGTCCATATTTTTCATAATTTATGCAAATTTCAGGTTGCAAATGTGATATAGTTAATACAAAAGAAATAAATATTTTGATGAAATTTAGGACTTCGAGCTCATATATATATAAATATATATTCTCACAATTTTGTAAACTTCATGGTGCAAATAGGATACAATTATTATAATATAAATAAATATGTAAATGATATTCAGGACTTTAGATTTAAATTCATGATTTTGCAAACCTCGGGTTATAAATGATATTTAGGACTTTAGGCCTAGATTCATGAATTTGCAAACTTCAAATTACAAATGATATGCAAGACTTTAGGTTCAGATTTATGATTTTATAAACTTCAAGTTACAAATTATATTCAAGATTTCAGGTCTAGATTATGGTTTTGCAAGCTTCGGATTGTAAATGAGATACAATTATAATTTGCATCTACAAATATGAAATAATTATAAAAATTAACATAACTATAGTTTGCTTTTTGCAAATGGAAAAATAAATATAATAGAAAAATTAAACAGAATAATAATTGAAATATTCATAGTTTGTATTTCTCAAACAAAACAATATTATAATTAGGATATCCATATTTACATCATACAAATAGAACAACAACATAATTAGTATTAAGATGTACTTGAGTAAATCGTATTGATAACATATTATGAATATAATTAAACAAAAATGAAAGACAATTGAAATGAAGGAAGAATTGAGAGAAAAATATTATTATTGAAGTGAAGAATTGAGAAAAGAGTAAGAGCTTATGTAAATTGAATTTTCAAATTATAAAGGGAGGGGGATATTTATAAGTATTATTCACCACTTTATAAGCCAAAAAATTTGATTTTCTTATAAATGCATTAAATGCATCCACACTAAAAGTTATAAAGAGGATGCTTAACTAACAAATGATATGCCCAATTTTCTTTCATTTTAATATGTGGAAAGACATCCTTTCATAACACTTGTAAGAATTTGTAAATTTTGTAGGGCTTAGTTGTGATATTGATTTAAATGTGCATTGGAGCTATATATAAGAGTGTGAGGGTATTTTGTTATATAAATTTTGATTTTTGTTATCCCTGGAAAATATCTAAATTTTTGGTCAAATTTGTATAAACTCATTTTAATTACTTAATTAATTATCTTTTTGAAAAATATATACCCCTTTTACAATAATAAAATTTTGTGAGGTGAGCAAATGCAGCTGAGTTGACTTTGGGCTTGAATCTGAGCTTGGCTTTTGGGTTGAAAAATGCTTTCTATTGATGCAGTGTAGCGTGTCAGGTGGGTTCTCTCTTTTTGAGGCTACAAGAAAATAATAACGTATAGAAATAAAAGGCTCGCTTCTATGAACTATTGCTAATGTCTCGTACCTTTACATGTTTTTGTGAATATAGCTCATGGTTGTGAATAGGGGTGAGTAGGCTCGAGTATTTTGCTAAAAAAATGGGAACTAGATTTGGTCTGCTCCTAAGTTTTAGACTTAGAAAGCGAAAACCCATATCGACAAGAATCTACTCAAAACCTACTTAATCAATTTCGATTTCAGTTTCTGATACCATGAATAAGCGGACTTGCACAATTACACATTATGTTTAGGTAGTGACCTGAATTGATTCTAATATAATTTGAGTAGCATTTAAACATAAATTTTAAATGAAAAAGATAGGTAGGTAAACAGAATATACAATTCAGTTCAATTTAAATGAGATCAACTTGGAACAAAATCTAATAATAGAAAATTACAAGAAAGCCATTTCTTAAAGAAACAAATGTACATCATATAAATAAGTAAATTGATGTAGCTACAATGAAAGAGATATAGATGGTCGAACACCCAGAAGAAGAACAAATACAAAAACATTTTAAATTGCACAAATAAAAATAAAACTAGAGATCCAACTTTAAAATCCAAAGAAATCAATCAAGCAGACTCACAAAATTATTTGAGATCTAAGGGTCCAAGCCAAAAAACTCTTTAATTTGAGGGTACTTAGATAGGATATGATATCTTTGAGAAGCATGAGTAGACTAGAAGAAATCAGTGGTCATAACTCCTTCCTTCTCCTCTCCATCATCCCCGATCTTCTCTGTCTCTATCTCTGCAGACTGTATATAATATGATCTAAGGTAGGTGACTTATAAATGTATATAGAAGTTAAAATTGTAGTTTAAGACATGAAACAACTTCTGCACACGCGTAGATCACAACATCATTTATTGATAAATTTGATATTTAGTATCAATCCCATAATGGTCAGATTAATTGGCCTGTAATGTATTAATTAATGTGTGAAACCATACTACATGGGCAACTGGAGTAAGAAAATAGATTGATTATTTAAAGGGATCCATCTCTTCTGTGCCTGAAACAGAAAAACTCAAAAGAAAGTTCATTGCTCTTATCTTTCTTTAAGAGAACCAAAAAGAAAAAAAACAGCTAGTGAAATATGGTGGATGCAGTAGTGTCATTTGTGGTGCAGAAGGTTGGGGACTATCTCATCAAAGAAACAGCCTTCTTACGTGGAGTGAGAGGTGAAGTGGAGTAACTGAAAAAAGAGCTGGAGTGGATGAATTGTTTCATAAAGGATACTGAAGAGAAACAGGTTGACAGTCCTTTATGTAACAATTCATCCATTTTAGTTCTATTTTCAGTGACTTCACCTCTCATTCCACCTAGCAAGGCTGCTCCTTTGATGAGATAGCCCCCAACCTCTCCACCACAAATGACACTACAGCATCCAGCATATTTCACAAACTGATTTTTGTTTTTTTTTTTTTTTTTTGGCTCTTGAAGATAAGAGCAATGAACTTTCATTTGAGTTTTTCTGTTTCAAGCACAGAAGAGATGGATCGCTTTAAATAATCAGTCTATTTTCTTTCATAAAATAATTCGGCCCTTTGATTAAACTCGGTCTAAATTCTCCAAATTTAAAGATAGGGTAACATTATTACTTTTTATTTTTGGGGGGAGGGGAGACCATGCGCATATTCGCTGCAACTTGCCAACTTGTGAGAATGTTCTGTCAAAGCATCGCATTTTTTTCTAGGCAGAAAATGTTACCACTGACGCTTTAGCTAATGTCATGATGACTTACACTATAGCGCATGATGGTTGGATTTTATTATGACTTTTTGTGGTCCTTGCACCGCTAGATTTACAGTGATTTCATGTTACAGCTAAATGATAGTAGGTATCTATTTCGGCCAAAAAAAACTGCTCTTTGTCGAAGTTTCAATTGAAATATAAATATATATTTATAAAATTTTAAAAATTTATATATTTATCTATAAATTAATTATTATTAAAATTAAAAATAAAATAATTATTTTATTAGTAATGTTCAAAATATATTATTTTATTTTATTTTTTCTCTCAATTTTGAAAACTCACATTTCCCGTTTTAATCTCAACTTTAAAAAATTACTTTTTCTCCCTCCCAAAAAAATATCTTAAGGTTTTCTCACAACGGTAGTAGTCACCGTCTCTACCTTTGGCCTAATCATCTCTCTTATCGATAACTCAACTTAAATCTAATTTTACACATAACAATATGGTTTCAAACATTCAAGATGTTGAAGCTAGCCATCCCTGACCCATCACACACTGACAACAGTGAAAGACATTATTCTTGTAATTGCAAACAGTAAATACATATTTCCCTCGCTCTTTTCGGCATTATATGTATATGATGTTAAAGCTAGAAATATACAGCAATTACAAAGCAGAATGCAGGAAAATTACGGGAACCTGTTAAAAGAAGCATTGACTGTCTCTCTCTCCAGAATTTTCTTCACTCCACAAGAATCGAGAATGCTCCAGCCACCTTATACAAGTTGCTGCTATCAGCAAACATGCAAGCTGGCCACCAACCAACAAACTAATTAATCAGCGTTGATTTCAAATTTTAGATCAAAGTAAATTTTTATACAGTCAAGAAGAAAAAAATAAAAAATTAGAGTTCAAAATTAAAAAAGAAATGCTGTTAGATTTTTTTGAAATTATAATAGTATTTTTGTAAATAATTAAAAATAGATAAGACAATTTTATTCTTTAAGTTTAGTCAAAATTTAAAAAATATGGTGTTTAATTCATATTTAATACGAGAAAACAATAAAATATGTGTTTAATACTTTTTGGATTCAAAAATTTTTTTAAACGTGTTTAATATGTAAATAATAGGGGAACACGAATAATATACATATTTACTAACTAAGAAAGAGAGATTGAGGAGTTGTTTGGTTTCCAGTTAATAAAATTTACTTTGATAATTTATTTTTTATTACTTATATTACTTTGTTTGATTTGTTAATAATAAAATACTTTGGTAATATTTTTTTACCAATTGTGATGTGGCATGCAATGTCGATAGTAATCTGATTACCATATTCACTTTGTTATTAAAAGATTATCAAGATAATCTTGATTTTATTATAATTATATTTTTATTTATTAATTTTTAAAAATAAAAATAACATCATTTTCAATTAATATAATAAGTAATATAAAAACTATTTAAAATAATTATATTTAAGGTCATTTAAATAAAATAATTTATTAATATTATTTTATTAACGTTAATCAAATACAATAATTATTTATACCTATTAAATTTTATCAAATATAATAATTATTTATACATAATAATCTTTTAAATAATAAATTTTCTAAATAATTTTTTAATTTTTTAATTTTAATAATAAAATATTATCCTTGAGAGTTTTGAAGGTTGCACAACACTTTAAAGTTGAGAATTCCAGAAAAAAACTGCTTCTGCAGAAATTAAAAAGTTCAAAAAAAAATTGTTAAGTCTCATTTCTTTCGATATTATTTTTGATTTACTAATTCTGTTGAATTATGGTTTTAAACATGATATATAATTTTCTCCTGGTCATGTTTAACCCCTTTTTTCCCACTTTATTATTAAAGTACTGTCTTTTCCATCTTTCTTTTCAACTTTACTAGGATTCGACCTGTATTACAATCTGATCGGTTTCTCTTTATTTATTTAATTAATATTATGAACTTTCAAGTCAAATTTAGGATACTGAGAAGAAATGAAATCACTGCAAAGAATAAAACATGGGATCTTGTTTCGTTGCCATTAGAGAAGAAAATAGTTGGGTGCAAATGGGTGTTTTCCATTAAGCATAAGGCATTTGGGTAGATTGAAAGATACAAGGCTAGGCTTATGGCGAAAGGTTATACACAAACATATGGAATTAATTAAGAATAACAAATTTGACCTACCCTAACCCTAGCAAGCAGAAGATTCTCCTATAGAAATGGGGACTGGAGATGGATATAGGGATGAAAAATATCCCCATAATTAAAGATAGGGGTATGTATGTCCTTGCCCCGCGTCTTCCCCCATCTTCTCCTAAATCTAATATATACTAAATAGTTTTAAATTATTATAAAATTGCCCTAAATCTAATTTATATTTACTAAAAAAATATACTTAATTGTTTTGAGTTATTACAAAATTGTCACCCTCATCTTTTTAACCCTAAATCTAAATCATCCATTTCTTTCCAATTTTCATTGTCGTAGCCACACCGACACCCACCTTTTCATCTCTTTCTCTTAAACTCTCCAAGCTCCAACTATTTTTTAACTAATTGAAGGTAACTTTCATGTTTAGCTTGTTTGTTATCAGGTTATAAAATAGACACTAAATAACATTTTCAGAATAGATTATGAATTAATGAAAAATCCATCATTGGCTATTAACTACTTAAATTTGTGAATGACTACTATATCTCTATGTATTTATTTGCCAACAAGATTGTCTTTTACTTTAGGCCAACGGACTATTTTCCACCCAAGTTTTAACCTAATCTCAAAAGCATACCCTTGGTAGTTGAAAAACCTGAACACTTACATATGAACTAATTTCTTTTAAAATTTTTTCTTAAAAAGAAGGATAACATTGTCATTTTATCACTAAACCTTAAAACCTTGAAAATTTATATCATTTTCTCCCTTTGGTTTGGAAAACTAACAATTTTTTTCTAAGATTAAGTTTTGAAAAATGGCATTTTCCCTCTTTCAAATTTCCCAATGATTTTTTGATGATTGGTGACCGCTCTCTCTTTTTTGGCAATGGCTCTCCCTCCGATGCCTTCTATCCGTATGAAACCCTTTCCCTTTGACTAGCGTCATTTGGATCCAGACGAAACTTTTTGTCTGAATGATGAAGACATTGTCTAGATGAATACAATTCATCTAGATGATGAAGATGCGTCCAAACCAAGGTTCGTTGTCTTCGATATCTTCCCTTGGTCTAGATGCATCGTCTAGATGACAACATTTCATCTGGATAATGCCTTCATCATCTAGACGAAATCTAGTTGGAGGGAGAGAGCTTTGAATGGAGAGAAGGTGCTAGCGGGAGAGCCATCACCAAGAGGGAAAGAGCAACTATCATTCGTCAGGAAATTTGAAAAGGGGAAAAATGTCACTTTTCAAAACTTAATCCTAGGGAAAATTTTAGTTTTCCAAATCAAAGAGGGATAATGATATAAATTTTTAGGGTTTAAGGGTTTAGTGATAAAATAATGATTTTACTTTTTTTTCAACAGAAAATTTTAACAAAAGTTAGTTTATAGATAGGTATTTGGGGTTTTCAATTGTTGTGGGTGTGCTTTTAGGATTGCACTAAAACTTTGGTAGGAAATAGTCCTTTGGCCTCTACTTTACTAGATTGTTCCACTAGTTATGGCTACTTACGTTTGTTTTTAGAATTAGTTGTTTGATATGGATGAATATGCATTGTTCTTTTTATCTCCTTGTACATAAACATGTTTTCATTGTTCTAAAATTAGAGATATCCAAAGATTGCATTTTATAACTAAATAAAAGTTCTGTTAATTTTTAAAAATCATATCGGTCTAAGAAAAATTTATCCCATGAATTAGACAAGGTATTATTTATTTATTTTTTTGGTTGAAGAAGTGCATAAGAGGCACTTTTTAAGTCAGTATTTTATCAATGAATTAGAGTTTTCTAATAGATTGCGCTATCTTGCAATTTTGGAGGTCATGCATGTCGTTAATGCAATAAGGATTACAGTTGACATTTCAACAAAATTTTATGCATGCTTATACGACTTCTCTCCTTTTCAACTTATTCGAAAATTACTTTTTCTCAAACGACATTTTGGTTTGTTCTGTCTTTTATAAAGTCTAATAGATAAATTACAGGAAGAGAAAGAACAAAAATAATTATTATAAGATGATTTTGCATCCTCTGCCCATTATATTTGGTAACCTTTTGATTATGATATAAGAAGCTGATGGTAGTAATATTAATGATTACAGTGCACTACCCTGGTTCATGTTTTATTTTGAAATGGTTGTAATATTAATGATTACAATACCCTTCTGACTGTGATATAAGAAGTTAATGGTGTTAATATTAATGATTACGTATTTATAATGGTTCATGTTTTATTTTGACTATTATTGATGAACTAGTAGCAAGTAATATTTTCGGAAACAATAAAACTATGTATACCCATTTTTGATACACAATTTGTGTACACAAAAGAGGTGTTATCATGTGATTGGATGTTTCTTTATCATATAATGACATATATTTTAAAATTACCTAATTACATGATGACACATTATTGTGTATATGAATTGTGTACCAAAAATAGATACCATAGCATTGCTCTTTGGGAAAACATTATGATATATTTTATCTATTATAAGTATTGAAATATAGGAAAGAAAATTTATATTTGTGGGTATGTGGAAAGGATTTTTTTCTGCAGGTATAGATACAAAGAGAGAATTTTTCCAAGCATATAGAGGACGAAGAGGCAATTTTTTTCCACGGGTAGGGAATGGGGGTGGGCCGGGGCCAAGGATGAGGACAAGGATTGATATCCCTTTCTCACCTCTCCCTATTGCCATTTCTAGCATTGATTATTAGGAAACTTTCTCTCTTATGGAAAAACTGAATATTATAAAAGTGCTATTATCTCTAACAACAAATTTAGATTGGCCATTACATCAGTTCAATGTAAAGAATGAAATTCTTTATGGCGACCTTGAAGAGGAAGTTTATATGGACATTCCACCATGAAATACAATATCATTAGGCATTAGAATAGTGTGCAAGTTGCAACAAGCACTACACAAACTAAAACAATCAGCTCGAGCATGGTTTGGATGATTTAGCTTGGCTATAAGAAAATATGGATTTTAACAAAGCAACTCAGATTACACCTTTTTCTTGATATATCAACAAGGAAGGGTAACAACCTTGATAATCTATGTGGATGATATGATCATCCAAGGAAATGATATGGAAGAAATTTCTAAACTCTAGAAAAATTAGGCTTCTGAGTCGAAATGAAGAATCTAGGAGGACTTAAATATTTTCAGGGAACTGAAATGGCTAGAAGAAGATAGGGTATATTTCTTTCTCAAAGGAAGTATGTATTAGATTTATTGGTCAAAGTAGGGATTATTGATTGTAAGCCAATCAACACACCAATTGTTCAAAATCATAAACTAGGAGAATATCCAAATTAGGTTCTAACCAACAAAGAAAGGCACTGGCAGTGCTATCGTTTATAGCCAAAATAAAATCCTAAATTCCTACAACAAAAATGTAGTAAAGGAAAGTAGAGATCGTTTCCTCAAAGAGTTCCAATTACCAAGCTGCTATTTATCTTGCAAAGCAATGAAATTGGGGGGTTTCTGAATTGAATACAAATTGCAATTAAAAGCAGTAAATGAGATTTAGCAAAATAATCTAAAATAAATAATCAATTAAACAAACCTTGGTCTATGGTCACATCCACTATTGAAACTACGATTGATCATTGACACCCAAGAGTATCAAATTAATTATTCAAATATTCGTTATGGTATTAATTACCTGTCTCTTTTTATGATTAGTTAACCAAAAACATGTATTCTAGTTAACTCTTATTGATTGACAACTCAGATATGATATCAAATTTAACCAAACAATATTATTAAGATTTAAAAAAACCAACGAAGAGGACAATGCAAGTGTATGACGTTGCATTTAATCTAGTTGAATATTTTTCCTAAGAATTATAGTTCTTGACACAACAAACAATAAATCTCATTTGCCACTTTGATTAGACGGATTGAACAATTATGGATTCAACACTTAAACTAATAGTAGATTATATTAATTGATAAACTAATCACAAGCCTTAGCAATCAACCAATACAATCATAATAAATAATATAGAAAAATAATCAATACTTAAGTAATTAAGAAGATGCATTAAAGAACAAAAGTCTCAAAATCTTTGTAGTTCATGGTTTCAGATCCCTTCAACCAAGAGAAAAGATTCGACTACTATAAGTCATGCTCAAATCTCCAATTCTCTAGATAAGATAATGACAGTCTAGCCCCCAAGATAAATTAAAAAAATAAAATCTATATATTCCCCAAAAAGAAATAGATATATATCCTCACCCCAAAATATTCTTCCTTATATATATCCCTTATCTACCTAAAATATTTCCCTTTTCTAGCTAATAATCATCCATTTTTTAGGAAGCAAATCTTGACTTTTCTAGAATATCTCAACTAATTTGAACTTCAAAATTTAAATTTCAAAATCTGCTCTCGTCATTGCAAGTGCCCACGCCTAGTCAGTATCACAAATTTTATTGATTAGTAAGTCTGCTCCAATTTTAGTCTTCTTGGCCCAACTTACTCCGAAAACGTTCAAAGCTTCCTAAGTGTAAAAAGATAAATAATTCCACTAGATTGAATTAAATTTTCATATAACATAAGGGAATTAGAAATCAAAATAACGACAATTAACAACATTATCAGGTACCAAAGGTTAGTCAAGAAGCTAATTTATTTATCTCATACTTGCCTAGACATTGCTTATGCTGTTAACATAATGAGACAATTTATGCATTGTCTTAGTGAAGACCATCTAAATGTAGTGATTCAGATACTTCTCTATTTAAAATCTGCTCTAGGTAAGGGATTTTGTTCTCCAAGAATAACCATCGTGATATCAATGGTTATATAGATGTTGATTGGGCAAGAGATATTACTGATAAAAAATCTATATCTTACTACTTTACCTTTGTCAATGGAAATTTAGTTACATTAAGAAGTATAAAACAAAAAGTAGTGATATTGTCTAGCGCTAAAGTTGAGTTCAAAGTAATTGTGAAAGTAGTACTTTGTGAACCCCTTTGGCTTCAAAGATTGTTAATTAAGATTGGATTCACTCCAAAGTCTAAAATGAATATGTTTTGTGATAACAAGATAGCTATTGACATCCCACATAATCTAGTCTGACATGATCTTACTAAGCACATTGAAGTGGATCGACATTTCATCAAGCAAAATCTTGAAGCAAAAATAATTCAGTTTCCTTTTGTTAAATCTGAAGATCAATTAGTTGATATGCTCACAAAAGTTATTTTTAGTATCATCTTCCATAGCTCACTTGATAAGTTCGGCATTAATGATATTTATGCACTAACTAGAGGAGGAGTGTTGGCATGAGCTGTCCTCCGAATCATTTTTTAATTGATTTTAGGAATATTTGATTTGTTGTTTTTTTTTTTTTTGGAATCATATCCCTTGTTTTTGGGGTCAATCTTAATTGTAGCCTTAGATGTAGGTAGTTAGTTGTTTGACTATAAAAAAAAGCTATGTATATTATTGTATTATTTCAATGAGTGAAATATAGAAGAAAATTCCTATTTCTCTGTGATTTATCAACAACATCCAAGCCCATAAAACATAGTGTAAGCTCAATTGAAATAATACAATAATATTATTTTTTTTCTTCTATAAATATTTTCTTCTATAATCAAATAAAACATAGTGACTTTCTCTAAAACTACTTTATAACAATCAAACCCAAAAAACACGAAAAAAGCTCACAAATCCAAAATGTCTAATTTCACCCACTTAATAGTTAACAAGTATTTTATTGGTGTCTATTTTTGGAATAGCTTAATCTAAAACAAAGCAATTTATTCATAAGGGAAAGTCTCTTACAAATTTAGTAAACAAGCAATATGAGACAAATATATTCATAAGGAAAACCTTTACAATTTTATTTAAAAAAAATAACCTGGGTTAAAGATTCAAGATGATATCTCAACAAATCCTCCATTGACTTGAATTTTCAACCACTTTAATAGCATTTGTAAACTTAACTCGCTTGTCAGTCTTTTCCATTTCTACTGTAGAAACTCGAAAGCCTCATCTTCAATCTTCCCAACAACTAAGACTCGATCAAGCATGCACAGGTGATTTTTAATCATTTTTTCTTGCATAATGATACTACCATTTTTATACACTTTGCACCAATCAATTTGTCCAATGTATGCATACCCATGAGAAGTTAACTCACCAAAAGCACTTGAATTGTATCCAAAACTCAGTACATATCTCACATGACAAAGAGACCTAGCAACATCATTGTGAAATCTAGGGTAAACACTCCTAATGCGTTTAAATTGCATGTTTTCCTTGTTGCTAACTGCAATATTGTTAGTGGTTTATAGCATTGGAATTATGCATGGGCAATGGCATTGGAATCATACAACAAGTTGCATTAAAATTCATTGTAATTTCAAGTTCACTGTGATATTTACTGTATTACCAAATTTAAATTGCATTTAAGTTCACTGTGATAAATACTATAGTTTTAAGTATACTTGACAATTCATTTCATCTGGTTGTGTTCGTGTCATGTCATGTCAATTTAGGTTTTGAATAAGAAATCCTAAACCCTAACCCAATCCAAAATATAATTGTGCCAAAATTTTTCAACCCTAAACCAAACCAAAATGTTTTTGGGTTGATTTAATCCAACTTAAATTAACCCAAACTATGTAACATGTAAAGTTATGTCAAAATACAATATATAATGACAAATTTGTTCTGCAATAACACACTTTGTCAAATGTTAAGGAATAACATGATTTGTTATAAAAAAATAAACAAAAATATATTCTGACATGAAAGAATATTTTGTCATAACAAAAAAGTTATATTTCAAGTTAATACTTAAAGTTCACTTATTGTCTCTTTATATGATCAATTATAGGGATAAAAAAAAATCATAATCAAAAACTCAAATAAGTTTACAACTTCAATTTTAAATTAATGCAACTGATAACTAGCGAGATTAACAACTACTTATCAAATATTTAAAAAATTTAATTTGTAATCTATATGATGAATATAGTTGTCATAAATATTAAAAATATTAACAAATATATGAATATGTACACCAAACATTATATATTCAAATTAGTAGTACTTATAGCATACCAACAAAAATAAAAACAAATAAATTACAAATACTTTTTTTTACAAGTCATGAATGTCTATCGGGGATACAAATTTGGTGTTTGGTGATACAATATCGATTTCTTTATTGATTCAAATTAAGGAATATGGATTTTGTGGATAAAAAATCTTTATATCAAATGAAGAATATAAATGATATTGGAAATCTTTTATTGTTAAGCTGTTATACAACATATCAAATATGGTTATATATATGTGTATATATATTTTAAAAAAATATGGTTTACGGTTTGGTTTAGTTTGAAAATCATCCAAAGTGTAACCCAAATTAAAAAATATTTTTCAAAAATTTATTAATCTAAACCAAACCATTTTACAAACCAAACTATAATTTTTAAAAGATTCGGTAGTCCTCAGAGTCATTAAGGAACAAATTCCAAAAAGCCTTAAATTTCCTAGGTATTTTTCGGTTTTCATAGCACAAAAGAAAGGGTTCCTCTAGGGTTATAGATATATTGTAAGAATAGATGGTTGTCATCTTAAAGGCTAGTTTAAGGGGTCCTTCTATACATTACTGCTATGGATGTCAATAGTGTGATTTCCCTTGTGGGAATTTATGTGTGTGAACTAGAGAACAAAGGCACTTGGGGTTTTTCCTAAAGTTATTACATGATTTCCTTGGCATGGTGAGTCTATCACTTTCATTAGTGATAGGCAAAAAGGGATTATCAATGGTTTACAAGTTTGATAGCCTAGTGTAAGGAGTAGGTTCTATGTTAGGTATGTATATACAAATTTTAAGAAAATTTTGTCTCTTATACATATAAGAAACCTATTTTAGGTTGCATATGCAATAACCCCCTTTAGAAGTACAAAATTTCTCCATCCACTTTCTCTCTATATTGGTTATCTTAGGGGCATACCTTACCAAGTGATTAAATTTGGTGAAGTATCCCTTCATTGAATCTATACCCTGTGTCAAGGTGAGAAACTCCTATGCTTAAATGCATGTCACATTTGCACCCTTATACTCAACCTCAAATCTCTTTTTGAACTTAGACTAGGATATCTCTTAAATCTGATTAGTCTCTCGGACCAGGTTCTACCACATTTTCATATTGGACTTAAAGAAGCAGGTGGCATATCAGACTCTCTCCTGGTCAGTCTTATCAAACAAGGCTATCGTATTCTTCACCGACTCCAACCACTCCTTAGTTGTAATTGGATCCTTAGCATTATCAAATATTTTAGGCTAGTGCATGCTAGACAAATTGAAAATAAGATGCAAGTAAGTCTTAGTCGGTGTTATTATTAGTACTGTCGTTGGTGTTGAAGTCACCTTTACTAAACCCTAAGCTTGTGTCGATAGTACTTCTATCAGTTTATTACCTTAAACTGGAGCACTTTCTTGCTCCCTAAACATTTCTTAAAAAATGTCTCTAGCATCCTAAGCACTCAAACCTATATGCGAAACTTAGGGTGCTACCTCTTCACTTTGACTTCTTTGTGAGTTATCTATCCAAGTATTTCAAATATTAGCTTTTATTCTCTGCATTTTTCCTGAAAAATCCACAACCACAAGTCTCTATAAAACTTAGCAGACATAAATAAAACCAAACTTATAGTGATTGGCTACAAGCATGGTCAATGTGGCATGAAGGACTTACATTCTCGCTTAATTGATAATACACATTCTTTGAAAATAGCTTTTGCATACCAAAACCATGTTTTGATACCAACTTGTAATAACCTCCTTTAGAAGTATTGCCCTTTTAAGGAAAAAGTCACCAAATTGTCTATTTTAAGCGTGCAATTAATTTAAAACATATAATACATTCAAAAACATTTGAATAAAACCACATTTATTAAGCTTTATAAAATTATTGAAATATCCTTGATCAAACATCATTCGGAAGCATACAAAATATGTTCAAACCATAATGAAATTGGAAAGTCATAATATAAGATCATATACATAAATAAAATTTTCAAAAGGAAAAATCTAAAAAGAAACTACAATGACAAAAATGCCTTTAGAACTCTATACCTTCTAATCATTGCTTATCCTCTAACCATTATGATTACCTGTACTTGCACACATGAAAGTAATGAGATAAGTGATAAAACACCCAATAAGTAGGAGACTCTACTAATGCATTTAACTGAATTTCTCAAAATGCCTCTAGTCTAGACCCATACTAACTCTATCCATCTAGAGTTAGTATTAAACTCCCTTATAGATGGAGACAAGTCCTATATATTGTCTTTGTATTCATACTATACTCTAGGAACTATCTAGGTTGTATATCTTAACTCTGGGGTCAAACTATGTCCTACTCAGTCACTAAGGAAGTACTCTTCTAGATTTTTATTTGATGTGACCTTACTAAACTTAGTGAAAACATTTGAATCTAAAAGCTATAATTGAAGTTTTATACTAGGCTGATTAGTTTAGATCGAATATAGGGATTTGACATCTTAACCATATGAGTTATTGATGGGTGTCAAATCCACCAAAAATAAAATTTTCTACTCTTTCAATGAAAACTTATAGATAAGGCAAGTAGAGTCGTATACATAGAGATTGGGCTATTTATATGAAATCTAACAAAATAAAGTAAAGGGGATTTTGTTGTTTTGAAACCTACCAAATAAACAAAAATAAATCAATTCAGAATTAAATAATCAAAGCAATCAGAAAATTAGATTGAAATAATAATAAGGCGATTTCTAGCCAAGTAATTCAGGTATACTTTAGTTCAATTAATCATCAATAAAAAGATTAATTTTTCCTTTTAAATAAACCGATTATAAAACATCAAGAAGCTTGTTGTTCTGTTTTTCCTTAGGTGTCGGTAATTAAGAAATGTTCTTTAATTACTTCTCTTGTTTTTCAATTAGTTCTAAATACAATCTTAGAATTTAAATTGAAAATAGAATTAAGAATTAGAAAAGCCACCGATTCTAATCAACAAAACACAAACGTTGTTTTTGTTTAAATTAGATTAAACTATTCCACTAACATACAATAGCTATTCTATTTCACCAAGCATACTAGGTAGCCACTTATGATTAAATCATCAAACAATTACGGATTCAATAATTTAATCTAGCAAAGTTGTTTTTAATCCAAAGTGAATAAGACGTCTCCTATTTAATTGAACAAGACAACAATAAATAAAATCAGGAATAGATTAAATATTTAAAAGAAAAGAACGGGTAGAGAAGATCTCACAATCATTGTAGAACCATGATCCCAATTACTCGACTAAA
Organism: Mangifera indica; assembly: GCF_011075055.1. Lineage (NCBI taxonomy): Eukaryota > Viridiplantae > Streptophyta > Magnoliopsida > Sapindales > Anacardiaceae > Mangifera > Mangifera indica. The sequence goes on from NC_058137.1 coordinate 9,187,271, forward strand.
GAAAAGAGTTAGCCACTCATGTTCCTTTTCATGGCCTCACAGAAAATTAAAATAAAAATCATATACTAGAATTAAAGAAGAACCAGCCAAGGGCTACGACTATGTTTAAAAAAAAAAAAAGACGCTAAGCCCCTAAAACAGGGAGAAATTTTCCCTTTTATAGTGTGAAGTCTCGCTTCAGTTGTTGAGAAATTTTTTTGGTGCCAAATATCATCCAAAGACTTGAACTTCCTCCAATTGTCAATTAAGTCTCCAACTGTGAATTTCTCAACAAATAGTGAGATTTTTTCCTTTCCACAATCAGCCATATCCCATGTATTTCACCGTCTTTTTGGCTTGATACTTGACAACTTTAAATTCTTTTTTTCTGCATCTTTTCTTATAATAATGCAATTAATGCCTAATTTGCTAAAACAAGCAATTAATCAAATAATCAATGAATTAAATACCACAAATCAAGGAAATTAGATGTCAAAAAATATGAAATTTCACACACTAATAGTTATCTCTATGTTCCATTACACCAAAACTATATCTCAACTGGGTTCTACTACGAGCAAATACCCTACTGTAGGTATAGTGTCCAACTGTGGACTTGTCCTACTACACATGGTGTAGGGAATATATACTCACAGTGCCCTCTCGTAATGATCCTATAATGTCTAGCATGTATGCATCTTGAGCTTTTACTTAACTTAGCTCACTCTCACTTTCACCTAATAGTATATCTCATGCCTTACTATGTCTGAACTCTTAGGCATATAGGGTACTAATGCATACCTGAAATCTCTATATTGTTACTCGAGATGACCTTTAAATCTCAAGTTTAATTTCCTTACTATTTTCTTTCTTCTATCCTAAACACATGAGTGTGTACATCTAGACACATAAGGGTGTGTCTTTTTGCTTTACTTGCACATGACCACCTCCTCATTGCTTCTTTTCATGCGTTATTATTAATAGATACACGTGCATGTGTCCTAACTAACACTAGTGTATATCCTTTAGATATTTATGTGTTTTACTTTTTTGTTCTTATCTCAATTACTCTGTTTCTCATAGGTATTCTGGTCATTTCACCTACAAACGGTTGTGCTAATACTGTGCATAAGAAGTCCATATGTCCTAGTTGACCACTCATGATCAACAACATCCAATAGCCATTAAAGCGTCAAAAAACATAAGTGGGATTCTAGGCTTCGAACGCACGAGCATGTGCCTCATACCACGTGGTTGTGTGTTAAGTCCAGAATGTAGAAAAAGTTTAATCTGTAACCTAAATCCAATCTCTTCTTAAACTTATCTTTTACCAACAGTCTAACCTCTTATTGGCATGATTTTAGGCCCGATAGAAAGGCAAGATCATATGCATATTCATCCATATCAAACACATATCCAATATTATCAAAATTGCATATAATAATGGCATTAAATCAAGACATCACTCATCATTCCATTCTCTTCATCCAATCACACATACATCAACATCTAAAGTCTCTTTGATACTAAATAAAACTAATAAAAAGGTAGATCATAGCATCACATATAGACACATAATTATACATATGTAATCCAATCTATCCATAATGAGAACCACACCTAAAACTTTTCTCTCCTCGAAATTACTAGACTAAACACAATATCACCATGCTTTCAACCACAAAAAGAATCATACAGGAGCCTCAAATGGTATTAACAGGAATCATAGAGGAGAAATAGTCTTTCCTACTTACTTATGGAAGAATTTGTTGTAGAACTCAATCACGAGGATAGGTCTTCTTCTCTTTAAGTTCTCTCCTTTCCTTGCTACTAGAAATGCCATAAAAAACTACCACCACAAGCTAGAATATCAAACTCTCATTCTCACCTTTTTTCCCGCTAATTTGTGCATCTAGGGATTTGGATAATCCTCCCTAAAACACAACAATGTGTCTTTTATAAACTAAAAATGCATTACACACACAAGCGTGTGTTCAAGGCACATGATCATATGCCACGTAATTTTGAATTTTACGTGGAATTAGTCTAATCTAACTGATGTGGCACAACACACAGGCATGGCATCTCCATACACAATTGTGTGTCATCCAAAGCTCATATTTTGACTTTAAAATCACACTAACCCATACATTAAGACTATATTACCTTTGAGACATATTTGTAGGTATTATAATATGTAAAGTATCAAACATAGTAGATTTCTTAGGTGTCTTATCACAAATGAGGCAAATGGATAAAATAGCTTATAAAGGGATTATTGAGAATGAACCTGACCAATGGTAAAGACATGGCTTCAACAAAAAAGCCAAATCAAATCACATTACTAACAATATAAGTGAGACCTTTAATAGTTGGCTTGGTGAGGATAGAGAACTTACCATTCTTAGCTTATTATAGTTGTTCAAGCGAAGAATAACAAGGAAATTCAATGTTGATATCAGGTTGAAAGTGAATGGGTACCCTATTGCCTCCACTAGTTCTTGACAAGGTTAACAACAAAATTGAATAAACTAGAAATGTGTCTGTTCTTTTTGTTGGTTGTAAGGAGTTTTAAGTTACTAATAAATGTGTCATTCCAAGCAGAATTTTTAGATTGGATTTGGGGAAACAAATATGTGAGTATGGCATGTGGTAGTGTTTGGAGTGCCTTGTTAACATGTAGCGTGTTCTATTCTACATATGAATGTTTTCTAGCTTTGAAGAATATGTTAATGAGAACTTGTACAAAACCTAAGGATTCCTATATTCATGAAAACATATGCACACATGGTTCATCTTATCCTAGATAGAAGAAGTTGGCTAGAATTCAATGAAGATAACTTATGGCCATCATTCAAACATGGTTTATGTTTTCATATTTAAATGTTCCATGACTGTTGACAAAGAAGTTATGTTCCCACAATAATAGTGAACTTTACTTGATCTCTTTTTGCATCATCTTCATCTTCAAGGAAATCTTAAGGTATACATATCAACATTGAAAGAGCTACAATAATTAGTAAACTTATTTACTATCCTCATTATTAAATTGTATTGAATCGTAAAAGCATGTCCATGACACTTTTAAATTTTTTTTAATTTGTGTTGACAAGCCCACAAATCAGTAAATAAAGTGCAGTTATTTTCACAACTATAAAGTAAACAGTGCCTCATTAAAAGGTTCTCCATGTACAATAGAATGGATTTGGTGATGTTTTTGTGTATTTTCTTTTTTTAGTCACCATTATGTTAGAAATTTTCTGATGTGGGTTAACATTAATTATGTTTTTGGTTTAATAAAATCGGATAATTGAATAGTCCAATGTCAATTTATAGGTGTGCTTAAGTCATCAATAAAAATAAACCTAATACACTTAAAGGTTATGATTTGGATAGATAGCATAAATATTGGTCTTAGAGTTTATTAGATCTTGATAGAGGTTCAATTAATTTATTATATATTGGCTACATCTCTACTTCAAAACCTGATCCATTATAACTACAAAATAACTTATCCCAATATACGCTATCATTCAGAGAGGTTTCTAGAGTAGAAAACAAGTCACGTCGAGAGGTAAGCTTGATAGATAATCTTAACAACTTTACAGATTCAAGTTGCATAGCATTCCAAGCATTCCTATAACCTCACAATATTAGTATTTTATAATCTATGCATAGATCTTATAGATTTGGGATTGCATATTTTATGTATATTTATGCAAAAATATCTTATATGTGGTATCAAAACAGTACCATTAGGATATGAATTTTAAAATCTAGATTTGAAATTAGAATTTATTAATTCTGAATTAGATTTAAAAATAATTGAAATTAAGTTTTGCTTCAATTTTGAAATTAGGGATTAAATCCTAACTTGGGTTCTCATGAAATTAGGGAATTGTCCCACCAATTTAGAATTGTTGATCGATCTTGTTTGTAAATCCCTAATCTTGTAATTAGAATGTTTAATTTCGGTGTGATGAACTCAATTCCAACCCCGACATCATTTCTAGCTAAAAAAAGACACTGTAAGCCATCATATACAACAAACGTCTTGTCGCGTTTTTGCAGCGAAAATACAGGCTGCGACATATCCTAATTCATCGCCAGTGTGAACCTATGGAATACGCCTAACAATTTCCTGGTGATTGTAATAAGTAGCTGTTGGTTCTGGATTTGTGAATGTAATCACTGTCGCAATTTTGCAATGAGATTCTGACTTCGAAATCGACAATTATGTCATAAAAATGACAAAAAAATGTAAGTAGGGCATTTAGGATGAAAGCCATGACTGGATCTGGTGGAACAAGGTGTCGATGATGAAGAAATCTATAGGCTAGGCACTATAAAAAAAAAAAAAAAGAGGTTTTAATGAGGCTAAAATTTCTTGTATTTTCATTGTTAATACTTTTAAGGATGAAAGTCATAACAACGGTTGACAACATAATTTTTCCATCGTCAAAACTTTTTAAACACGGGAAATAGACTTTTAACAATCATTTTTCTATTATTAAAGTCATAAATTTCTTTGATTTTAATGAGAATATAAATAATGGGTTGTTAAAATAATAAAAAAGTGCTTATAATGATTGGATCCTCTCATTATTGCTTCTCTTGTTAATGTTAGTATTTTCTATAGTGAGAGTTTGTGAAATTAGTTGATTCCAGGTTGGAAAACCTGGAAATCCAATCTATATTCTAATGGGTTAAGTTGACAATTTGTCGGCGAGAATCTGTGTGACACACAGATTGGCTGACACAATCTGTGTGAATCTGTGCAACACACAGATCCTTACAGATGAATCGTCGGTTAACCTCTTGTCAGTCGACGATTCATCTTTGTTTGGGAGATAGAAGGGTGGAGGTTGGTCTTCTCCAATCATCAGAGAAGCAACAAGGAAGAAAATGCAAACCCTAGGGGGGAAATAGTCATTTTTCAAACTTTGGGTGAGGGGAAAGTGAGGGCCAAATTGTTAGTTTTTAAACCTGGGGAGAAAATGTGATGAGTTTATAATTTTTTCAAATATTTTTATTAAATAACGATTTTACCCCTAACAGTAACAGTGAAATTTAATGTATGGGTGAATATTTATATTTTCGATAGTCAACGGGTGAGAAATGGGTTTGCACCAAACCTTGGGTGGAAACTAGACATTTGGCCATTCTTTTTTCAGAATAATTGAGCAACAAGTGTTGTGAAATTACATATGAAGTAGGCATCGATTAAAGTTTAGCTACAACCATAATTATTGAAAGGGAACAAAGTTTCCCCAAAAGAACAAGAAATCAACGTGGCCAAGACCACCATGGAAAGAAAATCCAACCGTCACGGTGTGAAAGACGTCAACTTTAGACTAACTAAAGAAGAGTCGGTGGTAGTACTTTTCTCTTTAAAAATAACGCATTCATGTAGCAGAGAATACTTTGGCAGAAGCTTCTCACAAGTTGCAACATATATACTTGTATATGCAGTAGTTATTGACTAAAGTTTAGCTAGAAAAATAAAGTTGTCAAACGGACCCAAAAAATGATAAAAGAAAAAAAATAGTAATAATGATGTCACCCAATGTTTAGACTGGGGAATTTAGTCCTAGCTTTAGACAATAATAATATATGTAAGAAATACAAAGAAATAAATAACTAAATATAAATCAACAAGCAATATAATTAGTTTTTTTTTTAATTGATTGATTATTTAAAAGGATCCATGTCTTTTGTGCCTAAAACAGAAAAATTTGTATGTTTGGTTTAAATAATTTTTTATTATTAAAAGTAAAATATTACCTTGGAGATAAATTAACTAGAAAATTATTGGGTATAAATTATTAGATATAAAATTTGATAAAATTTAATAGATATAAATAACTATTGTGTTTAGTTAGAGATAACAAAAGAAAACTAAGATATTATTTTACTTAAATGTCTTTGAATATAATTATTTTAAAATATTTTTCCTATTACTTATTATATTAATTGAAATTAAGAGTATTTTTGTCCTAAAACATTTACAAATAAGGATATAATTATAACAAAATTAAGATTACCTTGAAAATATTTTAATACTTAAAGTGGATGTGATAATCATATTACCTTCTATATTACCTGATGTATCACTATTGATAATAGAAGAGTATTGAAATATTTTATTACTGACAAATCAAATAACATAATGGTAGTAATAAAAGATAACTTAGCAAGATAATCTTTTATCTTAGCAAACCAAACAGCCCTTAAAGAAAGTTCATTACTCCCTTCTTCCTTAGGGAGAAAAAAAAATGGTTAGCCCCATGCATGTCCCACTACTCATCTAGTCTACCTGCCAAAACCATAAGTTGCAACAAATATACTTTTATTTGTAGTAGGCATTGACTAAAGCTTAGCTAGAACCATAATTAATAAAAGAATAAAGTTTCCCTGATGAAATCAGTGTAAATCTAATGGTGGCAAAGTCTTAGCTAAAGAGTGGTGGTAGCATTTTCTTTTTAAAAAGGCCAATAGACTTGTTCCCACCCAAGGTATAGTGAAAAGCCAAAATCTCACCTTCTAACTTTTAAAAATCTAAATATCTATCTATCAACGAATTTATGTTAAAATTTTCAGTTAAAATTGAAGGTAGAATCGTCATTTTAATAATATTATTAAAAAATATATAATTCATTATATTTTCACCCTTTGGTTTTTAAAAACTAACAATTTCACTCCTATCTAAAGCTTTCTAACTTTGAAAAGTCATATTTTCGCCCACAAACCTAGGGTTTCCATCTTTTTCCAATTTCAATCGCCCTTAGAACTCTTAAAACTCTAGTTTCACCTCCTTTTGAACTTCAGTTTCCAACATCCTTTCGATGTCCTCTCTGTCCATCTCTGACATCCTCTTCTGCCTGAGTCAAGCTGACATCAGCCTTGGTTTGCTTAAGCTATCCACCGACATCATTAGTGATAGGAAACTACCATGTGACAAAGAGATGTCTTCATCACATGGTAGTTTTTTGTCATCGGTGGATAGCTCGAGCAAGACAAGGTCGGTGTCAGCTTAGCTCAAGTGAAGGAAGAGACCAGAGAAGACGCTGGAAGGATGTTGAAAACTAAATTTCGAAAGGGGGTGAAACTATAATTCTTAAAAGTTTTGGGGGTAGCTAAAATTGGAAAACAATGGAAACCTTAGGTTTGGGGAGGGAAAATATGACTTTTTAAAATTAGAAAACTTTAGGCAGAGGTAAAATGGTTAGTTTTTAAAACTTAGGGGGAAAATATAATAAATTATATATTTTTTTAATAATATTATTGACATGATGATTTTACCTTTAACCTTAACTAAAAATTTTAATAAAAATTGACTGATGGATGAGTGTTTAGGTTTTTAAAAATTAAAGGGTGAGACTTTGAGATTTTACTATACCATGGGCGGGAACAAGTCTTTTGGCCTTTTAAAAAAGGCTAAAAGACCTATTCCTACCCAAGGTTTAGTCTATTCTTAAACTTTCACCTGTAAAATTTCAAAAACCCAAATATTCACTTATAGACTATTAAAGTTAACAAAATTCATCGGTTCTAGGGGTAAAATCATCATCTAACTAGTAATATTAGAATATATAAAAATTTGTATCATTTTCTCTTTAGTTTGAAAAACTAACAATTTCCCCCTAGGATTAAGTTTTGACAAGTTGCATTTTCCCCCTAAGGTTTCAAATTTTTTAGCAAAACCTCTCCTCTCCAACAACCGACACCATCCAATCCTTTCTCTCCCTTCTTTTTGATGCATCTTCACTTGAGAAAATGAGTTTTCATTTGAACAAAGATGGAATGTCTTCATCCAGACGAACTAACAAAGATGAGAAAATGATCATCGTCAATTCATCACCCTCAAACGAAGATGATGCTCAAGAGATGAAGATGCTTGGTCAAAGACAATGCTCTAATGAGGATGATGCTTAGGAGACGAAGACCTCGACAAAGACACTCAAACAAAGACAACCAAATAGACGAATCATCAAATAAAGATGATTCATCTTCATCCCAGTTTTTTGGCTAGGGATGGATTCGAATTGAGCCCATTCGAACTCAATTCGAACAAGCTTGAAACGAGCTAGCCCTATGCAATCTCGCTCGAGCTCAAGCTACTCACCAAATTTGTGAATTAAAAATTTTGATTAAAAATGATGTCGTTTTGACCAATATGTATTAAAACAACGTCATTTTAATAACGAGCTAGTTGAAAGCTCGAGTTTGAAATGAGCCGAGCTAAATTTGAGTCGAGTTCCAGCTTAATTGTCACGAGCTCGGTCAGCTCAAGCTCGAACTCGAGCTCAGCTCGATTGGAATTCGACCTTGCTTTCAGCTGTCGATGACATCTCCTAAGCAGTTGTAATGGAAAGATGGGTAGGAAAGGCCGGTTTTTGGTTGGAACAAAGAAAGTGGCCAAAGAAGAGAAAAAAACCCATACGAGAAAATTGTAAATTTTCAAACTTTGTGCGAAAGGAATTGTTAGTTTTTTAAACTAAGAGGGAAAAATGAAATAAAATGTTAGCTTTTTTAATATTTTTTGTAAAATAACAATTTTATTGTTAACCCTAACTGAAAATTTTAATAGAAGAATAGGTATTTAAATTTTTAAAACTTTATTAATAGGAGTTTGGGAATATATCAAATCTTGAGTGGGAATAAGTCTTTTGGTCTTTAAAAAATAACGATTTCATGTAGCAGAGAATAATTTGGTTCTTGCAAGTTGTAACAAATATTCTCCTATACGTAGTAGCTTTTAACTAAAGTTTAGCCAGAACCATAATTAATCAAAGAGAATAATGTTCCCCTAAAAAACATGAAATCAGCGTAAATCTAATGGTGGCAAAGAGTTAGCTAAAGGGTGGCGATAGCATTTAAAAATAACTCATTCATGTTGGAGAGAATAATTTGGTTCTCACAAGTTGCAACAAATATATTTGTATATCTAGTAGATAATGATTAAAGTTTAGCTAGAGATATAAGACAGTCAAACGGACCCCCCAAAGAAAAGAAAGAAAAAATTGTAATAATGTCACTCTAATTTTAAATCTGGAGAATTTAGACCAAAGTTAATCAAAGCACCGAATATTTTCCTGTAGGTATCCTGGCTATAGACTTGGATATATGTAAGATGTCAAAGAAATAAATAAATAATAAATATAAAACATCAAACAATATTATTGCTTTTAAAAATAGGTTGATTATTTAAAGGGATCCATCTCTTCTGTTCTGAAACAGAAAAACTCAAAACAAAGTTCTGTGCTCTAATCTTCGTTCCAAGAGCACAAAGAAGAAACAGTTTATGAAATATGGTGGATGCAGTAGTGTCATTTGTGGTGCAGAGGGTTGGGGAATATCTCAAAAATGAAGCAGTCTTCTTACGTGGAGTGAGAGGTGAAGTGGAGTCAGTGAAAAAAGAGCTGGAATGGATGAATTGTTTTATAAAGGATGCTGAAGAGAAACAAGTTGACAGCCCTTTGATAAAACAGTGGGTGTCTGACATCCGAGAAATTGCTTACGATTTTGAGGATGTCTTAGATGAATTCACGCTCCAAGTCCATGACAAAGATGAAGAAGGAGAGTCTTCAGAAAGAAAGCACGGACTCTTTACCGCCATTAAGAAATCGGTTGCTAAATCTTCTCGCAAGGGAAGAGAGAAGTTAACTACGTACAATATAGGCAAGAAGATTGAATCTCTGAAAAAGGGACTCAATGATGTTTCTCAAAGATGTGAATTGTATGGCCTGAGAGACATCAATATAAAGAGGGACGAAGACTGCCATGCTTTCAGAAGAATGAAACAGCTGAGAAAAACCACCTCCTTTTCCTTTGAAGAGAAAGTAGTTGGTTACGAGGATGAGACCAACAAACTGCTGGCTAAACTGCTTGCGGATGAGCCAAGGCGTTATGTGATCTCTATTTGGGGCACTGGTGGCTTGGGCAAAACAACCCTGGCTGGGAAACTTTACAAAAGCAGTGCAATCAAACATAAATTTGATTGTTGTGCTTGGGTTTCTGTATCTCAGCATTTCAACATTGAAGATCTTCTTCTAAGAATCATAAAATCTTTTGGTTTTCCTGCGAAGAAATTGAAGGGAATGAGTGAAGAAGATTTGGAGAGGTATGTTCATGAATCTTTGCAAGGGCGCTCATATTTGGTGGTAATTGATGATGTATGGCACAAAGAAGCCTGGGCAAGCCTCAAGAGAGCCTTTCCAGACAATGAGAACGGTAGCAGAGTAATTATTACCACTCGCATCAAAGATGTTGCAGAGCGCTCAGATGAAAGAACTTATGTGCATGAACTTCGGTTTTTAAAGCCAGATGAGAGTTGGCAGTTATTCTGTGATAAAGCTTTTTGGAATTTAAGCATAGATGAAGGACTGGAGAGGTTGGGAAGAGAGATGGTAGAAAAATGTCGCGGTCTTCCCCTTGCCATTGTTGTATTGGGTGGTTTACTTTCAACAAAGAAACCACAAGAATGGAATTTAGTACGCGATAACATTTGGCAGAATTTAAGTAATGATTCCATCCAGATAACATATTTATTGGCTTTGAGCTTCAATGATTTACCTTATAAATTGAAGTTATGTTTTCTCTATTTAAGTCATTTTCCAGAAGATTATGCAATCGACACAGATAAACTGATTCGCCTGTGGCTGGCTGAGGGTTACATACCGCACAATGAAGAAATAATGGAAGATGTGGCTCGCAATTATTTGAATGAGTTGATTAACAGGAGCCTTATTCAGAAAGAGAAAACATGGTTAGGCAAGGTTGTAACATGTCGGATTCATGATCTTTTGAGGGATTTATCGATTCAAAAGGCAACAGAGCTCAACTTTATTCATAGTTATGATGAAATCAGACGCTCATCAACTCACTCTTCCATGCTATCATGTCGACGACAAGCTATTTACTCTGGGATGAATGGGATTGCGTGGCTTCAACAGTGTAATCCGCTCTTGCGTTCTCTTTTGATCTTTTTTCTCAAACAAGAAGGTGCAATGATGTCGCAGTTGGTATCAAATTTGTGCACAACATTCAGGTTTCTAAGAGTGCTCGAGTTTCAGCATTACAGGAACACTCAATCAAGCTGGTGCTTACCCAAAGACATAGATAAATTGATTCACTTGAAGTATTTGGGTTTGAGGGATACACTGATTTATTCTATTCCGGAATCGATTCTCAACTTGTCGAATCTGGAAACTCTGGATTTAAACGATGATCCGTTCTGTTGTCTCTATCTACCAACTGAAATTTGCAAGCTGAAAAATTTGAGACATCTGATCGGAGAGTTAAGAGGGCAATATTTGCGGATAGACAATATGACAAATCTTCAAACGCTCATTAGTGTACAAGATGACACTTGGACTCAAACAAATCATGAATCATTGGTTAATCTTCGAAAGCTACACCTTTGTCTGAACCGTGAAAGCCAGAGGAACTTCACTTTCGATTCTATTGCCAAACTGAAAAGCATTCAAATTCTATGGGTTGATTTATCAAAAAATCATTTTTTTTCTACACTGCAGCCGCTCTCTCATTGCCCACATCTCCGAGACTTGAGCTTATGTGGGAAGATAGAGAAACTACCAGAAGATATGCCTGTACTTTTGCCAAATATTGAACACCTATCACTACAAAGTTCCGAACTCGTAGACGATCCGATGCCAGTATTGGAGAAGATGTTGAACCTCACAGTACTTGCTTTAAGACATGGTTGTTATTGTGGAAAGAAGATGGTGTGCAGGGCAAATAGTTTTCCTCGGGTCGAAATTTTAACTATTGAAACACTTTATTTAGAGGAGTGGCAAGTAGAGGAGGGAGCTCTACCTGTGCTTACAGGTTTGGAGTTGATAAACCACAGACAACAATTCCAACTTCCCGAAAGACTGAAATCAGTCCCTCGTCTTGGTTGAAAGAGAAGCTTGTCAGAGTGCATTGACAATATTCAATGACCATTACTGAGGTGATTGTTGTGTTTGTACTGTGTTCTCTTTCAAATTTTATTCATCTCTAGCCCGGGTTTTGAGTTTGAGCATATGTATTTATGCAACTGGCTTTTAATATCTCAGTTTGAATATGTTAGCCTATTTACTTATCGAAGTGCCATAATACTTGTGGGTTGTATATCAGCTTACAGGGAAACAAGTGTGCAGTAGTAAATACTATATTTAATATGGAAATGTGGAGTGAACATAGGAGAGGACAAGGAGATTTGCAGAAGCTTTTTCCGCGTTCTCTTTAGGATAAATTTTCCATGAATGTTCTCGTTCAACAGCATTATTAGTGAAATGAACTTATGAAAACTTGACAGAATTACAACATTATTTAATTTAGATTTATGCCATTTAAAGTGATGCTTTTAGCTACCACATTTACATTAATAGTGGTCATTTATTTATTTAGGCCAAAAGACTGATTCCCACCCAATGTTTAGTGTAAACCCAAACTCACATTGCTCACTTTTGAAAATCCAAATACAAACCCATCTGTTAATTTTGGCTGTTACAGTCAAGGGTAAAATTGTTAGAGAATTGAGGCTCTTTGTGTCATTTTACATAATATTTACAAAACAATAGTCAAAGCAGTAGGTGTGCTTTTGGTAAAATTGCTTGATAATCCTTAATATTAGGACTTTTGCTGATTTTTGGTTGTACAAATTAAGCTTGCTGATGTCATGTACTGCTCTTGGATGTATGTATAGCTCACTTACGAAAATTAAATTCAGATTTGAAGTCCATCAGCTTATATTTTTTCTCTTTCTTTCTTCCTCTGTTTTTTGTCCTCTGCTCTCCGTAAACTTGCTGGATCTGAAAATTTCCAGATTTCTTTGAGTTTTATGAAACTCTTGTTTAATTCCTACTACAATATCATGGTATCAGAGCATGTTTAGTGATCTTAAGGGGCTGTATTAGAAGAAGAAGAAGAAGAAGAAAAAAAAAAAAACCTTCACCTCATAACTCTTTCATCTAAGCTCACGATGGCCTCATCCTCTTCTAATCTTTCACCACCTCTCTATAATGGTGACTGTTATCATATTTGGGTTGTAAAAATGAAAGCTTTTCTAAAAGGAGTGGGTCTTTGGCAGTACGTTGAAGAAGAGAAGCTGCCTCCTCAACTGGGACCCAATCCCACCTTAAATCAGCTCAGAATGCACAAAGAAGAGATGACTAAGGCTCCCAGAGCTTTTTCCATAATACACCAAGCAATCACAGATATTATTTTTACAAAAATAGTTGATTGTGATACTGCTAAACAAGCTTGGGACAGACTCAGAGAAGACTCTCTTGGAAATGAGAGATCAAGGCAAATGCATGTCTTAAATCTCAGGAGAGAATTTGAGACTTTGAAAATGAGGGAAACTGAAACCATAAAGGAGTATGCTGATAGAGTGATGAAGGTAGTCAACCAAATAAGATTGATTGGAGAGACACTTACTGATCAAAGAGTTGTGGAAAAGATTTTAGTGAGTATTCCAGAGAGGTATGAATCAAAAATTTCTTCTCTTGAAGACTCTAAAAATCTCTCTGAACTTACTTTAACAGAAGTGGTAAATGCCTTTAAAGCTCTAAACCAAAGAAGAGCTTTAAGACAAGAAGAATCAACAGAAGGGGCTTTTAATGTGAAGCACCAAGAGAAAACTCTCAGTAGTGGCTTGGGTAGAAAGCAAGGCCTGGAGAAAAAGGAGGAAAAAAGGGAGAAAGGAAAGCAGTGGGAAAAGAAAACAAAGTTTGCTCTTTGTCCTTACTACAAGAAAAAAAATCATACTCCAAATTTTTGTTGGTTTAGGCCTAATGCAAAATGTAAGGTTTGCAATCAACAAGGTCATGTGGAAAAAGTTTGCAAGAGCAAAAGAGATCAACAAGGACAACAAGTCAGAGTAGTAAAGAAGCTTGAGAAATCAAGTGAAAATTTGTTTGTTGCCTCTTATTGTGCAAAAAGCAACAAAAAGGGTGAATGGCTAATTGACAGTGGGTGCACTAATCATATGACTTTTGATATTGATGTATTCAAGGAGTTAAACAAATCCTACTCTTCAAAAGTAAGGATTGGAAATGATGAGCTGGTCAATGTTCGAGGCAAAGGTACTGTTGTTATTAAAACTTCACAAGGTACAAAACTTATTCAAGATATTCTTTATGTACTTGATATAAGCCATAATCTGTTAAGTGTAGGACAAATGCTAGAGAAAGGATATTCTCTTCATTTTTTAGATCATGTCTGCACTATAAATGATTCTATGGGAAATAAAATAATGGCAGTAAACATGATAGATAAAAACTTTGTCATAAACTGGAATCAAACCAGTTTAAATGCCTTTCACCATCTGGAAAGTGATTCAACATTATGGCATAAGAGGTTTGGTCATTTTAGCTATTCTACCTTGAAAAATATGCAAAATAGTGATCTTGTGTTGAACTTGCCTCCTATTGAAATTCCAGAACATGTATGTGATGTATGTCATCTTGGGAAGCAAACAAAATTACCTTTTTCAAAAGGCAAATGGAGGGCCAGTGAGAAACTTCAATTGATTCATACTGATTTGTGTGGACCTATGAGTGTGCAATCATTGAATGGCAGCCTATACTTTATGCTTTTCATAGATGACTTCTCTAGATACTGTTGGATTTATTTTCTGAAACAGAAATCAAAAGCCTTAGAAGTATTCAAAGAATTTAAAGCTGCTATTAAAAAACAAATAGGAAACAAAATTAAAATGCTGAGATCAGACAATGGTAGTGATTCAAATGCATTTGCTTTATTTTGTAAACAAGAAGGGATTATGCATCAATTGACCACTCCTTACACTCCACAGCAAAATAGTGTGAGTGAGAGGAAGAATAGGTCAGTGATGGACATGTCAAGATGTTTAATGATTGAAAAAGGGTTACCAAAAACCTTTTGGGCTGAAACAGTAAATACATCAGTTTACTTGTTGAACATGCTGCCCACTAAAGCCTTGAATAATGTAACTCCCTTTGAAGTTTGGCATGGTTTTAAACCATCAATTGATCATCTCAGAATATTTGGCAGTGTATGTTATGCTCTTGTGCCAAGTGAGAAAAGGAGCAAGTTAGATAACAAATCAGAATAAGGGATTCTTGTAGGCTACAGTTTAGTTTCAAAAGGGTATAGGATCTATAATCCTAAGACTCAAAAGCTGCAACTTAATAGAAATGTTAAAATTGATGAGCTAGCTACATGGAATTGGGAAAGAAATGAAGCTGTTTTAACTGATTCCATTCAGACTACTTCAACTAGCTCTCAATTTGAAAATGAGCATGATGATGATGGTGATGAGGAAGATGTATCAATTAGAGGAACTAGATCCCTTGCAGATATTTACAGTAGGTGCAATGTAGCCTTACTTAAGCCTTATTCTTATGAGAAAGCTGTAAAAAAATTTGAGTGGAGAAAAGCCATGCAAGAAGAAATCAACATGATTGAAAAGAATAAAACATGGCAGCTTGTGAAGAAACCTGAAAATCAAAAGGTCTTAAGTGTCAAATGGGTTTATAGAATTAAATCTAATCCTGATGGCACAATCAACAAGCACAAAGCAAGGTTAGTTGTAAAGGGATACCTATAATAATATGGAGTTGACTTCACCAATACCTTTGCACCAGTTGCAAGGTATGAAACAGTTAGAATGTTGTTGGCATTGGTTGTAAAACTGAATTGGAAAGTTTACCATCTGGATGTGAAATCTGTATTCCTTAATGGAGTGTTGAATGAGGAAATTTTTATTGAGCAACCAAAAGGTTTTAAAGCTTCAAGCAAGGAAGATAAGGTGTATAAATTGTACAAGGCTTTTTATGGCTTAAAACAGGCTCCTAGAGCCTGGTATAGTCGAATTCATGCATATTTGCTACAGCAGGGATTTAAATGCAGTGAAAATGAGGCAACTTTGTATGTAAAGATGATTGGAAAGGAAGTAAAGCTTATAGTCTCTCTTTATGTTGATGACCTCTTGATTATAGGAGGAGACTTGAACTTTATTGTTGAGTTTAAGGCTTGTATGAAATCTGAATTTGATATGTCAGATCTAGGAGAAATTAAGTACTTCCTTGGACATTAGATTGAGCAAAATGATCATGGCATTTTTTTATCATAAAAGAAGTATGTTTTGGACCTGCTAAAGAAGTTTAATTTAGACAGCTGCAAATCAGTGTTTACACCTCTTGTTGTGAATGAAAAATTGGCCAACAATGATGGAGAAGACAAGATTGATGCTTCTGTCTACAGAAGCTTGGTTGGAAGCTTGCTCTATTTGTCTTCAACAAGACCTGATATTATGTTTGCTGCTTCCATGTTATCACAAGATTCATGTTTTCTCCTAACATATCACATTTTCGTGCAGCCAAAAGAGTTCTAAGGTACATAAAAGGGAGTGCAAATTGTGGTCTATGGTACTCGAAAAACCAAAGTGGAAGTTTGGTTGCATACTTAGACAGTGACTGGGCAAGAAGTGTTGAAGACTCAAAAAGCACTTCAGGCTATTGTTTTTCCTTTGGAAATGCTACTGTTTTCTCATGGAATTCCAAGAAGCAAGATGTAGTTGCATAATCCTCAGCTGAAGCTGAGTATATAGCTGCTGCAAATGCTACAAATCATGTTATATGGCTCAAGAAAATTCTAGTGGACATGGGACAATCACAGGGTGAAAGTATTCCTCTGTTTGTGGATAATAAATCTGCCATTGCTATAGCATAGAATCCAGTCCAGCACAATAGAACAAAACACATGAATGTTAAGTTTCATGCACTGAGAGAAGCTGAAAAGAATGGAGAAATTAGTCTTCATCATTGCAGCTCAAAAGACCAATTGGCAGACATCTTCACCAAGGCACTCTCAAGACCTCAATTTGAATTCCTTAAAGCTAAACTGGGTGCTGTGGACAAAGACCTCAAAGGAGGAGTGTTAGAGAATTGAGGCTCTTTGTGCCATTTTACATAATATTTACAAAACAATAGTCAAAGCAGTAGGTGTGCTTTTGGTAAAATTGCTTGATAATCCTTAATATTAGGACTTTTGCTGATTTTTGGTTGTACAAATTAAGCTTGCTGATGTCATGTACTACTCTTGGATGTATGTATAGCTCACTTACGAAAATTAAATTCAGATTTGAAGTCCATCAGCTTATATTTTTTCGCTTTCTTTCTTCCTATGTTTTTTGTCCTCTGCTCTCCGTAAGCTTACTGGATCTGAAAATTTCCAGATTTCTTTGAGTTTTATGAAACTCTTGTTTAATTCCTACTACAATATCAAAAATCATCATTTAGAGATTTTATTTAAACAAAGAAAAATTTATTTCTTTTTCTCATCTTAATTTTGAAAACTAATCATTTCCCTACTGACTTAATTCTAAAAAGTTACTTTTTTACCCCTACCATCTAGGGTTTTATATTTTAGAGTTAAAAACCACACCAAGTTTGAAATATTGCACTTACATCTCCAAAACTTCATTCCATCTTTTTGGTGACCATTCTTCTTGGCGATTCATTTCGACATGTCATCAACCCACAAATGACGCCTTCTCTCCCTCTCCAGTGGTTTTTCCACACAGAAATGATCAAAAATCCAATCAAAATGGTTGGATTTTTGCACACGGATCTATGCAAATTTGTACAAATTTATACATGAAAATCCAACCGTTTCAATAGGATTTGTGGTGCTTCCCATGTTAGGAAACCATTGGAGATGGGGGGAGATGTCACTAGAGTGAATCGTTGGGAAGAATGGTTACTAGAAAGATGGAATAAAGTTTTGGAGGTGTAAATGCAATGTTTCAAACTTTGAGAGAGACGGTTGTTAACTCTAAAATATAAAACCCTAAATGATAGGGGTAAAAAAGTAACTTTTTAAAATTAAGTTAGGAGGGAAATGATTGGTTTTCAAAACTACAGTAGGAAAAAGAAATAAATTTTTCTTTGTTTAAATAAAATCTCTAAATAATAATTTTACCCCTGACTATAACAATCAAAATTAATAGATGGGTAAGTATTTTAATTTTCAAAAGTTAATAGATGTGAGCTAAGTTTATACTAAACCTTTAGTGGAAATAAGTCTTTTGGCCATTTATTTAATTTAATGATAGTGTTCTTTTATGACTACATAGGGTATAATTTTTTTAATGTAAAAATTTTATTTTCCTCTTCTAATTATAAACTCTAATCCAATATTTTCACTTAAATCATAAATCCTGAGCTAAGATTTTCTATAATTATATATACAATGGAAAGGCCTTCATGAAGGTAATAGTACTATAATCTAAATTTTCTTCATTTTCTATTCATCTACCTACACTTTTAAAAAAAATAGATGATTTCTTCAAACAACGATAAATTCAAAAGTCTACTATTATAACGTATTTTAGTAGATGTTAAGATTTCATGAATTCAAGACTCCACTATTCTAATATTATTAGATTTTCAGTTTTCTAAGGATGAAACATGCAAACCTATGAAAAATAAAGTAAGCTCAATCTAAAAGAAAATACAAATAGAAGTTTGGTTCAACCCTATCAAAGTGACTTATTCTACAACTACTTTCGAACACTCAAACCCAACAAACACTAAAAAAGCTCACAAATCCAAAATGCCCAATTATACCATTTTAACAGTCACTAACTATTTTATCGGTATTTGGTTTTGAATAGCTTAATTTAAAACAGAGAAATTTATTTAAAAGAAAAAGTCCCTTACGAATTTTGTAAACAAGCAATGTGAGACAAATATATTTTGAGTATCTGTCACGATTGTAAAACTTTTTAATTAATTACTTGTAAAAAAAATATCTCAATAAATCTTCCAATGACTTGAATCTTCAACCACTTCAATAGTATCTTCCAATGACTTGAACCTTCTTCACTTTTTCTACAGTAGCTAGAAAACCTTCATCTTCAATATTTTTAACAACTAAGTCTCTATCAAACATGTACAAGCGATTTTTAATCATATTTCATCGTATAATCACACTACCATTCTTATACACTTTGCAGCAATCAATTTGTCCAATGTATGTATTCCTACAAGAGCTAACTCACCTAAAGCAATTAAATTGTATCTAAATCTTGGCACATACCTCACATGACAAAGAGTCCTAGTAACACCATTGTGAAATCTAAGGCAAACACTCCTATGCCTTTAAAACTGCACCTTTTCCTTGTTGCTAACTATTGGAAATGATATCCCAAATCAAGGCTAAGATCAAGTGTTGCCATTTATTTCTTATACTAATTTTGTAAACGTCTTTATTGGTTGATTTATTTTCTTAACATAGCATAGATTATACAATATATATATGTAGTTGTGCAAAGTGAATATTAATATAAAAAGTAGAAAATACAAAAAGTCCTCTTTACAACCTTCTTTTGAGCTCTTTGATCAATCTCTCAATTGTGTCTTTTTTCAACCAATCTCTCAGTTGATTATTCTCTGTTCACTCAGTTTTTGGCATGGTGCCAGAGCACCTATGAACTACCTCTTTGATCTAGTCAACTTGCTTTCTAAGATGTTCTTCTGACGATCTCTCCACCTTCCAATTTACTGTAAGAAAGACATAAATTTTGTAAGATTTTTTAAAACTCATCTTAGAACAAAACTTCTCTTTTACACTTAAGAACTTCCCAACACACTCAAATCAAACCAAATGGCCATCACAGAACCTAATAATCAATCAAGCCAGAGTTTTGACCTAAACCCTGAACTACAGACACAATCTTTTCACCTTATACCCATAAATAGAAACAAGTCTTAACCAAGATACATGCCTTATGCACCTCCTTCCGATAGTTCAAAACTTTTTATGATCAAATAAACCTTGATTGGAACCAAAAATTATGCCCAATGGGCTAGAGACTTTAAAAGAGCACTCATTGCAAAAGATAAGATTGGGTTCTTAGACAGCCTTATACCCATGCCGACTGAACCCAATCTCGCTCATTTTTGGGTTCGATGCAATACTCTAGTAAGAGAGTGGATAAGTAATTGCTTATCAAAAGAAGTTGTTGGGGGGGTTACTGCCGTCAGAAGATGCTCGTAAACTCTAGGAGTTCATTAAGGATATGTATAGAACGTTGGATCTTGCAAAGATCTATACAATTACACAAAACCTTGTTGAAATACGGTAGAATAATCAAAGCGTCACCACATATTACAACAAGCTTTCAACGACATAGAATAAGTTAGATGTCGTTGAAGAGACGATTGTTGTATCGTCTAACATACTCCATCAAATCCAACATGCAAAAAACAAAAAAGGTTCACAGATTCTTGATGAGATTAAACGATGGATTTGTGGCCTTTCAAACTCAAATTCTCTTTTCTATGGCTCTACCATTACTTCAGCGAGCCTATTAGTTAGCCATCTAGGATGAAAACCAATGAAGTATTAGACACGATGACATGAAGGGGGCTTACACACTCAATTCCCTATCAACACAAAAAAGCAAAAATGGTAAATGAGGCATGAATGATTTAAGGTTAAATGATGGCTTGCTTTTATGTGGGAAAATGGACAGTCAAGATGGCACAAAGTCATCCAATGGCTATTATTCACGTATGACACAAAATCAAAGGGCCTTCAAGCTTTCAGTAACTATCAACAAAGCCCTTATTTTTCTCCAAGGTTATATCAACCTCCTACTTCTTTCAATAATCACGATTTTCCCCATAAACAAAAAGGCAAACTTTATTGTGACAATTGTAAGCGACGTAACCACACTAAAGACACATGTTGGAAATTGCATGGTCATCCTAGATCTAACAAAACCAAAGCAAAAGAACCTATGACAAACCAAATGGCTCTAATTTCAAGTAGTCCAGATTCCACGATCGAATTAACTCCTAACCAATAAAATTAACTAATCTAACTTCTAAACTAATTTCCAAAGAGAAGTGATGCTTTCATTACATATGTAGGTACAATTTTATGCCTTAATACCTTTTCTACTAATATATGGATTATAGATTCAAAGGCTAATGACCACATAGTTTGTATTCTAGACCTTTGTACCAATAGAAAAAACTTATCACATTCTACACCCGTTAAATTACCCAATAGGACCATTGCTCAAGCTAAACAAATAGGTGATGTCAAATTAGACCAACTCACCCATAAAAACGCCCTTTATATCCCTACATTCCAATTCAATCTCATCTTTGTATCCAAACTATGTGGAGACAATAACTATGTCTTGACCTTTCTCCTTACTTTGTGTGTCTTTTAGGACCTTCTGAGTGGCACTCTGATGAGCTTGGGTAAAATACAACATGGACTATACTACTGGACACCAATCCCCAAGACTTTACATTTTGCAAAAAACAATTGTATTACGTTCCCATCTTCTTGTAATACAATTCAAAGTAATAAAAGATCTTTTATTTTACATCAACAATAGGGTCATAGTTATACCATTCCTTGTCCAACATGTCCCATATGTTCTCTTGCAAAATAATCACGCATTGTGTTTCCCAAAAGCTCATTTATTACAACCAAACCTTTTCAATTAGTACACTTGGATGTATGAAGACCAAATAATACTCCTAATTGTGATGGTTCAAAATATTTCCTCACCATAGTAGACGATGTTTCCTATGCGACATGGTTTTACCTAATGAACTCAAAAGCCCAAACAAATTTTTTTTTTTTAAATTTGTGTCCATGGTCCATACTCAATTTCATACTAAAATCCAATGTATTCGAATAGACAATGCCCGAGAGTTTTCAATCATGACATCACATTTTTTCTTGATTCACATGGCATCCTCCATGAAAGTTCTTGTACCTACATGCCATAACAAAAAGATATTGTAGAAAGAAAACATAGACATCTTTTAGAAGTAGTCCATGCCTTTAAACTTCAAGCTCAAATTCCATCTCACTTCTAGGGCAACTATATGGTCATGGCAACCTACCCAATTAACAGGATGCCAACTAAAGTTTTAGATGGAAAGACACCTTATGAGCTTTTATTTGGCAAGAAACCAGACACCAACAATTTAAGGGTATTTGGGTGTCTCTATTACTCAACCAAACTTCAACACCTTGATAAGTTTGACACCAGAGCTACTCGTTGTGTCTTCATGGGATACCCCATGCTATAGAAAGGATATTGGTTGTATGATTTGGAGAGTAACAAATTGTTTTGTTAGCAAAGATGTTGTTTTCCATGAGGACAAATGTCCTTTTGCCGATATGGATAGAAACCTAGCTTTTACGTCCTCACCACAAACCTTGATAACCATAAACATTCCTGTTATTCATCCAGAATATAATATTGTTCTTGTTAATCATACTGAATTAATATCTGAATCATCTTTAACTGATGTTTCACTAACTTCTGACTTAACGGCTTCAGTTCCTTTAAGACGTTCATCTAGAACCATCAGACCTCTTAGTTGGCATATTGACTATATATGTCTTGTAGCATCCATAGAACCATATCTCATTTCTAATTACATCAGTTATGACAGATTGGCCCCAACACATAAAACTTGCATCAACAATATCTCTAAACATTGAAAACCCACTTCGCATTCTGAAGTTGTTCAATCTCATCATTGGAGACAAGCCATGGTTGATGAACTTCAAGCCTTGTCTCTTAACAAAACATGGGATTTGGTGCCAAGACCGCCTTATAGAAAATTTATCAGATGCAAATGGATAGTTAAAATAAAATATTGTGCAGATGGTGCTATTGAACACTATGAAGCCTGTTTGGTTGCCAGAGGCTTCACCTAACAAGAGGGTCTTGATTATCAAGAAACATTTTCTTCTGTTGCCAAAACATGTGACTATTTGCATATTTATTGTAGTTGCTACTTCTTATGACTGGCTACTCTACCAAATGGATATTCACAATGCATTTCTCCATGGGGACCTAGATGAAGAAATATACATAAAAGTTCCACTAGGTAGTCATAGACAGGGGGGTAACCTAGTATGTCATTTACAAAAGTCATTATACAGCCTAAAACAAGCCTCCCAATAGTGGAACTCAAAACTCACAGAAGCATTGATCAATATAGGTTTTCATCAATCAAAACATGATTATGCTTTCTTTACAAGAAAGCAAGAAAGTTCCTTCACATGCCTGCTTATTTATGTGGATGATATTCTTATCACTAGAAATGACAATGCAACCATAGAAAAGGTGAAACATCATCTACATAAAACATTCAAAATCAAAGATCTAGGAGTGCCAAAATATTTTTTGGGTATTAAAATTGCTAGATGTAAAAGGGCATTTAGCCAAAGGAAGTACACCTTGTAACTCATATTAGATACTGGGATGTCAACATGTAAGCCAAGCATTGTTCCAATGGAACAAAATGTCAAGCTCACTAGCTAAAAGTATGATCTTAATAGACAATTGCCAGAGGATGATCGGTTGTTAAAAGACTACTCTGAGTATCAACGTTTGGAGGATGACTTATCTATCTCACGATAAACCGACCAGACATTAGTTATGTCGTGCAGATTCTCAATCAATTCATGCATGCTCCTAAGTAGTCTCATATGTTAACTCAAGGAGTTTTTATGCTCTTATTTTGATGATAACAAACTAATATGTCCCTTAGCATATTAACTAATGATTTTACTTGAGTGTGAGTTTAGATTGCAAAAATTTATCTAATGCACTTGAAGGAGTTTCAAGATGAAAATGAAGACAAGTCTCAAGTAAAGAATTCTTGAAGATTTGAAGTGAAACTCAAGTTTAGGTAGATATATTTGGAGCATTCGTTCAAATTCGTTTTCTGGAAAACAAAAATGGCTAGTCTTTGTGCACAACGGTAACTTTCCTTATTTTCCCCTATATAAACCCAATCAAATTCGTTCAAAAAGAACCTTTGCCACCAAAAACTTTCACATATTTGAGAGCAAATTAGTTTTTGAGCTATTCACTTGCAAATTCTCTTCTCTAATCAAAACCCTTGCTCATATACTTTGTAATTTCATTTGTATTGGGTTGTACTAAGCTTAACTTTCATATACACTCTTTGAGAGAGATCACACTTTGAATTCATACTAAAATCCATACTATAAAAGAGTGAGGTTTACTCTTAGAGAGATTAGAAAATTTCTAGTGAGAGAAATTAAGCTTTAACACTTATAAAGGTTGATAGCACCTTGAAAGTTATTTTGTTGTAAAGAAAAGCTTGGTTGAGGCTTTGGTCAACCAAAGATTAGTGGAATACTCCAAGGGAGAAAGCTTGGAGGAGTGGACATAGGTCGGGTTTAGCCGAACCACTATACATCGTGTGTTTGATTTTCTCTTCCCTTAAACTCATACTTTATATTATGTTATTTTGATTGTACTGATTATTTGAAATATTTTTGTTATTCTCATAAATTGGATTAAAAATAGGCAATATTTATTTATTTGAATAAATTGTTTTAATTCTCTAATTTGGTAAAGATTGTTTTAAATTGTCTAATTCACCCCCCTCTTAGGCCATTCGATCCTACATCATATGGATGCTACTCTCAAGGTTATCAAATATCTAAAGGGATGTCTGGGTCTAGGGTTGTTATTTCCATAGAATAACGACTTGAAAATGATAGCTTATTGTGATTCAGACTGAAGAACGTGTCCCATGACAAGAAAATCTCTCACAGGATTTTGCATAAAACTTGGAAAATCACTCATATCATGGAAAACAAAAAAACAATCTACTGTTTCTCTATCTTCAGCAAAAGCCGAATACAAAGTTATGGCAAAAACCACATGTGAGATAGTTTGGGTACGTGGTCTATTAAAGGATCTTGGAATTGAAAACTTAGAACCGATCAATCTCTTTAGTGATAACAAAGCAGCTAATGACATCTCAGCCAATCCGATCTTTCCGAAAAGAATAAAGCACATAGAGATCGACTGTTACTTTGTCAAGGATAAAATATAGGAAGGGATGATAAAGCCTTGTCATATCTGGACATCAGAACAACCGGCAAACATCTTTACTCAACCCTTGAGTTCCAAACAACATTTTTATTTTCTACACAAGCTTGGGGTTTATAACATTTACAAACCACAAGCTTGAAGGGGAGTATTGGAAATGATATCCCAATTCAAGGCTAAGATCCAGTGTTATTGGGAATGATATCTCAAATCAAGGCTAAGATCAAGTGTTGCTATTAATTTTTCATACTAATTTTGTAAAAGTCTTTATTGGTTGATTTATTTTCTTAACATAGCATAGATTATACGGTATAAATATGCAGTTGTGTGAAGTGTATATTAATATAAAAAGTAGAAAATACAGAAAGCCCTTTTTCAAACTTCTTTTGAGCTCTTTGATCAATCTCTCAATTGTGTCTTTTGTCTACCAATCTCTCGGTTGATTATTCTCTGCTTACTCAGTTTTTGGCACTAAACATGATATCGTTAGTGGTTTATGACATTAGAATCATACACGGGCAATGGCATTGGAATCAAACAAGAAGTTGCATTAAAGGTCATTGTAATTTTCAGGTTCATTGTGATAAATACTGCATTACCAGGTTTAAATCGCATTTAAGTTCATTGTGATAAACAATGCAATTTTAAGGAACAAATATTGATACCAGACCACTAAATTTTGGAGTCTTACCAGGCCAGTGATAAACACCGCCGTTTTAAGGTTCAAACATTGTCGTCAGACCATTGAATTAAGATTGAAACACAACATTTTGGGTTTAAATATCATCGAATGCATTACCATTTCCACACTACAATTTCTGGAATGTTGGAAAGTATAAACACTGGATTAAGAAGTGTAGACACTGCAACTTCAATTTTCAACGTACAGATGCAAAAAAATGTAATGCATAAATCTGGAATGTGACTAATGAGTTTCAAACAATTTAGCCTTAATTATGTTGGTAAATTGGTATATTAACCTTTATTATGCTGATTAAATTTGAGTTTTTATATAAGGAGTGATTTTGTACATTCAGTTATATAATATAAATTTGTGATTTAAACGTATATTAAATCATGATGTTATTTTTACCATTATACTAAAAAAAGGGTAAATCAGTCATATATTTTAAACAAATATAGACACTAATAAAAGTGGATGATAGGTGTGAATTTTGTTTTTTCAAACTTAACGGATGGAAATTTGTTATTTCAGCAAACCTTAAGGGGAATAATCTTTCAGCCTAATACAAAATCTACTTCAAGACACTTGTAAACTAGTTTAGATTCATATCTATAGGACATAACATCGACATTGATTTTTAGTGTTAATGGTGGTATGATTTTAAGAATCAAAGGCGGCTGGTAAACAGAGATCAAGTCGTAGTTTGCCTTGTAATTAGTCAATGATTCACTAACTGCTACGCTTCCTTGTTTCTAAAATTATTCGACCTCAGTCTTGCCACCTTCGGCCATTGATTATCCTGAAATGTCTATCTTGAAAATTCAGACGCATTCATTGTTTTAAAAAGCTGAATAATCTCGTATTTATGTAACAAAATAATAAAACAAAACCAAAACCCGCTAGCGATGATCAATCTTATTCCAGTCTCTGTGGGACTATTTGCTTGTGATCTAACACACTACCACTCGATTAAAAGAAAGGAAGATAAACATAAAATCTGAAAATTAAAAAAAAAAAAACAACTTAATTAATTTACTTATCAGAAAAATTATTCCATCCTAAAATAGTCTGAATTAGAGTTTAAAATTTTGACAAAGCGAAATTATCATGTTATCTGTATGCTAAAAAATTAGAAATCATTATAAAATGTTAGTATGAGAAAATGAGAAAACAAACATGCATATCGAGCGTATAGAAATAACATGACATATTTTCTTACTAGAACTTTCCCTTTGAAAATATATACCATTGTCACTAAAATGGAATTTTGTAAGGTGGGCAAGTAAGAGTTGAGTTCACTTTGGGCTTGAATCTGAGCTCGGTTTTTGGGTTGAAAAGAGCAATCTATTAATGCTTGACATGTGGGTTATCTCTTCAAAATTGAAATCTAAACCTAGAAGCACTATAGGGTTGGTTCTGGGCTAAATTAGGTCTGTATTCACTCTGCAGAGAACTAAGGTCTTCAAGAAAGATTTCTCTGACCGAAGCCTTGATGAAAGATTTAGCCCATACAATATAATGACTGCTTAGAACTGATGTTGATTTTGATTTTAAAGTGCACATCTTTCATGTAATGTAAAACACGTATATTTAGTAGAGGAGGCTGAAGAATTATAAACAAGGTTTTATTCATGTTTCATGAGTTTTATTCGTGTAAAGATAGAATGTATTGGAAACCTCAGATTCAATCGAGCTCTTGATAGACTATAATTGCATCTAAAGGTGAATTAAAATTAAAATTTAAAGTGGCATTAGCAATATTTAAATAACTAAGGTATGACGATCACAATGTCTTTTTTATCATTGAATTAAGTCTTCAAGTAATTACCCAATTCTTTCTGTTGTCTCCTTGGCCTAATATCTTCACCCAATTGAGGCATAGAAAAAAGAAGGCTGGCGCTTATTAACTATTCATAATGCCTCATTTCCTTTGGATGTTTTTTTGGATAGAGCTCATTGTTGTAAGTAGAGATGAGCGATCCAGCATTTTGCTTAAAAAAATTAATAAAACTATGTGCACAAACAATGATTTTTCATAATATGATTAGGGTTTATTTTATCTTTAATTTTTAATTATTCAATTATATGATTATACATTGTTGTTTATACAGAAAAATTGTGTACATAACACTTCTCTAAAAAAATAGGAAGCAGAATCGGTTAGTTTCCAAAAAAGAAACCTATATTGATATGAACTTACCTGAAACCTATCCAAAAAATTCCAATTTCAGTTTTTGATGTCATCAATATAAGCTGACTTAGACACATTATGTTTAAGCAAACACTTAGAATAGATTCTAATATAATTTGAAATGTCAAGTGCAAAGCAATTTAATATAAATTTGGTTTAGCAAAATCTACTCGAGTAGCATATAAACGTAAAAGTTAAATGAAAAAGAAATAAATGAGATCAACAGGGCACAAAATCTAATAATAAAAATTACCAAAAAAAAAAAACACTTCTTAAATAAACAAATGTACATCATGTAAATAAGTAGCCATTATTCCTTCTTTCTCCTCTCAATCATCCTCTTTTCCCAAATCTTATCTTCTGTTTGTCTCTATCTCTACAAACCATTTATGCATTCATTTTCTAAAAATTTTAATTTGGTCTCCGTTGTTCTTCTCTTGGTTGTATTTGGGACAAAGAAAGCAAAACAGTGATTGAAAATATCAGTCGGCATTATTGCACGTGAATGTAAATGGACTAAGTTGTCAACAACAAAAGCATAGCTTTTCTTGATTTATCGGTTGGGCACCCAAAACTTAATTTTAGAGTGGATTTTGCATTGATTCCTATTCTTTGTGGATAAAATAGTAGGAGCACATAGTTGATACTTAGGACTCACCATCATTCACATGAGAGTTTAATATCGATTCTAGATGACAAAGATAGCATAGGTCAAGACTAATGGCTTTTTGGAAAATTCAGCAAATGTTAATAGTAGAATCTTCTACTTACTGAATATTTTATCACTCACTCCTATATTTTTATATATGTAAGTACAGATGATCGTGATGACTACAAGACGAGGGATAGTTAGTGAAGGCTTTTCTATCATTCAACTTTTATTATTTATATTTTATGAAAATTTTCCATTTATGTTTTGGACTGCATAATATAACTCTTTCAGCTCATATTTTATATTTTAAGACATCTTTTGATACTTTGGCCAAATGTTTTAATAAAGGCATTTTGGTCATTTTTTAAAAATTAATAAATGATGATTATTCAAAGTTTTATTACAGTTATTTATGGGTTTAAAATGTTTTGAAAAGTCAGGCACGTTTAAGTAGTCAGTTTGGTGATGTCTTCCTCTGGAGGGCAATAGTTTTAGAGAGGAGTATTACATTGAATCTAAATTTTCTAAGATAGAGAAAACCATCGAATTAGATGGTTCAAAGTTGAAAATTTCAAAAGAAAGTCTCTAATAGATTAAATGTAGAATGAGAATTTTTAGTAATCATTTTAACTCAATTGTTTGTTCTTATTTTGTAATAGTAGTAGTTTGATGAAATAAGGTATGTAATTGTTGTGATTGCACTGGTACTAAAATAGGGTGGGAAAATATAATATGAGTATTTTAAATTGACATTGTATACATTTGATTGTCTAAGGGTGTGCCACTGTTGTTATTATATAGCATCTGGTATGTTAGGTCTACATTCTTGGGAAATCAAGTACCTTCCAAGAGTGACTTTGGGTGTTTGAACACCGAAGAGGTAGTGATGTAGAAGTTGGAAGTGACGAAGTTGGTGGATGTTGGAGGATGAATTTTGGTTTGGTAGAGTGGAGAATGGCCTAGACAAGACGAGGAGGATGGAGGCAATAAAGATGAAGATAAGGATGTTAGGGAAGATTCGATGCAAGAGTCTATAGCGTTTCATGTGATAGGAAATGTAGTCCTTGAGTAAAATAACAAGGGTAATATAGTAATTATAGACTATATCCCAATTTCTATTAAGGGTATTTGATTTTGGGTGGTAAAATATTATTTATTCAATCAAGGGGTGAAAAAGTGCTTTTAGATCAAATATTGGGTGAGAAAATGTAAATTGCTCAAAAAAAAAAAGTAAAATGGAACCCCCAAAAAATGGGGGGCAAAAAAAAAGTAATAATGTCACGCTATCTTCAAATTTGGAGAATTTAGACCAAGGTTAATCAAAGCATCTAATATTTTAAGGTAGTTATCCTAGCTTTGAACTTCAATATTTGTAAGAAAATAGATTGATTATTTAAAAAGATCCATCGCCTGAAACAGAAAAACTCAAAAGAAAGTTCAAGAATTATAAACAAAGTTTAGTAGAGGAGGCTGAAGAATTATAAACAAGGTTTTATTCATCTTTCTTGAGTTTTACTGTTGTTAAGATAGAATGTATTGGAAGCCTAAAATTCAATCAAGCTCTTGATAGAATGTAATTGGAACTAAAGGTGAATTAAATTTAAATTTTAAAGTGACATTAGAAATATTTAAATAACTATGGTATGATGATCACAGTTTGTCCTTTTTATCATTGAATTAACTCTTCAAATAGCTACTCACTTCTTTCTATTGTCTCGTTTTGAGGCTACAAGAAAACAATGTACAGAAGAAAAGGCTCTCGCCTATTAACTGTTAAAAATGCCTTTTGTCCTTTGGAAGTTTTTTGGGTAGAGCTCATGGTCATGAGTAGAGATGAGCGGGTCTAAGTATTTTGCTAAAAAATTAAGAACAAGAATTGGTTAATTCCCAATTTTAGGTACCAAAACCGGAACCTATATGGATATGAACCTATTCGGAATCTACTCAATTAATTCTGATTTCAGTTTTTGATACTATCGATAAACTGACTTGCACACGTTATGTTCAAACAGATGCTTGAATAGATTCTATTATAATTTGAAATGTCAAGTGCAAAGCTACCTAATATAACTTTGGTTCAGCAAAATCTACATTAGTAGCATTTAAGCATAAAAATTAAATGGAAAAGATAGAAATGAGATCAACTAGGAACAAAATCTAATAATACAAAAATACAAAAAAAAAAAAAAAAATTAACTCTGCCTAACTTGGAGAGAGGACATGACGTCTTCAAAAAGCATGAGGCTCATTTGTACAAGACTAGAAGAAATCAATAGCCATTATTCTTTCTCCACTTCATCCTCCCCACTTCCCAATCTCGTCTTCTCTGGTCTCTGTCACTACAAACCGTTTAGACATTAATTTTTTGAAAGTTTAATTGGTGTCCTTTGTTCTTCTCTCGGTTGTATTTGGGGAAAGGGAAGCAGAACAGTGATTGAAAATATGAGTCGGCATTATTGTACATGAAAGTAAACGAACCAGGTTGTCAACAATAAAAGCACAACTTTTCTTGATTTATCGGTTGGGTACTTGAAACTTAATTTTAGAGTAGGTTTTGAGCCGGTTTCTATTCCTTTTGGGTAGAATTGGACAATATTCGAAACCTATCATTCAAAAAATTGAACATGAAATCTACTTATTGTGGTAGGTTGGTTTTGGGTAGGAACTAGGATTAATAATTAATTGACTGTTATACACAAGGTGGCTTCCCATGACAAGAACACGCTGGCATAGATAATTCTCCATATATGACTTTGAGTGTGAATATATTTGATGCAATATGGAGAGAGTCAAAAATTTAGGCTCTAAATGCCCCCTTTCTATTTGTATTTTGATGATCCAAATAAGAAATCTATATAAATATTTCTCATCTTCCTCTCAATTATCTTCTCTTAATTTCTTCCTTTATAATATTCGTCTCTCAACTCTTCTTTCTTAAGATATTTTAATATTATTATTATATTTATAATACATTATCAATATTATTAGCTCAAATGTATTTTAATATTAGTTATCTTTCAATTATATTGATGTTCTATTTGTATGATACAAATAATGATATCTCAATTATAATATTATCCTATTTGTAAAATACAAATCATGACTATTTTAATTATTTTTATTTCTTTAATCTTTCCATTATATTCCGTTTGCAAAAAACAAACTGTACTTATGTCAATTTTTATAATTGTTTCATATTTGTAAATGCAAATTATAATTATTTATCATTTGCAATCTGAAGTTTGCAAAATTATGAACTTAGACCCTAAATCTTGAATATCATTTGTAACCAAAAGTTTACAAAATCATGAATCTATACCTGAAGTTTTGAATATCATTTGAATATATATTTATATTATGATAATTGTATCCGATTTGTAACTTAAAGTTTGTAAAATCGTGAGAATATATATTTATATATATGTGGGCTCGAAGTCCCAAATTTCAACAAAATATTTATTTATTTTATATTAACTATATCACATTTGTAACTTAAAGTTTGTATAAATTGTGAAAAAAAATATGGATTCAAAGTCTAAAATATAATCAGAATTAAAGTTTTAAATAATATAATATTCTGAATACTAATTACAAAGCTAAAAGTTTTGTAAATATAGGATAATATATAAACCTAAAATTTCAAAAATTAATTTCAATAGTTCTCCTACAAAACTAGTTGTTTTGTAAATATGAGATAATATTTTAACTTAAAATTTTAAATTAAACTCAATATATTTTCTATAAAACCAAAAGTTTTGTGAATATAAAATAATATTTGAACTTAAAGTTCCAAAATTGGATGGATAATATTAAATGAGGTTTTTATATGATTTTTCATCTATAATTTATGAGCCTTGAAAAAGTGATTAAATAAAATATCCTAAAATGACAAATCCAAGACTGCTATTTTATCAGTATCACATCCCCGAAGGATTGCAAATCGAATATTTAGATATAATAGTAGATCCATTAAATTTGTGAAAAAATTTAAAAGATAAATTTGAACATCAGATTTAATAATATTTTTAATGGCTCTGTTTTTTAGTACAACTCTATTATATTCTAAATTTTTCCTCAACTAAGGTTATGTAAAAAAAAAATATTTTCCACTTTTTATTTTTATAATATGCTCATATAGTAGCAATATCGAGAAAAGAAATTCTAAATTAATGTTATATTTTCTTGTTAAAGAAAAACCATCAAGCTTGCCCTACAAGCACTGCATTGTTCTTTAAAATGAACGCAACTACTAGTAGTAGTCATCATGGGTATGAGTACAGTCATGGATAAAATAATTTTCAATTTAAAGATGGTTATAATAGAAAATTTTAGTCATACCACCAAAAGTGAACCAAGATTGAATTGAAAAAAAAAATAATATAGAGTAAACCATAAAACAATTGGTGTAGTTGTAAATACTATTGGTCGTATACCTATAGTACATACAAACATTGGGTGGATCTATATTAACCATCCATTAAAATTAAATTTATTGATGATTTAGATCCTGTCGATCTAACGAAATCTTGATGTTTCAAAACATCTTTCAAAAATAAAAAAATATAGGTCACTTGACTAGCGACATAAATACCCAAGATTTTTATAATTAAAATATATCATATATAATTATTTTGTGTTTTATTATTATGTTCTCTTTCCTTTCACTATTTTGTGTATGTTATAACTAACTTAATTTTTAAATGAAAGAATATGGACTTCAAAATTGAAGTGTTGACTTCAAAAGCTGATGATAAAGACATGTGTTTGATAGATAGTGCAATGATGCAAATAATTCTCAAGAAAAAAAAAATTAACTTTAACACTGATTGAAGCTAAAAGAAACACTATATCAAGATCAATAAATCTTATTAAAGACTCCGAAAGAGCTACAATTTCGTTAAAAAATATATCAAATTAAGTATCAATAATGCATTATATTCAAATAGATCTAGAAGAAATCTACTTTGTTTTAAAGAGATAAGAAATAATGGTTATCACATTGAAACCATGAGTGAAAATGGTATAGAATTCATTTGTATAACCGGTAATACTTCCAAAAGAAGGTTTATACTAGAAAAATTATCCACTTTATCATCTAGACTGTATCATACAATCATAAAGGCAATTAAAACCTATATAGTATTAAACTAGAAGTTCTCTTATCCAAAAGTATTTATGCTTTGACATAACTATTTAGGTCACCCAAGATTTACAAGGGTGCATAGGATTATTGAAAATTCACATAAACATGCATTAAAGAATCACAAGATTTTATTGTCCAATAAAAAATTTTACATCGTCTGTTCATAAGGCAGATTAGTAATCAGACTGTCTTCTTTCAAAATTGAAGTTGAATTTCTATCATTCTTATAAAGAATTCAAGAGGCTATGTGGACCCATTCATCCATCAAGTGGGCCATTTTGTTATTTTATGGTCTTTCCTAATGCGTCTACATGATGGTCACATGTTTGTTTATTGCCAACTCGAAACTTTGTCTTTGATAAACTATTAACTCAAATTGTCAAATTAAAGATATATTTCGTAGATTATTCGATTAAGTCAATACAATTAGATAATGTTGGTGAATTTACATCCAAGACATTTGGTGATTATTGCATGTCTATAAGGATTGTTGTTAAACATCTAGTCTTGCATGTCCACACTCAAAATAGATTAGCTAAGTCTCTTGTCAAACGTCTCTAGATAATTGCACTTATTTTATTATAAAGAACTCAATTACTAACTTCTATGTAGGGACATGCTATATTACATGTTCAGTGTTAATTCACTTACGACCTTCTTTTTATCATCAATATTTTCCTTTACAATTGGTTTTTGATCACCAACTTGATATATCCTATATGAGGATATTTGGTTGCATTGTATATGTCTTTATTGCATCTTCTCAATGCACAAAAATAGGACCTCAATATTGTTTGAGAATTTATGTTAGATATAATTCATCATCCATTATCAGGTATCTGGAACCATTAATAGGTAATCTTTTTATTTAACGATTTATAAATTGTCACTTTGATAAGACAACATTCCTACCTTTAGGGGAAAAGAAAATGCCTCATAAAGTTAGACATAAACTTACTTGATATGTACTTACCATACCTCATCTAGATCCTCACACATTCCAAAGTAAAACTAAAGTATCAATGCACTAACAAGAATTAATATGACTATTGAATAGTCTATTTAAGTCATTACTGGTCAATCTACTGCATGCCAAAAGCATGGTAAACCTATTGGATCGAAAGTTACTATCCCTCGAAAAAGAAAGGCAAATAATCAAACAGATTTAATCATGAAGATCCTAAAATGAATGAAAAATCTATACTTTCTATTATTTATCCAAAAAAGGTTATAGTCCCTAAAGAGGCTCGAGCCCACTAAAGTGGCACAAACCCTTAAAGAATAGAAAAATAAAAATACTGAAATATTTTTAAATTATGCTTATACATAAAAGATATGGAACCATGAAATGGTTAACACTGATGATGTATTCTCATTTGTAGTAGCTACTGAAATTATGAATGATGATGATTTTGAACTACATACTGTGGACGAGTGTTGAAAAGACATTATTGACCTAAATAGAAAGAAACAATCTGAGTATAATTAGTTTTTTTGGCAAAACATCAAATGTTTGAACCTATAGTCCCAACAGCTAAGGAAGTATAACCCATTGGATATAAATGGGTATTTGTGAGAAAAAGAAATGAGAAAAATATAATTGTTAGATATAAAGTAAGATTTGTAGCCTAGGGTTTTTCCCAAAGACCAGGTATAGACTTTGATGAAACATATGCATCTATGATAGATATAATCACATTTAGATATTTGATTAACTTAACAGTCTCAAAAGGATGGGATATGAACCTAATTGACGTAATGACTACTTATTTTTATAGAAACTTAGATATTTAAATTTATATGAAACTCTTTGAAAGATTTAAATTACCTGAAACAAAAAAGATTAATCTAAAAGGCATGTGCTCAACTAAATTACAAAGATCATTGTACGGATTAAAACAATCTGAAAGAATGTGGCATAATCACCTTAGTCAATATTTTGAAAAAAAAAAAAGGTTATGTGAATGACCTTATATGCGTATGTGTCTTTATCAAAAGGTTAGAATCAAGATTTGTCATTGTAGTAGTTTATGTTGATGACATGAATTTAATTGAAACTCTTGAAGAGCTATCAAAAAAATTTAAATATTTGAAAAAAGAATTTAATATGAAGGATGGGATATGAACCTAATTGACGTAATGACTACTTATTTTTATAGAAACTTAGATATTTAAATTTATATGAAACTCTTTGAAAGATTTAAATTACCTGAAACAAAAAAGATTAATCTAAAAGGCATGTGCTCAACTAAATTACAAAGATCATTGTACGGATTAAAACAATCTGAAAGAATGTGGCATAATCACCTTAGTCAATATTTTGAAAAAAAAAAAAGGTTATGTGAATGACCTTATATGCGTATGTGTCTTTATCAAAAGGTTAGAATCAAGATTTGTCATTGTAGTAGTTTATGTTGATGACATGAATTTAATTGAAACTCTTGAAGAGCTATCAAAAAAATTTAAATATTTGAAAAAAGAATTTAATATGAAGGATTTGATGAAAACAAAATATTGTATCAGCTTGCAGATCGAGCACAATTTAAATGGAATACTTATCTATCAATTAGCGTATATTGAAAATTTGTTAAAATGTTTTAATATGGATAAAACTAATCCCTTGAACACCCTAATAGTTGTTCGGGCTCTCGATCCAAACAACTATCCATTTCATCTTGAAAAAGAAGATGAAAAGATACTCAGTCCTGAATTATCGTATCTTAATGTCATTAGAGCCCTATTATATTTGGTCCAATGCATTAGACTGAATATATCTTTTGCAATGAATTTATTGGCCTAATTTAGCTTTGCACCAACCCATCACTATTAGAACGGAATTAAGCATATACTCTATTACCTATGTGGAACTAAAGATTTGAGATTATTATATTATGTTAAATCCCCTAAAAATCCTAGTTTGGTTAGATATGCAGATGTTAGTTATCTTTTTTATCCTCATAAGGCCTAGTTTAGACAAAATATGTTTTTACTTATATTAACATAGTGATATCATCGTGCTCCACCAAACAGACTTCAGTTGCAACATCTTCAAATCATTCAAAGATTCTAGCTCTCTATAAAGTTAGCCAAGAATGCATAGGGTTACAATCTGTCATCCATCATATCTAGAATACATGTGTTCTTCATTCTATAGTAGACATTGGTATATGACGACTTAACAAACAACCAAATTAATCCCACTACAATCAGGGGAAACATTCATCAGAAGTAGCATTTATCAAAAAAGTAAATTTTTTAAGTTTATTACATATTGGACAAAATGTGCACAGTACTCTTTTTTCCTTCACTAAGTTTTGTCCCACTAAGTTTTCCTAATAAAGTTTTTGATGAGACAGTTTAAGCATTTCAACTCTACTTTATAGGACATTAAATAATTATATTTTTTTGCTTTGGTTTTTATCCCATTAGGATTTTCCTTATCAAAGCTAATAAAATTATTTATAAGTGATGGAAATCCAATGAGGAGTATTATAAACAATGTGGCTTCGCACCATAAGAACATATTGGCATGGATAAGTCTCCATATATGACTTTGGGTGTGAATACATTTAATGCAATATGGAGAGAATAAAAAATTTAGGCTCTAAGTACTCCTTTTCTCTTTGTTTTTTGATTATCCTAATAAGGAATCCATCCATATACATATTTCTCAACTTCCTCTCAATTTTCTTCTCTTAATTTTTTCTGTTATATTATCTATCTCTCAACTCTTCTTTCTATAGATATTTTAATATTATTATTATATTTATAACATTGACAAAATAATTGATGAATTATTAATCTAAGATTTTATACAAACCTTGAAATTGTTGTTCTTGGTTACAATTCATTGGTTGGACTTATTCCAATATGGTAGAAACATGGGGCTTTAAACTAGCAACATATATAAATAATTGAAGTAGTGTTTACTTATATTTTTGTGTTTCAATTATCTTCAAAAACAAAGAACTAGGAAATAGCCAACAAGTGTTGTGAAATTACATGTGAAGAGGTATTAACTAAAGTTTAGCTAGAACCAAAATTGATGAAAGGGAAATAAGTTCCCCTAAAAGAATGCTAAATCACTGTAAATTTAATGGTGACAAAGCCCACAAAAGGTCATAATAAAATCCTTTTCAAACACCATTGAAAGAAAATCCAACCATCACGCTGTAAGAGAAGACAACTTGAGATTAGCTAAAGAGTATGCGGTAGCATTTTCTTCTTAGAAAATAATTCATTCATGTATAAATCTAATGGTGGCAAAGCCCACAAAAGGTCATAATAAAATCCTTTTCAAACACCATTGAAAGAAAATCTAACCATCACACTATAAAAGAAGACAACTTGAGATTAACTAAAGAGTCTATGGTAGCATTTTCTTCTTAGAAAATAACAAATTCATGTAGCACAAAATACTTTGGAAGAAGGTAGCTAGAAAAATAAAATAGTCAAATAGAACAATCCACCAAATAAGTTTAACAGAAAAAAACTAATAAAGTCACCATAGCATTAAATTTGGAGAATTTAGACCAAGGTTAATCAAAGCACCTAATATTTCAAAGTAGGTTATCTTAGCTTTGACTTCAGTATATGTAAAAAAATACAAATAAATAAATAAATAAATAACAATCAACTGTTGTAAATATAATTAAACAAAAATTAAAAGTGAAAAAAGAAAGATGCAGTAAAAGCAAAACAGAGGAGAAAGCATATTAGAAGAAGCAAAGCCTTTAATTAATTTGGGAAAATAATGTATACATGAATATAAAGCAAATGGGCATGTGTCTTTCTTTTCTTACAAAATGAGAGAAATGTTAGGCTATTTATAATACCTTCGCATTGCCCATATTAAATGCTCCCAAGCTTTAATGCTACTTATTTATTGCTTTGGTGGAAAACACTACTCATCATTTTTTAATTAGTTGGAAAACCATCACTTGTCATTTATTATTTTGGTGGAAAACCACTCTTCATGCAACATTTTTCCTTTGATTTTCACCACTTACAGATAATTATATTAACTTCATTAAGAAAAAATCTAGTGGGATGAAATGCCAAAATAGATAAACGTAATTATTTGATGTCCTATAAAGTGGGATTGGACGTGCTTAAACTATCTTATTAAAAACTTTATAAGGAAAATCCAGTGAAACAAAACCTAGTAAAGGAAAAAAAAGTATAATGCATATTTTGTCCAATATATGACACATTTCAAAATTTGCTTTCCCCGATGAATGCTCCTCCTCTTTATAGTGGGATTAATTTGGTTGCTTGCTAAGCCATCACATACCAATGTTATACACTAACTTTTCAAATGTTGATGTCGATAGTGTCTTAATTAATAAGTCTACAAGATTGTTATTAGATCATATTTATTTGACATTAATCTTTTAGATATGTTAGAGCTAATAAATGTAAAAGAACTTTATTGAGATATATTTGCATCTGTTTTCTTTAATGTATCCTCCTCTAATTTAGGTTATACTTGTTGCATTATCTTCATATAATATGAAAGAAATGTTTGTTGTAGAAGGAATATTGCATGTATTTTGGAGGTGATGGATGACAAATTATAACCATATACAATCTTGTCTGACTTCATGGAGGGCTAAAATCTTTGAATGTTTTGAAGATACTGCAAGCAAAGTCTATTTAGTGAAATGTCATGATATTGTTGTGTCATTATAAGCAAAAATATATCCTATCTACGAACGAGTCTTATAAGGGTTAGAAAGATAATTAATATTTGCATATCTAACCAAACTAGGATTTTTAAGGGATTTGATAAAATAGAATAATCTCAAATCTCTAGTTCCACATAGATAACGAAATATATGTTTGATTCCATTTTAATGGTGATAGGTTGACACAAAGCTAAATAGGGCTAATAAATTCATTGTAAAAGATATATTTGATCTAATGTATTAGGCCAAATATAATAAGGCACTAATAACATTAAGTTAAGGTACTTTAAGACTAAGTATCTTTTTCACCATGTTATTTAAATAAGTCATTTTTCAAATTGAGAGACCGAACAACCATTGAGGTGCTTTAAAGATAAGCTTTATCCATATTAAAGCTTTTTAGCAATTTTTTAATATATATAGATTGATGGATCAATATTTTATTTAAATTATGATAGATCTATAAACCGAAATGATATTTTGTTTTCCCCAAATCCTTCATCTCAAATGTTTTTTTAGATATTCAATAGTTTTTTAGAGCTCTTCAAGAGTCATAATTAAATTCATATCATCAACATAAACTACTACAATGATAAATCTCAATTCTAACATTTTTATAAAGACACATGAATAAATAAGATCATTCATATAACCCTTTTTTTCAAGTATTCACTGAGGTGATTGTACCATATTTTTTCATATTGTTTTAATCTATATAATGATCTTTGTAACCTGATTGAATACATGCCTCTTAGATTAACCATTTTTGCATTAGATAATTTAAATCCTTCAAAGAGTTTCATATGAATTTTAATATCCAAGTTTTCATACAAATAAACAGTAACTACATCTATTAGAAGCATATCTAGTCCTTCAAAGATTGTTAAATTGATCAAATACCTGAATATAACTATATCCATCATAAGTGTGTATGTTTCATTAAAGTTTATACTTAGCCTTTGAGAATAGCTTGAGTCACAAGCCTTATTCTATATTTAGCAATCTCATTTTCTTATTTCTTTTTCTCACAAATATCCATTTATATCCAACAGGTTGTACGTCTTGAGGTGTTAACATTACAACCCAAACACTTGACGTTTTGCAAGTTAATTTTGCCTTAATTACTTCTTCCTATTTTGAGCAATCATGCCTTTTTCTATATTCATTCATAGTATATGGTACAAAATCATCATCATTTATAATTTTAGTAACTACTGTGAATGAGAATACCTCATCAATGTTAACCGTTTCATAGTTCCATATTTTTCTTGTACAAGCATAATTTATAGAGGTTTTTATATCCTTATTTTCTTGTATTTTAGGAGTTTGTTACACTTTAAGAGCTCTAGTTTCTTTAAGAACTATAATCTCTTTTGGTGAAATATTAACGAGTGTGAATTTTTTCAATCATTTTGGATTACCATTATTGATATTTGTTTGATTTTTTGCCTTTTATTTTCGAGGGACAATGTCCTTCGATCAATTAATTTTATCACGCTTTTAGTGTGCAGTAGATTAACTAGTCACAACTTGAATGGACTATTCAAAAGTCAAATTAATTGTTGTTGGTGCATTAACAGTAGGTATATGTGATCTTGTCACTTTTGTTGTATCCACAAACATAGGCCAAAAGACTATTTCCCACCCAAGTTCTGGTGAAATGACAAATATATATCCGTGATAGATAAAAATCCCCAATACCCACCCAAGTTTTAGTCTGTTATAATACACCCATGAATTTTCTATTAGGGCTAAGGGATAAAATTGTTATTTTATCAGTAAAATTAAAATAATTAAAATTATATTTTATTTTTTCCTTTGCTTTGGAAAACTAACATTTCCCTTTGGATTAAGTTTTGAAAAATTCACTTTTTTCCTCTAGGATACCAAACCTAAAATCTAACCACTTTTTTAGTGAACAACACACCAACGGTAGAAGAACAACAAGGAGTTGTCTAAAGGACAATCTTTGGACGATGACTATCATCCAGATCTAGATGACAAGCATTGTCCAGTCCAACAACACATTGTATGGGTCACCGATCATCGAAGGAAGGGGTGAAGAAAAAACTTAGGGATTTGTGGGGGGGGGGGGGGGGGGGGGGTCACTTTTCAAAGTTCAAGCATGGGGTGAAATGTTAATTTTTAAAACCTAAAGGGGAAAGTAAGATAAAATTATATAAATTTTTAATATTATTGTTAAATAATGATTTTACTCTAATATTTAACAACAATTTAGGGATGGATGGGTGTTTAGGTTTTTTATTTGTCATAGGTGTATTTTTAAGATTAAACTAAAACTTGGGTGGGAAATAGTACTTTGCGCTCACAAATATATCAAACATTTGGTTTACAATAGTTTGTAAATACACTATTCTCTACACTTTAATTTCATTATAGGATGCACGAGAATCTAAACGAGATATGATAGATAAGTGCCAAGTAAATTCGTGCCTAACTTTTAGATACATTTTCTTTTTCCCTAAATATAAGAATATTGTCTCATCAAAATAACAATCTGCAAAACATTTAATAAAAAGATCAAATGACAATAGTTTCAAATACCTAATAACATATGGTTAATTGTATCTAATATAAATTCCCAAACGATATTAGAGTCCTCTTTTTATGCTTTGAAAAGATGCAATAGGGACATATACAATGCAACAAAATATTCTTAAATGAGATATATCAGGTTAGTGACCAAGAACCAATTGTCAAGGAGAGTATTGATTATAAGAGGAATGTCGCAAGCGAATTAACAATATATCATGTAGTATAACATATCCCCATGTAGAAGTCGGTGATTGAGTTTTTAGTAATAAAGTATGTGCAATTACCTAGAGTCATTTGATAAGGGACTTAGCTAATCCACTTTTAGTGTAGATATGCAAGATTAGACGTTTAACATCAATCCCTATAGATATGCAATAATTATCAAATGTCTTAGATATAAATTCACCAGTATTGTCTA
Source organism: Mangifera indica (assembly GCF_011075055.1). Lineage (NCBI taxonomy): Eukaryota > Viridiplantae > Streptophyta > Magnoliopsida > Sapindales > Anacardiaceae > Mangifera > Mangifera indica. The sequence goes on from NC_058137.1 coordinate 9,229,492, forward strand.
GACGTATTGACTTCATCAGATAATTTGAGAAATATGTATTTAATTTGATAATTTATGTTAACAGTTTAGCAAAGATAACATTTTGAGTGGGTAATAAACAAATATGGGACCATTATATAGATGCATTAATTAAGATCATAAAATAATGAAATGACGTATTTGGTGGATGAATGGGTCCATATATGACTTCTTAAATCTTTTATAGGAATGATGGGAATTCAACTCCAATTTTGGAGAGAGATGGTCTGACTACTATTTTGCTTTGTGAACAGGCGATGTAGAATTTTTTACTAGACAAGAAGTCTTGTGATTATTTAGTGCATGTCCATATGAATTTTTAACAATCCTACGCATCATTATAGATCATGAGTGACCTAGACAGTCATACCAAAACATAGAAACTTTTGGATCAGAGAACTTTTGATTCGATATTGCATAGGTTTCAATTGTCTTTATGATTATATAATACAATTCAAATGATAAAATGGGTAATTTTTCTAGTACATGTTTTATTCTAGAGACATTACTAGTTATACAAAGAAATTTTGCACAATTTTCACTCATTGTTTCAATATAATAACCATTATTTCTTGTATTTTTAAACTAAGTAAATTTTTTTGGGATCTACTTGAAATAATGCATCATTGATGCTTAATTTGGTCTAAGTTTTTGAAAAATTGTGGCTTATTTGGAGCCTTCAGTCAAATTCATCGATCTTAAAATTGTGTTTATTTTAACTTTAATCGGTCCTAAAATTAAGAAAAATTTATTTTCCTTAAGGATTGTGAGTGTTGTTTACATTATCCACCAAATACATGTCTCCATCATCAACGTTTGAAGTCAATGCTTCAATTTTAGAGTTCATATCATTTCATTTAAAAATTATACTAGTCATAAAGCACATAAAATAGTGAAAGGAAGGAGTATATAGAAATAAAAATATATAATACTATTCATGACTCCAAAACAAAAATATATGATGGATTTAAATTATGAAAATTTTGGGCATTCACATCACTATTCAAGTGACTTACATTTTTACTCTTGAAAGAAGTATTAAAGCATCAAAATTCGATAGATCGACAAGATCTAATTCAACAATTTGAATTCAATAATTTGTGCGTTTGACAAGTACACAACCAATAGTATTTACAGCAACATCTATTTTCATAGTCTTATGATTTATTCTATATTATTTTTTATTTTACTTCAGTCTTAGTTTACATCTAGTGGTATGACTGAGATTATTTATTATAATAATCTTTGGATTGAAAATTTGTTTCATCCATGACTGTACTCACACTCATCATAACTACTGTTGATAGTTACATGCACTTTAGGGAACGATGCAACGCCAATGAGGCGAGTTTGATAGTTTTTCATCAACAAGCAAATATAATATTAATTCATAATTTTTTTTCATGATATTGCTACTACAAGAGCATATTTTAAGGATGAAAAGTGGAAAATATTTTCTTTTTTTACATATTCTCAAATATTTTCTCTCCACATAACCTTAATCGAGGGAAAATTTTGAATATAGCGAAGTTGTACTAACTTATAGAGCCATTGAGAGTTGAATCTGATATTCAAATTCATCTTTCAAATTTCTCCACAATTTTAGTGGGCCTATCATTATATTCACAATCTTTCTTGATGTCATGTTGGAGAAAAAAATTTCTCCACAATCTTTTTGGATGTGATGTTGGAGAAAAAAAATAATGCCTTGGATTTGTCTTCTTCAAGGCTCATATATTTCAGGTGAAGAACAAAATACCCATTTAATATAATTTTATCCATCCAATCTTAGAAACTTTAGGTTAAAATATTATTCATATTCACAAAACTTCTAATTTTGGAAAGAATGTATTAAGTTTTGAAATTTTAGGTTCAGATATTATTTCATATTCATAAAACTTTTAGTTTTGTAATTAATATTCAGAATCTTATAGTATTTAAATCCTTATTTCCAGTGATATTTTGGACATGAAGTTCATATTTGTCACAATTTATGCAAATTTCATATTATAAATGAGATATAGTTATTATAAAACAAACAAACATTTTGATGAAATATGAGACTTCCAGCCCATATATATGTGTGTGTGTGTGTGTGTGTGTGATATTTTGCAAACTTCATGATACAAATGAGATACAATTATAATTATATTTATAAATACAAAACTATTATAAAAATTAACATAACTACAGTTTACTTTTGAAAAAATATATATATATAATAGAAAAATTAAACAAAATAATAATGATAATTGAAATATACATAGCTTGTGAAAATTTGAAAAAGGGTGCGAAAATCTTGTAAAAGGGTGCGGATGCGGGTGCGGGAATTTGGTAAGGGATGCGGGAAGAGGTGTTGGTGCGTCAAAGTGTGCGGCAAGCATTCCGGGTGCATGGAAGAGTGCGAAAATTTTTGAAAGGGTGTGGCAAGCATTGTGGGTGCGTGGAAGGGTGCGGCAATTGCTGAAAGGGTGCGGCAAATTGTGAAAGGGTACGGGAGAATTATAATATATATTAATATATTATATATTAATACATATTATATTACATTATAATAACATATAATATTATTATATATATATTTTTTCAAAAGTAAACTGTAGTTATGGGTGCCGAATTCCCGCACCCATACGCAGTGCCAACGCACGCATACCTGCCCGCACGCACTTGCACCCCTTACCAAATTCCCGCACCCCTTTCCAAATTTTCGTACTGTTTTTCAAATTTTCGCATCTCTTAATGTACCCATTCCCTTCCCACACCCCTTACCCTTTCAGAAACTATCACACCCTTTCCGTATCCTTTCAGAAGCTGTCACACCCTTTCACAATTGCCACAATTTCCACCCACCTGCCATGGTTGCTACACCCTTTCAGCAATTCCCGCACCCTTTCAGAAGCAATTGCACCCTTGTCGCATTCTTTCAGCAATTCCAGCACCCTTTCAAAAGCTGTCGCACCCTTTCCACAATTCTCGCATCCTTTCAGAAGCTATCGCACCCTTTCTACACCTTTTCAGATACTGTCGCACCCTTTTCGTAATTCTTGCACCCTTTCAGAGACTACCGCACCTTTTTAGAAACTGTTGCACCCTTTCAAAAATTGTCACACCCTTTCGCAATTGTCACAATTTCCACGCACCCGCCACGATTGCCACACCTTTTCGGCAATTCTCGCACCCTTTCAAAAACATCTCGCACCCTTTCAGAAGCTATCACACCCTTTAAGAAGCTGTCACACCCGTTCCACAATTGTCGCACCGTCCACGCACCCTTTCAGAAATTCCCGCACCCCTTTCCAAATTTTTGCACCATTTCTGCACCCTTTCTCAAATTTAAGCACCTCTTAAAGCACCCATTCCCTTCCCAAATTCCTGGATCTCTTCGCGCAACCTGTTTGAGAAGAAAATGCATCGTTTCAAGGAAAACATACCGTTTTCGATATATCCATTGTTTTCTATATAAAAGAATCAATTCTTTTATAAAAATTAATTATTTTTTAATTTATAAATTTTATTCATTACAGATAATTTAGAGAAAAATGTAATATTTTTTATATATAAAAATTAATTATTTTATAAAATATTAATCTGTTTTTTAATTTATAAATTTTATAAGTAGTTTAATCTTAATGCTTTTCGTGAAAGGAAAGCAATTAATCGGGAAAATGCTACGGTAAAGTGAGAAATTAGGTCAAGGGTATTTTTGGAATGAAAACAACGGTTTGCTTAAAAAGGTAAAACGCAATAATTGTTGCCAAAAAAGGTTTAGGCGGGAATGGTATTTGTGAAAGAAAATCAAAACATTAATCGAAAAATATGAGTAGATGTTACTATACCTGAATGTAAATGGACCAAGTTTATACCTGAATGTAAACAGATACATATAGACGAATTTATAGCCGAGTAAGCTTGAATTCAGTAGTTTGAATTTACAGTTCAATTAAGCTCGAATCAGAAATTTTAAATATTATTTGGATTGAATGATATCGTTTTGTTAATGAACCATAAATCTAAGTCATACATTTGAACCATTAATTTGAGTTGAACTGAGCTACAATTCAAACCATTAATTCAAGTTACGAAATCGAGCTAAACTAGAACCGAATCAAACCAAACTGAGTCATTTTTTATTCAAATCGAACTTGAAATGGACTTAATTTTGACTCAATGAACTCAAGTCAAACTAGAGTTAAGGGGTGTTCGGGCTCGGCCCTACCAGATTCCACCCGTAGTGGTATTTGTGAAAGAAAATCAAAACATTAATCGAAAAATATGAGTAGATGTTACTATACCTGAATGTAAATGGACCAAGTTTATACCTGAATGTAAACAGATACATATAAACGAATTTATAGCCGAGTAAGCTCGAATTCAGTAGTTTGAATTTACAGTTCAATTAAGCTCGAATCAGAAATTTTAAATATTATTTGGATTGAATGATATCGTTTTGTTAATGAACCATAAATCTAAGTCATACATTTGAACCATTAATTTGAGTTGAACTGAGCTACAATTCAAACCATTAATTCAAGTTACGAAAATCGAGCTAAACTAGAACCGAATCAAACCAAACTGAGTCATTTTTTATTCAAATCGAACTTGAAATGGACTTAATTTTGACTCAATGAACTCAAGTCAAACTAGAGTTAAGGGGTGTTCGGGCTCGGCCCTACCAGATTCCACCCGTAGTGGTATTTGTGAAAGAAAATCAAAACATTAATCGAAAAATATGAGTAGATGTTACTATACCTGAATGGTGCTGCCTATTTTAATTAATATCCCTAATTTTTAAATATCATTTTATTTAAATTAGAAAGATATAAATAAACAGATACATATTATAAATATAATTAAACAAAAATTAGAAGTGAAATGAGAAAGAAGCAGTAGAAGCAGAAAAGAGGAGAGGCAGGGGAAGAAGCAAATCCTCCAAATAATTTGGTTACACTCAAGACTTTAATGCCACTCATTTGTTGCTTCTGTGGAAAACAACGCTCTTCATTTTTTCCACCACTCTTCGTTTATTCCAGTCTTCAATTATTACTTTGATAGAAAATCACCCTTCACGCAACACGAGCAATATAATTTGTTCCCAAAAAAAAAGATTGATTATTAAGTCAGCCAATTCTTTCCAAAAAAAAACTCTCTTATCTTCCTTCAAGGGCACCAAACAAACAAAAACAAGTTTGTGAAATATGGTGGATGCTGTAGTGACATTTGTGTTGAATAGGGTTGGGGACTATCTCATCAAAGAAAGCAGCCTTGCTAAGTGGAATGAGAGGTGAAGTGGAGTCACTCAAAAAAGAGTTAGAATGGATGAGCTGTTTCATGAAGGATGCTGAGGATAAACAAGTTGACAGCCCTTTGATAAAACAGTGGGTGTCTGACATCCGAGAAATTGCTTATGATTTTGTGGATGTCTTAGATGAATTCATGCTTCATGTCGGTGATAATGATGAAGAAGGGGAGTCTCCAGAAAGAAAGCACGGACTCTTTAGTGCCATTAAGAAATGGGTCGCTAAATCTTCTCGCAAGGGTAGGGAGAAGGTAACTACGTACAATATTGGCAAGAAGATTGAATCTCTTAAAAAAAGACTCGGTGATGTTTCTCGTAGATGTGAATTTTATGGCCTGAGAGACATCAATATCAAGAGGGATGAAGACAACCTTGCTGTCAGAAGAATGAAACTGCTTAGAAAAACCACCTCCTTTTCCTTCTAAGAGAAAGTTGTTGGCTACGAGGATGAGACCAACAAACTGTTGGCTAAACTGCTTGCGAATGAGCGAAGGCGTTATGTGATCTCTATTTGGGGCACTGGTGGCTTGGGCAAAACAACCCTTGCTGGAAAACTTTACAAAAGTAGTGCAATCAAAGGAAATTTTGATTGTTGTGCTTGGGTTTCTGTATCTCAGCATTTCAACATCGAAGATCTTCTTCAAAGAATCATAAAATCTTTTGGGTTTTCAGCGGAGAAATTGGAGAGAATGAGTGAAGAAGATTTGGAGAGGTATGTTCATGAATCTTTGCAAGGGCGCAAATATTTGGTGGTAATTGATGATGTATGGCAGAAAGAAGCCTGGGCAAGCCTCAAAAGAGCCTTTCCAGACAATGAGAACGGTAGCAGAGTAATTATTACTACTCGGATCAGAGATGTTGCAGAGCGTTCAGATGAAAGAACTTATGTACATGAACTTCGTTTTTTAAAGCCAAATGAGAGTTGGCAGTTATTCTGCCAAAAGGCTTTTTCGAATTTAAATATAGATGAAGGACTGGAGAAGTTGGGAAGAGAGATGGTAGAAAAATGTCGTGGTCTACCACTTGCCATTGTTGTATTAGGTGGCTTACTTTCAACAAAGAAACCACAAGAATGGAATTTGGTACATGATAATATTTGGCGGAATTTAATTAATGATTCCATTCAGATAACATATTTATTGGCTTTAAGCTTTAATGATTTACCTTATCAATTGAAGTTATGTTTTCTCTATTTACGTCATTTTCCAGAAGACTGTGTAATCAACACAGATAAACTGATTCGCCTGTGGGTGGCCGAGGGTTACATACCGCACAATAAAGAAATAATGGAAGATGTGGCTCGCAGTTACCTGAATGAGTTGATTAACAGAAGCCTTGTTCAGAAAGAGAAAACGCGGTTGGGTAAGGTTGTCAAATGTCGGATTCATGATCTTTTGAGGGAATTAATGATTCAAAAGGCAACAGAGCTAAACTTTATTCAAACTTATGACGAAATGCAAAACTCAGCACCTCGCTCTTCCATGCTGTCATGTCGGCGACAAGCTATTTACTCTGGGATGAAAGGGACCGCGTGGCTTCAACTGTGTAATCCACTCTTGCGTTGTCTTTTATTCTTTGATCTCAATAAAGAAAGTCCAACATTGTCGCAATTCGTATCAACTTTGTGCAAAACGTTCAAGTTTCTAAGAGTGCTCGAGTTTGCGTATTTCCGGCGCAGATCAAGTTGGTCCTTACCCAAAGATATAGATAAGTTGATTCACTTGAAGTATTTGGGTTTAAGGGGTACAGGGATTTACCATTTTCCGGAATCGATTCTCAACTTGTCTCACCTAGAAACACTGGACTTACTCACTGATCTGTTCTTTGCTTTCAATCTACCAACTGAAATTTGGTAGCTGAAAATTTTGAGACATCTGATTGGAAACTGCACAAGGCAATATCTGCGGATAGACAATATGACAAATCTTCAAACTCTCAATCGTGTAGCAGATGACACTTGGACTAAAACAAATCATGAATCATTGGTTAATCTTCGAGAGCTACACCTACTTCTGTACCGTGAAAGCGAGAGGATGTTCACTTTCGATTCTATTGCTAAACTGAAAAGCATTCAACTTTTATCAGTTGATTTATCAGATAATCATTTTTTTCCTGCATTGCAGCCGCTCTCTCACTGCCCACATCTCTGAGACTTAAGCTTAAGTGGGAAGATAAAGAACCTACCAGAAGATATGCATGTACTTTTGCCGAATGTTGAAAGCCTATCATTACGCAAGTCCAAACTCGTAGATGATCCGATGCCAGTATTGGGGAAGATGTTGAACCTCACAATACTTGAGCTAAGATATGATTGTCTTCGTGGAAAGAAGATGGTGTGCAGGGAAAAAATGATTATCTGGAAGGAGCTTTCCTCGGGTTGAAACATTAGATATTGAAACACGTTACTTGGAGGAGTGGCAAATAGAGGAAGGAGCTTTACTTGTGCTTGCAGGTTTGGAGTTGATAAACTACAGCCAACAATTCCAACTTCCAGAAAGATTGAAATCAGTCGCACGCCTACATTGAAACAGATGCTTGTCAGAGGTATTGATAGTTCAATATACTCTTTGAGGTGATTGTTTGTGTTTGTACTCTGTTTTCTTCCAAATTTTTTATTCATCTCTCGCCCACATTTGAGTTTGAGCATTTCTATTTATGCAATAGCTTTTTGTTGTTTCCGTTTTGCACATGTAAGCCTCTTTACTTATCCAAGTGCCATAATACTTGTGGGTTGTGTATCTGCTTACTGAAGCTTTTTTTGCCTTCTCTTTAATACTGTTTTTCCATTAATGTTCCCATTCAAAAGCATTATTTATGAAATAAACTTATTAAAATTTCAATTAATCTTCGTATATACTATGGTATGGTCAGATCTGCTCAAATTTATATTTGAACTGAAAATTCAAATTCATAATTCGATTCGATTTGAACTTACAATATTTGGACAGCAAGTGTTGTGAAATTACATATGAAGTAAGCACCTGGTGCCGTTTAGCTACAACCACAATTAATGAAAAGGGATAAAATTCTCGAAAAAGAACACAAAATCACTGTAAATCTGACGGTGGCAAAGACCACAAAGGGTCATAATAAAATCCAACCATCATACTGTTGTAGAAGTCGTCTTGATATTAGGTAAAACGTCAGTGGTAGCATTTTCTTCCTAGAAAAAAACCGCAATACTCTGGAAAATATTTTCACAAATTGGCAAGTTGCAACAAATAGAGGTGTGGTACAAAAAAAAAAAATAGTAGTAATGTTACCCTTATTTTATATATATATATATATATATATATATATAAAATAATTTGAATTTATAGCCGAGTAAGCTCGAATTCAGTAGTTTGAATTTACAGTTCAGTTAAGCTCAAATCAGAAATTTTAAATATTATTTGGATTGAATGATATCGTTTTGTTAATGAACCATAAATCTAAGTCATACATTTGAACCATTAATTTGAGTTGAACTGAGCTACAATTCAAACCATTAATTCGAGTTACGAAATCGAGCTAAACTATAACCAAATCAAACCAAACTGAGTCATTTTTTATTCGAATCGAACTTGAAATGGACTTAATTTTGACTCAATGAACTCAAGTCAAACTAGAGTTAAGGGGTGTTCGGGCTCGGCCCTACCAGATTCCACCCGTAGTGGTATTTGTGAAAGAAAATCAAAACATTAATCGAAAAATATGAGTAGATGCTATTATACCTGAATGTAAATGGACCAAGTTTAAAGCAACAAAAGCACAACTTTTCTTGATTTATCAATTGAGCATTCGAAATTTAAGTTTGTTGTAGGTTTTGGGTTGATTCCTTTTTTTTTTTTTTGGTAGAAGAAGACCTCTGGGAAGACGACCGTCTTCCCAGATGAAGACAACAGCTTTGTCTTCGCCTGGGAAGACGAAGAACTTCGCCTTCCCCAACAAAGTTCTTCGTTTCCTAAGGCGAAGACGAAGTCAATCGAGCCTCCAAATGGGAGGAAAGCATTCGTCGGAAGGAGAGGCTGCTTCGGGAGGGAGAGACCGTCGACAATGGAGTCGTAACGATCGCCAGAGATTTCAAAATCAAACCCTAGGGTAAAACTGCTATTTTTTAAAACTTAGGTTAAGGGAAAATTTTAGTTTTTAAAGTTTAGGGGGGCAAAAAGAGATAAAATTTTTAGGCGTTAAGGTTTTGTTAAATCTAACCGGCCATGGGTGGGTGTTTAGTGTTTCCATAGTTAAAGGGGGGACATTTGAGAAAACATCAAGCCTTGGGTGGGAAATAGTCGTTTGGCCTATTATTTATGTACGACCCTTTCAAAGGCAATTTGAACAGAAAAAGCCTTATCCTTCTAGAAGCACTTCTATCTTTCTCTCTTCTTTTTAACCAAGGATTTAAAAACTGGATCGGACCAGACGGTTGGACTGGCCGGACCGTGAACCGGCACTGTAGCCGACTGTTATTAAGCTCAGAACTGTTTTAGGATTAAAATCAGGTTGGACCGCGGTCGAACCGCCGGTTCACATCTGAACCACGATCCAACCCGGTCAAGGTAGTCCACTGGTTCAAAAGCTGCGTATGAGAAACAATTTATATAAAACTTTCCTTCTGTTACTTGTAGTGCACGTAGACGCAAAAGGATTTGCTACAGCCGACGACTTGCTCCAACGTCACAAGTTGAAACGGTCGTCGATTCATCTGTTGCCAATGACCGTTTAAAGATGCCTGCCGACGACGACGAAGCTGTCGAGGGTTGTTGGTTTGCAGGCTCACAAGACAGCAGCTTCACGACTATATTGCAACCTTTCACGACGACTTCTCAGTCTCAGACGGTGGCCGACGACGACGAGTTTCGTTGTTGTTGTGACCGGTGACTTCTCAGGCAACGACGGGAAGCTGGTGTGTTTCCTTTCAATGCTTTGAAAAAGTATTTACATATATAAACCATGCTTGATTGAAACAGTATATATTGAAAGTTTGGAATGCCTGGAAAAAAGTTTATTTTTTGAATTACTATTTTTTGAATGCCTGGAAAGTTTTGGAATGCCTGGAAAATAACAATTCTTAATTTGAAAATATATATATTAGTAAATATTAATTGATTTATTATTAATTTGTAATTTTATGTAACGAATTTGTAATTTTATTATGTATCTATATTGAATGTTTGGATTGAATGTATTTCATTCGTAACGTGGTTAGTTTCTAAGAATTTGAAAGTTGAATATCAATCTTTTGTGATACCCTATTTACATATAATAACTCAATATATGATAATTTACAACGAATATTGAAATTCGGATTATGAATGTATGAAGTTATGTATTGTGCCCAAATTACGAATATTGTTATTTATAATGAATGTATGAAGTTATGCATGTTGAAATTCCACAATTAATTGGTATTCTGATTTTATTGTTATTCTTATATGCAACAGATAAATAAAGTAGAAGTATGTTTTTATCTGGATCTGGGGTTTCTTCAACACTATGTCGAGTGAAAGGTGATATTACTTGGGCACATGTTTCTGAGAGTATAGATGATAATGGAAGGAAGATGTTGAAGTGTTTATATTGTGGTAAAACAACTAGAGGAGGTGGTATATATAGAATGAAGCAACATTTGGCTGGAAAAAAAATAGATGTTGGTCTATGCACTAAAGTTCCTCATGATGTTAGATTTCAAATGGCGAATGCATTAGAAGAGATTGTAGCAAAAAATAAAGAAAAACAAGAATTTCGTAGGCATGCAACTCCTTTTGGTGCTACTATACCTCCATTTGAGGGTGATATTGCAGTTGAAGAATTTGAAGGGTTGTTTCATCCTATGAACATGACTGAAGGTAATACTGGTATTGGGTCTTCTAAAAAACAAATTAGACTCACAAATGATTCAAAAAGAAAAAGACCGATTGGGGTTGGGGATTTTTTTGCTCCAATGACTACTAGTGGGGCTCAACCTTCAATAAAAAGTGTTTTGGCTGGAAAAGAAGCCAAATGAAGAGCTGACATGGCTGTTGTGAGGTTCTTATATGATGTTTGCATCCTTCTTAATGCATTAAATTCTATTTATTTCCAACCTATGTTAGATGCCATTACTGCAATTGGGCCTGGATATAAGCAGCCAACATATTATGAAGCACGAGTGAATTTGTTGAACGATTCAAAGAAGGAAGTGTAATTACTTATTGATAGTTACAAAAAAAATTGGGAAGAAGTTAGTTGTACACTTATGGCTGATGGTTGGACAGACATTTCTAGTAGGTCGCTGATTAATTTTTTAGTATATTGTCCAAAAGGGATTTGTTTTATCAAATCAGTGGATGCATCTGGTGTTGTAAAAGGGCGGACACATTATTTGGGTTGTTTGAGAAAATAGTATTATGGGTTGGGCCTAAGAGTATTGTCCATTTTGTGACTGATAATGGAGCTAATTATAAAGCAGCTGGAGGATTATTGTCTGAAAAATATAAAAATATTACTTGGTCACCTTGTGCAGCACACAGTATCAATTTGATTTTGAAAGATATTGGTGAAATAGATCACATTATTAGAATTTCCAAATGTGCATCTCTTGTGACAAAGTTCATTTATAATCATACATTATTGATAGCTTGGTTGAGGAAGAGAGAAGGATGGAGAGAAATTATATGGCCTGGTGCAACCCGATTTGCTACGACTTTTATCGCATTGCAAAGTCTTTTTGAGTATAAGCATGACTTACAAGCAATGGTCACTGACAGATTTTTTATTGATTCTAGATATACAAAGAGTAATCAAGGCAAAGAGGTTGTGATCATAATTCTGAATAATGCTTTTTGGAACGAAATAGGTATAATTGTAAAAGTTGTGGGACCATTGATGCGTTTGCTTCGTATTGTAGATTCAGATAAAAGACCTTCATTGGGATATGTCTATGATGAAATATATAGAGCTAGGTTGGGGATAAAGAAGTTGTTTAAGAATAAAAAGAAATTCTACAAGTCTTATACTCAAATAATCAAGTTGAGGTGGCATAGGACATTGCGTCGAGGTATTCATGCAGCTGCATATTACTTGAATCCTGCATTTCAATATGATCGTGAATCTTTTTGCACAAAACCAGAGGTATTACAAGGTTTTCTGGATATTGTTGAGAGTAAAACATGTATGTTTAATGTTAGTAAGGCGAAGCTAGTAGAAGAGAGTAGAATGTTTCGTGATTGTGATGGGAGTTTTTCACGTCAGCTTGCTATTGAAACATGCAAAACCACACGACCTGGTATGAATTTAATTTATATGTTTCTTATGTCTCGATTCTTTTTCTAATTTATAAAATTCTATTACATTATTATTTATATGTTATTTTGTATTAGATGAATGGTGGAGAACATATAGATACAGTACTCCTAATTTACAGAAGTTTGCAATTAAAATTCTTAGTCAAACTTCAACATCTTCAGGCTGTGAGCGTAATTGGAGTGTTTTTGAACGCATACATACTAAGAAGAGAAATAGATTGGAGCATCAACGTGTAAATGATCTTGTTTTTATTCATTATAACATACGGTTGCAAAATAGGTAAACACAATTATCAATTATTCATCATTACGTTTATAAATATTTTTATTTAAACTATTTTATCATTTTTAATGATTATTTCCAACTTTACATGTACCTTACTTAATGCTCTTTAATCTTTATTTTTTATCATTTTGGCTATTTAGGTTATGTTACAAGAAGTCAAATTTTGATCCAATTGATTATGAAAGTATCGATAAAACAGACTTCTAGATAGTAGACGAGGAAAAGGAGTTTGGTGAACTTAATGCAGATGAATTGGATCAAATCCTTTATGGAGAGGGATCTATTCCTATTAATAATGATTCAACAAATTATGATTTGTCACATAATTACCTAAGTAAAAAATATTTTTTTAGTACTTACACAAATATTTACACATTTATATAAATAATTGATTTTTTAGAGTAAAAGAAAATAAAATGTGCAATTATAAATTTTGCAGATAATAATATTGAAGAAGATGGTGTAGAAGATGAACAATTGATAGAGGGTGCAACAGAAGCGATGACAGGATCTTTTATCATTAGTGATAATGAAGAATGACTAATTATTCATTTATTAAATTTTATGTTAAACAAATTATATTTTTGATATGTTTTGTTAAATGTTGAATTGAATATTATTTGTTTAATAATAGTTATGTTGATTGGTTGATTTTATATTTTATTTAATACATATATTAGATTTCTGATTTGTTTTAGTGTTCAATAATTAATAGTGTACGTGTTTGTAGAATTGGATTTGTTTTATGTATATGTTTTGTTTTGATGCAAAGTTAATTGTTATTACTTATTATATTTATGTTCGATAATGCATATATTTTGTTAATTGTGAAAATTGAAAAGTATGCACAATATAAAATTTATTGTGTAAAACATATGTAATTAGTAATTAAATATAATTTTTTAGGTTTTTACATAAAACCGGTCCAAACAGTCCAATCGACCGGTCTAAACGGTTCAACCGATCCGACCGAAACCGGTACTTAAAACGGTTTTTATCCCGGTCCGATTTTGAAAACCTTGTTTTTAACCACGCCTTCCGTCACTTAAAAAACAGTTTATTTCTTTTCTGCTTAACATAAAAAAGGTAAAAGAATTTGACGCTACAATAAACTTCCTTTGAAATGAATCTATGTATCTTATAATAAAAATGGGACCCTTGAGATAGTTTTGGGTAGAATTGGTTGGACTTATTCCAGTAAGGCAGAGATGTGGGGCTTTAAACTAGCAAAATATTTGAATAATTAAAGTTGAATTTCATTCTAGTATTGTGTTTTAGTGATCTTCAAAAACAAAGAGCTGGGAAGTAGCCAACTCTTTGTTTAATTAGGTTGATCCATTTAATTGTTTGTTAATTCAGTAATATCTCATAAGATAATGTTGAATATTGAATATTGATATTCAATTAAACTAGAGCTTAGGTTAATTAATATAAAAGTTCATGACTTAATGATTGTATGAAGAAGCTGGGCAGCTGAGAAAAAGGAAATATGACAACTGAAATTTCCATTAATTTTATGAAACTTCAATTTAAGAAAGAAAATAGGTTGATGTTTTAAACTGGAAATTTGAGTTTGTAACTCAATTTGATTTAAATTCACAATATTTGGGTAGCAAGTGTTGCGAAATTATATATGAAGAAAATACCTACCATCGTTTAGTTACAATCACAATTAATTAAAGGGGATAAAATTCCTAGAAAAGAACATGAAATCACTGTAAATCTAATGGTGGCAAAGATCACAAAATATCATAATAAAATCCAACCATCACGTTATAGTAAAAAAGTCCTCTTTCTTGGTATTAGGTAAAGCGTCGGTGGTATCATTTTCTTCCTACAAAATAACGTAATACTTTGGCAGAACGTTCTCAGAAGTTGGTAAGTTACAACAACTGTCCGTGTGGTCCAAAAAAAAAAATAGTAGCACCCTATCCTTAAATTTGGAGAATTTAGAGCAAATTTAATCAAAGAACCAAATTATTTTATGAAAGAAAATAGATTGATTCTTTAAAGCCATCCATCTCTTCTGCGCTTGAAACAGAAACAAGAAAGTTCATTGCTCTTATCTTCCTTCAAGAGCCCAAAAAAAAAAAAAAAGAAAAAATCAGTTTATGAAATATGGTGGATGCTGTAGTGTCATTTGTGGTGGAGAGGACTGGGGACTATCTCATCAAAAAAGCAGCCTTGTTAAGTGGAGTGAAAGATGAAGTGGAGTCACTGAAAAAAGAACTGGAATGGATGAATTGTTTCACAAAGGATGCTGAGGAGAAACAAGCTGGCAACTCTATGATAGAACAGTGGGTGTCTGACATACGAGAAATTGCTTATGATTTTGAGGATGTCTTAGATGAATTCAAGCTCCAAGTCGGTGACAAAGATGAAGAAGGAGAGTCTTCAGAAAGAAAGCGCGGATTCTTTACTGCCATTGGGAAATCGGTTAGGGAGAAGGTAACTACGTACAATATAGGCAAGAAGATTGAATCTCTGAAAAAGAAACTCAGTGATGTTTCTCGTAGATGTGAATTATATGGCCTAAGAGACATCAATATCAAGAGGGACGAAGACAGCCATGCTGTTAGAAGAATGAAACAGCTGAGAAGAACCACCTCCTTTTCCTTAGAAGTGAACGTAGTTGGTTACCAGGATGAGATCAAAAAACTGTTGGATAAACTGCTTGATAATGAGCCAAGGCGTTATGTGATCTCTATTTGGGGCACCGGTGGCTTGGGCAAAACAACCCTTGCAGGAAAACTTTATAAAAGCAGTGAAATCAAACAAAAATTTCATTATAGTGCTTGGGTTTCTGTATCTCAGCAGTACCAACTTGGAGATCTGCTTCGAAAAATTATAAAATCTTTCGGTTTTTCTGTGGAGGAATTGGAGAGAATGAGTGAGGAAGATTTGGGGGACCACGTTAATAAATCTTTGCAAGGGGGCAAATATTTGGTGGTAATTGATGATGTATGGGACCAAGGTGCATGGCGAACCCTCCGAAAGGCCTTTCCAGACAATGAGAACGGTAGCAGAGTGATTATTACCACTCGCAGCAAAGATGATGCAGAGCTTTCAGATGAAAGAACTTTTGTACATAAACTTCGTTTTTTAAAGTCAGATGAGAGTTGGCAGTTATTCTATGATAAAGCTTTTTGGAATTCAAGTCCAGAAGGTGAAGAACAACTGATGCTGGGAAGAGAGATGGTAGAAAAATGTCGCGGTCTACCACTTGCCATTGTTGTATTGGGTGGTTTACTTTCAACAAAGAACTTACGCGAATGGAAGTCGGTACGAAAAAAAATGTGGAAAAAATTAAGTGCTGGTTCTCTTGAGATAACATATTTGTTGGATTTAAGCTTTGATGATTTACCTTATCAATTGAAGTTATGTTTTCTCTATTTAAGTCAATTTCCAGAAGACTCTGAAATCAACACAGATAGGCTGATTCGCTTGTGGGAGGCTGAGGGTTTCATACCGCACAGCGAAGAAATAATGGAAGATGAGGCTCGCAATTACTTGAATGAGTTGATTAATAGGAGCCTCATTCAAAAAGAGAAAACGTTGTTGGGCAAGGTTGTAACATGTCGAATTCATGATCTGTTGAGGGAATTAACGATTCGAAAGGCAACAGAGCTCAACTTTATGCATATTTACGATGGAATCGAAAACTCATCAACTCACTCTTCCAGGCAACCATGTCGACGACAAGTGTACTCTGGGATGAAAGGGACCATGTGCCTTCGACAGTGTACTCCGGTCTTGCGTTCTCTTTTGTTGTTTCATCTCTTTGAAGAAGGTCCAACACCACAGAAATTCGCATCAACTTTGTGCAAAAAATTCAGGTTTCTAAGAGTGCTCGAGTTTGACGGTCTCCCGAGAGAATTTGACTTCTCCTTACCCAAGAATATTGATAAGTTGGTTCACTTGAAGTATTTAGGTTTGAGGCACACTTGTATTAAAGGTATTCCGAAATCGATTCTCAACATGTCGAATCTAGAAACTCTGGTCTTACAAGATGATAAGGGCGGTGAAATATCTCTACAAGGGAACCTTACCAGGCTGAAAAATTTGAGACATCTGATTGGAAACTTCACAAAGTATTGTCTGTGCATAAACAATATGACAAATCTTCAAACTCTTCAATCAAGTGAACTATGCAACTTTAACTTATGCAAATCCAGAAACTTTGGTTAATCTTCGAGAGCTACACCTTTCTCTTATCTATAAACGTGAGTTGAACTTCACTTTCGATCCTATTGCCAGACTGAAAAGCATTCAAATTTTATCGGTTCATTTACAAGAGAATCAAACTTTTCCTGCATTTGAGCCGCTCTCTGATTGCCTGCATCTCCGAGACTTAAGCTTAATAGGGAAGATAGAGAAACTACCAGAAGATATGCAGGTACTTTTGCTGAATGTTGAAAGCCTATCATTACATGAGTCCAGACTCGTAGACGACCCGATGCCAGTATTGGAGAAGATGTTGAACCTCGCAATACTTGAGTTAGGCCCTGGTTGTTATCGTGGAAAGAAGATGGTGTGCACGGCAAATAGTTTTCCTCGGGTTGAAATTTTAGTTATTGATTGTAATTTGGAGGAGTGGCGGGTAGAGGAAGGAGCTCTACCTGTGCTTACACGTTTGAAGTTGGGATGGTACAAACAACAATACCAACTTCCAGAAAGATTGAAACAGAAGCTTGACAGAGAGTAATGCTACTTCAAAATCGATCTTTGAGGTGATTGTTTGTGTTTGTACTTTGTTTTCTTTCAAATTTTATTCATCTTCTGTCGGCCGGCTTTTGAGTTTGAGCATTTGTATTGTATTTATGGAATAGATTTTTATTGTTTCAGTTTTGAATAAAGCTTGTGGGTTCTGTATCAGCTTACAGAAACAAGAATGCAGTAGCAAATACTATGTGTAATATGGAAATGTGGAGCGAACAGAGGAGAGAGTAAGGAGATTAGCAGAACCTTTTTCTGCCTTCTCTTTATTATTAGTATTTTTCCATTAATGTTGTCATTCAAAAGCATTATTCATGAAATAAACTTATTAATGATTAGTAAGATGAGAATTACTTTATTTTTAATTTTAGATTTATGTTAATTGAGGTGTTACATAGCTACTATAGCTAAATAGGATATAATATAAACTTTACAATTTTTATTTTCTCTTTAAATTATATACTCAAATCCCAAATTTTCATTTTAATCATAAATCTTGAGCTATTATCTATATATATATATATATATATATATAGACACACACACACAATAGAAAGGCATTCCGAAGAAAATAGAAATATTAAAATCTGAAATTTTTTCATTTTTTTTCTACCTACACTTTCAAAAAAGTAAATGATTTTTTTGAATTTAGATGAATTTGAGGGTCTATTATTCTCACTTTTTTTAGAGAAATAACACTAAAAAGCCAAAAAAAAAAAAAAAAGATATGCCTAAAAAACATAAATAAATATTTTGTTCGACTTAATCTAGCATAACTTACTCCAAAACTCAATTAATTAGTAAATAAATGTTCACATCTCTGTGACTTTTTAATTAAAAAAACTACAAAACTAAAACTGACACCCAAACCCAAAAAACACTCAATTTTTAAAAGACTCATAAACCAAAATGTCCAGCTACACTTTTTAATTGCCATTAGCGATTTTATGGGGTCTCTAATATTGAGAAAGCTTAACCTAAAACAAAGTAATCTATTTATAAGAGAAAATTACTTATAAATATTTAACAAGTAATGTAGGATAAATACTTTCAGAAAGAAAACTGTCTATACAAATTTAACATATAAATAACGTGGAATAAGATTCAAGAAAATAGAAGCAAAAATACCCATCAAACTAGTGTATATAGGCTTATGTGTTTGTCATTTGTGTGTGCAAAAATAGAAGCAGCCAGTGAGTGAGCGGCAGAGAAAAGTCAAGTGTGAGTGAGTGCAGAAAATTAAGTGTGATGTGTGAGCAAAATAGAGTGTGCGAGAGCTGTAAAGTGAGTGGTGTGAGTGGTCTTTAGTATGTGATTTTGTACAAATTTGTAGTTGTTGAATTAATAAAGTTATTATTTTATAAGCTCCACTCTTGCTTAATAGAACCTACCATAAAAACTAACGCATGGAGTTTTGCCAGTTCTTAACTTCTGGTCATGTTTACCTGTGTCTTATTTAAACTTCATGACTGAAGTTTCCGAGAAAGAGCCAGGAAATTTCCCATACCTAACCCCTGTTTTCCGCTTTATTAAAGTACCGTCTTTTCCATCTTTCTTTTCAGCTTTACTAGGATTCGCCCTATATTACAACCTGATCGGTTTCTCTTTATTTATTTAATCTTGAATATTATGAACTTTCAAGTCAAATTTAGTATGCTGAATTTTTCCACAACTTGGAAACTTTAGCCAATTGCATTTTATGAGCCAAAAGAGAAAATACAAAAGCAAAATTAGATTTTACCTTCACGCATGGTGTTTAACCTAGGGCAGGATATCATTCAAGTATTGGTCTCAAAAACCAGTTTGATTCAATTAAACTTGAGTCAAATTTATTTGATTTGAATTTGAGCTAAATTTAAGTCAAAAGATTTAACTCATTTTTAAATAGAACCGAAGTCAAGTTAAAAAGTGTTCAACTTAAGTTCAGTTCAAATTCATAACTCAAATTTGTAGTTCGAATTCGTAGCATAATTCAGTTTGAATTTGTGGTTTAGATCAATTTAAATTTATAGTTTGAATTGAAAGTTCAAATTCATGGCTCTAATAATTTATAGTTTGAATCGAAAGTTCAAAGGGGCTTTAGAAATTCTATGCATAAAAGGAATCTTATTCTATTTCTAGTAAGACTCTAATAATTTTATTTAATATATTTACAATTGTATTTCTCATTAAATAGGTTTATCTAAAGAGTTACATTTTTACATTGAAAACAAATAGGGAAGCCATTCACTGTCCTGTAATTCTAGATGTTTTCTTCTATCAAAGCTTTGAGATTGTACACAAATTAATCCATAATTTAATGATAATGATATTAATTGATTTTGTTTTATTCTTTATTTTTAATTCAGAAAAATTAATGACTTATAACTATAAATATGATGTTTTGAGGAAAAAAAATGGAAAAAGAAGAAGAATATTTTTTTTTAATTATAATTAAATTCTCACTTAAAATTGAAGATGAGGGCCAAAGAGGAAGAGAGTGGGGGGCCACCAGTCTTATCCCTTGTTTTATATAAATGAAATTTTAACTACTGGGATTTAAAGCCCCTTTGTATCTCTAATTGTGTCTCCATAATTTTTTTTTTTTTTAAATATAGTTAAAATTTTTAATGGCCAAGATGTTCCTTTAATCTTTTAAAAGGCCCCAAATATTACAAAGATTTTTCTTTCTTAAAACTCTATTTCTTTTATTTATATTAGAAAATATGTTCAAAACTTTAATATTAAAAATATCAATCATAGACAACTTGACAACTTAAGCATGCAAGGCTTCCTGGCACCTTATTTGCAGGCTGTGACCGACTAAAAGCAATGAGAGAAGAAATTTCTACCGGAGAGAAGCTCATATTTGGAAGTACCTTGAGATTCCACCATCAATAAAGCAACTTATTCAATAAGGCAGTGAGATGAGCCGAAGCACAACCTATGTGTGACATGAGAATTGAAAATTGAGAGTTGACAAGTAGGGTTGTATACAGTTCGATTTAATATGGTTTCAGATCAATTAAGAGTAGACTTCAAAAGGCAACATCAGACATCAGAAATGTAGCCTGGTAATTGCCAGTGTTAGTGAAGATATGTTGTTTCTCATTCATTTTCAGATCGAAATTCACATTCATGGCCTGGGGTCAAATGAGTTATTGAGACACATTCTTGTCACTTTTTGGTATTATAATTCGCGAAAGGCTGTCATCTGACCCCAAAAAACAAAGATATTGTTTGAATCATTTGTAGTGGACTTCAGGTTAATGTGTACACTTGATGAATCTGATTTACTAAAACCAAAGGGCAAAAGACTCCATGTATCAACGTAATGATGAGTTCTTCAAATTTGTTAACTGTGTATAACGTAATGATGGTGACTCCCATCTAAATATTTTCGTTTTGCTAGTAATTGTCAACAAAAAGGAGGGATAATCTGCATCGCACAATTTAATTGCAACGAATGATTCAAAACCAAGGAAATGCACCCATGCGATAAACTCTACCTCTATCTAGTCTAGTCCCATCATATGCAGAGTCAAGAGAGCAATGATTTTAAAGCTTTTTCTTTTTGGCTCCCGACATCTAATCACCGATTGATGTACATCAGAGTGAAAATGTGACTGGGATCATTACCTTCGTGAATTATTAGTAACCACAAATTAACCATAAATAATTTCTTAAATGTCCCACTTCTTTACAATAATTTTAATGGCCAAAGCACTATGTCCCACCCAAGGTATGTTACAATATCAAGTTTCCACCCTTTATATTTGATAATACCAAACACCCACCTATGAACAGTTAAAATTAACGGAACCTTAACCTCTTAAAATTTTATCTCTTTTTATCCCCCTAAAATTTAAAAACTAAAAGTATTCATCAGCCTAAGTTTTAAAAAATAACAGTTTCATCCTAGGGTTTCGTTTAAAAATCTCTGACGACATCTCTGGCTCTATTATCGATGGTCTCTCCCTCTCGAAGCATCATCTCTTTTCGGTGATCTCTTTCCTCTCATTTGGAGGCCTGATCGACGTCGGAGACTCCTTGAGAGACGAAGAACTTCGTAGGGAAAGACGAAGACGAAGATGAAGCTGTCGTTTTTTGTTCAAGTTTTTTCATCTTTGTTTCTTAATGAAGAAAATGAAAATTAGACAAGAAAAAGAGAAAATGTAATTATATCTTCCAGTACCCATTGCCAAGCGTACCCTGAATGGAAAGTATATGTTTTTCCGTCCTTTAAAAAAAAAAAATGTGAAGACAAGAAAATAACTGAAACAAAGTTTGTAAAAATTAAATTACAAATCATAATAAAATAAGTATTATGAGGAAATGAGAAAACAAACATGTACATTCACTGAATAAAAATAGCATGATATATATTCTAATTTGTGGAGTTGTTGGTATTTTCTAATTTGAAAGGTTCTTTATATTTTCCATAAAATGTATTTTAACACATTTTTTATTCATACTTTTGGAGTGTTGCTTTTTTTAATGTAAAGTATAATAATTTACAAATATTATAAAAATTTACAAATTTGTTATAAGTTTGGTTTAGAATGTAAACCTTGGTCGCAAAAGAAAGCATGATTTAACTAGCATATTTGCATCGATATGTATGTTATAAAATATTAATTAATCCCTTATATGGTAAAATATCAATGAACCTTTACATGATAAAATATCAATTAATCTTTGTATATATAAAATATTAGTTGAACCCTTATATATGTAAAAATATCAATTAATTTTGAATATTTTTCTAATAAAAAAATATAATTTTAACACTTTCTACCATTCGTGATTTCAAATTGTATTTCAAATTTATTAAATTAATTTAACATACAAAAAAATAATATATAATCATCAAATAAATGAAATTTAAAATTAATATTTGGATAAATATTGAGATGTAATGAATTCAAAAGTTGGATCTTGAGAGAATGCAAAAATAAGAATTTTTTAAACTCCGTAGAGTTTAGTTGTGATGTGGGCTTGTATTATGATGTGGATTTGAATTAAAGTTTATATAAAAGAGAGTGAGTGATTTTGGTAGTTAAATTTGGATTTTGGTCATGTTTGTATAATCCCTAAAAATGTAGTCAATTTTGTATAAACTCCTTGTAACTAATCATTTTAATTAATTAATCACCCTTAAAAAATATATGTCATTAGAAGAGTATTATGTATATATATTTTTAGTATATAATTAGATACATAAATATGGTATTATCATATGATTAAATTTATTTTATTTTTAATTTAAAATTAATTAATTATATAATGATATATTATCTATATATTTAATTATATATAAAAAAATGTTGATAGATGGAAGATCATTATTACTAAAATAGAATTTTGTGAGACAAGCAAAAAATGGCTACGTTAACTTTGGGCCTGATTTTTAGAATTTTGTGATGTGGGTTGAAAAATGCATTCTATTGATGTGGTGTAGCGTGTCATGTGGGTTCTCTCTTCTCTGATTCCAATATAAAAAAGGGCTTATATCTGAACCTAAAACATATAGGGTTCGTTTTGGGCTGAATTGGGTATGTGTTAAGTCTTCAGAGGACTAAGGGATTCAGAAGAGATTTCTCTTACTGAAGCCTTGATGAAAGATTTAGCCCATACAATATAATGACCACTTAGAACTGATGTTAATTTTGATTCTAAAGCACACGTCTTTCATTTAAAACACTAATATTTGGTCGACCACATGTGAGTCACATAGATCCCCCTAGAACATGTATGAGATATAAAGATCACATAGACAAAGAGGCTTTGTGTTACTCATGAGAACATGTTTTCTCATGATGATTTTTGATAAAATATGTTTTTAGAATGCTGTTGTATAAGATATGTTTTGATGAAACCATGTTTTTGATGGATGCCTTTTCCAAACCAGTACTTAGTGGCGGTGGCCCCAACAGAAGGAAGCTGTTGCATAACAGAATTAGGACCCATATTATTAGCATTCCCATCACTAAAACCGGAACCAGCAAGAGGTACAATATTAGTTCATCAATAAGCAAAGTCAATAAATACTTGATCCGAAAATTAAAAAAAAAAAATATGGCGACGTGACAGTCATCAACATTCTCTTGAAATATGGAGGGCCAAAATGAACCTTGAAGAACAAATTAGAAAAAATGCTTGAAGGACCGAAAAAAAAATCACTTGAAATATGGAGGACCAAAATGAACCTTGAAACAAACATGAGCTTTTTGGAGTTGAGTTTTGCCCTTAACAACAAATTAGAAGGGAAAAAAAAAATTACCAAGTTGACGATAGATTCTTATTGTATATGCATCATTTAAAAGCCAAACCCAATTTTCTTATATTATCACATGGGCGCAGGGCAAGCAGGCGCACGGGGTGCGAGCAAGCGGTCTTCCTATTCACACAGGTTTTTTATCAAACACTCGGCAGGCCTCCAAAACACAAACCAAACCCAACCTTCCCATTCAATCACAAACTCTATGGCAATATACCTTCTGTGGATATGAATTATTGGCAACATCCTCACCAACGAGGTAAATTAAAATTCGAACGCAAAAACATCCGTGTCTCTACAAATCTTAAAGCTGAATGCTTTTGAAAATATTAATAAAATGTTAAGATAAAAAATTAAGGGATTAATTTTAACTAGGGATATAATTATAGTAAAAAGTGCCCTTTATATATAATTTCTTTTAATTTAAAATTTAATTCAAGTTTAAATTGGATGGTTATAAAATTCAGATTTTGAAAATTATTTTTAGCAAATACATATTTTATCTAGTTACTCAATTTTTTGGTCTAGATACCTATTCAAATACTAGGTTTAAGAATAGATTCTAATCGAATTAAACTTGAACTCAATTGAATTTTAACTCGACTTGGTTTATGAACAAACGAGCTCGAGCCTGAGTTTCGAGCTTACCATTTGATTTTTTAAGGATTAAGTATTAACGATAAAATGACATTATTTTGTTAAATTTTTAAAAAAATATTTACCATTTGATTATGTTTCATTTCCAAAAAAATTGGGTTGTAATTTGTAAACCTTTTTCTTTAATTTTCCAAACCAAATCATTCTTCAACTCATACCAAATCAAATTATAATTTTCGAATGATATGGTTTTTTTTTTTTTTTTTTTGTCATTTGAACTATTTTGTACACACACTAAGATCAATAATGACAGACTTGCAATTTATTTAATGAGAAATTTAAAAAATTTATCATTAAATATGTAAAATTTTTTAGTTATAGTATAAATAATTGATAATTAAAATCATAAAAATGTTATTAATAATAATGGGATATCTACCTTCTTCTTATTTTTTTCTCACTAAAGCTTTTTTAGTGAATAACAAAGATTACAGAGAGGATAAGACATAAGTAGTTGTTGGGGTTGTAATGGTAGTGATGAAGGTGATGCTACGGGGCCTTTTGTGTATTGTGTTCAGTGTTTGGGAAAAAAAAAAGAGGAGGATTCGGTGCAATGATTCCAACATTGGGTGAAGAGCTATTGAAATGAATTCATTTTATTATATTAAATTATAATTGAATTTAAATCAAACATGTTTGAGTTTAAATTAAAACTTGATTGGAATGAATTTGAACTTTAGATATTAATATAAACAAGCTCAAGCCCAAGCCTTAGTTATTTGACCGAGTGGCTTGTGCGGCTTGCAAGCTAGTTTAACTGCCCAAGTGTGACCTTCACTTTCCTACTGTGTCGCCCAAGTGTGACCCTTCGATTTTCTTCTTTCAATCTTCACTTTGACATTTTGATTTCAAAGTGAAAATTAAATATTGAGCTAGCATTGAAACTTCAAAATAAAAATTGAAAATTGAATGTTGAGTCGGTAGCTAGCATTGAAAACTTATACTTTAAAATGAAAATTGAAAATTGAATGTGGAGGCACCCAAGTGTCAGCAAAACTTCAAAGCTTTAGAGTTTGAAAATTGAATTAAAGTCAAAGTCTGTTTCCTTTGCTTTTGCTTCTTTATGCACGCGTCTTTAGAGTTTGACTGGGCAAAGGCAACGTTCCGTTTAAACAAAATAAAAAATCTATATTATATAACTTATGATATATTTTAATAAAAGCAATTATATATAAACCAAATAAGTATCTATATTATATAAACAAAATATTTGTATAAATTTTTGGGTTTAATAGAAAACATATATAAAAATATTATATAGCTTATGAAAACCAAAATTTCCAGATTTGACTATCATTTCCAAAAATATAATATTTATATGAATACAAAAAAAAAATAGTTTCTACGTACTTTGATTAAAAGCAAAAATTCACACAAATTCCTACACGTTCCAAGCTACCACGTACAACCTACTTAGATCCTAGCCATAATCAATGAATTCAACTTGTATTAACAACTCTTAGAAATATTCTTAAATTCCACTGATAACCTCTATTCAAAACTAATATCACAAATTTTAAAGGTATCCAAATGAATAACCTTAGACCTAAGTAATATATGTCTACTTTGTACAACCTTTGTTTTATGAATTTTATAAATTTCTTTACAAATTGAAATATTATGAAATTTTGTACGGACAAAGAAGACATATAAATAGTTTACAAAAAAAATATTTAGCTTAAAAAAATATATGTATATAACTTCTCAAAAATTACTTCCTTCCACAACTCAAGAACAATGTCAACAGTTTTCAAGTTTAATAGCTCAAACTTTTAGTAATTTTATAAAATTCTATATAACTAAACAATAACAAAATTTTGCAGATATAAACTAAACATATTGATGGTTTAATAAAAAAAATATCAACTTGAAAATAATTTAAAAAACCATGTAAAATGAATTTCTTTCACAGATCACTAACACTGCTAAAAATCTTCTAGACATACTAATTTATTTATAAAAAAAATATTCAAGTGAAAAATAATTCAAAAAGCTCTAAAAACTAAATTTTTTACTGGTCGCAAACTCTACCAAACAAAGTTCAAGTTTAACGTTCAATCTTATAACAATTTTAATAAATTATATTTAATTGATAAAATTACCAAAATTTCCAAAATAAAACTAGACATGTTAATTTATATATAAAAATATTCAAATTGAAAATATTTAAGAAAGCTATAAAGTACTATATTTTTTTACAGATCACAGACTCTACCAAACATTTTAGATTTAACACTTCTAATTTTATAACTTATAAAATCATAAAAAAAAAATCATAAATGGTTAATAATTTGTAACATTTTAAATAAAATTTTTGGAATTTTTAAAATACTCTATTAAAAATTCCAGGTTTTTATAAAATGTAATTAATATATAAAATAAAATAGAATAAAATATATATAAAAATTATTTATTAACAAATAGATAATTCAAGGATAACATAAATATTATAACTAAAAATCCAAAAATAATATACATTTTCCTTTGTTTATTTTACAAACTAATATACTATTATCATAGAAAAACAATGTACAATGCAAACTAGACCTGTTCTACTCTACAATAGCACAATTGAATTGCAATTTAAAAAAAAAACTATAATCCTCAAATTATACAACACATATATACATGAATAATGAAAAATATTGAGACTTACCTTAGTGTGAGACTATTCCAATAGCATTGCTTCAAAATTCCTAAATAATAAAATATCTTTCAAAATTCAAACTTATCTTATCCCTTTAAAATTCAAATCTTATCCTAAAATAAAATTTATCCTATTTAAATAATAATACTAATAACAATAATAATAATATTAATAATATTAATAAAAATTAAATGCTGGATAATACAGAAGGTGTGGTTCATATTGAATATTGTAGGATTGATGAACAAAAGGCTAACATTTTTACTAAACCACTTCGAGTGTCAATTTTCACAAAAATTGCAATAAGACTAGGAATGAAGAGCAAGTTTGGTTTAGGGGAGGCGTTGTTGGAACTTTAAGCTAAATTGCCTTGGTCAAACAGTTTTAATTAGTCAAAGTTCAATATTTTGGAAGAATTAAAAGTCTTTTAATTGAATTAAATTATTTTGAAAATGTAATGTTTTATTTAATGTTGTTTTGAATTTAATTTTTAGACTTCCCTTGTAATGGCTATTTAAGCCAAGTTTTGTTTTCACTGATAAGAGTTAACAACAAGAAGCTTAAATTATTCTCTAATATTCTTGATCATTACACTTACATACATACACACACACATATATATATATAGGAAAAAAAAGGGAAAATGTGTGAGGGCGAAAGAAAAAGGAAATAAGATGATTATTATATAATTTGAATATTTAAAATATTTTTTTTAATTTTTGTTAATTTAGAGTTATATAATAATTTTTTAAAAATGAAATAGCGAGGTACTTCTACTTCCTAACATTATTATTTAATTAACATAATTAAATTTGGTGGAAAATGTTATTTACGTTTTATTTTGGATATAAAAGTGTTTTAAGGCCAATCCTTGGGTGAGAAAATGTAATTCACTCTTTTTATTTACAATTTAATAGTAATCGAAGTAATTACAAGCATATGAAATAAAGATTTAACTATTGTTGATACTTGTTTTTTAATTTTTTTTAATTTATCTCTAACAAATTCTATTATAATAAATATTTATGTCAGTTTGAGTGGTATTAGGTTATTTGTGTGTTAACTCTTATCTAATCTAATTTAATTTTAAGTCATATTAGATTGATCATAAATAAATTTCTTGTTAAGAAATCTCAACCATAATCTGACTTGTTTTATGTCGTATCATGTTATGTCATATTAATAAAGTCATATTGAAAATTATAAACTCTAATTTTAAGCTAATTATTATGATTTAATATGATGAACGATTTTATCACAAAGTGTGTCCATTTAATTAGTTAATCAATTGTTTAATATGTCATGATTATCTAAAAAGTTGTCAAAATAAATGTTGCTATTGACAAATTTACAATGGTCATCAAATAATATGTCATAATAATTTGACGGTGTCAAAAAATTTGTGACATCACCATTTACTAGCCAAAATTTCCCTCATTTACAAATAAACATGTACTATCGTATCAAATTCAATTTCATCACTTTAAATTTATTGTCACGACTTAGAAAAATCATCGAATTCCCACCGTTTGACGAAGAAGAGCTCTTGAGACTGCCACCACCGCAAGGGAAACGTAAAGTAGTGGTAACATATATGTTATTTCGTGAGGTTTAAAGTAACAAAGGAAAACGACCATTGATGTTACAGTACCATTGAATAATTCCAAACAGTTTGGAAGGAACGTTTGTTGGAGACATTGACGTCCAACTACTATTCTTCTATTGTTGAAAAGCAGCTCAAAATCATTCATATGAAGTTCGGTAAGTTCAAAAATCTGAAAAGATAACCTGTGAGAAAAGAAAAATAAAGTGTAAGTTTAGTGTGAAGATCAAAAACTCAGAAGAAAGTTTACAAAAAAAGAGAAAGCAAGGCAGCTTGAGAACAATGGTGGATGCCGTGGTCTCGTATGTGGTTAGGAAGCTGGGGGATTATCTCATCGAAGAAGCAGCATTCTTACGGGGAGTGAAAAATGAAGTAGAGTCGCTAAAAAAAGATCTAGAATGGATGCTATGTTTCATAAGCGATGCAGAAGATAAACAATTTGACAATTCTTTGATACACCAGTGGATATCGGACATCCGAGAAATTGCTTATGATTGTGAGGATGTCCTGGATACATTTATGCTCCAAGCCCAAGATGAAGGGACTGCAAAGAGAAGGTGAGGATTCTCCACTTTCATCAAAAAGCACTATTCCTGGATAGTCTCTCAAACAACCAGTCACAAGAAGCCCAATCTACATAGCATAGGAAAGGAGATTGAAGCTCTCAAAAAGAGACTTCGAGAAACCTTTGATAGATCTAAAATGTATGGTCTTAAAGCTATTGATAACAAGTGGGAAGGAGAAAGCAAGGCTCTTCACAAGCTGAAACAACTAAGAAAAACCACCTCCTTTGCTCTTGAAAACCGTGTTGTTGGCTTTGAGGATGACACTGGCAAATTGCTGGCTAAACTACTTGAAGATGACCCAAGGCGTTTTGTAATTTCTATATGGGGTACGGGTGGTTCGGGTAAAACAACTCTCGCCAGAAAACTTTACCACTCTCGCCAAGTCGTGAGTAAATTTCAGCGTTGTGCTTGGGTTTCCGTCTCCCAAGATTTCAATATTGAAGATCTTCTTCGAAGAATCATAAAATCTTTCAATTTCACGGATACGATAGAGAAGTTAAGTGAAGAAGAATTGAAGAGATTTCTTTATAAATCGTTGCAAGGATACTCATATTTGGTGGTGGTTGATGATGTATGGGAAACAATAGCATGGGAGAGCCTCAAAATAGCATTTCCAGAAAACAACAATGGCAGTAGAGTGATTATCACCACTAGAAATAAATTTGTTGCTGAGCATTCAGATGAGAGAACCCATGTTCATGAACTTCGGCTTCTGAGGGAAGATGAAAGCTGGGAGTTATTATGTGAGAAAACTTCAGGCAAGGCAAACGAAGATGAAGAAATGAGGAAGCTGGGAAAGGAAATGGTCCAAAAATGTGGTGGTCTACCGCTAGCTATTGTTGTATTGGGTGGGTTATTATCTACAAAGAGACCAGAAGAGTGGCGCTTTGTGCGCGATCACATTTGGTTATATTTATGTAGCAGTTCAACTCCAATCCAAAATTTATTAGTTTTGAGCTTCAATGATTTACCTTGCCAACTCAAATTATGCTTTCTTTATTTAGGCCATTATCCAGAAGACAACGAAATCCAGACATGGCAGCTAATTCGACTGTGGGTGGCTGAGGGGTTCATTCCGCAAAATGAAGAAATAATGGAAGACGTGGCTTATCGTTACTTGAATGAGTTGATTGATAGAAGTCTCATTCAAATAGATAAAACACGCGCAGGGAGGATAGTCACCTGTCGAGTCCATGATCTTTTGCGGGATCTTGCAATTCAGAAAGCGAAAGAGTTGAATTTGTTTCACATTTACAATGAAATTAAAGATTCAGCTCGGTGTTCGAGTAAATCATCACGTCGACGGCAGGTTATTTATTCTGGAACAGGAGCATACTCGCAATTATTGGATCATCATAATCCACTCTTGCGTTCTCTAATTATCCTCAACTTGGGGCAGCGAGACATTCTTACCATCTGCACAAGATTTAAGTTACTAAGAGTAATCAATCTTTCCTCAATACTTTTTGAACTCATAATTCCTGAAGAATTAGGAAAGCTGATTCACTTGAAATATTTGGTATTAAGATATTCTGAAGTTAAATATGTTCCAGAGTCCATTCTCAACTTGGTGAGCTTACAAACATTGGACATAGTCAGTGGTACGTGTCCGCAGATGCCAACTGATATTTGTGAACTGCAAAAATTAAGACATTTAAGTGGAAACTTTTCAGGGCAATATTTGCGGATAGACAATATGACAAATCTTCAGACTTTGAAGTACATAGAAAACAAGACTTTGACAAACACCAACTTGGAGAAATTGATTAATCTACGAGAGCTCGGCATCGCTTATCTCAATGAAGAAGAAAAGGAGTTCAGTTTCAATTCTATTGCAAAGCTGAAAAACCTTAGAAGTTTATCGGTTCGTGCACTGGATAATCCTTTGGCTTCACTGCAGCCGCTCTCTCATTGCCAAGATCTAATGCACTTGAGCTTATGTGGGCGGATAGAGAAACTTCCAGGAAAAATGCATATAGTTTTGCCGAATCTGGACTACTTAAGATTGGAGTTCTCCTATCTTGTGGAGGATCCGATGCCTATATTAGAAAAGTTGCCGAACCTGACAGTTCTTCATCTAGCCCACAGCTCTTACTGTGGAGAGAAATTGGTGTGCAGGAACGATGGTTTCCGTCGGCTTAAAAGTCTGTATCTTAATCTGAGGGAATTAAAGGAGTTGCATATAGAAGAAGGAGCTATGCCTATGTTGACGGGCTTAAGCATTGTAAAGAACTGCAAATTGAGAATTCCAGAAAGATTGTTTTCAGTCCCATGCCTAGCTGAATGGGAATGCATAAGAGATTTCTTAGAGGAATTTTTGTAATGAAATAACTCAAGCTAACCTACTCTGATTTTTGGAATTAAATGGTGAGTTTCTGTTGTGTTTCATTTCCTTCAATTTGTTTTTCTTTCTAACTTATCATCTGGTGTTTGTTGTCATTTCAGCTTACAAAGAAACAGGAATCCATAACAAATGATGAGTAGCACACAGCAGAAAATCAAACCTGGAAATATGCAGCTTCCAAAGTCAGAAAGCAGGAAAGTTTCAAGAGACTGAAAAGGAATGAATAATTCAAGTCAATGGCCAAGATTAGAGTCATAAAAATAGGGAGATTAATATTGGCCATTGACTTGAATTATTCATTCCTTTTCAGAAATTTTTGCAAAGAAGAATAGTATCTTAACACATTGTAAGCCTCATGTCTGATCTGATCCTGGTGTTTTTATTTTCGCCTTCAATTTTTCCTTTTGGGCTGCAGTTAGGCTTTCTACCTGAGCATCATATTTCCAGTGAAGAGAAAATATTTAGTGAAAGGATGAGAAGGCAGGGGAAGTGATGAAAATTTATTCTGTTTCGCTTACCTTTGTTTTCACTTTATTATAGTGTCAAATTTAGTTGGATTCTGCAGATGTTGCAATCTTATCAGTTTGGCTTTAAATATGTTAAAAGCTTCTCTATAATTTAGTGGAAAGTGGGACAAGCACCGAAAATGAGACAAATACTTTCATTTTTCAGGATTTAAGGTTAAGATGATAGATTTTCATGTCAGTTCCAGGATTCTAAGGCTTCCAATGGGCCATTACTCTTGTTGGTGTTTGAGGAGTTTTTGTTAGTGCATACCCTAGGAACCATTTGTGTTATCGGTTTCGAGGGCATTTTAATCTTGTATGTACATTTATATGAATTATTAATAAAAGAAGTAGTTTTTTTGTTCATATACATAAATTGTTTCATTTATTTGCGATGATATAAAAAATGTATGTGAACTATCCGAATGACTCACTTAATATACTTACTGAGTCGTTGAATTGTTCCCTACAAATATGACATAACTTGGGTAATTATATCACATAGTCGACATATCAAATACCTCTATTGAATGCTATGAGATGACATTAGTGCGAGTGAAGATAATGGTTATGTTATTAAGATATTGATATGAATTAACAGTTAGAAAACCTTTTTTTTGAACATGACCAAATAACGATAAATTACATGATCATTAAATCGTAGTCAATGAATTATCATAAAATTGTACTTGTGTATGAAGTAATCATTTGATCTAATACGTCATAGTCAAATATAGATGCATGTGATTCATATGGTGTATATAAATGGGCACATTTCGTAAGACAAACCATATTGGTTATGTGTTACTTGTATATGGGAAGAATGATGGTCAAGATGGGATTCATTGACTTGGAAAGTACTGGATTCTAAATATCCGCTTATTCAATTAGAATCTGAGTTCTAAAGCGAATATCGATAAATATTATAAATCAAATCTCTAGCTAAAGTATAATACAAGTCATATGAAGGATGTTCGTTATAACATGTTCTGAATATTTAAATCGATGATTAGTAAATAATCAAAATTAGGACTTTAACAATCTATGAGTCTAAAATCGATCTAAATTGGACAATAAAATAATATTACCTACAGGAACGGACATTCTAAATGTTGAAATTCAAAAATAGATCGTTCCAAGCCATGTAACGTATCAGAATGACCCATTTTGCAAAATTGTCATTGTGTGTACTAGAAGGTTTGTTGTCGTTCTTCAGCAAAACGAGCCAGTCTAATGGTCGTTCCAAGCATATTTGTCGCATCCGATTTGCGAGAAGAAGATCAAGAGTGGAATGGGGTTGTTCAACGAAATGACCAAGAGTTAAGAAGTAGAATGAGTGTTCCATTAAATGGAATGACTGTTCCATCGGGCGGGCCAAAGAATTTTAATTAGGGCATTATTATGTTTTTGGGTTACTCAAGTTACCATACAGTTTTTATAAATTTTCTTCAATAAGAACAACGGCTTTGTGAGCATAGGAACATTGCTAAATCACGCAAAATTGTGTGCCTTGTGGTAGATAAAATGTTTAAAAATTAATATTTGACAAAAAAATAAAATGGACGTTTTAGGTTAGATAATATTTCTTGATTTGTTTTAATTTTTTTAATCATCTACTTATAGATGTCTCTAATCTTGTTTTTTTTTTTTCCAAGTTACATGGTATAAATTGATGGATCATTTGATAAATTCTTAGAGTTTAATAAGATTGAGAGTTATATATCTTTGTTTTTTATTAAACAAAATTAAAATTAACTGGTTGGATCTATGTTTTGAAGGAAATTAAAATTAAAAATCTCAGATAAGTTTTTGACATTGTGTAATTTTGTAATTTATAAAAATATGTTAAAATTTGAACTGATAAAATATATATATATATATATATATATATATATATATATATATTCAGTTTTACATTTCAGCAATATTTAAAAATAATATAAAAGATTATTATTGACGAAAAAATATTTTGTGGCTATTATAGATACCACAATACCTTATTGATTAATTCTTTTAAAACTTTCTAAAAGTAAAAATAATTGGTGGGAAAATAAATATCATTACAAATATCAATATAAATTGTAATTGTTACTTTTTAAGGATAATTGTTAGTGCCCTTAAAAGCGAATTTTAATTAACATTAAAAAAATGCATTAAATTTAATCAATTACAAATATCAATATCTAAATGTCTTCTGAAGTAATAAATTTGATGAAATATTTTCTTTGTATACTCTATTGATGTAAAAATTTTGGTGAAAGTTTAAACTATTATTACATGTGTCCTTCTTGTCACTCCCTATTTGATTTAGAAAAGCAAATTTGATTCAAACATAATTTTGATTCACACTCCATTTTACGTAATATTTAACTTCATATAAAATGAAATAGTATATATGTCATATAATCTCTTAAAATTTATAAGTTTAAATCAATGAGGTCGAAGTATACTTGTTCCAACCTATTTCGGATAGTGGGATTAATGATTCTCAATTGTTTACTTTATTAATCTCAACCTAATGGGAGCATTAAAATTAAACTTAAATCTATTTCGGATAGTGAGAACATTAATTCTCAATTGCATAAGAGTGGACATCCAAAAGTATTCAAGTGACATTTTGAAGTGAAAATGAGGTTTTCATAATCACTCCCTAAGATGATGAAGAACCTGAAATAATAAAAGAAATTGTCTCATCCTTTGATAAGAAAATTTTGAAATGTATTGGAAGAAGAGATGAAATACAAAGAAAACAAACCAATTCTAGGTTTTGGTTGACTTATCATCAGATCGAAAATTCATTAAGAATGAATGAGTTTCTTGAATCAGTCGTAAGATGGATGGTTTAATAAATAGATATAATTTCACTCTATAGCGAAAACCTATACTCAATAAGAAAGTATAAATTGTGTAGAAGAATATTTTCTTCATTTATAAAATTTACTTTAATATGTTTGATTCTAGCTGTAGTAACACATTTGAATTTAGAATTGCACCAGATGAATATCAAGGCAACTTTTCTTAGTGGAGAACTTGATAAAGAAATCTATGTGAAATGAGATATAGATCTCGTTGTTATAGGTCTAAAGCGTAGAGTGTGCAAGCTTCAAGGATGTTGAATGACCTAAAACTGTCATCTAGTATTGGTACTTGACATTTCATAAGTGTCAATACCTTATGACTTTAAAATGATTTTTTAAGACTATCATGTCTATGTGACGAAGTTTGATGATAAATTTGTAATTCTCTTAATGTGTGTGATGATGTATAGATAGCTAGAAATAGTTTGAAGTAAATGATGATTATCAAAGGATGATTGTTCATATTTTTTAACTTGTTGATATTCTTTTGTCAAATGACAAATTATTGAGCCAAAAGATATATGTCCCAAAACTTAAGATAGAAGTAGAGAAATGTTAATGGTTATCTATTCAGATGCCATTGGATGTATTATGTATGTTATGGTACATATATGCCCAAATATTTGTTTTGTTGTTGGGCTCGTTAGTTGATATAAGTAAATGTTGAAAAGAGTACTAGAAGGTTGTATGTAGAATTGGCCAAAGGACTATTTCCTACCCAAGGTATGCTGCATTCTCAAGTTTTCTCCCTTTAACTTTGAAAATACCAAATATCCACCTATGAGTAGTTAAATTTAACGGAACTTTAACCCCTTAAAATTTTATCTCTTTTCCCCCCCTAACCCCTAAAAACTAACCATTTCCCCCTAGGCCAAGTTTTGAAAAATAGCATTCCCCCACCCATAGGGTTTAGTTTTCAATCCCCGACACCAAATCTGGCACCATTATTGACAACGAAGCATTCTTGTTGCACCACCATGCTTTGACGGCCTCTTTTCTCTTCTCTGGAACATCGATCGGCCCAGATCTGACATCGTCTTCACCTGAAAAGTTGAAGAGCTTCATTTTCTTAGATGAAGACGATAACCTCATCTACGTTTAGAAAGATGATTGTCTTCCCAGACGGAGAAGAGGTCATTGTCTTCGTTTGGGAAGATGAAGAGTTTCGTCTCTTTAACTTTTTAGGCGAAGACGATGCTAGATCTAGGTCAATCAACATTCCAGAAGAGAGAAGAAAGGCTGTCAGAGCATGATGGTGCATCAGGAAGGCTTCGTCGTTGGCAATAGTGTTAGATTTGACATCGGGGATTGAAAACTAAACCCTAGAAGGGGGGAATGCTATTTTTCAAAACTTGGCCTAGGGGAAAATGGTTAGTTTTTAGGGGTTGGGGGGAAAAGAGGATTAAATTTTAATTTATTTTTAATATTACAAATAAAATAATGATTTTGCCCTTGAATCCATTTTTTTAACAGCCCATAGGTAGGTAAATAGGCTTTTCAAAGTTAACGGGTGGGAATGTGTAGAAAAAGTATACCTTGGGTGGAAAATAGTCCTTTGGCCTATAGAATTTTGATATTTTTAAAAGGCTCTATGGATTATTTTTATGTGATAAAGGATCGTATTTATATTTGATTGGCTATTGAGATGTTAGTTTGTGAAGTACTTAAACCAACGCAAATTGAATTAAGGCTATATTTTTCTTACTCCAAAAAGGCCTATATTTTGGAGAGATAAGAAACAAAGATGCATAGCTGTATCCATATCGCAAGCCTACTATATAACCTGTTTAATAAATGTACAAGACACAATTTGGTTAAGAAGATTCTTCATGAATCTGAGTAAACAAAGCGATATTGTCGGAGCAATAGTTAGTTGTATTTTGAAATAAAAAATCCTGAATTTTTATAGGATAACCAAACATATCAACATTAGACACAGTGTAACAAGAGACTCCATTTCCAAGAGAGAAATGAACATACAATATAATTCTATGCATTGTATAGTTGCTGATCTTTTAAGCAAGATTGTCCCAAGAAAAGTATTTCTTGCACAGGTTAAATTTTTTGAATTGCATAGACTATGTTGAGTTTACATATTGTATTGGTGACACAATGTCGAAAACCATGAATTCAGATTTATTTTATGTTTTGAACTTGTATCCCAAAATTCTTGGTTTTTCACTGCATACACATTATTTTTAATTCAACAAGATTGTAATGTCACATAAGTTAGAGATTGGATCACTCACACGAGCAACACTTTTGGTGCTGAAAGAACAAGTAAAGGTGAGACATTATTCTTGAGAAATATGATGCTGAGAGAGCATACAAATAGGAGAAAAATTTCTTAAGAAAATATTTATCGAAGTTAAAAATGTCGGCTTGATAATTGATCAAGATGAGGTCATAGATAGATACATTTGAAAATGACCAATTTGGATTCTCTACATCCAAATAACTTGTGAATTCCAGATGTGAGTTCTTAATGTGGATAAAATACCTATAAGTGTGAAGATGATTAAGAACTTAGGTTAGACGTTGGGTGTAGCGATTGAACTAAGATCTGTATAGTGTTGTCAATAACATTTAAGAAAATACACACTGTAGCACATGATTCATACCATGTGTGCATAAGTAAGATGACCAGTTAAAGTAGTGAGAGAATGAATCTTTGCTTCCTCACTATTTGAGACTTTATGAAGATTACCTTATATTGATACCCTTTGACTCTTTGCTACTGTTTGATATTTACTCTTAGTGTTGCTATCTTAGCTTGGAACCTATAGCCATGCATGATTCGGTCTATGAAATATGACTAAAAAAGTAGCTAAATTTAATTTAAGAATTTAGAATAGAAGAGAAAGACTTATATGTTACGTGTGTTCATTGGCCAACCGATCATGTCACTCATATGGGAGATTGGACTTGATCATGGATACATAGGAAAATAATACAATGATAAATGAGAGATTAAAGAGAGCTAGTGTAATTGAGTAAGTCTAGGGTGCTACAAGCCTAAAATTTTATTTTGTTTTATTTGAGTTGAAGTGACTATGCTATTCCTAACAAATGCATAGTATTTAGCTCCCAAGTACATATTTACTCTTAGTGTTGCAATCTTAGCTTGGAACCTATAGCCATGCATGATTCGGTCTATGAAATATGACTAAAAAAGTAGCTAAATTTAATTTAAGAATTTAGAATAGAAGAGAAAGACTTATATGTTACGTGTGTTCATTGGCCAACCGATCATGTCACTCATATGGGAGATTGGACTTGATCATGGATACATAGGAAAATAATACAATGATAAATGAGAGATTAAAGAGAGCTAGTGTAATTGAGTAAGTCTAGGGTGCTACAAGCCTAAAATTTTATTTTGTTTTATTTGAGTTGAAGTGACTATGCTATTCCTAACAAATGCATAGTATTTAGCTCCCAAGTACAGATTGCTCGTGAGGTCACAGACATATTTACAAGTATGAAATGTATTGTTATATGGGACTTATAACATATTTGGTATGAGTCTTCAATCATATGTGAGTGAGAGATATTAGATTCGGGTCCACTATGATGAATTGACTCGACCAAGTCTTTTTAACTACCAAATGACAGTTATTGGGGGTTGATGATTAGTAGTTAGACTCTTATTTAAAGTCTAAACTGTCTTCCCAAAAAACATTATTTTACGCTATTTTTTTACCAGAAAAGAATTCTTCACCTAACACAAAAAACCAAAAATGGCATAGATCTTATCTCCCAAATTGAAAAGTAATACATGAGGCAAATTAGGTCAAGGGAATCGACTAACGTCAATATTTCATACCGTATTCGAAGATGTTTCATCGATAGTCAAATTTGGATATGTAAATTTCTAGTTATAGAATTTCACAGAATTTGATCCTGACATGTTTGATTATTCCCAACACTACATGCTTAAGAAAAGAATCTACCCAAAACTTAATCAATTCTCATTTTGGTTTCTAAATTGACTTACACACATTATTTTTAAACAAATACTCAATAGATTCTAATATAATATAAAATGTGGAGTGCAAAACAACGTCATATAATTTTGTTTTAGCAAAACCTAATTGAGTAGTATTTAAACATGAAAGTTACATGAGAAAAGATACAAATGAGATCAACTTGGAACAAAATCTAATAATAAAAGGTTACTAAAAGAGCAATTTTTTAAAGAAACAAATATACATATAAATAAGCGAATTGATACAAATATAATAGAGAGATGCAAAACAGTCAAACAACAAGAAAAAGAACAAATATAAAAACAATTTAAATAAATAAGAATTAAACATCTAAGCCTTAAATTCCAAAACAATCAATCAAACCAACCCATACAATTGCTTGAAATCTATAATTTCATTTAAAAAAAACAAAAAGAAAGTAAAAAGAAAAGAAGAGAGAGACACCCTAAGAAGAGCCAAAGGGTCTAGGTTAAAAAACTCTTTAATTTGAGTTACACAGAGAGGATATGACTTCTTCAAGAAGCATGAGACTCATTCATCTAAGACTAGAAGAAAATAATAGCCATTATTCCTTCATTCTTCTC
Source organism: Mangifera indica (assembly GCF_011075055.1). NCBI lineage: Eukaryota > Viridiplantae > Streptophyta > Magnoliopsida > Sapindales > Anacardiaceae > Mangifera > Mangifera indica. Next base: position 9,269,086 of record NC_058137.1, read on the forward strand.
TTCATGATCCTCTCTTCCTATTCTTATCTTTTTTGTCTCTGTCTCTACAAACCATTTAGGTAATTATTTTTGAAATTTTAATTTTGTGTCATTGTTCTTCTCTTGGTTGTATTTGTGAAAGGAAAGTGAAACAAAGATTGAAAAATAAGAGTAAATATTATTGTACGTGAATGTAAATGGACTAAGTTGTCAGCAACAAAAGCACAACTTTTCTTGATTTATTAGTTGAGCATTCAAAACTTAATTTTGGAGTAGGTATTGGGTCAATTCCCATTTTTGTTTTCTAGGGATAGAATTGGACCGGCTTCAAAAATTTTCAATTTCAAAGAATTGAAAGTGTAAAAGATAAGTCCAAGGAATAACAAACTCTATATTAGGTTTAATATGTCTGTAATAGATTGTAATTTTATCTCCTATATTTTTACATTAAATAGTTAGCTCTCATGTATATGTATATAGATTCCAAAGCTAATATCAATACAATTCAATACCGTGATATGGTATCACAACAGTAAATGCTCCAATGAGCTCCTTTCGATCCTGACTTTCTTTTCATTAATTTTTTCTCTCAAACCTAGCCATGACAATCCCTATTATGCATTTACATGCACCAACTCATTTTCCCATCAAACTCACTTCATCCAATTTCCCTATTTGGAGAAAACAAATTCAATCGAATCTCATCAGTCTTGATCTTGTAGCATACATTAGTGGTACTTTAACTCCATCGTTGCAGTTTGTTGACAGTGAACAAACAAAAATCAATCTAGTCTATACTATCTAGTATAGACAAAATCAGATTCTTGTTAGTGCAATTCTTGGTAGCTACTCTGAGACCATTCAACCAATCATCTCTTCGATTATAACTTTAAAGGAAGCTTGGGAATGTCTTAATGTCAGATATGTAAATTCTTCATAATCCAGAGTTATCTCCCTCAAAGTTAAGCTAGCCAAAAATCCCAAAGGTATCAAATTAGTTGTTGAATTTCTTCATGAGATGAGATCTATTATAAATGAATTGGCTCTTGCCTAAAATTCAATTCTTGAAGAGGATCTTATAATTCATATCATTACTCAACTAGGTGATGATTTCAGCACCATTGTTGTAGCCATCAAAGTTAGTGAATCTCTAATTTCCTTATTCAGAACTCTTTGATAAATTAACAGACTTTGAAAGAATGTTGAAAGACAATGATTCAACACAACTTCCTGTTCTTGCCATAGCTAATGTCACACAAAAATGCAATCTAAAAGGCCAACAACCGTACAAGTTGTATCAAGGAACTTTGACTCTTGCACTAGGGCATATCTCAACCTATCATAAATCTCGTGGTAGTTATAATGGAAATACTTCTTGCTCCTTATGGCAAAGTAAAAGTGGCAATAAGTCCTATCGAACGGATCTGTTTTGTCACTTTTATGAATTCACGGGTCATGATACACGTGATTGCAGAAAACTTGCCAAGTTTTCAAAAGAGAACAACATTTCAATGAACAATTTCCAACTTCTCAATGCAAATCAAAGCCCAGTGGCCAATGCTACCACGTCTATGCCTTTTACTACTATGCCACAACCTTGGTTATTTGACAATGGGGCTTTGCATCATGCAACATCAAACCTATTAGTGTTACAATCCTACTATGATTATAGGGTTCCAAATGAGATTTTTGAGTGATGGTAAAAGTCTTTCAATTTCACATATTGGACACACACCAATTGCCACACCACACCACATCGAGCACTATATTTACCCAATGTTCTGTGTGTTCCATATTTACAAAACAATTTGATTTCAATAGCAAAATTATGCAAATCTAACCAAGTTTCTATTGATTTTTTTGCATCTCATTTTCATGTGAAGGTTCTTCACATGAGGGCGCCTTTACTATGAAGGGAGAACAAAAATGATATTTATTGCATCACCTTACCATGTTGTCCTCAAATCAATGTCACCAACAAAATGTCTTTATCTAGTTGGCATCACAAACTTGGTTACTTGTCCAATGAAATTCTTAGCATTATTCTTAAGCATAATGGTTTAGTTTCAACTCCACTATCATTCTCTACTTTTGGTTGTACTTCCTTTTCTGTCAATAAAAGTTATAAATTACCTTTCTCTGGCAATTTTCTTATTAGTACTAAACCATTCAAACTTATGTATATCGATGTTTAGGGACCAACTCAAACTTCCATTGATGGTTATGCATATTATATAATTTTTGTTGATTTCTTCACTAAATACATTTGGCTCTACCCTATGAAAAAAAACTAGATGCCTTTACTATATTTCCTCAATTCAAAAAGATGGCGGAAAAGTTTTTTCAAGCACCCCTCATTTTTATGTTTTCTAACAATAGTGGGGAATACAAAAAGCAAATTCTAGTCTTTAATTCATGTGAAATTTCTCATTTTATTACACCTCTACACACATCTGAGCATAATGGCACAATCGAAAGACGCCATAAGCATGTTGTAGAAACTGGGCTTTCCTTACTATATTTTGCATCTCTTCCATCCCATTATTGGTCTCATGCTTTTCAGACTGTAGCTTATTTAATAAATTGTCTCCCCACACCAATCTTAAATTTTAAGAATCCATTTCAAATGCTTTTTAACAGACTTCCTACCTATACCAAACTCAACCCCTTTTGATGTTTATGTTATCCGTGGCTTCACTTATACGCTACATCTAAACTCTAACCATGATCTACTCCTTACATCTTTCTTGGTTACTCTACCTTGCAATTTGCATATAAATGTCTTGACCCTACCTCAAATCATCTTTCATTGTACCAACATGTCAAGTTTATTAAAGATATTTTTCCTTTTGAATTTTGCAATAAATCTCATTAGTTCATTAACTTGTTTGAGATGCTTGCCATGTAGGTCCTATATAGGAAGATAAGCAAAATTAGTTGAACTTGGGCACCAACACTTGGTCTCCTTTTGTTTGTACCACCACTATCTTATTACCTATTATCACCTTCCCACACCCCAACTATAACTCAACTATAACCTTTGGGCCATCTCTATAATTGTGGACCCAACCTTTATTGTCCCATCACATACCTTGCCAAACTCTCATACACCAACTACCTTGCCTATATCGATTGTTGTATCACTATCTTCTCCATAAATTACTCCATCCCCTCTTCCAAATCCTACCTATTCTTGACTAGCTTGTGTTTGGTGTTCTAACCCCAAGTACTACAATGACAAATTCATTAACCTCATCACAAGACACTGACTGCCACCTACAATGGAACCTTTTATTGTCATTCAAACTTTTAAAGACTCTTTTTGGCAAAAGGCTATGAATGTTGAATTTAATGCACTATTATAAAACGACACTTGGGAACTCATCCCACCATCTATTCATGTTCCCATAAGTTGCAAATAGATATTTCGAATTAAAAGAAAACCAGATGGATCAATCGACAAATATAAAACTTGTCTTACAGTGAAAGGATTCTTAGAAGAGCCAAACAGAGATTATTTTGATACATTTAGTCCTGTAACAAAGCCAACAATGATATGCATTGTGCTATGTCTTACCTTATCTAACAATTGGCCTCTGCGACAATTAGATGTAAACAATGCATTTCTACATGGCACCTTACATGAAAATGTCTACATGATGCAACCTTCTAGATATGTCCATCAATAGTATCTATATCACATATGTAAACTCAAAAAAGCTCTATATGGCCTTAAACAGGCACCTCGCAGCTGGTATATAAAGTTGAAATTTTTTTTACTTACTTTTAGGTTTTACAAATCACTTGCTGATGTTGTCTCTTTGTTTACCATTGGAATGGAATCATGGCTTTCTTCCTGGTTTATGTGGATGACATAGTTCTCACAAGCAGCCATCCCAAATTCTTGGATCAGTTTGTTCATAAAATAGTCAGTCATTTTTCCATTAAAGATCTTGGATCTCTGTATCACTTTCTGGGAATGGAAGTCATCTCCACTTCGAAGGGCCTTTTTCTATCATAACATAGACACATAGTTGACCTACTTGACCAATTTCACATGGCTGGTGCAAAAGCGGTTGCCACACCTCTAAATCTATTTGACATTCTAACTCTTATTGAAGGTTTGCCACACATTGATGTTACACCTTATCGTTGATTGGCTGACTCTTTTTAGTACTTAGCCATAACTCGTTCGGATGTGTCTTTTGCTGTGAATAAATTATCCCAATTTATGCATGCTCTTACTCAATTGCATTGGCAAGCTATAAAAAGAGTTCTCCAATACTTAAAAGGCTCAATTCACCATAGGTTGTTTCTCAAACATGTTTCTCCTCTAAAACTCACAGCTTTCTCTATTTCTGATTAGGGTGGTGTTCAGCATAATGGTTATTCTACCACAACATATGTGTTATATCTTGGTTCAAATATTATTTCATGGAGGTCGGCTGGTCAAAAAATAGTTTCAAGATCCTTGACTAAGGCTGAATACAAAGCACTGACAAATACAACAGCAGAGGTTATCTGGGTTTAGAATTTACTACAAGACCTGGGTTTCCGTATACCACAACATTCTACCTTATTTTGTGACAATACAAGAGCCACATATCTATGTGCCATTCTCGTTTATCATTAACACATGAAACATTTGGCACTTGATTATCACTTTGTTTGCAAAAGAGTTTTTGAAGGTTCCTTGTGTGTACTGCATATTAGCTCCAAGGATCAAATAGCCGATATGCTTACAAAACCTCTAAATCGTTGTTAGTTTCTCGATTTTCATTCCAAGATTGGAGCCTTTGATGGATCCTTTGATGGAGCCTTTCATTCCAAGATTAGCTCCAAGGATCAAATAGTTGTTCTTGGTTACAGCTCGTTGGTTGGACTTATTCCGATGAGGCAGAGATGTAGACTGAGGCTTTAAACTAGAGAAATATGTGAATAATTAAAGTTTTATTTAATTCTAGTTTTGTGTTTTAATCATCTTCAAAACAAACAACTAGGAAGTAGTCAACTCTTTTTTAATTAGGTTGTCCCATTCCTAATTAATATAATAATATCTCCTAAGATAATGTTGTTGAATACTGAATAATCTTGAGCTTAGATTAGATTAATTAATATTACAGTTCGTGATTTAATGCGTGGACAAAGAAGCTAGCCGGTTAAAAAAAAAAAAAGTACAAGACAATGAAATTTCGATTGATTTTCGTATATAATATGGTATGGTCAGATTAATTGGCATGTAATTGTGTGAAACCATACCCCTTGGAAGACTTGTTCATAGAGCTTGTCTTTTGCGTATTGAATTTACATAAAATATATATATGTATGTTTTCTTTTGTGATGTATATAGATTAATGTTGTCGAAAGCAAATTAAATTTAAGAAAATAAAATAAGTAATATATAAGAACAAAATGAGATTAAATAAGCTTTGTAACCCACACAAGTGCTCCTCCAAAACTGAAAATTTCCGGAAATTTTTGGTTAAAAACTAAGAGTAGAAGGAGAAGCAAAGAGAACGATTTACGGATTTTTTCAGCTTTGTTTGCTGAAATCTTTTCTCGAAAATAGACAAATAGAAAACTTTTCGTTTTTCCAGAATATTTGGGCAGCAACTGTTGCGGCTGTAATAGCAACTGTTGTGGCTGTAATAGCAACAGGGTTTACAATTTTTAATACTATCTATTAAATCGGTATAAAAAATATTAGATTAAAATTGAGTATTTTGATCTAAAATTTATTTTAAATTAATCTGATATGATTCAAAATTAAATTAGGTAATATTAAAATTCATAAGAAAGTAATTTGATACGATCTAAATTAATTCAAATATTTTAGAAAAATATTACTTTAATAAAATTTATTAGAAATAAATTATAAAAATGTTACAAAACAATATTAATAACAATTGAAATATTTTTAAATTGCATGTAGTTATATTTTTATACATTTATAATTATTCATATTATATTTATTTTTAATTATTTTTTTATTTTATTATTAGATAATAAGAATTTGATTTAGATAGTTAAATTATAGACGTCTTTTAAAATTTTTACTCATATTATAATTATATGTTATATCTTTATAATAAAATTTTAAAATTTTTTACCAATTGCATATAATTATATCTTTATATAATTATTATTACTCATATTATTTTTTATTTTTATTTAATTTTTTATATTATTAAATAGTAAAAAATTAATTTGATTAGCTAGATTACTGATGTATTTTAAAACTTTTCATATATAAATTTTTAGACTATTTGTTAATAAGATAAAATATTATATTATGTGTTTTATTAATAGTATGTCTGGGTAATTTGTTAAGAAAATAAAAACGATAAAAACACTTTAAAAAGTAAAAATAATAAATAATTTTAAGTTAATTTAAATATAACCAGGTTGGGTTAAGGTTAAAAAATGTTAATATAATGCTAATTAAGATCATATTATAATTAAAGATCTTCCACATAAAATCTGAATCAATATGATATAAACATAAACCAATGACACGAACTAACAAATCACAAATCTACATATAAGTCAACTTGAGATTAGGTAAAGCATGATAGCACTTTCTCAAAAAATAAAGCAATACTTTGGCAGAATATCCTAGGGCAAGTTGCAACAAACACACGTATGGTCCCAAAAAAAATTACTAGTAATAGTGCCCATCTTTAAATTTTGAGAATTTAGAGCAAGTTTAATCAAAGAACCGAATTATTTTATGGCAGGTATCCTATAGCTTTAAACTTCAATATATGTTTGAAAATAGATTAATATTTAAAGTGATCCGGAAACAGAAAAACTCAAAAGAAAGTTCATTGGTCTTATCTTCTTTCAAGAGCACCAAAAAAAAGAAAAAAACAAATCAGTTTGTGAAATATGGTGGATGCGGTAGTGTCATTTGTGGTAGAGAGGGTTGGGGACTATCTCATCAAAGAAGCAGCCTTGTTAAATGGAGTCACTAAAAAAAGAGCTAGAATGGATGAATTGTTTCATAAAGGATGCCGAAGAGAAATAAGTTGACAACCCTTCGATAAAACTGTGGGTGTCTGACATTCGAGAAATTGCATATGATTTTGAGGATGTCTTAGATGAGTTCATGCTCCAAGTAGGCGACAATGATGAAGAAGAAAAGTCTTCAGAAAAAAGTACGAACTCTTTACTGCCATTAAGAAATCGGTTGCTAAATCTTATCGCAAGGGAAGGGGGAAGGAAAGTACGTACAATATAGGTAAGAAGATTGAATCTCTGAAAATGAAACTCAGTGATGCTTCGCGTTGATGTGAATCATATGGCCTGAGAGGCATCAGTATCAAGAGGGACGAAGACAGCCATGCTGTTAGAAGAATGAAACAGCTGAGAAGAACCACCTCTTTTTCCTTCAAAGAGAAAGTAGTTGGTTACGAGGATGAAATCAACAAACTGTTCGCTAAACTGATTGCGGATGAGCCAAGGCGTTATTTGATCTCTATTTGGGGCATTGGTGGCTTGGGAAAAACAACCCTTGCTAGAAAACTATACAAAATCTGTGCAACTGAACAAAAATTTGATTGTTGTGCTTGGGTTTTTGTATCTCAGCATTTCAACTTTGAAGATCTACTTCGAAGAATTATAAAATCTTTTGGTTTTTCAGTAGAGAAATTGGACGAAATGAGTGAAGAAGATTTGGAAAGGCATGTCCATGAATCTTTTCAAGGGCGAAAATATTTGGTGGTAACTGATGATGTATGGTACAAAGAAGATTGGGCAATCCTCAGAAGAGCCTTTCCAGACAATGAAAAGGTAGTAGAGTAATTATGACCACTCACATTAAAGATGTTATGGAGGGTTCAGATGAGAGTACTTATGCACATGAACTTAGATTTTTAAAGCCAGATGAGAGTTGGCAGTTATTCTGTGATAAAGCTTTTTGAAATTTAAGAATAGACGAAGGACTGGAGAAATTGGGAAGAGAGATGGTAGAAAATAGTGTAGAATTGATCTGTATAATTGGTAATACTTCCAAAAGAAGGTTTATACTAGAAAAATTACCCACTTTATCATCTGGATTGTATCATACAATCATAAAAACAATTAAAACCTATGCAGTATTAAACTAGAAGTTCTCTTATCCAAAAGTATTTATGCTTTGACATTACCATTTAGGTCACCCAAGATTTACAAGGGTGCATAGGATTATTGAAAATTCACATGGACATGCATTAAAGAATCACAAGATTTTATTGTCCAATAAAAAATTTTATACCGTCTGTTCACAAAGCAGATTAGTAATCAGACTGTCTTCTTTCAAAATTAAAGTTGAATCTATATCATTCTTATAAAGAATTCAAAAGGCTATATATGGACCCATTCATCCACCAAGTGGGTCATTTTGTTATTTTATGGTCTTTCCTGATGCGTCTACACGATGGTCACATATTTATTTATTGTCAACTCAAAACTTTGTCTTTGATAAACTATTAACACAAATTGTCAAATTAAAGATATATTTCGTGGATTATTCGATTAAGTCAATACGATTATATAATGTTGGTGAATTTACATCCAAGACATTTGGTGATTATTACATGTCTATAAGGATTGTTGTTGAATATCCAGTCTTGCATGTCCACACTCAAAATAGATTAGCTAAGTCTCTTGTTAAACGTCTCTAGGTAATTGCACGTATTTTATTCTAAAAAACTCAATTACTAACTTCTATGTAAGGACATACTATATTATATGCTACAACATTAATTCACTTGCGACCTTCTTCTTATCATCAATATTTTTCTTTACAATTGGTTCTTGGTCACTAACTTGATATATCCTATTTGAGGATATTTGGTTGCATTGTATATGTCGTTATTGTATTTTCTTAATGCACAAAAATAGGACCTCAATATCGTTTGACAATTTATGTTGGATATAATTCACTATCCATTATCAGGTATCTATAACCATTAACAAATAATCTTTTTACTTCACGATTTATAGATCGTCACTTTGATGAGACAACATTCTTACCTTTAGGGGAAAAGAAAATGTCTCATGAAGTTAGACATGAACTTACTTGATATGTACTTACCATGTCTCATCTAGATCCTTACACATTCCAAAGTGAAACTAAAGTATCAATGCACTAACAAGAATTAATATGAGTATTGAATAGTCCATTTAAGTCATTACTAGTCAATCTACTGTATGCCAAAAGTATGGTAAACCTGTTGGATTGAAAGTTACTATCCCTAAAAAAAGAAAGGCAAATAATCAAACAGATTCAATCATAAAGATCCTAAAATGAATGAAAAATCTATACTTTCTATTATTTATCAAGAAAATGTTATAGTCCCTAAAGACACTCGAGCCCCTAAAGTGACACAAACCTTTAAAGAACAGGAAAATGAGAATACTAAAATATCTTTAAATTATGCTTATACATGAGAGATATGGAACCATGAAATGGTTAACATTGATGATGTATTTTCATTTGTAGTAGCTACTGAAATTATAAATGATGATGATTTTGAAATACATACTGCGGACGAGTGTTGAAAAGACATTATTGACCTAAATAGGAAGAAACAATTTAAGTATAATTAGTTTTTTTGGCAAAACATCAAGTGTTTGAGCCTATAGTCCCAACACCTAAGGACGTATAACCCATTGGATATAAATGAGTATTTGTGAGAAAAAGAAATGAGAAAAATAAAATTGCTAGATATAAAATAAAGTTTGTAGCCTAAGGTTTTTCCCAAAGGCCAGGTATAGACTTTGATGAAACATATGCATCTATGATAGATATAATCACATTTAGATATTTGATTAACTTAACAGTCTCAAAAGGATGGGATATGAACCTAATGGATGTAATTACTACTTATTTTTATGGAGACTTGGATATTGAAATTTATATGAAACTCTTTGAAAGATTTAAATTACCTGAAGCAAAAAGGATTAATCTAAAAGGTATGTACTCAACTAAATTACAAAGATCATTGTATGGATTAAAACAATCTGAAAGAATGTGGCATAATCACCTTAGTCAATATTTTGAAAAAAAAAAGGCTATGTAAATAACCCCATATGCGCATGTGTCTTTATCAAAAGGTTAGAATCAAGATTTGTCATTGCAGTAGTTTATGTTGATGACATTAATTTAATTGAGACTCTCGAAAAACTCTAAAAAAAATTTAAATATCTGAAAAAATAATTTAATATGAAGGATTTGGTGAAAACAAAATATTGTATTAGCTTGTAGATCGAGTACAATTTAAATGAAATACTTATCTATCAATCAGCGTATATTGAAAATTTGTTAAAATGTTTTAATATGGATAAAACTTATCCTTTGAGCACTCTAATAGTTGTTCGGTCTCTCGATCCAAAAAACTACTCATTTCATCTTGAAAAAGAAGATGAAAAGATACTCAGTCCTGGAGTATCGTATCTTAATGTCATTAGAGTCCTATTATATTTGGTCCAATGCATTAGACCGAATATATCTTTTGCAATGAATTTATTAGTCTAATTTAGCTCTGCACCAACCTATCACTATTGGAACATAATCAAACATATACTCTATTACCTATGTGGAACTAAAGATTTGAAATTATTCTATTCTATCAAATCCCCTAAAAATCCTAGTTTGGTTGGATATACAGATGTTGGTTATCTTTCTGATCCTCATAAAGCCCAGTTCAGACAAAATATGTTTTTACTTATATTAACATAGTGATATCATCGTGTTCCACTAAAAAGACTTTAGTTGCAACATCTTCAAATCGTTTAGAGATTCTAGCTCTCTAGAAAGTCAGCCAAAAATGCATAGGGTTACAATTTGTCATCCATCATATCTAGAATACATGTATTCTTCATTCTATAGTAGACATTGGTAGATGACGACTTAACAAACAACCAAATTAATCCCACTACAATCAGGGGAAGCATTCATCAGAAGTAGCACTTATCAAAGGAAGGAATTTTTTAAGTTTATCATATATTGGACAAAATATGCACAGTATTCTTTTTTCTTTTACTAGGTTTTGTCCTACTGAGTTTTCTTAATAAAGTTTTTGATGAGACAGTTTAAGCACTTCCAACTCTATTTTATAAGACATTAAATAATTATGTTTTTTTGCTTTGACTTTTATTCAATTAGGTTTTTCCTTATCAAAGCTAATATAATTATTTGTAAGTGGTGGAAATCCAATGAGGAGTGTTATACACAATGTGACTTCCCACCATAAGAACACATTGGCATGGATAAGTCTCCATATATGACTTTGGGTGTGAATACATTTAATGCAATATGGAGAGAATAAAAAATTTGGGCTCTAAGTACCCCTTTTCTCTTTGTATTTTGATTATCCTAATAAGGAATCCATCTATATACATATTTCTCAACTTCCTCTCAATTATCTTCTCTTAATATTTCTGTTATATTATCTATCTCTCAACTTTTCTTTCTATATATATTTTAATATTATTATTATATTTATAACATTGACAAAATAATTGATGAATTATTAATCTAAGACTTTATACGAACCTTGAAATTGTTGTTCTTGGTTACAATTCATTGGTTGGACTTATTCCTATATGGTAGAAACATGGGGCTTTAAACTAGCAATATATATAAATAATTGAAGTAGTGTTTACTTATATTTTTGTGTTTGAATTATCTTCAAAAACAAAGAACTAGGAAATAGCCAACAAGTGTTGTGAAATTACATGTGAAGAGATATTAACTAAAGTTTAGCTAGAACCAAAATTGATGAAAGGGAAATAAGTTCCCCTAAAAGAACACTAAATCACTATAAATTTAATGGTGACAAAGCCCACAAAAGGTCATAATAAAATCCTTTTCAAACTCCATTGAAAGAAAATCCAACCATCACGCTGTAAGAGAAGACAACTTGAGATTCGCTAAAGAGTATGCGGTAGCATTTTCTTCTTAGAAAATAATTCATTCATGTATAAATCTAATGGTGGCAAAGCCCATAAAAGGTCATAATAAAATCCTTTTCAAATACCATTGAAAGAAAATCTAACCATCACATTATGAAAGAAGACAACTTGAGATTAACTAAAGAGTCTATGCTAGCATTTTCTTCTTAGAAAATAACAAATTCATGTAGCACAAAATACTTTGGAAGAAGGTAGCTAAAAAAATAAAATAGTCAAATGGAACAACCCACCAAATAAGTTTAACAGAAAAAAGCTAATAAAGTCACCTAGCATTAAATTTGGAGAATTTAAACTAAGGTTAATCAAAGCACCTAATATTTCAAAGTAGGTTATCCTAGCTTTGACTTCAATATATGTAAATAAATACAAATAAATAAATAAATAAATAACAATCAACTGTTGTAAATATAATTAAACAAAAATTATAAGTGAAAGAAGAAAGATGCAGTAGAAGCAAAACAGAGGAGAAAACATATTAGAAGAAGCAAAACTTTTAATTAATTTGGGAAAATGATGTATACATGAATATAAAGCAAATGGGCATGTGTCTTTCTTTTCTTACAAAATGAGAGAAATGTTAGGCTATTTATAATACCTTCGCATTGACCATATTAAATGCTCCCAAGCTTTAATGCCACTTATTTGTTGCTTTGGTGGAAAACACTACTCATCTTTTTTTAATTAGTTGGAAAACTATCACTTGTCATTCATTATTTTGGTGGAAAACCACTCTTCATGCAACACTTTTCCGTTGATTTTCACCACTTACAAATAATTATATTAACTTCATTAAGAAAAAATCTAGTGGGATGAAATGCTAAAATAGATAAACGTAATTATTTGATGTCCTATAAAGTGGGATTGGACATGCTTAAACTGTCTTGTTAAAAACTTTACAAGGAAAATCTAGTGAAACAAAACCTAGTGAGAAAAAAAGAGTACAATGCATATTTTGTCCAATATATGACACACTTCAAAATTTGCTTTCCCTGATGAATGCTCTTCCTCTTTGTAGTGAGATTAATTTAGTTGTTTGTTAAGCTATCACATACCAATGTTATGTACTAACTTTTCAAATGTTGATGTCGATAGTGTCTTAATTAATAAGTCTATAAGATTGTCATTAAATCGTATTTTTTTTACATTAATCTTTCAGATATGTTAGAGCTAATGAGTGTAAAAGAACTTCGTTGAGATATATTTGCATTTGTCTCCTTTAATGTATCCTCCTCTAATTTAGGTTATACTTATTGCATTATCTTCATATAATATGGAAGAAATGTTTGCTGTAAAAGGAATATTGCATGTATTTTTGATGTGATGGATGACAAATTATAACCATATACAATCTTGTCTGACTTCATGGAGGGCTAAAATCTCTAAATGATTTGAAGATGCTTCAAGCAAAGTCTGTTTGGTGAAACGTCATGATATTGTTGTGTTATTATAAGCAAAAACATATCCTATCTATTAACAGGTCTTATAAGGGTTAGAAAGATAATTAATATCTGTATATGTAAGCAAACTAGGATTTTTAAGGGATTTGATAAAATAGAATAATCTCAAATCTCTAGTTCCACATAGATAACAAAATATATGTCTGATTCCAATCTAATGGTGATAGGTTGACACAGAGCTAAATAAGACTAATAAATTCACTATAAAAGATATATCTGATTTAATGTATTTGGCCAAATATAATAGGGCACCAATAACATTAAGTTAAGGTACTTTAGGACTAAGTATCTTTTCACCTTGTTCTTTAAGTAAGTCATTTTTCAAATCGAGAGACTGAACAACCATTGAGGTGCTTCAAGGATAAGTTTTATCCATATTAAAGCTTTTTAGCAATCTTTTAATATACGTAGATTTATGGATAAATATTTCATTTGAATTATGATAGATCTGTAAACCAAAACGATATTTTGTTTTCCCCAAATCCTTTATCTCAAATTCTTTTTTTAAATATTCAATAGGCTTTTAGAGCTCTTCAAGAGTCATAATTAAATTCATGTCATCAATAGAAACTACTATAATAATAAATCTCAATTCTATCATTTTTATAAAGACACATGAACATATAAGATCATTCATATAACCTTTTTTTTTCAAGTATTCACTGAAGTGATTATACTACATTTTTTCATATTGTTTTAACCTATATAATGATCTTTGTAACTTGATTGAATACACGCCTCTTAGATTAACCATTTTTGCATTAGATAATTTAAATCCTTCAAAGAGTTTCATATGAATTTTAATATCCAAGTTTTCATACAAATAAACAGTAAATACATCCATTAAAGGCATATCTAGTCCTTCAGAGATTGTTAAATTGATCAAATACTTGAATATGACTATATCCATCATAAGTGCATATATTTCATTAAAGTTTATACTTAGCCTTTGAGAAAAGCTTGTGTCACAAGCCTTGTTTTATATTTAGCAATCTCATTTTCTTATTTCTTTTTTTCACAAATATTCATTTATATCCAATAAGTTGTACGTCTTGAGGTGTTAAAATCACAACCCAAACACTTGACGTTTTGCAAGTAAAGTTAATTTTGCCTTAATTACTTCTTCCTATTTGGGGCAATCTTGCCTTTGTCTATATTCATTCATAGTATATGGTACAAAATCATCATCATTTATAATTTTAGTAGCTACTGCAAATGAGAATACCTCATCAATGTTAACTATTTCATAGTTCCACATTTTTCTTGTACAGACATAATTTATAGAGGTTTCTATATTTTTATTTTCTTGTATTTTAGGAGTTTGTTACACTTCAAGAGCTCTAGTTTCTTCAAGAACTTTTGGAGCTCTGGTGAAATATTAACGAGTGTGGATTTTTTTAATCATTTTGGATCACCATGATTGATATCTGTTTAATTCTTTGTCTTTTATTTTTGAGGGACAATGTCCTTCGATCCATTAATTTTATCACATTTCTGGTGTGTAGTAGATTAACTAGTCACAACTTGAATGGACTATTCAAAAGTCATATTAATTGTTGTTGGCGCATTAACAGTTGACATATGTGATCTTGTCACTTTTGTTGTATCCACAAACATAGGCCAAAAGACTGTTTCCCACCCAAGTTTTGGTAAAATGACAAATATATATCTGTGATAGATAAAAATCCCCAATACCCACCCAAGTTTTAGTTTGTTAGGATACACCCATAAATCTTCTATTAGGGTTAAGGGGTAAAATTATTATTTTATTAGTAAAATTAAAATAATTAAAATTATATCTTATTTTTTCTCTTAGTTTGGAAAACTAACATTTCCCCTTGGATTAAGCTTTGAAAAATTCACTTTTTTCCTCTAGGATACCAAACCTGAAATCTAACCACTTTCTTTAGTGAACGACACACCAACGGTAGAAGAACAAGAAGGAGTTGTCCAAAGGACAATCTTTGGACGATGACTATCATCCAGATCTAGATGACGAGCGTTGTCCAATCCAATAACACATTGTATGGGTCACCAATCACCGAAGGAAGGGGTGAACAAAAAACTTAGGGATTTAGGGGGGGGGGGAAGTCACTTTTCAAAGTTCAGGCATGGGGTGAAATGTTAATTTTTAAAACCTAAAGGGGAAAGTAAGATAAAATTATATAAATTTTTAATATTATTGTTAAATGATGATTTTACTCTTATATTTAACAGCAATTTAAGGATGGGTGGGTGTTTAGGTTTTTCATTTGTCATAGGTGTATTTTTAAGATTAAGCTAAAACTTGGGTGGGAAATAGTACTTTGCCCCCACAAATATATCAAACATTTGGTTTACAATAGTTTGTAAATAGACTATTCTCTACACTTCAATTTCACTTTAGGATGCATGAGGATCTAAATAAGATATGGTAGATAAGTGCCAAGTAAATCCGTGCCTAACTTTAGGAGACATTTTCTTTTTCCCTAAATATAAGAATATTGTCTCATCAAAATGACAATCAACAAAACGTTTAATAAAAAGATCAAATGTCAATAGTTGCAAATACCTAATAACAGATGATGAATTGTATCTAATATAAATTCCCAAACGATATTACGGTCCTCTTTTTGTGCTTTGAAAAGATGCAATAGAGACATATACAATGCAACAAAATATTCTTAAATGAGATATATCAAGTTAGTGACCAAGAACCAATTGACAAGGAGAGTATTTATGATCAGAGGAATGTCGCAAGCGAATTAACAAAATATCATGCAGTATAACACGTCCCCATGTAGAAGTCGGTGATTGAGTTCTTAGCAATAAAGTATATGCAATTACCTAGAGTCATTTAATAAGGGACTTAGCTGATCCACTTTTAGTGTAGACATGCAAGATTAGACATTTAACATCAATCCTCATAGATATGCAATAATTATCAAATGTCTTAGATGTAAATTCATTAGTATTGTCTAGACAACTGACTTAATCAGATAATTTGATAAATGTGTCTTTAATTTGATAATTTATGTTAACAGTTTAGCAAAGACAACATTTCGAGTGGGTAATAAACAAATATGAGACCATTATATAGATACATTAATTAATACCATAAAATAACGAAATGACCCATTTGGTGGATGAATGAGTCCATATATGACTTCTTGAATCTTTTATAAGAATGATAGAGATTCAACTCCAATTTTGGAGAGAGATAGTCTGACTACTATTTCGCCTTGTGAACATGCGATATAGAATTTTGCACTAGACAAGAAATCTTGTGATTATTTAGTGCATGTCCATATGAATTTTTAACAATCCTACGCATCATTATAGATCATGGGTGACCTAGACAATCATACCAAAACATAAAAACTTTTGGATTAGAGAACTTTTGGTTCGATATTGCATAGGTTTCAATTGTCTTATGATTATATAATACAATTCAAATGATAAAATGGGTAATATTTCTAGTACATGTTTTATTCCAAAGGCATTACTAGTTATACAGAGGAATTTTGCATAATTTTCACTCATGATTTTAATATAATAACCATTATTTCTTGTATTTTTAAACAAAGTAAATTTTTTTTGGATCTACTTGAAATAATGCATCATTGATGCTTAATTTGGTCTAAGTTTTTGAAAAATTGTGGTTCATTTGGAGTCTTCAATCAAATTTATTGATCTTAAAATTGTGTTTATTTTAACTTCAATCGGTCCTAAAGTTAAGAAAATTTATTTTCCTTAAGGATTGTGAGTGTTGTTTACATTATCCACCAAATACATGTCTCCATCATCAACATTTGAAGTCAGTGCTTCAATTTTAGAGTCCATATCATTTCATTTAAAAAATATACTAGTTATAAAGCACATAAAATAGTGAAAGGAAGGAGTATATAGTAACAAAAATATAAAATACTATTCATGACTCTAAAACAAAAATATATGATGGATTTAATTATGAAAATTTTGGGCATTCACATCACTATTCAAGTGACTTACATTCTTACTCTTGAAAGAAGTATTGAAGCATCAAGATTCGTTAGATCGATAAGATCTAATTCAACAATTTGAATTCAATAATTTGTGTGTATGACAAGTACACAACCAATAGTATTTACAACAACATCTATTTTCATAGTCTTGTGGTTTATTCTATATTATTTTTTGTTTCACTTCAGTCTTAGTTTACATCTGGTGGTAAGACTGAGATTTTTTATTATAATAATTTATGGATCGAAAATTTGTTTCACCCATGACTGTGCTCACACTCATCATAACAACTGTTGATAGTTACATGCACTTTAGGGAAAGATGCAATGCCAATGAGGTGAGTTTGATAGTTTTTCATCAACGATCAAATATAATATTAATTCATAATTTTTTTCATGATATTGCTACTACTACAAGAGCATATTTTAGGGATGAAAAGTGGAAAATATTTTCTTTTTTACATATTCTCAAATATTTTCTCTCCACATAACCTTAATCGAGGGAAAATTTTGAATATAGCAAAGTTGTACTAACTTACAGAGCCATTGAAAGTTGAATTTAATATTCAAATCCATCTTTCAAATTTCTCCACAATTTTAGTGGGCCTATCATTATATTCACAATCTTTCTAGATGTGATGTTGGAGAAAAAAATTTCTCCACAATCTTTTTGGATGTGATGTTGAAAAAAAAATAATAATGTCATGGATTTGTCTTCTTCAAGGCTCATATATTTCAGGTGAAGAACAAAATACCCATTTAATATAATTTTATCCATCTAATCTTAGAAACTTTAGGTTAAGATATTATTCGTATTCTCAAAACTTCTAATTTTGGAAAGAATGTATTAAGTTTTGAAATTTTAGGTTCAGATATTATTTCATATTCATAAAACTTTTGGTTTTGCAATTAATATTCAAAATCTTATAGTATTTAAATCCTTATTTCCAATGATATTTTGGACTTGAAGTTCATATTTTTTCACAATTTATACGAATTTCATATTGCAAATGAGATATAGTTATTATAAAACAAACAAACAAACATTTTGATGAAATATGAGACTTCCAACCCATATATATATGTGTGTGTGTGTGTATGATATTTTGCAAACTTCATAATACAAATGAGATACAATTACAATTTTTATTTATAAATACGAAACTATTATAAAAATTAACATAACTATAGTTTACTTTTGCAAACAAAAAAATAAATATAATAGAAAAATTAAACTAAATAATAATGATAATTGAAATATACATAGCTTGTATTTTATAAACAAGACAATATCATAATTAACATATTTATATTTGTATTACACAAACAGACGATATAACATAATTTAAATATCAAGATGAAGTTGAAGCAAAAAAGAGAAGAAAATGAAATGAGAAAGATATATATAAACAGATACATATTATAAACATAGTTAAAAAAAATTAGAAGTGAAACGAGAAAGATGCAGTAGAAGCAGAAAAGAGGAGAAGCAGGGGAAGAAGCAAATCCTCCAATTAATTTGGGTTACACTCAAGACTTTAATGCCACTCATTTGTTGCTTCTGTGGAAAACAACGCTCTTCATTTATTCCACCACTCTTCGTTTATTCCAGTCTTCAATTATTACTTTGATAGAAAATCACCCTTCATGCAACACGAGCAATATAATTTGTTTCCAAAAAAAAAGATTGATTATTAAGTCAGTCAATTCTTTCCAAAAAGAAACTCTCTTATCTTCCTTCAAGGGCACCAAACAAAGAAAAACAAGTTTGTGAAATATGGTGGATGCTGTAGTGACATTTGTGTTGAATAGGGTTGGGGACTATCTCATCAAAGAAGCAGCCTTGCTAAGTGGAGTGAGAGGTGAAGTGGAGTCACTCAAAAAAGAGTTAGAATGGATGAGCTGTTTCATGAAGGATGCTGAAGATAAACAAGTTGACAGCCCTTTGATAAGACAGTGGGTGTCTGACATCCGGGAAATTGCTTATGATTTTGAGGATGTCTTAGATGAATCCATGCTTCATGTCGGTGATAAAGATGAAGAAGGGGAGTCTCCAGAAGGAAAGCACGGACTCTTTAGTGCCATTAAGAAATGGGTCGCTAAATGTTCTCGCAAGGGGAGGGAGAAGGTAACTACGTACAATATTGGCAAGAAGATTGAATCTCTAAAAACGAGACTCAGTGATGTTTCTCGTAGATGTGAATTTTATGGCCTGAGAGACATCAATATCAAGAGGGATGAAGACAACCTTGCTGTCAGAAGAATGAAACAGCTTTGAAAAACCACCTCCATTTCCTTCGAAGAGAAAGTTGTTGGCTACGAGGATGACACCAACTGTTGGCTAAACTGCTTGCGAATAAGCGAAGGCGTCATGTGATCTCTATTTGGGGCACTGGTGGCTTGGGCAAAACAACCCTTGCTGGAAAACTTTACAAAAGTAGTGCAATCAAAGGAAATTTTGATTGTTGTGCTTGGGTTTCTGTATCTCAGCATTTCAACATCGAAGATCTTCTTCAAAGAATCATAAAATCTTTTGGGTTTTCAGCGGAGAAATTGGAGAGAATGAGTGAAGAAGATTTGGAGAGGTATGTTCATGAATCTTTGCAAGGGCGCAAATATTTGGTGGTAATTGATGATGTATGGCAGAAAGAAGCCTGGGCAAGCCTCAAAAGAGCCTTTCCAGACAATGAGAACGGTAGCAGATTAATTATTACTACTCGGATCAGAGATGTTGCAGAGCGTTCAGATGAAAGAACTTGTGTACATGAACTTCGTTTTTTAAAGCCAGATGAGAGTTGGCAGTTATTCTGCCAAAAGGCTTTTTCGAATTTAAATATAGATGAAGGACTGGAGAAGTTGGGAAGAGAGATGGTAGAAAAATGTCGTGGTCTACCACTTGCCATTGTTATATTAGGTGGCTTACTTTCAACAAAGAAACCACAAGAATGGAATTTGGTACATGATAATATTTGGCGGAATTTAATTAATGATTCCATTCAAATAACATATTTATTGGCTTTAAGCTTTAATGATTTACCTTATCAATTGAAGTTATGTTTTCTCTATTTAAGACATTTTCTAGAAGACCGTGTAATCATCACAGATAAACTGATTCGCCTGTGGGTGGCTGAGGGTTACATACCGCACAATAAAGAAATAATGGAAGATGTGGCTCGCAGTTACTTGAATGAGTTGATTAACAGGAGCCTTATTCAGAAAGAGAAAACGCGCCTGGGCAAGGTTGTCAAATGTCGGATTCATGATCTTTTGAGGGAATTAATGATTCAAAAGGCAACAGAGCTCAACTTTATTCAAACTTATGACGAAATGAAAAACTCAGCACCTCACTCTTCCATGCTGTCATGTCGGCGACAAGCTATTTACTCTGGGATGAAAGGGACCGCGTGGCTTCAACAGTGTAATCCGCTCTTGCGTTGTCTTTTATTCTTTGATCTCAATAAAGAACGCCCAACAATGTCGCAATTCGTATCAACTTTGTGCAAAACATTCAAGTTTCTAAGAGTGCTCGAGTTTGCGTATTTCCGGCGAAGATCAAGTTGGTCCTTACCCAAAGATATAGATAAGTTGATTCACTTGAAGTATTTGAGTTTGAGGGATACAGGGATTTACCATATTCCGGAATAGATTCTCAACTTGTCTCACCTGGAAACACTGGACTTACTCACTGATCTGTTCTTTGGTTTCAATCTACCAACTGAAATTTGCAAGCTGAAAAATTTGAGACATCTGACTGGAAACTGCACAAGGCAATATCTGCGGATAGACAATATGACAAATCTTCAAACTCTTAATCGTGTGGCAGATGACACTTGGACTAAAACAAATCATGAATCATTGGTTAATCTTCGAGAGCTACACCTATTTCTGTACCGTGAAAGCGAGAGGATGTTTACTTTCGTTTCTATTGCTAAACTGAAAAGCATTCAAATTTTATCAGTTGATTTATCAGATAATAATTTTTTTCCTGCATTGCAGCCGCTCTCTCACTGCCCACATCTCCGAGACTTAAGCTTAAGTGGGAAGATAAAGAACCTACCAGAAGATATGCATGTACTTTTGCCGAATGTTGAAAGCCTATCATTACGCAAGTCCAAACTCGTAGATGATCCGATGCCAGTATTGGGGAAGATGTTGAACCTGACAATACTTGAGCTAAGATATGATTGTCTTCGTGGAAAGAAGATGATGTGCAGGGCAAATACTTTTCCTCGGGTTGAAACATTAGATATTGAAACACATTATTTGGAGGAGTGGCAAGTAGAGGAAGGAGCTCGACCTGTGCTTACAGGTTTGGAGTTGATAAATTACAGCCAACAATTCCAACTTCCAGAAAGATTGAAATCAGTTGCACGCCTACATTGAAACAGATGCTTGTCAGAGGTATTGATAGTTCAATACACTCTTTGAGGTGATTGTTTGTGCTTGTACTCTGTTTTCTTCCAAATTTTATTCATCTCTCGCCCAGCATTTGAGTTTGAGCATTTCCATTTATTCAATAGCTTTTTGTTGTTTCCGTTTTGCACATGTAAGCCTCTTTACTTATCCAAGTGCCATAATACTTGTGGGTTGTGTATCTGCTTACTGAAGCTTTTTCTGCCTTCTCTATAATACTGTTTTTCAATTAATGTTCTCATTCAAAAGCATTATTTATGAAATAAACTTATTAAAATTTGATAGGAAGAGAACTACTTTATTATTTTTATTTTAGATTTATGCTATTAAAAATTGCTTGTGATCTAACACACTAATAGCGTAAAATAAAAGTAAGAGAAACAGAAAATCTGAAAAGGCCAAAAAAAAAAAAAACTTAATTTACTTTTCAGGAAATTGTACAATCCTAAAATATAAAATAGTTTGACAAAACCTACTTATTATATTTTATGTATGGTCTATAAATATTAAAAATCATAATAAAATGATTAGTATGAGGAAATGTGAAAAAAAACATGTATATTGACCGTATAAAAATAACATGATAAATTTATTTCTCACTAGAAATTTTCTTTTGAAAAAAACATACCATCGTCACTAGAATGGAATTTTGTGAGGTGGCCAAAAGACAGCTAACTTCACTTTGGGCTTGAATCTGAGCTTGGTTTTTGGTTTGGAAAGAGCATTCTATTGATGCGGTTTAGCGTGCCATGTGGGTTCTTTTTTCTTTAATTGCAAAATAAAAATAGGCTTATATCTAAGCCTAGAAGCATATAGGGTTGGTTTTGGGCTGAATTGGGTCTGTGTTCACTTCGGAGAAGACTAAGGTTTTCAAGAAATATTTCTCTGACCAAAGCCTTGATGAAAGATTGAGCCCGTACAAGATAATGACTGCGTCGAAGTGGTGTTGATTTTGATTCTGAAGTACACCCCTTTCACTTAAAACACGTACATTTGGTAGAGGAGGCTTAAGAATTATAAACAAGGTTTTATTCATCTTTCATGAGTTATTTTAGTGTTGAGATAGAATATATTGGAAACCTGAATTTCAATCAAGCTCTTCATAGAATGTAACTGCAACTAAAGGTGAATTAAAATTAAAAATTAAAGTGACTATACCAATGTTTAAATAACTAAGGTATGATGATCACAATTTGTCCTTTTAAAGTGAGTAGGGCTGAGCAGGTTCTACCTGAATTGATGAGTTACTCAGATTTTGATAGGATCCTACCCAAAACTTACTCAATCATAGGACTAGATACGAAGCGAGTTTATTTGGATTCAAAACAAGTTTTACTCGAACGAACTTGAGTCGACTTCCCTTAAATGAATTCAAATACGAATGCGAGTCTGAATTTTAAACAAAAAACAAACACGAGCCCAAACCTGAATATGGGTTGAGCGAGCCGAGCTTGGCTTGCAAGCCGCTCACTCAAATAAAAAAAAAAAATTTAACTTGGAATAAACGACACCATTTATTCCCTAAAATATGAGCCTGAAGTCGAGCTTCCAAACTTAAAATGTGAGCTCGAACACTAAAATTATGAAACGAACCAAACACAAATATGTATTTAACGAGCTCAATGAGTTTGAACTTGAACCCGAGCTTGGTTTTATCGAAAACAAGTCGGGCTCAGTTCGGTTGGTATCTTCCAACCCTCCTCAATCAACTTCAATTTCGGTTTTTGGTACCATCGATGGCTTATGACTTGCACACATTATGTTTAAACAGATACTTAATAGATTCTAATATAATCTGAGATGTGAGGTGCAAAGCAGCTTCATATCCTTTTGCCTCAGCAAAATCTAATTGAGTTGTATTTGAACATAAAAGTTAAATGAAAAAAACATGCAAATGAGATCAACTTGGAACAAAATTTAATAATAAAAAATTAAAAAAAGAGCATTTCTTAAAAGAAACAAATGTACATATAAATAAGTAAATCGGTATAGAAATAATGGAGAGACACGATAAAGTCGAACAAAAAGAAGAAGAACAAATACAAAAGCACTTTAAATAAATAAAAAATAAAAATAACTAGTTATCCATTGAGCCCTAAAATCCAAAACAATCAATTAAACTGACTGACCTAATTAATTGAGATCTGAAATTCCAAAAAAAAAAAAAGGAAAAAGAAAAGAAGAAGAGAGAGACATTTTTAGAAGCGCCAGTGGGTCCGAGTAGGGCTGGATTCGAGCCGAGCCGAGCTCGGGCTCGGCTCGCTTTATTTAGGGGCGGCTCAAGTTGAACTCGGCTCGGCTCGGCTCGATTTTCATATCAAAACGACATCGTTTTGTGTATATATATGGATCAAAATGACGTCGTTTTGTATAAAAAATTTTTTTAAAATTTTTTAAAAAATATGCCCTGCCAAGCCGAGCCAGCTCGAGCTCGATCGAGCTGAGTCGAGCCCGAGCTCGAGCTGGCTCAGCTCGAATCCAGCCCTAGGTCCGAGCCTAAAAGCTCTTTAATTTGAGGGTGTATGTGAAACCATACTCTTGGGATACTGGTTCAAGTGTATGAAAGGTTTGGTAAAAGTTGAATTTAAATTACTGGATCGGGTCATAAAAGATGTTTTTCTATGCATTGAGGATGAATAAGTGATGATATATATCTTATTTATATTTTTAAATTGTAATTATACATTGCGTAAATAAATTAATCTATAATATGGTAAAATATTTTTTATTGCATAATCACGATATTTCTCTGTCACAGATGAAAAATTATCAATAAAATATTCAGACACTGTTTTCCATTTTAATAATTAAAAGATGATTTTTATTATTTTTAATTTAAAAATAAGAAAATTGAAAATGAAATATACTTACAATAGGATGTTTCCGGGTATAAACCAAAATTAATAATTAATTGACAAACTAATTAACGAATTATTAATCTAAGATTTTCTAGGAACCTTGAAATACTTGTTGGTGGTTACAGCTCATTAGTTGGACTTATTCCTTTAAGACAGAAATGTGGGGCTTTAAACTAGCGAAATATATGAATAATTAAAGTTGAATTTCATTCTAGCGTTTTGTTTTAATGATCTTCAAAAACAAAGAGCTAGGAAGTAGCCAGCTCTTGTTTAATTAGGTTGATCCACTGTTTATTAATTCAATAATATCTCATAAGATAATGTTGAATATTGAATAATGATATTCAATTAAACTAGAGCTTAGGTTAACTAATATAAAAGTTGATGACTTCATGCTTGCATGAAGAAGCTGGCCAGCTAAGAAAAAGAAAGGCCAAATAACTTATACCCACGTCAAGTATGCTGTTATCTCAAGTTTTCCTTCATTAACGTTGAAAATCTTATTTACCCACCTATAGACGGTTAAAATTAACAAAATTCTAACCTCTTAAAATTTGATTTTTTTTTTTCCCCCAAACCCTAAAACTAACAATTTTCCCATAAACCAAGTTTTAAAAAATGACATTCCCCCCTAGGGTTTCGTTTTCAATTACCAATGCCAAATTCGGTGTCATCGCTAGCGACGAAACTTTCTCGACGCATCACCATGCTCTAGCAGTCCCTCTCCCTTCTTCTAAAATGTTGGCTGACGCAAATCTAACCTAGAAAGTTGAAGAGTGATCTCCTGATGAAGCTCTCAATCATTCCAAGTCAGATTTACATCGGCCAACATTCCAAAAAAGGGGAGAGAGACCACCCTAGCATGGTGATGCGTTGAGGAAGATTTGTTGCTAGTGATAACGTCAGATTTAGTGTCAGTAATTGAAAATTTAACCCTAAAGGGGAATGTCAATTTTTAAAACTTAGTCTAGGGGGAAATAGTTAGTTTTTAGGGTTTAGAGGGGAAAAAAAATTAAATTTTAATTTATTTTTAATATTATAGATAAAATGATGATTTTATCTTTGAAATCATTAATTTTAACTATTCATAAATAGATAAATAAGATTTTTAAAATTAATAAAAAAAACTTGAGATAATAATATACTTTAGGTGGGAATAAGTCCTTTGGCCAAAAGCAAAATATGACAAAGGAAATTTCGATTAATTTTCGTATGGTCAGATTAAATGGCGAGTAATATCTTAATTTAATGTGTGAAACCGTACTTCTTGGAAAACTGGTTCATAGGACTTGTCTTTTGCTGATTGAATTTACACAAATATATGTATGTATGTATGTATGTTTTCTTTTGTGATGTATAGAGAGTAATGTTGTCGAAAGTAAATTAACATTAAGGAGCCGTTTGGTTGAAATGTGTTAAAAATTATTTTGATAATCTATTTTTTATTATTTACATTACTTTGTTTGTTTGTCAGTAATAAATTATTACAGTAATCTTCTATTATCAATGTTATCGTGACAGATAATATAGGTGGTAACCTAATTATCACTTTTATCTTATGTATTAAAAAATTACCAAGATAATCTTGATTTATTATAATTATATTATTATTTATTAATTTTTTAAAACAAAAATAAATTTATTTTTAATTAATATAACAAATAATATAAAAAATATTTAAAAATAGTTATATTCAAGGATATTTAAGTAAAATAATTTACTAGTATTTTTTTATTATCGTTAACCAAATACATTAATTATTTACATCATCTATTTTTATCAAATTTTTTCAAACATAGTAATTATTTATACCTAATAATCTTCTCAGTAATCTATCTTTAAGGTAATTTCTCTATTTTGGTAATAAAATATTACTCAAATCAAAGGCCTCCTAAGAAAATTAAACGAGGGATATATAAGAACAAAATGAGATTATGTAAAATAAGCTTCTCTAAAACTGAAAATATCCCGAATTTTTTGGGCTAAAAACTCAGAATAAAAGAAGAAGCAAAGAGAAGGATTTAAGGATTTTTTTCAGCTTTGCTTGGTGAAATCTTTTCTCTAAAACAGAGAAACATAACACTTTCTTTTTTCAGAATATTTGGCATTTGGGCAGCAAGTGTTGTGAAATTACATATGAAATCGATACATATTACCGTTTAGCTACAACCACAATTAATGAAAGAGGACAAAGTTCCCAAAAAAGAACATCAAATCACTGTAAATCTAGTGGTGACAAAAACCACGAAAGGCTAAAATTCAAACATCACGCTGTAACAAAAGTCAAGGTTGGCAAAATATTCTCGCAAGTTGGCATGTGGCAACAAAAAAAAAGTAACAATGTTGCCCTATCTTTAAACTTGGAGAATTTAGACCAAAGTTTAATTTAAAGAACCAAATTATTTTATGAAACTTCAATTTATGAAAGAAAATAGGTTGATTATTTAAACTGAAAATTTGAATTCGTAATCCGATTCAACTTAAATTCTCAATATTTGGGCAACAAGTGCTGTAAAATTACTTATGAAGTGGATACCTCCCTACCACCGTTTAGTTACAACCACAATTAATTAAGGGGGACAAAATTCCCAAAAAAAAAAAAAAAACATGAAATCACTGTAAATCTAATGGTGGCAAGGGATATTAATTAAGGTAGGTATCAATTTTTTCGTATAAATCATTTAAGTAAATTTATAGCGATTTTAATTTTTAAGTAAATTTAATTTTGTTTTCAATAATACATATATCAGCTAATTACATCACCCTCTCGGTTAATTATGTTATATTCGATATAATTTTTTTGACAACCTTTTAGTGTATTCTATTTGGTAAGTTATGATTCGAAGAATCAAAAACTTATTCCAAAACTGATTAATTTATATTCTAATACAGATCAGAATGAAAAGCTGAATATACGTGAAAAGAATGGTGTAAGTGCAAGCAGGTGCGTGTGGGTGCGTAAGAGTACGTGCGGATGGGTAAAGGTGCGTATGTGTAAGGATATGCACTGGTGCTTAAGGGTGCGTGGGTACGAAAAAATGTACGCATCTACACGCATTATATATATAAAAAATATTTTTTAAATATTATATATATGTGTGTGTGTGTGTATGGGTGAGTAAAGATATGCGCATCTTTACACACCCACACGCACCCTTATGCACCCATACGTACCCATATGTACCTGCTTGTACTCGCATCATTCTTCGCACTTATATTTATCTTTTCATTTTGCACCCATATGTACCTGCTTGTACTCGCATAATTTTTCGCACTTATATTTATCTTTTCATTTTAATATGTATTAGAATAAAAATTGATTTCGAATAAGTTAATATGCTAAAAAGGTGCGTGTGGGTGCGTAAGAGTACGTGAGGATGGGTAAAGGTGCGTATGTGTAAGGATAAGCGTGGGTGCTTAAGGGTGCGCGGGTACGAAAAAATGTATGCATCTTCACGCATTATATATATAAAAAATAATTTTTAAATATTATTTATATTTATATATATAAAAAAGTGTGTATGGGTGAGTAAATATATGCGCATCTTTACACACCCACACGCACCCTTATGCACCCATACGTACCCATATGTACTTGCTTGTACTCGCATCATTCTTCGCACTTATATTTATCTTTTCATTTTGATATGTATTAGAATAAAAATTGATTTCAAATAAGTTAATATGCTAAAAAGATTGTTGAAAAAAAATTATATCGAATCTAATGTAATTAGTCGAGATGATGATGTAAT
Organism: Mangifera indica; assembly: GCF_011075055.1. Taxonomy (NCBI): domain Eukaryota; kingdom Viridiplantae; phylum Streptophyta; class Magnoliopsida; order Sapindales; family Anacardiaceae; genus Mangifera; species Mangifera indica. Next base: position 9,297,483 of record NC_058137.1, read on the forward strand.
TAGCTGAGAGAGATTATTAAAAACAAAATTAAATTTATTTAAAGAGATAAAGTAACTGTAAATTTACCTACAAAAATATAGGTGAAAAAATTAATGCGTATTTTAATTAATATCGCGGATGACAAAGACCACAAAAAATCTTCTGGGAAGATGATCGTCTTCCCAGATGAAGACGACAACTTCGTCTTCGTCTGGGAGGACGAAGAACTTCGTCTTTCTCGATGAAGTTCTTTGTCTTCCATCGCTTCTCTGACATCGATCATCTTCCATCGCTTCTCTGACGTCGATCGGACATCCAAATGGGAGGAGAGAGACCATCGAAAGGAGAGGATGCTTCGGGAGGGAGAGGTTGTCAGCAATGGAGTCGAAGATGACGTCGAAATTTTCAAAATGAAACCCTAGGGTGAAACTGTCATTTTTTAAAACTTAGGATGGAAGAAACTTTTAGTTTTTAAAGTTTAGGGGGCAAAAAAGAGATCAAATTTTAAGGGGTTAGGATTTCGTTAATTTTAACTGCTCATAGTGGATATTTGAGATTATCAAAGTTAAAAGGAAAAACTTGGGAACGCATCATACCTTGGGTGGGAAATAGTCCTTTAGCCTAAATAAAATCCAACCATGACGTTGGATGAAAAGTTTTCTTGATATTAGGTAAAGTGCCAGTGGTATCATTTTCTTCCTAGAAAATAATGTAATACTTTGGCAAAACATTCTCAGAAGTTGGCAAGTTACAACAAATATCCGTGTGGTCCCAAAAAAAAGAAAGGTAATAATGTTACCCTATGTTTAAATTTGAAGAATTTTAGACCAAGTTTAATCAAAGGGCCAAATTATTTTATGAAAGAAAATAGATTGATAATTTAAAGCCATCCATCTCTTTAGTGCTTGAAATAGAAAAACTCAAAAAAGAGTTCATTGCTGTTATCTTCCTTCAAGAGCCCAAAAAAAAAAAAAAATTCAGTTTGTGAAATATGGTGGATGTTGTAGTGTCATTTGCAGTGGAGAGGATTGGGGACTATCTCATCAAAGAAGCAGCCTTGTTAAGTGGAGTGAAAGATGAAGTGGAGTCACTGAGAAAAGAACTGGAATGGATGAATTGTTTCATAAAGGATGCTGAGGAGAAACAGGTTGACAACCCTTTGATAAAACAGTGGGTGTCTGACATCCGAGAAATTGCTTATGATTTTGAGGATGTCTTAGATGAATTCAAGCTCCAAGTCGATAAAAAAAATGAAGAAGGAGAGTCTTCAGAAAGAAAGCACGGACTCTTTACTGGCTTTAAGAAATCGGTTGCTAAATCTTCTCGCAAATACAATATAGGCAAGAAGATTGGATCTTGAGAAAATATTTCAAAGAGAATACAATGTTTTTGGAAGAGAAAGTTTTGTCTTTATTCACCAAGAAATCACACATATATATAGTATTACAGTCCTAGAAATTAGGAACTAATTTAGCACGTAGAAAACACTTATACAGGAAAGAAAATCTCTACCACCTAAATAAGCATGTAATTAGGAACTAATATTTTCTTGCTATACAAGACTATACAACTAATATACAGAGAATATTGCCCTTATTTTCTATTACCCCCCTTTAAGTTGGAGCATGCAGATTATGAGTGCCCAACTTGTGAAGAAGATGCTCAAATTGGCGACCACCCAATGCTTTAGTAAAAATGTCAACCAACTAAGAACCAATGGGAACATATGTTGGTTGGATCACACCACTATGAATCGCATCACGAACAAAATGACAATCGATCTCAATATGTTTAGTGCATTCATTAAACATGGGATTGGCGGCAATATGCAAAACTGCTTGACTGTCACAGCATAGTCGTACAAGAGTCAAATGATCTACACCAAGAGTCAATAATGGTCCTTGCAACCATTTTAATTCACAAGTAGTCATAGCCATAAATCGATATTCTGCTTCAGCCGATGATCGAGAAACAGTGTGTTGCTTCTTGGTCTTCCAGGATATTGGAGAACTACCTAGCTGAATATACCAACCAGTCAAAGAGCGACAAGTCAGAGGACAACTCGCCCAATCGGAGTCACACCAAGTAGAAAGATGCAAATCACTTTGCAATTTGAGCAAAATTCCTTGGCTAGGATTTCCTTTCAAGTAATGAACCACCCTTAAGGCAGCCTCCCAATGTTCTTTTTGAGGTTGTTGCATAAATTGAGCCAATGCATGCACACAATATGATAATTCAGGTTGAGTGATCGAAAGATAAATAAGTCAACCCACCAAACATCTGTAACTCTCTGGATCATGCAGAAAAACACCTGTGGCTAATGCCAAATTATGATTCTGTTCGATTGGAAAAGATACTGGTCTAGCTCCAAGTAAACCAACTTCTAAAATAATGTCCAAAGCATATTTTCGTTGACACAAATAAATTCCATCGGAACTGCGTGCAACTTCAATACCCAAAAAATACTTCAACACTCTCAAATCCTTCATATGAAAACAATTACTCAAATACTGCTTAAATATTTGAATAGTCGTATGATTATTACCTGACACAATAATGTCATCAACATAGACGAGGACATTGATTTGCACCTTGCTTTTTCGCAAAGTGAAAAGGGAATAATCAAAATAGGATTGTCTAAAGCCATATTCCTTTAAAACAAAAGTCAATTTTGCAAACCAACATCTAGGAGCCTGTCGTAGCCCATATAAAGACTTCTTCAAATGACATACCATTCCTGGTTTATGAGCGTAAAAGCCAAAGGGCATGCGTATGTACACCTCTTCTTGTAGATCTCATTGTAAAAATGTATTATGCACATCCATTTGCTGAAGTTCCTAATTTTTAGTTGCAGCTACTACAAGAAAAGTGCGAACTGTAACCATTTTTGCTACAGGTGCAAATATCTCATTGTAGTCGATTCCTTCAACTTGCCTATTTCCAAGAATAACCAATCGGGCTTTGTAACGTTCAATTGTTCCATCTGCATTATACTTGGTCCGAAACACCCATTTACATGTTATTGCTTACTTGTCGGGTGGTAATGGCTTTACAATCCATGTTCCATTATCTTCCAAAGCTTGTATTTCTTTCTTCATAGCATCTCTCCATCGTACATCTTTTACAGCTTCAGCAAAAGAATTAGGTTCAACACTTATAGTAATAGTTGCTAAGAAAGCACGGTGATGCATAGAGAATTTATCACAGTTCACATATTGTGTAATAGGATAAGGACTACATGAGGAATGCTGATGATCGAGTGAGTTTGCAGAAGGACTCATTACTTTCACGGTGTTTAAGACAAAGTCTCGTAACAAAACAGATCCACGTTCCTCTCTGTGACCACGACCAAGTAATACTTCAGATTGTTGATCTTGTTCAGTTTCGGTGATACCACCCCTCCTTGCTACAATCATATCTTGATTTTGGGCATTGCTGTTGGGCTCAGTCAAATCTTGATACTGCTCATCACTCTCATCATTTTTCTCTTGTTCAGGCATCCTATAGTGTTCCAACTTTTCTTCACCCAAACAATCTTCAACAACATTGTGACCAGTCTTCTCTTGTTTGTCATTGGTTTTATGTATATAAGGAAACTGATTTTCCACAAAGGACTACATCTCTTGAAACAAACAATTCACCAGTTTCCACATCATACATGCTCCATCCTTTCTTTCCAAAAAGGTATCCAACAAACACACATTTGCAGCTTCGACTAGCAAATTTATCTCATTTCCGTTGTTAGTTATGAGCATAAGCCAAACATCCAAACACTCAAACATTTTCATATGAAGGAGCTTGACCATACAAAAATTCATAAGGCGTTTTGCCTTTCAACAACATAGATAAAGTTCTATTAATTAAATATGCAGCTGTTAACACACATTCTCCCCAAAATTCAATGGGCAAGTTTGCTTGAAAACGACGTGCACGTGCCACATTAAGTATGTGTTGGTGTTTCCGTTCTACTCTTCCATTTTGTTGAGGGGTCCCAACACAAGAAGTTTGATGTATTATCCCATTCTTCACAAAGTAATCATTCAAACAAGTAAACTCAGTCCCATTATCACTCCACACTACTTTTACATTACCTTGAAATTGTCTTTGTATTAATGCAAAGAAATTACAAAGAGTTTGTCCTACTTCAGATTTATTTTGCAACAAATAAACCCACACACTTCTTGAATAATCATTAACTGTTGTCAAAAAATAATGTGCACCACAAAAGGTTTGAGTTTCATAAGGACCCCACAAATCACAATGAATCATTTCAAAAATACTAGACGCTTTATTATTGCTAGACATAAACTCTCCTCTATTTTGTTTTGCTCAAAAACAAACTTCACAACTGGCACATTTATCACTACTATTGTCAACAAATGGCAATAAACTAACAATCTTATTAGAAGGATGTCCTAACCTTTGATGCCAAATTTCAAAGATATCTTTCTGCACCGTCTTCAAAGCCTTAGTACACTTCACGCCTTCAATTCCCTGAAAGTAATAGAGCCCCTCGCGCTGCTCACCTGCACCAATCAGCATCTTCAAATTGTGGTCCTGTATTACACAAAATTTGTTAGTGAACAGAACTATGCAATTCATCTCTTCAATAAGCTGTGACACAGAAATCAAGTTACACTTCAAATTAGGAACATATAGAACATTGTTCAATTTTATATATTTATTTAACATCATAATTCCTTCCTTCTCAGCCATGGTTTCCTTCCTATCTGGCAATCCAATCGGGACAGGATGAGCATTTTTTATGTTGCTAATTAATTCAAGTCTTCCTGCCATATGATAAGAAGCTCTAGTGTCAATTATCAATTCCGTACCATTCAATCTTTCCTTCCTTTTGAGCATTCAAAAAATTAAGCAGTATGTTCCATTGCTCGCTACTTAGTCTGCTCAAACTTCCTTTATCTGTCTTGGTTGTCTTGCTTTCCTGTGATGTCACAATTGTTGCATTGGCTCTAATTGGTCCACCACATCCTCTACCACCTGAGGCTATAGATTATTTTGATCCTCCTTGTTCACGTCTTAATCCATGTCTGCTGCCTTTTGGCCTATCACCCCACCAATCTGGATAACCAATCAGCTGAAAACATAACTCAGCGTTGTGCCCCAGCTTGTCACAGTTTGTACGTACCATGGACTTATCTTTATTTCCAATTCATCCCTTTGAAGTCGATCCTGTTTGGATAGCAAAAGCCATGTGCTCACTTCACTACTCCTTTCCACAAGTTATATTATGAGCCCACTCTTCTTGAATCATTATAGCGTATGCTTGATTCAAACTTGGAAGTGGCTCGGTACTCAAAATATTGGAATGTACTGTTCCATAAACCGAATCGTCTAATCCCATTAAGAATTGATGCAACCTTTCTTCTTCACATTTCTTATCCAATTCTATACCAATATTACATTTGCAGTCTCCACATCTGCACACCGGGTTCTGCTCATAGTTTCCCAATTCTTCCTATATCATCTTCAATTTTCCATAATAATTCACTATAGTCATCCCTTGTTGTTTCCACTCCACCAATTCTGTTTTGAGCTTATGAATGCGTGGTCCATTCCCTACAGAAAATCTCTACTTAATATCATCCCAAAGATCCTTTGCGATTTCCATATATGTGATGGTTGATCGCAATGTCGGTTCTATTGTATTCAATATCCACGATAGCAGCATGGAGTTAACAGTCCACCAATCTTCTTGCTCTGAAGAATCTTCTGAAGGCTGCTTTACGAAACCATTAATGAACCCATACTTTTTCTTGGCTTGAAGCGCTGTCCTCATTGCTCTTGCCCATTCGTCATAATTTTCTCTGTTCAATTGAACCTGCATAATAATACCTGGATTATCATTTGCCGAAAGAAAGTATGGTGACATCGTCAATTTAGTTGAGGCGTCACTGTCCTCCTTTTTTTCACTATTTATGTTCCCACTCATGGCTCTGATACCATGAGAAAATATTTCAAAGAGAATACAATGTTTTTGGAAGAGAAATACAGAGAATATTTCCCATATTTTCTATTAGATCTCTGAAAAAGAAACTCAGTGATGTTTCTCGTAGACGTGAATTATATGGCCTGAGAGACATCAATATCAAGAGGGACGAAAACAGCCATGCTGTTAGAAGAATGAAACAGCTGAGAAGAATCACCTCCTTTTCCTTAGAAGTGAACGTAGTTGGTAACCAGGATGAGATCAAAAAACTGTTGGATAAACTGCTTGATAATGAACCAAGACGTTATGTGATCTCTATTTGGGGCACTGGTGGCTTGGGCAAAACAACCCTTGCAGGAAAACTTTACAAAAGCAGTGAAATTAAACAAAAATTTCATGATAGTGCTTGGGTTTCTGTATCTCAGCATTTCCAACTTGAAGATCTACTTCGAAAAATTATAAAATCTTTCGGTTTTTTCGTGAAGGAATTAGAGAGAATGAATGAAGAAGATTTGGAGAGGCATGTTCATAAATCTTGGCAAGGGCACAAATATTTGGTGGTAATTGATGATGTATGGAACAAAGAAGCATGGGCAAGCCTCAAAAGAGCCTTTCCAGACAATGAGAACTGTAGCAGAGTAATTATTACCACTCGCAGCAAAGATGTTGCAGAGCGTTCAGATGAAAGAACTTATGTACATGAACTTCGTTTTTTAAATTCAGATGAGAGTTGGCAGTTATTCTGTGATAAAGCTTTTCGGAATTCAAGTACAGAAGATAAAGGACTAGAGATGATGGGAAGAGAGATGGTAGAAAAATGTCACGGTCTACCACTTGCCATTGTTGTATTGGGTGGTTTACTTTCAACAAAGAAACCACAAGAGTGAAATTCGGCACGAAAAAACATTTGGAAAAAATTAAGTGATGATTCGATTCATATAACATATTTGTTGGCTTTAAGCTTTGATGATTTACCTTATCAATTGAAGTTATGTTTTCTCTATTTAAGTCAATTTCCAGAAGACTCTGAAATCGACACAGATAGGCTGATTCGCTTGTCGGAGGCTGAGGGTTTCATATCGCACAACGAAGAAATAATGGAAGATGTGGCTCGCAATTACTTGAATGAGTTGATAATAGGAGCCTCATCCAGAAAGAGAAAACGTTGTCGGGCAAGCTTGTAGCATGTCGAATTTATGATCTATTGAGGGAATTAACGATTCGAAAGGCAACAGAGCTCAACTTTATGCATACATATGATGGAATCGAAAACTCATCAGCTCACTCTTTCAGGCAATCATGTCAACGACAAGTTTACTCTTGGATGAAAGGGACCATGTGCCTTCCACAGTGTACTCCGGTCTTGCGTTCTCTTTTGTTGTCGGATCTCATTAATGAAGATCTAACACCGCAGAAATTCGTATCAACTTTCTGTAAAAAATTCAGGTTTCTAAGAGTGCTCGAGTTGGATAGTCTTCCGGTTTTTCCCTGGTCCATACCCAAGGATATAGGTAAGTTGATTCACTTGAAGTATTTGGGTTTTAGGGATTCAAGGATTTCCCATATTCCGGAATCGATTCTCAACTTGTCGAATCTAGAAACTCTAGTCATACGCGATAGTAGTGCAGTCTCTCTACCAACGAAAATTTGCAAGCTGAAAAATTTGAGGCATCTGATTGGAAACTTCAGACGGCAATATCTGTGGATAGACAATATGACAAATCTTCAAACTCTCAAATATGTAAATGGTGAAACTTTGACTAAAACAAATCTAGAAACATTGGTTAATCTTTGAGAGCTACACCTTTCTCTGAGATATGAAACAAAGTCGAACTTCACTTTTGATTCTATTGCCAGCCTGAAAAGCATTCAAATTTTATCAATTTATTTATCAGATGATCAATTCTTTTCTGCGTTGCAGCCGCTCTCTCATTGCCGAATTCTCTGAGACTTAACCTTAAGCAGGAAGATAGAGAAACTACCAGAAGATATGCATGTTCTTTTGCTGAATGTTGAAAGCCTATCATTACATGAGTCCAAACTTGTAGACGATCCGATGCCAGTGTTGGGGAAGATGTTGAACCTCGCAATACTAACGTTAGGCCATGATTGTTATCTTGGAAAGAAGATGGTGTGCACAGCAAGTAGTTTTCCTCGGGTTGAAATTTTAGATATTGATTGTAAATTGGAGGAGTGGCAAGCAGATGAGGGAGTTCTATCCGCGCTTACAAGTTTCTACTTGGGAATCTGCGAAGGACAATACCCACACCAAGTTCTAGAAAGACTGAAACATCCAATAACCATGTTTGAGGTGATTGTTTGTGTTTTTACTTTGTTTTCTTTCAAATTTTATTCATCTTTAGTCGCCTAGCTTTTGAGTTTGAACATTTGTATTTATGGAATAGCTTTTTATTGTTTTCCAGATTTGAATAAAGCTTGTGGGTTGTGTATCAGCTTACAGAAATAAGAATGCAGTAGCAAATACTATGTGTAATATGGAAATGTGGAGCGAACAGAGAGAGTAAGGAGATTGGTGGAACCTGTTTCTGTCTTCCCTTTATTAGTATTTTTCCATTAATGTTGTCATTCAAAAGCATTATTTATGAAATAAACTTATTAAAATTTTCTTAATATAAAATTTTTATTTTCTCTTTTCATTATAAACTCTAATCCCAAATTTTCATTTTAATGATAAATCTTGAGCCATTATATATATATATATAATTGCCAAAATGTCCATGAACCAAAATGTCCAGCTACACTTTTTAATTGCCATTAGCGATTTATGAGGTTTCTAATTTTGAGAAAGCTTAACCTAAAAGAAAGTAATGTAGGATAAATGCCTTCAGAAAGAAAAATATCTTTACAAATTTAATATATAAATAATGTGGGGTAAAGATTCAAGAAAATATCTTAACAACTCGATACGGGCGCAAGATCAACAGTTAATGAGAATAATTGGTAAGGGGAAATGTTATAACAGGGCACTGACTCTCTCATTTTCTGTCCAGAATTTTCTTCACTCCACAAGAATCCAGAATGCTCCAGCCGCCTTATACATGGTATATTTTTTTTTTGTTTTACTAATTCTGTTGAATTATGGTTTTAAACATGGTATATAATTTTCTCCTGGTCATGTTTACCTGTGTGTTATTTTAAATTCATGACTGAAGTTTCCAAGAAAGAGCCAAGAAATTTCCCATACCTAACCTTTTTTTTTCCACTTTATTAAAGTACTGACTATCAAAATCAGAGAGAGCAGAGTTGGCTCATCACACTGAACCAGAGAAGCTCAGAAAATGTAAATGAAAAATATTGTATTTCTATTACTTATTATTCAATCTTTACATGCTATGGTTTATATACTGTAAATCCTAATCCATACTTGGTAACATAATATTTGTACAAAAGAAAAGGAAGAAAAATAATTTGCTCATCAATGTAGATATGATCTTTAGGGATGTGATAGCAAATAATCTTGGATATGATAGGATGATTTGCATGATTTCTGGAATATGATTTGTATGATATCCAGGGATGTGGATATGATTCTAATTTCCAATACTCCCCCTCAAGCTTATGGTTTGTAGATGTCATAAACTCCAAGCTTGTGTAGGAGGTAAAGAAGTTGTCTTGATCCCAAAGGTTTGGTGCATATGTCAGCCAACTGTTCTGTAGTTCGAATGTGGTAAGGTTTTATCAATCCTTCTTGTATCTTGTCTCTTACAAAGTGATAGTCGATCTCTATATACTTAGTTCTTTCATGGAAGACTGGATTAGTAGAGATATCCTTTGCCGTCTTATTGTCATAGTAGAGTTCAACTGGTTCTGAGATTATCACGCCCAAATCCTCTAATAGACCACGAATCCATATTATTTCACAAGTAGTTTTTGCCATTGCCCGATATTCTGCTTCAATTGAAGAGAGAGGGACAATAGATTGCTTCTTCGTTTTCTATGAGATAAGAGAATCCCCAAGTTTTACACAGAAGCTTGTCAGTGATTTCCTTGTCATGGGACATGTTCCCTAGTCTGAGTCGCAGTAAGCTGTTACTTTCAGTTTTTTATCTCGAGGGAATAACAGCCTTAGACCTGGACATCCTTTTAGGTATTTAATCACCTTTAAGGCTGCATCCATGTGAGACTGCTTTGGTGCATGCATAAATTGACTGAGGATCTGAACTACATAACTAATGTCTGGTCTGGTCATTGTGAGGTAGATTAGTCGTCCCACTAGTCGTTGATACTCGAGATGATCCTGTAGTGGCGGGTCTTCTGTTGTTTCACTATTATGGTCATACTCTTGACTAGTAAGTTTGACATTTTGTTCTACTGGGATTATACTTGGTTTGCAAGCAGATAGTCTAGTATCCGCTATTAATTCCAAGGCATATTTCCTTTGGCTGAGGACGATTCCATCTTCAGATCAAGCAATTTCAATCCCTAAGAAATATTTTGGAGACCCTAAATCTTTTATCCTGAATGAATTATGGAGGTGAGTTTTCAGCTCTTTTATGGCGATTGTGTCATTCCCAGTTATGAGGATATCATCTACATAAACCACGAGGCATATGAATGATTTTCCTTGTCTTTTTGTGAACACGACATAATTATGTCTTGATTGTTTGAAACCTAACTTAATCAATGCTTCTGTAATTTTGGTGTTCCATTGTTGAGATGCTTGTTTCAGGCCATACAAGGACTTTCGCAGTCGACAAACCAAATTCTCCCCCTGTCTGCGAATTCTAGATGGAACTTTCATATAGATTTCTTCATCTAAGTCCCCATAAAGAAAAACATTGTGAACGTCCATCTGATGAAGCGACTAGTCATGAAAGGCTACAATAGCAAGAGGTGTGTGAACTGTAACATGTTTGATGACAAGCAAGAAGGTTTCTTGGTAATCAAGGCCTTCTTGTTAAATGAATCCTTTTGCAACCAATCAAGCTTTATAACGTTCAATGGAACCATCAGCCTGGTGTTTTATCTTACAGACCCATTTGCAGCCAATGGCTTTCCTATGAGAAAGGCGCGGTACCAAGTCCCAAGTGTTGTTGAGGTACAGAGCTTCAAATTCTTCTGCTATCATCTGACACCAATGAGGTGTTTGAACTACTTCTAAACATGAGGCAGGTTCATGATGTTTAGAGATGTGACTGATGCAGGCTCTGTGCCCTAGAGATAACCTGTCATAATTAATATATTAAGAAATAACATATGGTTCAGAGGAAACAACACAAACATAGTCGGTGCTCCAAATGGGAGGTTTTCTAGATCGTGATGAATGCCTCAATAGAACCTATGCAGGATCATCAGAGGTAACTGGGACATCCATGGATGATGAAATTGGATATATAATAGATAAAGGTAACTCGACACCTTGTGTAGGGTCAAATCTTGTCAATATACTGTTAATGTTGTGAGATGATGGGATGATGTCATACTCGTGTTCCAGGAACTTAGTGTGCTTCATAAGTGTTAAGCCAGTGGGTGTCGTCTCTTTAATTTCACCAAAGGGAAAAATATCTTCATGAAATGCGATGTCCCTATTGATGAAGAATTTATCTGTAACCATATCATACATACGATATCCCTTTTGTAGTGGAAGATATCCCATGAATACACAGCGAGTTGCTCGGGTGTCAAATTTGTCTACTTGTTATGGTTTGGTGGAGTAGCAAAGACATCCAAATACTCTTAAGTTCCTGATGTTTGGTTTCTTGCCAAAGAGAAGTTCATAAGGTGTTTTCCCATCCAGAACTTTGGTTGGTATTCTGTTGATCAAATAGGCTGTCGTGACCATACAATCTCCTCAGAATTTAGGTGGAATTTTGGATTGGTGTTTGAGGGCACGGGCTACTTCCAATAGATGTCTATGTTTTCGTTCCACAACCCCATTCTGTTGTGGTGTGTAAGGGCAAGAACTTTCATGTAGAATTCTTAGAGAGTCAAGATAGGCGGTGGTGGTGTGGTTAAAGAAATCTTTGGCATTGTCTGTTCAGATTCGTTGGACTTTGGTGTGGAATTGAGTTTGGATTATGGACATAAATTTCAAGAAAAAAGAGTGTGTTTGGGCTTTTGAATTCATAAGGTATAGCTATATGGCACGTGAGAAGTCATCTACAATGGTAATAAAATATTTGGAGCCATCATAATTAGGTGTACTATAAGGTCCCCAAATGTTTAAATGTATCAATTGGAATGGTTTTGTAGTTGTAGAAGTACTTATGAGAAAGGTATTGCGAGTTTGTTTAGCGAGAGGACAAATAGGACACTTTGGATATGGGACAATACTCGAATGCCCTAATCTTTGATGGGAAATGAATGACACTTTATTAATTTGATTTGTATTACAATAGGTAGGAGTAATACAATTTTTATTGAATAAAGGAAGTGTCTTGGGGTCTAGTGTCCAATAGTATAACCCATGTTGTTCATTACCCAAGCCCATCAGATTGTCAGTCGAATGGTCCTGAAATGCGCATATAGTAGGCAGAAAGGTTACTACACATTTGTTGTCTGTGCATATTTTGGATACTAAGATGAGATTGAAACGAAATGTGGGTATGCAAAGTGCATTTTTTAGTTTGAGTTTATCTAATTGGACATCTCTTATTTGTGTGGCTTGAGTTGTGGTTCCATTAGGTAATTTAATAGGTGTTGGAGGGGATTAATATTTGGTGTTGGTATAAAATTCTGGAGAACATGTTATATGATCACTAGCCCCTAAATCTATTATCCAAACATCTGGGGAAATAAAAGTATTTAAGCATGAAATCGTACCTGCGTAAGAAGTTATAGTGTCACTACCTTTTGGTACCTGATTTAGAAGCTGAATCAGTTGATCATATTGTTCAGATGAGAGTCCTGTTGTAGATCCTAGATTGGTTAAAGTAGCTTGATTTGTTGTGGGCTTTTTTGTCTTTGTTCTACTGGATCCAGAACGACCATATAGCTTCCAACAAGTATCTTTGGTGTGATTACAACGTTTGCAATAGTCACAATACAATTTTTCCTTTTGTTTGGGGGGCTGATTATAACTATTGAAACTATTTTGGGCTTGACAGAAGTTGTTGAAAGTTTAGGAGCCTATTTGATTTTGTGTCGTCGGTGAATATGCGTCGTTAGATCTCTTGGTTTCATCTTGGTCATTGATTTTCCCATATAAATTACAACTTTGTGGTAGCCCTAAATTATTTCTTTCTTCTCCAGTCACTTGTTTTCTTTGGTAGGCGTTAAACACAGTAGCTCCGTCATCTCCAGCCACTTGCTTTCTTTGGTAGGCATTGAACGTAGCAGCTCCTTCATCATGCCCAACACTTCTTTGGCTCTCATCTTGAACGACAAGGTGGTAAGCTCGCCGCAATGATAACACTTCTGCAAATGTAAGGATGTGGGTTCTGAAGGCGATGAACCCTTCGTTCAACCCCATCAGGAAGCGAGTCAGTCTTTCCCTTTCCTTTGCATGTTGAATCTGTTGGAGGACTTCTGGTGGAGCTACGATTGATTCTTCGACGATGTCCAACTCGTTCCATGCAGCGGAGAGTTTGTTGAAGTAGGTCGTGACACTTTGGTTGTCTTGTCGGATCTTGACAAGTGTTTGTCGCACACTATAGATTTTCGCAAGATCCAGAGCTCTGTACATATCCTTGATGAAACCCCACAACTCGCTGGCATCTTCTATAAGTGGTAGACCTGCTATAATTTCTTCATTCAAACAATTACTAATCCAGGCTCAGACAAGCGTATTACATCGTACCCAAAATCGAGCAAGATCAGGTTCAGACGACATGGGTACAATGCCATCTACGAACCCAATTTTGTCCTTTACTATGAGTGCTCTTCTGAAATCCCTAGCCCATTGGGCATAATTCTCAGCTCCAGTTAAGGTTTGCTTTATTAGAACGCGTTCTAGTCCATCTGATGGCAACGTATAAAGAACATCTCTAGGCTCTGGCTTATTTTTGTTTATGGGAACCAGGTGAAAAGCCAACATTTGTTGTGAACTGGCGATTGGTTCAGAAGCTTGGTTCACTATTGATGCTTCAGTGGAGGATTCTGGTGATGTAAGAACAACAGGTGTTGTCTTGATTGGCTCTATCTAATAATCTGGTTTTCTTTTGTGTAGGTTAATGAGACAGAGGCAAGGCTGCCTAGTATTGGATCTGGACAGAGGAGAAGGATGCCTGTTTACTCGACAGAGAGAAAGAGGATAATTCAGAAATTCACTCTAATACCATGCCAAAATCAGAGAGAGTAGAGTTGGCTCATCACATTGAACCAGAGAAGCTCAGAAAATGTAAATGAAAAATATTGTATTTCTATTACTTATTATTCAATCTTTACATGCTATGGTTTATATACTGTAAATCATAATCCATACTTGGTAACATAATATTTGTACAAAAGAAAAGGAAGAAAAATAATTTGCTCATCAATGTAGATATGATCTTTAGGGATGTGATAGCAAATAATCTAGGATATGATAGGATGATGATTTGCATAATTTCTGGAATATGATTTGTATGATTTCCAGGGATGTGGATATGATTCTGATTTCCAATACTGTCTTTTCCATATTCAACCTATATTAGAATTTGATCGGTTTCCCTTTATTTATTTAATTTTGAATATTATGAACTTTCAAGTCAAATTTGGTATGCCGAATTTTTCCACAACTTGGAAGCTTCAGCTACTGACCACTTTTTGCCCGTGAATTATATGAGCCAAAAGAAAAAATACAAAAGCAAAATTAGATTTTACAATAGTTGGCTAACATGGTGAAAAGAAATAATGTTTCTACCCTCACGCATGGTGTTTAACCTAGGGCTGGATATGAATTGAGTCAGATTAATCTCAAAAGCTAATTCGATTTAATTAAATTCGATTCAAATTTGTTTGATTTGAATTTCAATTGAATTTGAGTTAGAAGATTCAACTTATTTTTAAACCGAACCGAACTCAAGTTAACTAATGTTCAACTCAAGTTCAGTTCGAATTCATAACTCGAATTTGTAGTTTAATTCTATTCGAATTCATGGTTCAAATCAACTTAAATACATACTTTGAATTGGAAGTTTGAATTCATGGCTCGGTTCGGTTAGGTTTGAATGCATAGCTTGAATCCATGATTTTGAATATTATTTAAGTAAAATAACATTATTTTATCAATAAACCATAAACTCAAGCAGTAAATTCGAACCAAAGATTCGAACTGAATCAAACCAC
Source organism: Mangifera indica (assembly GCF_011075055.1). Classification (NCBI taxonomy): domain Eukaryota; kingdom Viridiplantae; phylum Streptophyta; class Magnoliopsida; order Sapindales; family Anacardiaceae; genus Mangifera; species Mangifera indica. Next base: position 9,312,641 of record NC_058137.1, read on the forward strand.
AAATTCAAACTATTGATTCAAGCTACAAAATTGAGTTAAACTTGAATCAAATCAAACCGAATCATTTTTCATTTAGTCAAACTCGAGATACCTTAATTTTGTTTAATATGTCATGATTATCTAAAAAGTTGTCAAAATAAATATTGCTATTGACAAATTTACAATGGTCGTCAAATAATATGTCATAATAATTTGACGGTGTCAAAAAATTTGTGACATTACCATTTACTAGCCAAAATTGCCCTCATTTGCAAATAATATGTACTATCGTATCAACATCAATTTCATGACTTTAAATTTATTGTCACGACTTAGAAAGATCATCGAATTCCCACCGATTGACGAAGAAGAGCTCTTGAGACTGCCACCACCGCAAGGGAAACGTAAAGTAGTGGTAACATGTATGTTATTTCGTGATGTTACAGTACCATTGAATAATTTCAAACAGTTTGGAAGGAAAGTTGTTGGAGACATTGACGTCCAACTACTATCTTCTATTGTTGAAAACCAGCTTGAATCATTCATATGAAGTTTGGTAAGTTCAAAAATCTGAAAAGATAACCTGTGAGAAAAGAAAAATAAAGAGTAAGTTTAGTGTGAAGATCAAAAACTCAGAAGAAAGTTTACAAAAAAGAGAAAACAAGGCAGCTTGAGAACAATGGTGGATGCCGTGGTCTCGTATGTGGTTAGCAAGCTGGGGGATTATCTCATCCAAGAAGCAGCATTCTTACGAGGAGTGAAAAATGAAGTAGAGTCGCTAAAAAAAGATCTAGAATGGATGCTATGTTTCATAAGCGATGCAGAAGATAAACAATTTGACAATTCTTTGATACACCAGTGGATATCGGACATCCGAGAAATTGCTTATGATTGTGAGGATGTCCTGGATACATTTATGCTCCAAGCCCAAGATGAAGGGACTGCAAAGAGAAGGCGAGGATTCTCCACTTTCATCAAAAAGTACTATTCCTGGATAGTCTCTAAAACAACCGGTCACAAGAAGCCCAATCTACATAGCATAGGAAAGGAGATTGAAGCTCTCAAAAAGAGACTTCGAGAAACCTTTGATAGATCTAAAATGTATGGCCTTAAAGCTATTGATAACAAGTGGGAAGGAGAAAGCAAGGCTCTTCACAAGCTGAAACAACTAAGAAAAACCACCTCCTTTGCTCTTGAAAACCGTGTTGTTGGCTTTGAGGATGACACTAGCAAATTGCTGGCTAAACTACTTGAAGATGACCCAAGGCGTTTTGTAATTTCTATATGGGGTACGGGTGGTTCGGGTAAAACAACTCTCGCCAGAAAACTTTACCACTCTAGCCAAGTCACGAGTAAATTTCAGCGTTGTGCTTGGGTTTCCGTGTCGCAAGATTTCAATATTGAAGATCTTCTTCGAAGAATCATAAAATCTTTCAATTTCACGGAGACGATAGAGAAGTTAAGTGAAGAAGAATTGAAGAGATTTCTTTATAAATCATTGCAAGGGTACTCATATTTGGTGGTGGTTGATGATGTATGGGAAACAATAGCATGGGAGAGCCTCAAAATAGCATTTCCAGAAAACAACAATGGCAGTAGAGTGATTATCACCACTCGAAATAAATTTGTTGCTGAGCATTCAGATGAGAGAACCCATGTTCATGAACTTCGGCTTCTGAGGGAAGATGAAAGCTGGGAGTTATTATGTGAGAAAACTTCAGGCAAGGCAAACGAAGATGAAGAAATGAGGAAGCTGGGAAAGGAAATGGTCCAAAAATGTGGTGGTCTACCGCTAGCTATTGTTGTATTGGGTGGGTTATTATCTACAAAGAGGCCAGAAGAGTGGCGCTTTGTGCGCGATCACATTTGGTTAAATTTATGTAGCAGTTCAACTCCAATCCAAAATTTATTAGCTTTGAGCTTCAACGATTTACCTTGCCAACTCAAATTATGCTTTCTTTATTTAGGCCATTATCCAGAAGACAACGAAATCCTGACATGGCAGCTAATTCGACTGTGGGTGGCTGAGGGGTTCATTCCGCAAAATGAAGAAATAATGGAAGACGTGGCTTATCGTTACTTGAATGAGTTGATTGATAGAAGTCTCATTCAAATAGATAAAACACGCGCAGGGAGGATAGTCACCTGTCGAGTCCATGATCTTTTGCGGGATCTTGCAATTCAGAAAGCGGAAGAGTTGAATTTATTTCACATTTACAATGAAATTAAAGATTCAGCTCGGTGTTCGAGTAAATCATCACGTCGACGGCAGGTTATTTATTCTGGAACAGGAGCTTACTCGCAATTATTGGATCATCATAATTCACTCTTGCGTTCTCTAATTATCTTCAACTTGGGGCAGCGAGAAATTCTTACCATCTGCACAAGATTTAAGTTACTAAGAGTAATCAATCTTTCCTCAATACTTTTTGAACTCATAATTCCTGAAGAATTAGGAAAGCTGATTCACTTGAAATATTTGGTATTAAGATATTCTGAAGTTAAATATGTTCCAGAGTCCATTCTCAACTTGGTGAGCTTACAAACATTGGACATAGTCAGTGGTACGTGTCCGCAGATGCCAACTGAAATTTGTAAACTGCAAAAATTGAGACATTTAATTGGAAACTTTTCAGGGCAATATTTGCGGATAGACAATATGACAAACCTTCAGACTTTGAAGTACATAGAAAACAAGACTTTGACAAAAACCAATTTGGAGAAATTGATTAATCTACGAGAGCTCGGCATACTTTATCATGATGAAGAAGAAAAGGAGTTCAGTTTCAATTCTATTGCAAAGCTGAAAAACCTTAGAAGTTTATTGGTTCATCTACTGGATAATCCTTTTGCTTCACTGCAGCCGCTCTCTCATTGCCAAGATCTAATGCACTTGAGCTTATGCGGGCGGATAGAGAAACTTCCAGAAAATATGCAAATAGTTTTGCCGAATCTGGACTACTTAAGATTGGAGTTCTCCTATCTTGTGGAGGATCCGATGCCTGCATTAGAAAAGTTGCCGAACCTGACAGTTCTTCATCTAGCCAACAGTTCTTACTGTGGAGAGAAATTGGTATGCAGGGACAATGGTTTCCTTCGGCTTCAAAGTCTGTATCTTAATCTGAGGGAATTAGAGGAGTTGCATATAGAAGAAGGAGCTATGCCTATGTTGACGGGCTTAAGCATTGTAAAGAATTGCAAATTGAGAATTCCAGAGAGATTGTTTTCAGTCCCATGCCTAGCCGAATGGGAATGCAGAAGAGATTTCTTCGAGGAATTGTTGTAATGAAATAACTCAAGCTAACCTACTCTGATTTTTGGAATTAAATGGTGAGTTTGTGTTGTGTTTCATTTCCTTCAATTTGTTTTTCTTTTTAACTTATCATCTGGTGTTTGTTGTCATTTCAGCTTACAAAGAAACAGGAATCCATATGATGAGTAGCACACAGCAGAAAATCAAACCTGGAAATATGCAGTTTACAAAGCCAGAAAGCAGGAAAGTTTCAGGAGACTGAAAAGGAATGAATAATTCAAGTCAATGGCCAAGATTAGAGCCATAAAAATAGGGAGATTAATATTGGCCGTTGACTTGAATTATTCATTCCTTTTAGTATCTTAACACATTGTAAACCTCATTTCTGATCTGATCGTGGTGTTTTTATGTTCGCCTTCAATTTTCCCTTTAGGGCTGCAGTTAGGTTTTCTACCTGAGCATGATATTTGCAGTGAACAGAAAATATTTAGTGAACGGATGAGAAGGCAGGGGAAGTGATGAAAATTCATTCTGTTTTGCTTATCTTTGTTTTCACTTTATTATAGTGTCAAATTTAGTTGGATTCTGCAGATGTTGCAATCTTATCAGTTTGGCATTTAATGTGTTAAAAGCTTTTCTATAATTTAGTGGAAAGTGGGACAAGCACCAAAAATGAGACAAATACTTTCACTTTTCAGGATTTAAGGTTAAGATGATAGATTTTCATGTCAGTTCCAGGATTCTAAGGCTGCCAATGGGCCATTACGCTCGTTGGTGTTTGAGTTTTTAGCAATGCAATTTTGATGCAAGTATTGTCACGTAGCCTCATCAATGCTGAGAGATTCTACATCTTGTCAGCTTCCAATCAGCCACTTCCTCAACACTGCTTCCTTTACTGCACATCAATTCACTAACAACAGAAAAAAATTATTGTCATAAATGACTGAAGAAATGAAATTTTCCTGGGACAAACCCGACTGACAATTGCAATTCATATTAAATGGCTTGAAAAATTAAAAAACAGAAATAAACGAGATTTCACGTTGGGATATCTTCTGTTTATCATATGTCTCCCAAGTACAAAAAGAAGATCCATCCCAATGATGCTGTCAAGAATAAATTTAATCATAGTTCTTGAGTTTCTATTTTTTAATATGAAAGAGTGACGAAAATGGAAAGATTATGTTTATGCTTCTACGATGACGTTTTTAATTTAAGCATTGATTTTGTGTCCTAGGTGTATGTTTTTCATTGTTTCACCTTTAATACGTTGGTTGTGATTTCAATAGCTTAAATTGAAACAAGAATTCCTTATTAGTGAATTTAAGTAGATCTATTGAGAAGACAGCACCTGGAAAAATATTCAGTGGATAGAGTGTTAAAAATTGTGGCTTATATTTGAATAATTGCTTGTCGCAAAGTTCCCAAAACAATGATACAAGCACTCCATGATCCAGGAACAGACATTCTAAATGTTGAAATTCAAAAATAGGTTGTTCCAAGCCATGTAACGTATCAGAATGACCCATATTGTAAAAATGTCATGGTGTGTACTAGAAGGTTTGTTGTCGTTCTTCAGCAAAACGAACCAGTCTAATGGTCGTTCCAAGCATATTTGTCGCATCTGATTTGCGAGAAGAAGATCGGGAGTGGAATGGGGTTGTTCAACGAAACGACCAAGACTTAAGAAGTAGAATAAGCGTTCCATTAAACGGAATGACTGTTTCATCGGGCGGGCCTAAGAATTTTAATTAGGGCATTATTATGTTTTTGGGTTACTCAAGTTACCATACAGTTTAAACTATTATTACATATGTCCTTCCTATCCGTCTTTGTATCAATAATTAAAAAAAAAAATGAAAATTAGGCCAAATTTGAACGAAGGGCCAACCCCAAATCATGTAGCATTTTGTTCATATCTGGCCTAAATCTATACGCTGCACTAGGCGGGTCGGTTTCGTTCCGGAATTCAGGGTGTTGATTGATAACCACCATAAGAAATAGTTTAATTAATTAATTAATTATATATAATTTCATTATTCCTAATTATTTACACCATCACAGCTATTTTTGAAATACCTCTAACGGAGGGACAAATAATCAATTTTGAAAGAAAATTTATCTACCACTTTTCCATTTGAATCTATTTGATTTAGAAAAGTAAATTTGTATCGGTATATCAATTTTGATTCAAACATAATTTTGATTAACACTTCATTTTAAGTAATAGTTAACATCATATAAAATGAAATAGTATATATGCATTATAATCTCTTAAAATTTATAAGTTTAACTCAATGAGGTCGAAGAAATTAGGCTAGTTCATAATAATTTAGACTGGTAATACTAATACAAATATAAATATGAACACCGATATAATGTGATTTAATTATATCTAATTTTTAATTAACTTAATTATATGTTGCATCGATATTTATACGTATTTTTTATACCCTTTGTAAATGTATGAAATATATTTGATAATCCACATCATGAATACATGTTTATATTTATTTAAGTATATTCAGTACCTACCAATTGAAAAAAAAAATAGAATGGAGCTGATGCCTTTTTTTTTTTTTAAATTCAATTTACTCGTGCTTGAGATGATATTTCAATTTGATTAATAAGTATATATAAATAATATGAATAGGTAAAATCACTTTAAATTGATGTAAGTTCTATATTATTTCATGCAAAAGATGAAGCCTTAATCATTCACATCAAAATGGAATTATGTATTACCATCTTGAAAACGAAAAACATCACCAATCCAACCATATTGTCCCTATGAAATTAACTCTAAATTATTTATATCCAATTTTAATCTCCCTCTTTTTTTTTTTTTTTTTTGGAAATGAAATCTAATGGTTTCCCATGAAAGCTGAAAATGATACAAAATAAACAAAGTCATGTCAAGAGGATCCTGATATTTGGGCACCAAATCAATATTTGATCCCATAACTTGTATGCTAGTGACTTAACTTATTCTTTAAGTAATTTTTAAGTTAACAATTTATCTAACTTAATTATATCTAAAGTAATCTAACATTATCTTGTAGTCACCGTCACTTCCCATGAACAAACCAAATCATATAAAAAAATGAAACCAGTTACTTCTCTATGCCACAATGATAATATATTTATATATATACATAGATCAGTAGCTATATCTGTCTCTCTTTCATATCTGTAAAAGATTTTGCGGCAATTAGAGAAGAGATGTGTTTTAATTTAGGGTTAAAAATCAAGAAGGGATCAAAGAATATTAGAGTGAAGGAGAACAAGGGAGAAGATGAGAGCAGAGGGTTGTTATATATAGAGATTGAGAAATGGAAGAAGCAACAAGAGATGTTTAATCAAGGAAGTCATGCTGCATCGACACTCCCAAATCACTATCTTTCTGATGCCAAGAGTTGATCGGTGATCATTATTCATCTCTTTTGTTCTCATTATTTGCATTGAATTGATGTTGTTATTCAAGTTGAATTATTGAGTATGTTGTTGTGAGAAATACTTCGATTTTAGTAGAATGTTTGCGAGGGAGAAGAGCTCGGATTAATGTAAGTACATAGCTTAGTTGATTATTTCTGATCAATGCATTTGTTTGTCTTTGCTGATCAAACTAAAGAACCAGAAAGAACAATTACAAATATGCTCTTTGGTGTGTTTGTGAGTTATTAGAGTTTTGTTTTAGAATAATATTCTGTACTATTTAATTTCTTCTGATTTCTATGAATATCATATTTTCATCTTTGTTTCCAGGAGAAGATTTACTTTTCTTGCATTTTGGGTTAATTAAGTAATAATTTATTACCGAGGGGAAATTCAATGGAGTAATTTTGAAGTTAGATGATTGCAATTGTCTATTCAAATTCTAGGTGGTTAATTATTTTCACATTAAGAGTACCCTCACCTACAAAATCACTTTCTTTGAGATAATTGCCTTCAGGGGTTGTGCTTCTGCTTCAAGTTTAATTCATAAATAGTTGGTGGTGGTGGGTATTGTGAGCCTTTCTTAGTGTACGGTTTTCTTCTTCTTTCGGCAATGATGTTGATGGCCATTTGAGTTCTGCTATTGGGCTTCTTCCTTTTACCCAACCCAGTTTCTATTCAGGGTTCGGGTCCAATAGAAGTCAATATATATGGTTTGAAGAAACAACAATGATAATATAACGAGTAATATTTCTTTCATAAAATGTGTATCATAACTTTCATATCACGTATAATTGATGTGGGTATGTTTATACACGTCCAAAGGTTGTGCCGGAATGAAATTGGTGTGGCCCGCAGAATGACAAAGCCTGAGGTACAGTTAGTGACAGATTTAGGATTTTTGTTAAGGGGAGCCTCATGTAGGGATGAATACGAATTCAATTAACTTCAAACACCCTTTGACTTGAGTTTGATTTTAATAAAAAATAATTTAATTTAAATTTGACAAACTAATATTAATAATAGCTCAAATTCGATTCGAATAAAAATGATTTAGTATAAGTTCGACACAATTTGAATTCATAGTTTGGTAATATGATATTGTTTTACTCAGGTAATAGGCAAAACCAACGATTTAAGCTATGAATTCATGGTAAACCAAGCCACAAATTTAAACCACCAATTTGAGCTATGAATTCGAGTTGGCTCAAGCCATAAATTTAAATAACTGATTTGAACCATGAATTTAAGTTGAACTCAAATCGAATTGAGTTATATACATCCTAGCTTAAATTTGGCTTAGTTTAGAAATGAAACAAAATCTTTCAGCTTAAATTCAAATTAAATGAATTCAACTTAAGCTGAACTGAGTTGACCCAATTTGTGAGACCAAACTAGCTTGGTTTGTATCTAACCCTATCACCACGACTCCCCCATTGTTTATCAATCAAGTAGTAAAAACTTTAAAAAAAAAAAAAAGCACCAATAATTGAGGAAAAGAAGATAATGTGAAAGAAATGTAAAAAGAGCAAAAAAAAAAAAAAAAAAAAAAAAAACAACCAGGGAGATCTAACAATCCATTTAAATCCAATTTAATGAAAAGTGTTTATATCAATCACAATCTATGAAAAATACTTCACACAAATTTAGAATGCCATAACAATTCTAATAAAAGTAAAATACATATAGTTTTAAAAAATATTGATTAACTTTATCAAATAAGTAGTCAATGTCGATCTTTAAGTTTTATAAATCTAAATCCAATTATTAAATCAAAATTTAATTGTCTAAATTATAAATTCACACGTCTCCTTATATACTAATAAAAAATTAAGTTAAAATAATATATTTAAATTTTTGAATATTTGAATGAGTTTAACATCATTTTTCGAAAAATTGAAACTTTCAAGAATGAAATCATGAGATGAGGTTGTCGAAATCAAGTTAAAGAACTAGAAGAAAAATCTAGCTTCTAAAATTAACATTCTTGATTTCAATAGATATGGGCTTTTGGGTTTTTTACACGTGTTGTATCGGTGATAGTTTAATTCAATTCTACATTAGGTTTAGAGGTTTATTTCACATCAAGACAACCTCAGTTTTAATTTCAAGCCTATTTGAGGATAGATCTAATAACATATTTTTAAATTTTTTTTGTCTAAACCTATTTATGGTTAAGAGTGAGTCTAGGTAACTTACTTTCATTTTATCAAATTTGAGAGTGGGCATAAATAAAATTTCCCCAAGATTTTTTTAATTTGAGGATGAAGCATGCTTACCCTTAAAATGCCTATGTTCGGCCCTAGGTACGGCCCAGAATCCCTTTGACCATGCTTCCATTGGTCTTTATTAGGTCAACCCATCATATTATATAATTTATATTTTTTAGTTTTTAAAAATTTTTACTTTCTTCACAACCTAACATATTACGGATTGGTTTATAAATCTCTTTATAGAAGCCATTTTCAATTTAATATAGTAATCAGATAAAATTCTAAACTACATTTTCGGACACTAATACCATAATTTTTCAGAGAACAATCAAAATGATCTAAAATTTATACTAACAAGAACAAATGTAATTCAGAAAGAAGAATGAAAAGTTTATATCAATGAAAATGCCTAAGCTCGAATGCTTTTGCAGAATAATTGTTGCATTGATTTCGTCCTTATGGTGCACAAGATTGGTAAAATTACGGTTGACTTGTAATGAAACGCACAAAGAATGTAAATGGAGTTGGCCCCAGTATCTTTATTCTGCAGTGTTTTGTTACACTTCATTTGGATATATAGAAATTGCATTTTGTCCGGTTTCCTAATTTGTGGGAAAAATGGAAATGCTCCGACGTCCTGAAAACTCCTACTACAGTTCTAAATTTCAAACTTTCCACTCTAGAGTATAGTGCAAGACCCTTCATCAGTCTTACCATTTGTACATGGGATACCATATAAAGTTCACTTTTCCGTTCAGTGATCTTTAGAGTAAACTATTTCAGAGTAAAAAGGTACATTAGCTACTCACCTTTTTTCAAAACTATCACAAATCATGTGATAAGTCTGAAACAATTTTGTATACCGGTTCAAAATCCTCTCCTAATTCCACGTATTTAGATGAATATGTAATATTAATTCAAATGAATAAGAGTTTATAGAAATACTTGATAACATATTCAATAAAACTATATATACATATTTTAAGTATAAAAATTGATATATACTTAATATATATTATCATACGATTGGATAATTTTAAAATAAGGATAAAATAATACTAATTATGTGATGACATATATAAGTATATATCTATTAGTGTACTCAAAATAGGTATATAGCATTATTTCATATCACTTGAATTGTTTTTATAATAATTGGTTTTCTCCTCTTAAAATCTCTCTAAATGATAACTTTAATAGATAGAGCTATAACTTTTGCAGTGACAACTTTCAATTATGTTTTTGTAGAACACACAAGTTTTATTTTATAAAATTACATATAAACATACATGCATATTGTAACATCCTTGGTCCAATAACTCAGTCCACTGTCAAGATATTGTCCATTTTAGACACATAGTCTATCATGGTTTTGCTTTTGGGTTTTGTAACCCAAAACGCGTTTTAACAGTTTAAGGAGCTCACAGACTATATAAATAGTCAAATTCTCCCACCACTAATTGATGTGGTATACATAGACAGAGTACAGACAGACCAAGTATCTCTCCCATGCTTTATGAATGTAAGATTTACCTAAGAATATCACATACACCCCTCTTTACAGGACTTAGTGTCTTCGCTGAGGTTTGCCCCACCATCATTCAAGAGGACATACGAAGCCGCTTTGATACCATTTCTAACATCTCTGGTCCAATAACCTAGTTCACTGTCAAGATATTGTCCACTTTGAACACATAGTCCATCATGGTTTTGTTTCTAGGCTTTGCAACCCAAAATATATCTTAACAGTTTAAGGAGCTCACAAGCTATTTAACCAATCAAATTCTCCGACCACTAACCGATGTGGGATATATAGACAGAGTACAGATAGACCTAGTATCTATCTCGTGCTTTGTTAATGTGGAATTTGCCTAAATGTATCATATACATCCCATTTACGGGACTAAACGTCATCACCGAGGTTTGCCTCACCATCATTCAAGAGGACACACAGAGTCGCTCTAATACCATTTGTAACATCCTTGGTCCAATAACTCGATCCCTGGTCCAATAACCCAATCCATCATGGTTTTGCTTCTAGGTTTTGTAATCTAAAACGCGTCTTAACAGTTTAGGGAACTCATAGACTATTTAACTAGTCAAATTCTCCCACCACTAAAAAATGTGAGATACATAAACAAAGTACAAACAGACCTAACATCTCTCCCGTGCTTTGTCAATGTGGGATTTGCCTAAGAGTATTACACATGCATACATTCCCAAAACAAAATAGCACCCTTAATTTTGTATCATTGCATTTATACCTTAAATGCATTTTGAACTTAACAAAATAGCACTATGGTCCTTGTTTTAAGTCAATAAGGTTAAGACTGCATTTTGACCTTATGCATGAGAGTACATACATCATATACAATTATCCATCCCATTATTTCTGAAATTCAACAAAAATCCAAAACAATGAGTGAATGGGAGGAGTTCATGCCTCGCATGTTTTGTGAAAATGTTCTTATGCATAGACGTGCATGTTAAGTGCACTGTTAAACCCCTAGGTATTTTGATTATGATAAAAAGTTAAATTAAAGTGGCTAACATGCCCAAATAATGTGTAAACAATACAAAATGAACGAAGAGTGAAAAATGCAAGAACAAAAAGCATGTTCATTCCATGAAGAAAAATGGCACATTTATCAAGTCATGCTAAAAGTCATTCCATGCTCATTCATGTTTTTGGAATTTTGAACAAGTTTGTTTTGGTCATGCACGAACGTTCCAGGCATTGTACCAAATGTTCATGATCATTTCCATGACATGCATGAAAAAGGCAGCCCAATACTCATCAATGCTTATTTGTTCAAGTGTGATCAATGTGGGAAAAAGTCAAACTTGGTGTACCAACCATTCCTCAAGCCTCGCACTGTCTGTGCTTCTAGATTTGTGAAAAGTAGCAAGGATGATGTGTGTTCTTGCAATTCGTTTGTGGTCAAAGCCAAAGTCAGGAAGATGATTTGTATTCAAACCATTGTGGGCAAGATCCTAAATAACTATTGTATTTGGGTGCAACCCTGAAGAAATTAATTGTAAAAGTTTGAAGAATTAGTGGAACTTCAAGTCGATTTGCTTGAAGAATTAGATGTAGGACCTTTACAAGAGAAAATTTCGAACCATTATAAACACTAAGCAATTTCTATCCCTTGTCTCTTTATTTTGTGCATTTTCGTTATTGTTTTTAAAGTTAGAAATTGTGCATTAAAATTAAGGGGTTTTTCATACATGACCATGCAAAGCATCACATAAGGAAAATCATGATAATGAATCATGAAAATACACTTGTGCACGAGTGTGCATTCAAGGTGCATGACTAGATATAAACTGTTTTTCCAGAATTTTGTTGTGAAGTGAAATGTTGGAAAATCCTTTATTTTCCAGCAAGTCCTCATCAAACTCAGACAACAAGGCATGAAAGTCTATCTCATCTTGACTACAACTTTCATTGTGCACAATGACACATAACAAAAACAATTTTGCAAAACAATGTGAAATAGACTAATAAACTATTTTCACAACAAATCATATAATTAGAGATGTCAATAGGTTGAGCCAGGCCAGGCCGGCTCCGGCTCAGCCCATTGGGTTAACGAGCCAGGCCGGACTCGAGGCCCAAACAGTAATGAGCCTTCGGGCCAGGCCGACCCATTAAAATATAAAGGCCCAAAACCTGGCCCATATAATAACAGGCTTTAAATGGGCCAGGTCGGGCTTTATTTAGGCTGGGTCGGGTCGAGCCTTAATCGGGCTAGCTCGACCCATTTAATCAATATTTAAAAAAAAATTTAAACACAAATTATTTTTCAATTATTAAAACGAGGATAGTACCCCGAATTTCACTCCAATATTTTTTAAATTTTTGTTCAATTTGCAGACATATATTTTGAAAAGTATGATGAGAGTGACGATACCTATGTTCTTTAAAAATATCACTTATTTCTACCATACTATATATTATAGAACAAGTTATTGGATAATACACACCTGAACAATGATCTGTGGTTGTCTTCAATGGTTCTAACAAGTTCATTAAAGTCATAGCTAGTTCCCAATCTTGATCTATCAAAAAAATAGGATCTTGCGAATCCATTGGTTGGGTATTAAATTATCGTGTTATAGGAACTTCATACCCTTCGCATGCTTTCAACATGAGATATGTTGAATTCCACCTAGTTCTAATATCTATTTTTAATTTTTTCCTTCTTACCCCCATTAATCTACATAATTGATAATATGTTTGTACCCGTGATAAGGGTGATGAAATATATGCAATGGCATGTCTAATTACTTTTAAATGTTTTTTTGCCAAGCTCAAACCATCTTGAGCGATTAAATTAATAATATGATATGCACACCTAACATGAAATAATTTTCTATTAAATGGTGGAGATAAATGATTATACATATATTCAATAACTTTATCATTATTTTTAGCATTATCAAAAGTAATTGAAAAAATAGAATTATTAATTTTATATTCCTCAAAAATATTTGCTAATGCACGATAAATCGTAAGACCATTATGCGAATATTCTAAATTTCTAAATGCAATAACTTTTTGGTATAATTACCAATCAGAATTAATATAATGGACAGTTGCACAAAGATACCCTATATGTTGATTTGTAGCAGTCCATAAATCAGAAGTTATTGAAATAATACAATTAAAATTACTTAATTCTCCAATAATTTTTATTTTCATTAATTCATAATTTCTCAATATATTTAACCTAGAAATCCTTCTAAATGCTGGTTGAATACTATTTTGCATCATCTATTCTAAAATTTCATCTTTTGCATAACTAAAAGGTTGATCAGAAGCAACTACATACTTGGTCATGTAATCTCGCATCTTCATTTGATCGTACGTAAAAGTCGACATTTCTCCCATATGTCCAGAACCGCTCGAATCTCCTACTGAAGTAACACCTGGACTAACGAATCGCGATCTGGTGAATGCAATTTGTTTTTGTCCTCTAAGTTCATGTGGAATTTTTTTACAGTAATTAGTAACATGTCGACGAAGATGTCTCATCCCACTTGTACTTGCACATGTTAAACAAGAACCGTAATGTTTACATACTGCTCGACGAATTAATTTCCCATCTATTGTTTCCTCTATTCTATCAAAGTGTTTTCATACCATTGACGTTTGTTTTCTTTTTTTGTCTGTTGAATAATGCGAACCTGTACCCATACCACTTTCACCCATTGGCGTTCCATTTATTCCACCTTGTGCATCATCAATAATATCATCAGCACCAACATGATAATATTCAAATGAATTGAATTCATTTGACATTAGATCTATTTGTAATATTTTGTGATGATAAAATTAAAATAGAATGAGATTAAAAATATAATAAAATAATTGAGATTGAGAGTTTGAGAGATTGGGAGTTTGAGAGATTTGTAATTGTAATTGAAAGTGAAAATGAAAAATTGAATAGGTTTTTATAGAGAAAAAATAAATTAATTTTAAAAAATTTTAAAAAATGTTAAGCAACAGCTATTGGCGTTAGTAATCGTTGCCAACAGCTTCTGCCTTATGGCAGAAGCTAGACTAGAGGCTTCTGCCAAGTGGCAGAACCTAGACTAGAGGAGCAAATTTTTGCTTTTGCCGCAAGACAGTAGAAACAGTTTTTGTTGCCTTGCAGTAAGATATGCTTTTGTTGCCTTGCGGCAGAAGCTGTTTCTGCTGCCTTACGGCCTTGCGGCAGGATATGCTTGTGCCAGGAAAAAATAAAAATAAAAATTTTTATATTATAAATAGTGTCATGACGGGTCGGGCCAGCCAATGGGTCTAATATTAAAGCCCAAAGCTCGCCCGATAGGCCCATGGGCCTGGCCGGGCACTCTACAGTATCAAGTCGGGCTTTGTCGTGCCTGGGCTTTTTTTTGTGCTTTAGACCAGGCCTCTATTCGACCCAACCCAATTGATGTGTCTACATATAATTATGTGATTGAATTCAATGAAAACTAAAGAACACAAAAATCAATAATTAACAACATATTTACATTCGTATGGGATATCAAATGAGCATGCTTTAACACACCACTGATCACAATAGTTTCCAAAATTTTGACATCAAAACAACATAAATATAAATGCATACACATTCAATCGAATTCATATACATCAAGATTTGTATAAGAATGCCTCAAATGTTGGCTTTGATACCACTGAAAATATTTATGGCCTCTAAATAAACAATTTAATCAACCATAGGGTGTAAAAAATTATCATACCAATAATAGTGGCTCTTTCATCTTTATTAATGTCAAAAATCATGAAGAATCACCTTTGATCCAAGACTAGAATGACACATTTGGTATCCATATTGAGCACGAGTAGTGAGAGGCCACCAATGAACACTCTATGGTTTGTTAGGACTTTTGTGAACGAGCATGAATAGGAACAAATGGGTGTACGTGTATGTGTTTGGGCAAAAGTTGATTATCTAGATTTGCAGATACGTGATATGATTGTTGGATAAGATCAACCTAGATAATGATAGGCATGCATTGGACCATGCATAATCATGCATTTGATTTAACACTTACCTGTTTTTCAACTCAACTTTATCTAATTTGGATAAATTCAACACTTTACAATTTCATTCAAACCCATTCATGTTTGGATTATTTTTTTTGGTCTTCAAAGCATAAAACTTACACTTTTAAGTATAATAACTTTACGAGACAAAAAACCAATAATCTAGATACTAGACTTGATTCATCTCAAACAATCCAAAGCCTCTAAAACTTGATCTAGTCCTTATTGTATGTGACCCATAAGCTTTTTATCATATTGGTAGTGTATATATTCATCCCAAATCTATAATCTAATAGCAATCTATACATAAAGTAGGATTGGCCTCTAGCAAATCATCATGGCTACTCAATCGATGAAGTATCAACAATTGACTTAAACCTATCAACAATAAAATTACCATACAATTTAATCCATTTATCATACCATTTCTTCAAAGTTGAAATATATAATTAGTATCTACCTCAAGGAATCCTTGATATTCATTGGATGATGTATGTATCAATGATCAAATGGTATTGGACTAAACAACAATATAAAAAATTGTAGCCATAGGTTCAAGTAGTTATTGATGTCTGTTAATAGGCCTATTCAAGATATTAACTCCCATGCATGTGAGTGATGAATCTTTTATTGATTTATCATACTTTTCATACATCTCTCAATATAGCCAATTATCACTATTTTAGCAAACAAAATTGATTCTTGCATAAGACAGTTTAGTAATCTCAAATCCAAAGATCACACGTACCACTGTTTTTTAGAATATATAATAACCCTGGGGTAACCATCTATACAAAATCCTTTGGTGAGTCAATTGGGTGGACATGTTTATATAATGTGCACTGATGTGTTACATCAAACTGTTTGTAAATAGTTTTGACATGTGAAATCTATCACTACCTTTCGATAAGGTTATTCAACATTATGATAGTTTTATGAATATTACATGCGCTCTTGGTTAGGATAATATCGAGAGCATAAACATTTTTAAAATGGTCATCTCATGTGAATATAAGGTTCTCATGATTAATTGACATGCAATGATCATCTCGTTACAAATCCACCATTTTAAGAACATTTATCTTAGTATGCATAAGCACTTATAGATAGAAAGTTCAATAAGGAGTTGTAGATTATAAAATTCTATCATCAAGAGTATTGGTTCTAGAGCACTAACTTTGACAATCTCCTACTCATATTACAACCAATCCATGCCATCAACATTAAATGGCACGTACCTACCATGCTTCTACTGCAATAGAGCTTTATAATGAATGAACCAATCTAGCAAACCTTTCCCTTTTTCAGATACTTTTGATAAAGTGAAAACGTGTAAGTACTCAACTAGATCCCACAGAGAAACCACGACTCCAATGGCTTGGTACTGTTATAATGAATTAACCAATCTAGGAGTTGTGATTAATTCAAAATTGAACTTCTATGATCTAATATGCCTTTTAAGGTTTTACATTTCGAATGCCTCCACACTAAGCTTTCATTGTAGAATTCATCAACTTGTGATCGAGTTATATGAATTGACATGATTATTATTATCACTGTTTCTCCAAGTAGTGATTTCATCTTTTTCATAAATCAGAAAGTATCCATTTTCTCTTTTAAGAATCTGGCATGAGTGTTCACACAAAATTGGTTTTCATTAACATGTAGAATGCATATCCCTCATGTAAAACAAGTGTTTTGTAAATCTGAACAAGTGTTTTATATGAATTGAAAATGCATGCCACAAGATTCCCACTTATCGTAATGACATGAAAGTGATTAGAATAACCCTTTTTTAATGAAACTGATTGCTAGAATGAGGCAACAGGGCATGAAATCCTTATCTCATCTCAATAGGAAGCAATGATCATGCATGATAACAAACAGTAAAGGCAATATCGAACAACAATGAAAAATTAAGGATTTTCCAGCAAATGAATTTTATATAATCTATAAATTCATCAACAGAATATAAAGCAACAAAACTCAATAATAATTAACAAAATCATATTCATATGATCTTAAATAGCATGTTAAAAAAATTCCATCATTCAAGCAACCCAAACACAATAATATGCATATATAATCCTATTAAGCAGCATCTGATACTAGTATAGGTATTCAAGATCACAATTTTATATTAGGGCAACAAAATATTACGTTGAAATTCACCTAAATAATACCAAGATCTTATTAAAAGGATTAAATATGTATTTAAAACAATCATAAAGGTGTTTGGAATAACATATCAACTTGGGTGCTTTTTTCTCCTTATATAAAATATGCTAAAGTCTTTCTTTGTCTATTTAAGCATGGAACAATACCTATTTGTCCACACAGATGCACCAAAACAATCCTTGATGAAAAATGAATCCAAAGAAGTTTATGATCATCTACTGAGGTAATATGGTATGTAAATATTAAGAAAGAGAGAGAACAAGGTTTTTGGAATGCTTTTAGTGATATGAAAAACATATATGACTTGAGAGACATCATTATGTTTACATAACGATAGGGAATGACCATTCTAATCAATGAAACAAGCATTCATTAATCTTAAACATTTTTGGTCAACTTCTCACAATATCTTTCTGGTCCTTATATTGGGTTATTATAATTTACCCCTAAAGTAAACATATGTAAATCTCCTTTAGGTCTAACAACCTCATGATGATTAAAGTCACCATTTCAAAAACTAAAAGTGACTCACTTATACAAACCCAAAGCTCCTAATCAACCATTTATTATATGTGACCTATAGGTCTTTTATCATGTTAGTAGTGAGTAGAATCCTAAGTAATCTATAATCAGTTAGCCTTTTATTCACATACCAAGGTTTGCTTCTAGAAAGGTATCATGGGCATCTAAATGATGAACAATTAGTGGAAGAATGAACCTATCAATGATTCGGTTATCATACAATCAAATCTTTCAACTATTATCTCATTAAGGTTAAGTTATTGAAGTAGTGTTTATATCAGATAATGCATTGACTTGCATTATTTGTTTTCTAGATCAATAATCGAATAGTATTTGACTGACTGACAACTCAATCCTATTATAACCATAAATTTAAGTTATCAAAGCATCGATCAAAAGACATCGATATTTTTTCTCTCGTATCCAAGGGTGATAGATCATATATCAATCCATCATAACCTTCATACACTTTTCAATGTTGCCAATAACTACCATTCTGATAGTCATAACTTAAGGATTATGTTATGTAGCATCAAGTTATGTTGATTGGTGCATAAGTTACTTTTGTGATATCGAATGATAAGATCACATACACCATAATCTATTAGAGGAGGTATTCCATAGACACTAAGGTTACCAACTATATGGACTCCTTTGACGATTTAGTTTGATAAACTTATAATCAACAAGAACACGTGTTGTACCAAATTTTCAATAAACAACTTTCTTTGGAGAGGCCCGACAAGTGTTCAAGTGAGCATGCATTAACAGTCTCAAGGTTAGGAAGTTAAGGTTTCTTATCTCATCATTGATTGATGTGGTATTACTTCTAGGAATGTTAGTGACCCCAAGCGGTAGTTTTAAGGCTAAATTATTGACTTAGTTTTTAAGAAACGTTTTGATGTTACCTTGCTAAAGGGGTCTCTACTAAGAGTTAGCAAGTTCAACGCACGTGGTATACTAAAAGAACTTAAGAATCCTTTAATTGTTGGTATTTTTTCATTGTCATCATTGGCAAGAGCAATCGATATTTGTAGGGGATAAGAAGTTTTCATAGTTGTTCCTTTATTAGGGATAGGTCCTTTTACTGATATGTGTGCTACTAAGGTAACATTATATGTTTGTTGGGTAACATCAGAGTCTATAGGTGCTCTTAGTTAACTTTGGTTCGACAACTAAATTATGATATGGCTATGGAGTGTCAATTATTGAGTTCGGCTGACTAGTTTTCGTAGAACAAGGTGTTTATGGGTTGTTCTCTGATTCCTCAAATGTATGGTTTATTCAAGACCTTCTCGTGTCATCTTCCATAAGTCATCGAGAGTGATTAGTGTACCAAATAATCGAAATATAAAGTAGCTAAAATTGTGAAGGTCATCATTTTAGCAGCAATTTATTGATGAGATTTCTTGTCACCAAATGAAGTACGCAATCTAGAATCTCGATAGGTTAGTCTATGATAGCAATGATAAGGATCTAGTTGATGATTCTAAGATCTACTATTATGTGATATGAATAAAGTAAGAGAAATAGGGATGGTAATGGGTAAGGGCGAGGCTAAATGTCCTATTCCCCATTCTCGTCCTTGCAAAAGATATTAATCCCTATCCCCGACTCGTCCTATTAAGAGATGACAAAGATTTCTTGTCCCCTATCTGTGGGAAAAATCTCTTCCCCATCCTTGTACCCTCGAGGAAAAAACCCCCTTCTCATACCTTTTAAATATAATATAAATATATTAAATAACAAAATTAACTAAAACTAAAACCAATCCATTATTTCAATTGTCATAAATAGCATATGTTAACTACTTTAATATGCATAACAAAAAAACATAATAAATTTGAAATATACAAATAATCTAAAACTATAAAGATAACTAAATATTTTAAGCAAATATATTAATATAAAGTGATGAAGACAAGGACGAGATGGGTCGAGGATGGTACATATGTATATTCATCCCCGATTGTGGGTATACTTTTAGTCCTCATCCTCATCCCCTTTCCCATTTCTTTCAAAGAATTCCCACCCCGTTAGGGTTGAGACGGGTCAAGAACTTAAATTCAGACTGAAATTATCATCTCTAAAAGAAAAAAAAAAAATTAATATTGTTTGGCCTGATGATTGAAAAGCCTAAGTCCACAATATAACTATTGATTGTTTCTTACAAAATTTATCCTAAAAGGGATGTGTGTAGAAAGGAGTGTGTATATTTAGGTCTTCTCTTTCCCTTGGTCCTTTTCATTTATAGAACATAAGAGGAGAAGTTACATTCAGTTAAAAATATCATTTCGTAATTCGGATAGCTTTCCCTTGTTGTCACAGAGAATAGAAAAATCCTTTTAGAAAGTTCTGAACATAGTTATTGTTAAGTGGAGATCTTCCCATTGTCATAGGATGGAAGATCTATCTGATTTCCTTAAGGTATGGCGAATAGGACATGTTCTTACTATTTCTAGTTGCTAGCTAGTTGCAATTGTTCAGACATATTTCCATAACGTGATAATTCTCAGATAAACACCCTACGGATAAGAGAATACCATACAACACTTTAGAACAGGTGGGAGGAGATAAAACAACAAGCACGCAAGCACTAGTTGAGGAGCATATATCATAACTTAGAACCCTTTGAAAGGAACATTTATTGCTTCTATTCACCTATTGACAAAAGGGGACAGGCTTTTTGCAAATGATCTTCGGCCTGGAAAGCTCCACTAAGTGCAATTCCTTCAACTGGCACCACCTCATCATTGTTTGGATCAAAAAAATCATGTAGGACCTTGCTTAACTTGTAGTTGAAAAGACCAAATTACAGGACAGTTCAACAAAGACAAAAAAAAAATTCAAACTTAGTGACATTATAAGTAAGAATTCGAACTTGAAGCCAGTAATTAATTTTGATATCATTTTAAATAATAATTTCATCAAAAGTTTTAACTAGTAAATATTTAATGTCCCAATATAAATCCTTAAGTCTATCAACCTGCAAGTGGTTTCACACAATCAACAGGACATAAGAGAAATTGACAGATGTGCTTATCTCTTTCTCAAACAACTGGATTGTCTTTGAATACTTAAAAATTGAAATCATAGTGGATTTGACATTGCAGTCACCATATTGCAAATGCTTTTCCATCTTAATGGATTTGCAATCAGTGAATGTGATTACAGAATGCTTAAATCTTGTATATAAGATCATTCTAACTCGCCAACCTCTTCAGCATCACAGCCCAGAATATTCTCATGGATAATTTAATGAATCCTGAAGCTCAAATCTTGAGAGAGCCAGAAAGTTTTAGCTTCAGCTCTCCAAGTTCCCCCAAACCCTTCAAATCAACATTCACGGCTGCTTCTCCGGTCTCTGAAAGCTCCAATGACCAGGAAATCCATGACCTGGAGCTGAGCAATGGCCGTGATGGGAGAGCTCAATGGCTGCTCAATGCTCCCCAGCCACCAGGGCCCTGGAATGAGCTTCTGCACTCACTGAGAAAAACTGTTTCATCCCACAGAAACAAGTTCAAGAATGAGCCTGGACTAAAACATGTAGCTTCATTTCTGAAAGGAGTATTTCCTATTCTTTCCTGGTGCCGGAACTACCAGGCAACAAAATTTAAGAATGATTTAATGGCAGGTTTAACTCTTGCAAGCCTCAGCATCCCTCAGGTAAAATCTTAGGAGATCTTAAAAAAATTAAAAAATTTATTTGCTCAACTTTTAATGTGTGTTTCATGTAGAGCATTGGATATGCAACATTGGCAAAGCTTGATCCTCAATATGGCCTCTGTAAGTTAAAAAATCATTTAGATTTATGCCAAACTTCTGGAGAAAAATTTGATGTAAACCCTTCATATGAACTCATTTCTTTCTAGATACGAGTGCTGTTCCACCTCTAATTTATGCTGTAATGGGCACTTCAAGAGAAATAGCAATTGGACCTGTGGCTGTGGTGTCATTACTTTTGTCTTCAATGATTCAAAAACTAGAAGATCCAGTGGCTAATTCAATTGCATACAGAAATTTAGTTCTGACAGCAACCTTTTTCACGGGCGCATTCCAAGCTGCCTTTGGGCTCTTCAGGTGGGTCATTTTGTTCTATTTTATTATCAGTTATTATAGTTTCAAGCCTATTAAACAAGTACTAATTAATCCCTTTCTGCTGTTTGCTTTCACTGTTTGATTCAATAGGTTGGGTTTTCTTGTTGATATTTTGTCACATGCTGCTGTTGTTGGGTTCATGGCTGGTTCAGCCATTGTCATTGGTCTTCAACAACTCAAGGGACTGCTTGGAATAACTTATTTTACAGACAAGACTGATGTTATCTCTGTCATGAAAGCTGTGTGGAAATCAGTTCATCACGCTGTAACACTATTCCTCTCTTGTTTTTCTTTTTTCATTAAATTTGTTATCAGGTGGCCTAAACTCATTTAATATGTTCATTTATCCTTCAATTCTGTTTACTCAATTTCAGTGGAATCCTCAATTTTATCCTGGGGTGTTCATTCCTGAGCTTCATCTTAATTGCTAGATTCCTGGTAAGCACCATTGATATGTGGAGCCACATTGTTAAGTTTTTCTTTCATTGACATTAAGTCTGGTTAATCCAGAGAATCAGTGTCTCTAGAATTCCTATAAACTTATTGCTGAGTTTGACAGGGGAGGAGAAACAAGAAACTCTTCTGGCTGGCAGCGATTGCGCCACTAGTATCAGTTATTTTATCAACTCTCATTGTGTTCCTGACAAGAGCTGATGAACATGGAGTTAAAATAATGAAGCACATTGAAAGAGGCCTAAATCCAAGCTCAGTGCAGCAGTTACGGTTCATTGGCAAAAATGTTGGAGAAGTGGCTAAAATTGGACTGATTGCTGCTGTTGTTGCACTCACTGTGAGTGTCTTGTCGTTGTAAAATATAATTTCCCTTTATTCTTGAATATGATTTTAAAATATATATATAATTAAATTCCTGATTTTGTGTTATAATTTCAATTTTAGGAAGCAATTGCAGTTGGCAGATCTTTTGCTTCGGTAAAAGGATATCACCTAGATGGAAACAAGGAAATGGTTGCCTTTGGCTTCACAAACATTTTAGGTTCCTTTACTTCTTGCTACGTGGCCACTGGTAAAGCTTCTTTGTTATTTCAATTTCACACTGATTTATAGCAACGTCAACCCATCTTAGCCTGTGTCATCTTAGCTCCTTTTATATATAATCTGCATTTGCACCTCAGGATTGTTAAATCGAGTAACTCAGTTACCATATTGTACTGCAATAACTCTTTCAACTATATGCAGGTTCATTCTCCCGCACTGCTGTAAATTTCAACGCTGGATGTGAAAGCACTGTGTCAAATATAGTGATGGCCATAACAGTGCTTATATCATTGGAATTTTTCATAAGGCTATTATACTACACTCCAATTGCAATCCTTGCTTCAATCATTCTGTCAGCTCTTCCAGGCCTTATTGACCTCAATGAAGTTCACAATATCTGGAAAATTGATAAACTAGACTTCCTTGCCTGCATTGGAGCCTTCTTTGGTGTCTTGTTTGCATCAGTTGAGATCGGTCTTCTTGTCTCGGTAAGTACATTTTTAGCGAAAATTTTTCACTTTCAACAGACACTGGAAAGATATATGCACACCCACTTCACTATCATTCTAGAGTGCTTCAACTGTTGTTGAGGAAAATACTTTCAATTCAAACAGTAAATATATGAATTGGGTAAACTGTGCATCATGGAGTCCAAGCATGGTGATCATTTCTCGTGGTTTTAATTTCCATATGTACGGCATATATATAGAGTTCTATATACCCCACAAAAAGTTTTGGCAACACAACTTGCCTAAAAGCAAAATAATTAAATGACAGGTTTATGTATATATCACAGAGAATCCTTGGAATGACATATTCAGATACTAAACAGGATCCTTAATGATCGTTTTATACATCAATTTAGAGCTGAATAAGCAAAATAACAATGCTGGACTGTTTTGAGTGAAAAAATGGTAATACAAATGAGCTAGTCTGTGGCAGGTAACAACATCATTTGCAAAGATAATCCTGATCTCAATTCAACCAGGCATCGAAAAGTTTGGAAGACTTCCTGGGACTGATTTGTTTCGTGATGTAAATCAATATCCTATGGCTATCAAGACTCCTGGAATTCTCATAATCCAAGTCAAAGCTGCCTTGCTTTGTTTTGCAAATGCCAATTTTGTTAGAGAAAGGTATATATGTACACATTCAGCTGATGGATACTTTCATCAATTCATCAATTAATTAATTTTCTCATTTGATTGTTCAAGAATTATGAGAAGGGTAAAAGAAGAGAGAGATAATCATGAAGACAGCCAGGAAAAGGCCCAAAGGACTGTTCAACGTGTGCTTCTTGACATGTCAAGTAAGTGTTACATTATGACCTCCCATCTATTGAATTTCCAATAAAATGGATATTTGTAACACAATAAGTTGACCCTTTTTCTTTGGTAGACTTGATAAGCATCGATACATCAGGAATTGCTTCTCTAGAGGAATTGCATAAGAGCCTAGGAGAAAATGGCCTGGAGGTATCTGCTTTTATAAATTCACATTAATTATCCAATTTCATATAGAATTAACACAAAATTTCTGCATCTATTAGCTGGCCATTGCCAACCCCAAATGGCAAGTGATTCACAAGCTAAGGTTAGCCAACTTTCTGGAAAAAATTGGAGGAAGGGTCTTCCTGAGTGTTGCAGAAGCAATGGATGCAAATCTAAGTGCTAAAATGGCCACTATTTGAAAGCTCTCTCTTGAATTTATTTAGTAATTGGATTGTTGGTGCTTGTTTGGTGTTTGATGTTTAATGTTTACTATTCATGCCACCTGCTACTTGTGTACAAAAATAAAGTGGAGAACGTTCAACTAATTAAATCGATTGTGGGTTTGCTGATATCAGATCTAGTCGAAAGTGCTTTGTAATTAAACAGTTGTTGCAATACTGCATAGCGAAGTTTATCTATTTGCCCATCATTATGGCCCAGATGCATGCCCCACTAAGCCCGATGCACCTCAGACCCCAAAAGATGCATTAAATTTTATAAAAATTTGAATATCTATCTAAAATGGGAATTTCAGTCTGAATTCTCCCTCATCAACATTACAATCTTTTATCAAGTATGAAATATTGGCATTTAACAATCTGGGTTTGTAGACCTTACTTCTCATAGATATATTAATGGGAGTGTTTAGTTTGATTAATATTTTATTACTAAAAATAAAAGATTACTAAAAAGATAAAGTACTCAGAAGATTATTAGGTATAAATTATTATTATATTTGATAAATATTTATAAATATAAATAATTATTGTATTTAGTTAAATGTAATAAAAAAAATATCAAGATATTGTTTTACTTAAATGTCTTTGGTATAATTATTTTAAAACATAATTCATATTACTTAATATATTAATTGAAATTGAGAATATTTTGGTATTAAAAAATTAATAAATAAAGATATAATCATTATAAATTCAATATTACTTTAATAATATTTTAATACTTAAGATAAAGATAATAATTTTATTACCTCTTATATTACATGTCATAATACCACTAGTAATAAAAAATTACTGTAATATTTATTGCTTATAAAATAAAAAAAGGAGTGTCAATAAAAAAAATAAATTATCAAAATAATTTTTTATTCTCTTTAACCAAACGACCCTTTAAAACCAAGGTCTAGTCACTTATTTAATTGTGGTGAAGATAACGTTACTTTAAATACTACAAAATAATTATTCAATGATAGATTACTAGTCTTTTAAATATTTATCAAATTTTTTATCATCAATTGAAATATGTAATTCAAAACCTTTTGTAAGTTAAGTTATGACAATAGCGATAAAGATTTAATAAAACCTTGTTGTCTTATGTGAATAAAAACAGAAAAATAAATTAATGGGGCACGAGATTTTTAACGTGATTTAACCTAGTAATCAAAGTACATTCATCTATAGTATAACTATTAATTATTGTTTATAATGTAAATCATGTAGATGATGAATACAACAATATATATTTTTTGTCCATGTGTGTGTGTGTGTGTGTGTGTGTCTATGTGTCTCCCTTTCTTTGTCTCAATTGGCATTCATATTTATAGGATTGTAAAGAGAATTTACATTCAAATTAGGATAATTAAAAGATTTTTAATTCAAACATGATTTTATAGTTACATTGTTATTCTAATTGAACTAAAAAGAATATTTACATTGAAAGTATCTTGATCAGGAAGAAGTAAATAGTTTTCCATTGTTATTATGAAAGAGAATAGGAAATCCTAGTGAAAATTTTTTAACTTATGCACTGCTAAGAAAAGGTCTTCTCATTCTTTTGACTAAAAAGTATGTCAATGTTTCATGTCCTTTGGCAAACAAGAGATACTTTTTGATTACTGGTCCTACAATTAGTTATTGGTGGTAGTTGTCTGGGCAAGTTTCCTTAAAGAGATGCTTCTTGGTGAGATATTTTGTAGACAGTCGAAAACTATAAAACAGTTACCTTCAATTCTTAGAGTGCAAGGAGAAAGATTTCAAAAACTTTGGTCAATATCTATTTTGCATGAGTTGGTGTCATGCGGAGATTGTCATATCTTTGTAATAAGAAAATCTTAGTTGGCATTATTATCACTTTGTATGTTTTGAATCAAATATCAATCATGTTGTTCCACTTTCTTACATATGAAATTTGATTGGATGTGCACTTTTTGCATCACCGGATTATTGGCACGTGTTTAGGCATTGTGTTGAATGATAAAGATTAATTAATATTTGTACCCTAAATTTGGCTATAAAAGGAGTGGGTAGGCTCAAATTTCTTATGCTTTAAACATTTCTTTCATTGCAAATTTTATTGGTCTTTTAATAATACTTTTTGTAGGTCAATCCAAAGAATATCTTCATTAATGGTGAGCTATTTAACTTTGAGAATCTTCAATCTAAAGGTTTTGATGTGTTTTGTTGTTTTGATGCAATTGATAGTTGAGGTGACATAACAATCTAAAGAGAGAATTTCAAAGTTTAAGTCCTCCTTAGAGAGAGAGAGGATGTTATGAATAGGCATCCATGTGGCTTTTCAAATCACTCAAAGAGGCCTATGTTTTATTGTTGTTGTAGCAAATGGGATTATCCATCCCTCGTGAGTGTGTAGTGGTGTCCTATGTTTAAGGTTGGATTTAAACTGAGTCTGTTTAAACTCGAGCTCGAAACGAGTTAGCCCTAAGCAAGCTCGAGCTCGAGTTTGCTCATCAAAGTTTGTAAATTAAAAATTTTAAAACAAAACGACGTCTTTTTAATAATGAATTAATTAAATATTCAAATTCAAAACAAACCGAACTAAGTTTGAGTTCAAGTGTAACAAGTTCGAGCTCTATTATATATAAGTCGAGTCGAATTTGAGTTTAATTCGATTCGAATTCAACCCTATCTGTGTTATAATGACTGTCCAAATATGCATTTGTCGTATGAGTGTCCTTAGGCCTACTTGATGCTTGAATCTTGCCTCACGTAACACCTTGGAAGAGGATGAGGAAGGACACTTGTGAATTACTAAATAAGTTTAGATATATAATAATTGTATGCTAGATTTTGGACTCGTAAATAGATTTATTTTTGAAAAATATAAAAAATTATTTTATAACTCTATCCGTTCGGGTATCCAATCCGTAACACTAGCTTAACCAAATATCTCTTTCCTTTTGTGTTACATGTGTAAAAAAAAAAAAAAACATTTGAAGTAATTAAATTAATATTTAAAGAGAAAACTTAAATTAACTCATGCATAAATACGCTAATTCTTGTTAATATTAAAAAAATGTTATCATTATTTATTGTCATAAATATGTACAATTGACCTCCAGAAAATGGATACCTTGAAAGAATAAATGGAATATACTTCTGAAAATTCAATGGCATAAACAAATTACATAGTTTGCTATTGAATTTTTCTTGGCACTAAGCCTGTCCTCTTGAAAACAACACATGGTTCTCAGTTTTCATCCTCTCCAAGCAGAAATTCTGAACTTCTCTTCTCATTTTTTACCGAACTGTATTTACGTCTGAATTTCCCATCAACGAAGCAGTGAATGAGAGTGCTTGAGCAAGGCGTTGAGAGGTTGGTTTCCTTGAGATTTACACAATAGATTCTTCACACTTTCTGTCATCTGTTGTTGGTTTAAATTTTTTACCCAAAAAGTTCATTTAAATTCATTGTTAGTGACTAATATAACATGTGTGCGCAAGAAGAAAAATTAAAGCTAGCTTAATTAAATTTAAATATAGATTTTAGACCTTCGCCAAGCTTCCCCTTGTGTAGGGAACAGTTCTTTGATATCCAACTGAAGTTGGAGGAGACTTCCTGGTTGTCTCTTCTCTACATGATAATCTTCCATTGCTTCTACTTCTTGTTGTAATTCTGAGAGAGCTGTTCAATTTGCGATTCAACTCGCTCGGAAGGCTTGATTCCTATAATCACAATTCATGAAAATATCAAATAAACTAAGTAAAACACCTTAAAAGTATGCCCAAGTCATGTTCTAAAGTAATTATTTAGGGCTCGAAACGAGTTCAAGCTCAAGTTCGAATTTGAAAGTTAAATATTTTTTAATTCAAACTTTAGGGGTGTTTGGCTTGCTAAATTTGTAAGTTTAAAAATTTTTATATAAATCAACTAAAACAACGTTATTTTGATTAATATGAATTAAAACGACGTTGATTTAGTAATTTTTCACCCAATTATAGTATTAAGCCAAAGTCAAGCTCAACTCTTCTTAAATGAGTTGAGTTCAAACACCTTTTAGATGAGTTTAAACTTAGCTCTACTCAATTCGAACCGAATATGAGCTCAATTCGGTTTGAATATAATCCTAAACTAACTATATATTCAAGAGGCATTATTGAGGTCTAAGAAAATACCAGAAAGAGCACAGTTGCACAATGTTTCAGGACCTCCAAATTCATCCGAACATCGTCGAGGCTCCTGCTAAAATCAAAAGTAGCCGTCGATGATCAACTCCATTTTCATCGTTGGTGTGTTAAATGATTCATGCAAGCGAAATTTAAGCATCCAATTAGAGAATTGAGTCTGTCTTCACAATACATACCTGTGCTTTTGCAGCCCAAGCCCAAAGTAAGAAGCCAATGAAGCCATCTAAATTTATGTAAATAATAATTCGGTTAATACAGAAACATCAGGCGTCAAATATAGAAACTGCTTCTAATTCGCTACATACCTTCATATTGCCAGCTCTTCTACCGAATTTCTCAGTCAACAACCCCAAAGAATC
Source organism: Mangifera indica (assembly GCF_011075055.1). Lineage (NCBI taxonomy): Eukaryota > Viridiplantae > Streptophyta > Magnoliopsida > Sapindales > Anacardiaceae > Mangifera > Mangifera indica. The sequence goes on from NC_058137.1 coordinate 9,342,108, forward strand.
AATCATTCCAACTGGCTCCGGTGCCGGCCTACCGATGTCGTCAAAGGCCTCTTTGATACGAGCACAATCAAATCTTTGTATATTGTGGCCTGCCCACACTCTGGAATTCAAAATGCAGAATATTCTATCAGCAACTTCCGCAAACTCAGGTGCATTTTCTACAGCTGCACGAGTTATCCCATCGCTTCGACTCGACTTCAACGCAACCGCCGACAAGTCCTTGGGCCTTATCAGGGTGCTGTAACTCTCCAGCTCAACAAGCCTACGCGGGCACACTACAATTGCACCGAACTCCAACACCCAGAACCGCTGCCCGGCTCTTCTGGGCACTGTCGTTTCCAAGTCAAAGAAAACAATCCCCGCTGAGGCCTCCATTTCTACAAGTTCTCAGCACAGGAACTCACTAGCTAGTTCAACTGGCTCGACCAGAAAAATGAGCTTTGGCTTCAGGTTTTTTGAAGCTTTCATGATCTTTCCATTCCAGGATATATAAAAGGCCTGGAAGGATGAGGAGAAAGGAAGAGAATGTTTTACATGAGAGGTTGATTGACTTGTAGTTCAAGTTAATAGTTTCTTCAGGATGTCCTATGCAATTGCAGGAGGGCAAGAAATATATTTCCTTTCTCTTAATCTCTCCTTTATAAATTTGCTTTTGGAACAGAAGAAACCTTTCAACTGGGTAATCTTCTGTTGAGGTTTATTACAGCTTGGGTTTGCATCATCCAAGAGGCTAAGTTATTGATTATTGTTCTGAATATGTTTAGAACCTCTATAAAAAATTAACTTCCCTGAATTGGAATTTGATTCCCTGGTGCCTTACATGACTTAATTTTGATCACCTCCGATAGAAAGATACTTTGGAGAGTTTTAATTCTCAGGTTCTGGAATCAGCCAACCCCGCAAAAAGCTTTGGATAATAACAATAAACAATGTTACCTATTTAATCATTATTGTAATTAATTTTAATATAGGGTTCGTAAAAATTTAAAAAAAAAAAAAATAGTATTATATTAGCAATTTTGAACAAGGAACAAAATAATAGCTGTTTCTACTTTCTATTTAATCACTGTTGGATAGATTTTTAAGCTTAGAAATTCTAAAAATTTTGTACACTCGGTGACATGACAGTAAATAGTCTTATTTCTCATAAATCAGAGTTTTTTTTTACAACATGATAGCACGGTATGGTATTTGTGGGTCTTCTCTTGTATTTGAGTCAATTCGTAATTTTTTACAACATTAGGGACAAACCCTTTGATCATAATCTAAATATCAACTTAACCGTGATCTAATGGTCCAAGTCATTGTTTAAAAATTGACTAAACCATGGTTGATAGTTTTTGGGTGTATTTAGGTCTAATAATTTGTCCTCATAAAGAATAAAAAATTATTATAAAGGTAAAATATATAAAATATTATTACCTATAGATTAGTTCATTTTTCACATTTAGTTAAGTTTGTATTTGTGAATCATTATTATGTTTAATTGTCAATAATAACAAAATATTGAGATATAATTTTATTATTTAAATATTTATGTGTTAAATTAAACCAAATGTATAGAAATAATGGGAAAACTACAACAAATTAAAAGTGAGGGGCTGAAAAAAATGGCAGGAGAAAATGTAGTAAATCAAAAGGTGGGGGATAAATGAAGGGTCTAACAACAGTTGCATTAAAAGATGCAGTCTCTCAATCTCATAGGGGTGGTGGCAAGATCAGGTGGAGAAAGGTGAGAGTAAGACATTGACGATTATCTACAGAACACAAAAGGGTGACAATAATAGAAAAGCAACATTTGAATGAAGTAAAGCCAATAGCTTTTGTTGCCAACTAACATGGCCTCTAGTGGGTGGCGGTTGACAAGTGATGATAAACTATGATTTTCGCTGGTGGAGGCAATTTGGTAGAGTTTCTGCAACCAAAAAGTTACACATTTTTGTCTTTATAATCACTTCTATTATGTGCTCACTCGAGTGCAGGTAATCCCCTCCGAAAAGGTGAATTTGGTATAAAAACCTTCACTATTTTCATTAGTGGCAGGCACAAGATATTTCCCAAATTACAATTCTTCAGTGTTGGAAGCCGAGTTCTCAGCCACAACCTTCCTAACTTTTAAGGGGAGATCACAAAAGGGATTGCTAATCTGGAAGATCTGAGCATTCTTAATTTCTCAAGAAACCAACTCACTTCATTACCAAATGAAATTCTACACATGACCTGTCTCACAACTGTTCGTCTATCATATAGCAGTTTCCTCGGTAATACTGGTCACTTTCTGGCGTCCCGGCTAAGGTAAATTTCCCATCATTGTTAAAATCACTTAAATGCTCACCAGGCGGTATCATTTGGTACGTCAAAGCTAATAATCAGTCATTGCTCTGATCACTACCCTGTTACTGATGATAAAATAAGCAAGAAAAAGAATTTTTTGTCCTTTCATTAACGCTATAAAAAATTTAACATATTTTATTTCTAGACAGGCAGAACAATTGCCGTTTCATCAATGAATACATAAGCCATTGCTGAGAAATAAAAATTGAACCTACTTTACAAGCCTACATTGTTTGAAGACAATCAGTAACAATCACACATCTTGAATTTCAAGAAGTACAAGAATGGAAACCTATTGCATTAGTGTTCATTTTTATTAAACAGGGACTGCAGGCCTCAGCCCAACAAATGCTTTCTTAATTCTCTCCATGGCAACTTGTAGGGTGGTGAGGGATGTGGTGGCATAGTAGATGCCAATACAAGTGTTATCCCCGAATGTGTCTCCCAGTACCAATGCAACCTATAAATCAACAGCCGTAACCACATTGCAGAAAAAGGATGAATAAAAACTAGATAGAATGTTAAGAACGTATTAATACTTTTTATGTTTTTAATTGCATAGTGTGTTTTACAACAAAAATCCCTGTCGAGGAATCTCTTTCGGAAGGTTGAGAGGAAATTATGAAGCAACCTCACAACACCTGAGCATTCTCTGACAAATATCGACAAAGGGACTCAGAATTTTCAATTTTCCTAAAGCCCTTAGCCTCTGATCCATAGTAAGAACTGATATCAATAAAGAGATAGAAAGCTCCCTGCAAGCAACAAGTGGGAATTTGGAAGAATAAAATAGCAAGTGAAGAAAACAAAAACGAAAAAAAATAATAATAGGTATAGGTAAGAAAACTAGATTCAACCAAACTGAAAGTATAGCAGAGGCTAGTGCCTGAGGTTCTGACGTTTTAACCCCGTCCAGTTCTCCAAAGCTCTTAACCAAGTAATCACGCCGCTCCTTGAAAGCTTTAACCATAGTGAAAGCTGTCTCCCCACCAGCATAGCCCAAACCTAATGCAGCAAGTCCTGCTTTCTGAGATATGCTACAGGCACCTGAAGTGAACTGCAGCAACATACACACAGAAATAAAAACTTTAGACTCATGCTTCACAAAGTAAAACATAAATTTATTTTTTATATGCGGAAGAGATAAATATGTCAAAAACAAAAATTGCCTTGCAGTGGTTTAACAGAAAATAATTGGATGTAGTTTAGTACAGATGTAACAAACCTGACTCTGGAACTTAGTACAGGCAGCAACAAAGTGCTTAGGGCCAGCAATGTATCCAAGTCACTAACCGGTCATTGCAAAGGCCTAGAAATGTTATATTCACATGTAATGCCCCAGAGTAGTAGCAGCTACTTGATTCAATCAATGAGAAGGGAATGAAAATCTAGGTTTAGCACCAGAAATTGCAATCGATCACTATTGATTTACCTTAGAAAACCCATTTACAGCGAAAGTCCTTTCTTGCATACCCGGCAAAGATGCAAAGCTTGTGTGAGTTGCTGGTGAATAAATTATGCGTTCATATACTTCATCAGACAGTACCTGACAAACAAGGCACAATTTGTTCAGGATTCAAATCTTGGTATAGAGCAGGAACTAAAGAGTTCAGGTTCAGTCAGATTGTACCAAAAGCCTGGAATGTTTAGCAACAAACTTTGCAATCTCTTCAAGCAAATTCTTGGGGTAAACAGATCCCGTTGGGTTGGATGGAGAGCATAGAATCAAAAGTCGTGACTTCTCAGTTAGCTTTGATTCAAGAAGTTCTGGATCCAAGAGAAAATTTTCAGAAATTTTTGTGGGAAGAATCACAGGTGTTGGATGAGCGACCCTTGCCATTTCTGGGTAGCTAACCCAAAATGGAGCAGGAATTATAACCTGAAGAAGGAAAGAGGGAATACTCATTAACTTTGTGACCTACCTACAATTACAAATGATACAACCAATAACAGAGTCCACTAAAATGCTGAATAAAATCCTACATGTCTTTGCCTTTCCTAACCCGACATAAATGAGGCATCAGTTATTATCATTTGAAAGAGCACGTGTGGACCAATACCTGCCAACCATTTCATTAACTTCCATGTGTTCTTTATTTCCAGTACATCATAACCTATATTTGATCTAAAGTTTACCAAAGTTAAACCAAAAGCACTCTAAAAATGGAGTACAGTCCAACAGATAAATGCGTGCAAGGATATTTTCTGTATGATCTAGAGCCAAAGGGAAAACATATCATGCATGAAATGTCTTCCCAGACTCTACCACCAAGAGGCTAAAAGAAATTGACTATTTCAATGCTCCAAATCAATACAAAGCTAGAACAGCTAGACTTATGCCAAAATCATTACAAACCATTGATTGTCTACCACAATTTTTTTATCTACACATATCACACTTACAAGGTCTCATGAGTAAACCTAAATTTCATACCATTAATTGCCACAAGTTTGCAGTACCATAGTAATTATAGTATATTTTTTGTCTATGTCTCTGAAGGAAGACTAATGCACTTAATATCAGAAAGATTGCAATGAATTTACCGAAATCATAGACGCCAACTTGGTTCAATCAAATAGAGTTATAAACCAAATAGCTTAATAAGAATCATGTAGTATGTCACAAGTTCTCACCTCGTCTCCTGAGGAACAAACAGCAAGGAGTGCTTGAAGGCTGCACTGTTTGGCTCCATTGCTAACAAGAATTTGATCTGGCGCATATGATAACCCATTCTCCTCTATCACGGCCAAAAACAAAAAATAATTAAATAACTAATTTTCTGAACTCGTCACACAACTACAAACCACGCATGGTATAAAAACAATAGCCAACTAACCTTTTAGCTTATGACAAATTGCTGAACGAAGTTCCAAAGTACCTGCACTTGAGTATACCTTGTGTAAGTTCATGAATCGCATTTATCGCAGCCTAGAATTATCACAAAACAAATTCAGGTAAATTACAAGCATACGCGTCACTAGAAAAACTAAGAATAAAGTCTCCCCCATAAGAAATTCCATAAAATCTATCTCTTTTTCCTATTTATTGATTATCATTTCGAAAACAAGAAAATGCAAACAGAGCCCCTCCTCAAATTATTATAAGCCAGATCCTAATAGATCTAACCAACTTAACTACCTTGCACCAATCATATTATTTATCAAAATTATACCAAATATCCACAATCTAATTGCGATTAAATCAAAGCTAATGACAAAAGGAAGAAATTTTACCTCTGCCATAGCAGCTGGGGTATCAAAATCAGGCTCACCTGCACCCAAACGAATAACAGGTACACCAGCTTGAGCAAGCGCAGTGGCCTGGTCTGTTATGGCCACAGTCTTTGAAGGCTTAACCACGTTAACTGTAGGACTCAAAGAGATGTCAACTGGCATTTCTGCATTACAAGCCCGTACAGTCCTCAATATTCTACTACTCTCTTCACCCCTTACAGTTCTCCGTATTCTACTATTCTCTACGTCTCTATCATTCACAAAACCAGAAACCCAGTTTACGTTTCGCACCTTTATTAATCAAATATCAACTTTATTCAAAATAAATATATATAAATAACCATTTTCTTGAAGACAAAGGTGGCTTCCCACTTTGCCTAAAGGCACGGGTTAGAAAATACACTTCTAAAAAATACATTAAGCCAATCTTTAATTTTTTTTTTAATCCTCCAAGCCTAAAAAATAAGAGGTTGCTTCCTGTTTGATAACTCTCCTAGGTTCTATCATCCAGAAAACCCAAAACCCGCTTCAAGTTGGGCATGGTAATCAATATAAACACAAACTTCGAAAAAAAATCCAAACGCAGAAAAAAAAAAAAGGTACCCATAAAGGGACAAATTATGTGGCAACTGAGAGGGGAAAGAGACGGATCGAGAGTTCGTTAAAAGCTTAAATTTTTGCGGGCGGGTGTGAGCTGAATTCGGAACCAGGCTAGAAGGGGAATGAAAGGAGCGAAGAGAATTGGTCATTAAAGAAATTTTGGTTTGATATACAGAAAAAATAAAGCAGTTTCTTCTTCCGTTTAAGCAAAACAAGGGAGGGAGTGGTGGGAAAATTCGAAGAGAAGGAGTCGTTGTAGTTGGCGTTGGTGGGAAATTTGGGGGGAGACTCGGTGTGGATTAGTATATCTGCAGTGTGATTAAGGGGCCAGCCGAGGAATATTTGGAGGGATGAGATTTGGGGTGGGAAGGAGTTGTATGTGAGATAGAGATCAGACGGTGAAGGGAGTTGATCAAGGGAATAGGATAGGTCAAGAGAACTAGGCGATTAGAAATTAATTTAATTTTGAGGCGAAAACACTTAGTCCCACCCAAAGTTTAGTATACTCTCAAACTCCCACCACAATATTTCAAAAACTCAAATATCTACCTGTTACCTAACTTCTATTAAAATTTTTTATTAGTTATAAAGATAAAACTGTCACTTTACTAATAATATTAAAATAAATAAAATTATATTTCATTTTTCTCCTTTAGTTTAAAAAAACTCACAATTTATGTTTATCCTAAGTTTTAAAAAGTTACATTTTTCCTCCCGGATTTATTTATCAAAGCCCAACATTTTTCAATCACCAAATTAAACTGTCTCCAACCACCTTCTTCAGCCCACCAAACTCTCCCTCCTGATGCACTCTTTCTTCGATTGAAATGCCCCCTATATGGCTTCATCATGCATGAAAACAAAGAGCCAATTCATCTTTATGCGCAATGACTCTTTATCTTCGATTCATCATCATGAGCCAACGAGAAGACAACCAAAATGCTAGCTTGTAACACATCAGGTACGTCTCAAGAGCATAATAGTCATTTCAAATATTTATATTTGATATTAAGTTTAGAGTTAAAATGTGAATTCTACAGGATTCATAATCGTATATGAGTAAGTCATGCTCTTGTATCGATGCCACATAAACCAAATAAGATGATTCTGTGTAAAATTTGAATTGAGTGATACACGGTCCTGTATGTTAGATACACACCTGTGTATGATGTTATGTGGATTCAATTTAAATAAGGTATAAAGGCTGCATTTTAGGTATTCTAATCCTTATCCAAATGCATGTCTTTGATCAGAGAGGGAGAGGAGAGTTAAACCTAATATTCAAACCTTTCCATCAGCAGTTTCAAACGATGAGGCAAAAGGAAGGTTAGGGAGAAGAGGTCTTGCTCACCAACCTTGATTCCAATGACTTTTGATCAAGAGGTAAGTAGGAATCTTTCCCACTGTTATGGTCATGTATTTGATGTGGAATAAGATCTCTCCTCTATTGTTAACATATGTATATTGCCATGTGAATCGATTGTAAAGATTGTGAGTAATCATGAAATTTTTGTGCAATAAAGATATGTGTATGTGTGTCCTTATCTTGAAGAGTGTTTGGGATTGTTTTTGCTTAATTTGCCAGCATTATTTCTTGATATGTTCTCTAACATCATGACTCATTGATAGATGTTTAAGTATTGGTATGTATATTAATAAAAGTTACAACAGGTTAGAAATTCATATGCACTTATGAGAAGTACATTGCTTGTTTTTATAGATTGTAGGTTTATGTTTGTGGCTTTTTATGATATGTTATGATTGAAGAAACAATGTTACTTTTTGTAGTTGTATGTGATAAGAATCCTTGAAATATTGTGTAAGGGATAAAGAATCATAGAGACCAAAGTAGGATGAGAAATTTGATCTCTCGACTTGTTTTTTGGGTTCAACACATCATTATGTGGTATGGGACACACACCCATATATGCAAACTCCAAGATTTAGGTTGAGCTTTTCCAATGTTCTAATGACCATTAGATGTCATAGTTTGATGGGTGGTCAACTAGGATACATGGGCTTCCTGTGTATATTTTAGCATGACCATGTGTAGGGTGAAATGACCAAAATATCTCTAAGAAATAGTGCAATTAAAATGAGAATAGAAATGGAAAGTGTATTAATTACTAAAAGGGGCACACACTTGTGTCACCAAACTACATGCCTGTGTATATAGAAAAGTATTACACAGGGAGATGCCACAAGGAAGATGGTTGTGTATATGTAGAGGATACACCCCCATGTGTCAAAGAGCACATGCCCTATGTATAAAGGGTAGATGAAAAAAAAGAGCAAGGGAACTAAGCCAGAGATTAAAAGGTTATCCCGAGTGATAGTATAGAGATTTCAGATTCATAATAATATTGTAACACCCCTTTTCAAATATATACCCCTACATGGAATGTGTACCCAAAGAGGCGTATCAAACTAAAATTTCACATGTAAAGGATTAATGTTAAATATAATTTATCAATATAATCCCACAATATCGAAAATGTATTAATTGTTATATGAAAATCAAGTATATAAATTCGAAAATCAAATCATAAGTTAAATGTGTACTAATAGAAATGAGGAATAACAATATATATGAAATGTCCAATTATGATAAGAAAATGACAAAATCACCCTTACCTTTATACGCTACCATGAGCTGACCTGCTGGTTTTCCCATTGTCGCCCCACTAATTTATAATCACACAAACGGAACGCTTGAATGATTCACACTCAGTAAATAGGCAATCCAAATAATTCAATCATATATATGATTACGTTTTCGTGTTCTTTATTTTTCAATTTGTGATCCCATGGATGTTTTTCCAACATCTTAAATGCCTATTTAGATTATCTCAATAACCAGCGTCTATTATTCAGCGGTAGTGTCATCTCAGATGACTAGTGTCAAATGATGTATGTTGACGTTTAGTGAAAGTAAGTGACATCCCAAATGTTATCTATAAGGTGTACCATATACACGTACCAACCATACTTGGGCTAAGAATACCATATCAAAGAGCAGTGAGACCCCAAGCCTCTCTTGCCATCGTAGATGCATTATGGATGCTTCAACGCTCATCGCCAGTGCGCATATATATATGTGTGTGTGTGTGTGTGTGTATGTGTGTGAGCCTTGTTGCTTTCAATGTCACACTACACCCAGTTCAGTGATTCATACAAATATAGTATATCATGTCTAATTTTTGACTTAGAATCACTCTAATCGGGGGTTCATGTTGTCGTCTACATAATTGGGCACATCCACAATGATTTTCATCACCAACAACCTTTGTTAAAACCTTATCGTTGGCTTTTCTCATAATTATCCTTTCTAGGGGCAAATTAGTAATTTCTCTTTGTATAAGAACAAAAACTCATGACCCTAATTGATCGTTCACGAATTTTCATTCACCAACGGACAATAGTCATAAGTTCAAATGGATGTTCCCTTAATTTTTGACTAACAATCTTACTCTTTTGCTTGTTTGTACCCAAGCTATGTCATTTTACTTATGATGCCATGAATGATCATTTGTCCCATACTGAATGAATGTCCATGGACATCATGAGACATTTTTGTCGAATGTTCCTATGGTGAACGAGCTACCTAAGCATTATCTTACGAGTGGAACGGTTGATATTGTTACTCAGTAACTCTCATTCTACACTATTTGCAAAACACCGATTTACTGGTCTCAACAATTTCTAGCTAACATATCACAAATCATCCAACCCAATCACAAAACATCTTAGCATGCCTCAACAACAACCATAATACAATTAAACACAACAAATATAACAAATCACCGTTTTTGCACATCCAATTGCATTAACAATATAATTCAATCATTTGGGTACATATAATATCGCCTATGCGAACTTTTTCATGCTTCTTATAATTAGCTTCTCTAGTTACAGGATCAAAACTCAACATACAATGCAATCATCTCCATCAAATATATCAAAACCAATAAAAACATCATCATCTAGGTAAAAAAAGGGATTATCTACTTACCTTTCCTCCCATAAAAGCAATTAGTCTATGTGTGGTTGTGAATATGATGTCCAAGACTGCTCCAAAATCTCTCTCAACTCACATTTATGCTTTGGAATTTGGAAGAAAATGGAGAGTGGTTAGCCAAACAACCATAACACCATGAACTAGCATTTCTCTTTTAGAAACGATCGTTCCAAACGTTACCTATTAATAGCAAATCTTGACTTTGCAACAAAACTGTCCCTTGTCTAATTTCAAACGACAAACGGACATTTGTGTCTATCATGAACAGTTGGTATGCCTCCACACTTATTCATTCTTATGTAGCAAAAGAAAAAATATAGTTTTGCCTTTCTTTACAACACACACAAACGTATGGCCTCCCCATACGGTCATGTGTCACTTATTTCACACATAATAATTGCTCAATCATATATACACATATACAAAGCCAAAAGACGAAAATACCTTAAAGAATACTTACAGGTGTTACAAGTGCCTTACGTTTCAAAAAGATGAAGTTTTAGTAAGGCACAAGACATATTTTAGGTGGAAGAGAGAGTGAGCCGAATTGAGTTAAGGCTCGAGATATAAGCATGTTATACATCATAGGATTGTTACGAAGGGGCACTGTGAGTATAAATTCCTTACACCACCTATAATAAGGCACGTCCATAGGAGGACACTATACCTATAGTAAAGTACTTTCTCGCATTAGAGCCCAGTTGACATATAATATTGGTGTAGTGGAATAGAGAGATAACTTATATGACCAAGATGCTAAATCCATGCATTCGATCCTATTCAAATAAGGTTATGGTCATGTTAAATAGAAATCTGAAAAGTGGTTCCTTAATGACCAAACGAGATATAGTTCGATTCGAGAGTTAAGATATGTAACCTAGATATTTTCTAAAGTTCAGTTTGTCAGAAATGGTGACATATAAGATCCACTATCATCCAAATGAGAGTTTAATGTTGACTCTAAATGACAGAGATAACATTGGTCAAATCAATGGTATTTTAGAAATTATGTAAAAGTTAACAGTAGAGTCTTATATTTGTTAAGTATTTTATCATTCATTCCTTTATTTTTCATGTGTGTAAGTACAAGTGATTGAAGTGATTGTGATGATTATGAAACAAACGATGATCTATAGGTATAGAACTACAAGGGCATTTTTGTTATTTCATATCTTTACCAGCTTTTTCTTGTTTTTTGTTGATTTTATGAGTTTGGCTACACTTGTTATGATTTTTAGTTTATGTTTTATTACTGGACATCTTTTGCACAATTTCGGGGCATGATTTTTGAAAAGGTTATTATTGTAATTTTTGCAATTTTAATAAATGATGTTTACTTAAAGGTTTCAAAGTGTTTTATTAATGAGTTTGAATGATTTTATTTTATATTACATGCTCAATTAGTCGATTTAGTGACACTTTTTCCTAAAGGGTAGTACTTGTTGGGAGGGGTGTTACACAACCTATCTTCACGAAGCGCCAATGAAGATGGGTAAATCTTTCGTCAAAAACAAAATGTCAATAGATGATTTCTCTTCTTCGTTTTTGGTGGAAGATTCGTCTGATTTGTTTTCAATTTTTGATGAATGATAAGGCCAAAAAAGAGATCGTCAAGAGGGAGAAAGATTGGGCATGGGTCATCGGTCGAAGATGGAAAAGGTGGTTAGAAATTTGGAGAAAGAAAAGAAAACTCTAGTAAGGGGAAAATACAACTTTTGGATGGGGGAAATTATTACTTTTTTAAACTAAGAGAAAAAATGAGATATAATTTTATTTATTTTAATATTACTAGTAAAATGACAGTTTACTCTTTTGACTAATAAAGAATTTTAATTGAAATAGAATGATGAATGGATATTTGAATTTTTAAAATCTTTTAGGTGGATGTTTGGAAATACAGTAAACCTTGTGTCAGAATAAGTCTTTTGGCCTTAATTTGAAAATGACAAATATAAATTGATGAAATTCCAATGCACATTTGATGCCTAACTTTAAACACATTATATAATAATATAATTTTATATTTGCCCTTTAAATAATAAATCAATAAAACTATGTTTATCCATTTTTAATATATAAATAGGTACATACTTGATATATGTTTTTATGTGATTACGTAATTTTAAATTAAAAATAAATTAACACACTTATATAATGACATATATAAATAAAAATCATTTGTGTATTATAAATGAATACATATAATATTTAGTGATAATATATCAATAAAAATATATGTATAACTTTATATACAAATTATGATATTTCAAAGTATGATTGAATATTATTTTATCTTTCATTTTTAATTATTCAATTATATTATAATATATTATTATTTTTATATAAAATTATACATAAAAATTATATGCATAATACTAATGGATTAATGATAAGTTATTTTCATACGTCATTAAATAATTAAAAAATTAAGGTATAAAACCATTATTAAGTTTTGTTATTTATATATTAAAATAAATTTTAAAAACTTTTTCTCGTAAAGTTATGATTCATAATATAAACTTTAAGAAATATTTTATTATTTCAAAATTTTTAAAAGTGATTTTTGTTATTGAATGAGGATTTTTATTATAAAAATCATTTAGACAATAAAGAAGTGGATAGTCGCAAATTTTTAAGAATTTTTAGTAATTTAAATATAATAAAACAACAAATGTTTAATAATTAAAATATTAAATTTTATATATATATATATATACACACACATTTTTAAATATATAAATAAATATATATAAAAAATATATACCCATATGATCCTTCGTTAAAATTTAAAATAATTTGGCTGCAGGAGCTACTTGGGCAGTCTGCTTTGTAACCACCTACCGCCTTACCGGTCCAGGGCCATGCAAACAACGTTGCCGTATGGATGAGGCATTTACACGTCACAACATCCAGCCACCTTTTCAAATAAATTATTTTTTATAATTTTCATTTAAATTAATGTCCTATCGACTCAAATTAGGACTTTAATTTTTCTAATCAAATTTCTTACCTCGATGCAAGAATATTTAAACTAGGTGTCATTCTTAGACACCAATTTAAAAATTATTAAAATTAAATTTAAAAATACCCAACAACCATGGAAGAATACAGAAGATATTAATTATTTTATCCAACTTTTTTTTTTTTATATATAAATAACTATTTTTTTTAATTATACATATATATATATATAACCAAAGATGTAAAAAATCTAAAATATTCTTTGAAATTCAAACTCACCCAACCAAGTCTTTCTTTTCTTGTACAATAGTTAAGCACACCCCACTAATTTTGTGCTTTAATATCTGATAAAATTTAAAAGATTTATGGGGGGATATTCAAATTTTATTATAATAAGCTTTATTTCTAATTTTAAATTAAGATTATATATAAGTTTTAGTTAGAATGCTCACAGACGAGGTGAAATTGCTAATTTCAATGCTATAACTGCTATGATGGTTAGATGTGTCATTAAAAATTCTACTCACTACCTTCTGCAGGTGCGCGGACTCGAACAATAATATGTCAACTTCTGGATTCACGGTTTATTGGGCTGATATTTTCTTGTTTTAGTGAAGATGTGAATAAGAGAATGTATAAAAAAAAAACAGTGTTCAGACTTGGTCGGCCGGCCAAGCCACATCACATCAGCATCGACATCCTGTTGAAGGAAATTATGTATCATATATAATAATAAGGTTAATATCACTCATATTTTAAGAGAGATTGCAAAAGGGACTGTTGATATGGAAGATCTAAGCATTCTTAATTTCTCAACAAACCAACTCACTCCAATACCAAATGAAATTGCTCTGATTCACTGCCCTGTTACTGATGACAAAGCAAGCAAGAAGAAACAATTTGAAAACATTATATAAAATTTAACATATTTTATTACCAGACCGGCCAAACAATTGTTCTTTCATCAATGTATACATAAGCCACTGCCCAGGGAAGGAAAAAAAAAAAACCTACTTTACAAGCCTACATTATTTGAAAATAATCATTAACAATTACACATCTTGAATTCCATCAAGTACAAGAATGGTAACCTTTTGCATTAGTGTTCATCTTTGTTAAACAGGGACTGCAGGCCTAAGCACGGCAAGTGCTTTCTTAATTCTCTCCATGGCAGCTTGTATGGTGGCGAGGGATGCAGCATAGGAGATGCGGATACAATTGTTATCCCCAAATGCATCTCCCGGGACCAACGCAACCTATAAATCAACAACCGTAGGCAGATTACAGGAAGAAGATGAATAAAAACTAGACAGAATATTAAGAAACTATTAATACTTCATATATTTATTTTAATTGAATATTGTGTTTTGGAACAAAAATCCCTGTCCTGGAATCACTTTTGGAAGGTTGAGAGGAAACTATGAAGCAACCGCACAATTAATACCTGAAAATGGTCTAACAAATATCGACAGAGAGACTCAGAATTTTCAATTTTCCCAAAACCCTTGGCCTCTGATCCATAATAAGAACTGACATCAATGAAGAGATAGAAAGCTCCCTGCAAGCAGCCAGTGAGAATTAAAAAGAAAAATATAGCAAGTGAAGAGAACAAAAACAAATGATAATTAGCATAGGTAAGAAAACCAGACTCCAACAATTGAAAGTATATCAGAGGCTAGTACCTGAGGTTCTGATATTTTAACCCCATCCAGTTCTCCAAAGCTTTTGACCAAGAAATCACGCCGCTCCCTGAAAGCTTTAACCATAGTGGAGCCAGTCTCCCCACCTGCATAGCCCAAACCTAATGCAGCAACTCCTGCTTTTTGAGATATGCTACAGGCACCCGAAGTAAACTACAGTGACATACACACAGAAATAAAAACTTTAGACTCATAATTCACAAAGTAAAACATAAATTATTTTTTATATTTGTAAGAAATAAATATGTCAAAAACAGAAAATGCAATGCGGTAGTTTAACAGAAAATTACGAATGTAGATTAGTGCAGATGTAACATACCTGACTCTGGAGCTTATTACAAGCAGCAATAAAGTGCTTAGGGCCGGCAATGTATCCAAGTCGCCAACCGGTCATTGCAAAGGCCTAGAAATGTTATATTCATGTGTAAACCCCCGGAGTAAAAGCAACTACTTGATTCAATCAATGAGAAGGCAATGAACATTTAAGGTTTAGCACCAAAAATTGCAATGGATCACAATTGATATACCTTAGAAAACCCATTAACAGTCAAAGTCCTTTCTTGCATGCCCGGCAAAGACGCAAAGCTTGTATGAGTTGCTGGTGAATAAATTATGTGTTCATATATTTCATCAGACAGCACCTGCCAGACGAGGCAAAAAATGTTGACCAGTCAAATCTTGGTAAAGAGCACAAACTAAAGAGTTCAGGTTCAGTCAGATTATACCAGAAGCCTGGGATGTTTAGCAACAATCTTTGCAATCTCTTCAAGCAAATTCTTGGGGTAAACAGATCCTGTTGGGTTGGATGGAGAACATAGAATCAAAAGTCTTGACTTCTCAGTTAGCTTTGATTCAAGAAGTTTTGGATCCAAGAGAAAATTTTCAGAAATTTTTGTTGGCAGAATCACAGGTGTTGCATGAGCTATCCTTGCCATTTCTGGGTAACTAACATAAAATGGACCTGGAATTATTACCTGCAGAAGGAAAGAGAGAATACTCATTAACTATGTGATCTACCTGCAATTACAAATGATATACATCTAAAAAGAAGAAACCAATAACAGAGGCCTCATTGGCATGCTGAGTAAAATCCTACAGGATAATTTTTGCCTTTCCTAACCTGGCATAAATGAGGCATCAGTAATTATCATTTGAAAGAGCAGGTGTGGACCGATACTTGCCAACCATTACATTAAATTCCATGTGTTTTTTATTTTCAGTACATCATAAGCTATATTTGATCTAAAGTTTACCAAATCTAAACCAAAAGCACTCTAAAAATGGAGTATAGTCCAACAGATTAATGTGTGCAAGGTTATTTTTCATATGATCTGAAGTTACAGGGAAAGCACATAATGCAGGATATGTATTCCTAAACTCTGACCACCAAGAGGCTTAAAAAAGTTCACTATTTCAATGCTCTAAATCGTCACAAAGCTAGAACACCTATACTTAGGCCAAAATCATTACAAATCATTGATTTTCTATCACAACCTTTTGATCTACACTTATCAGACTTGCAAGGTCTCGTGAGTAAACCTAAATCACAAATCATAAATTGGCACAAGTTTGAGGTACTATAGTAATTATAGCATTTTTTTTTTTTTGTCTATTTCTCCTAAGAAAGACTACTACACTTAATTTCAGAAAGATAGCAATAAATTTACCGAAATCATAGCCGCCAACTTGGTTTAATCAAAGAGAAAACCAAATAGCTAAATAAGAACCATTTAGTATATTCACAAAATCTCACCTCGTCTCCTGGGGAACAAACAGCAAGGAGTGCCTGAAGGGTGCTCTGTTTGGCTCCATTGCTAACCAAGATTTGATCAGGTGCATATGATAACCCATTCTCCTCTATCGTGGCCAAAATAAATAAATAGATAAATAACTAATTTTCTAAACTCGTCACACAACTACAAACCACACATAGTATAAAACCAACAGCCAACTAACCTTTTAGCTTATGACAAATTGCTGAACGAAGTTCCAAAGTACCTGCATTTGGAGTGTATCTTGTGTAACCTTCATGAATTGCAGTTATCGCAGCCTAGAATATTCATAAAACAAATTCAGGTAAATCGCAAGCATACCCATCACTAGAAAAACTAAGAATAAACTCTCCCCCATAAGAAATCCATAAAATCTATCCCTTTTTTGTATTTATTGATTATTATTTCGAAAATAAGAAAATGCAAGCTGAGCCCCTCCTCAAATTATTATAAGCAAGATACAATCCTAACCAACTTAACTACCTCACACCAATCATATAATCTATCAAAATTACACCAAATATCCACAATCTAATTGCGATAAAATCAAAACTAATAACAAGAAGAAAAAATTTACCTCTGCTATAGCAGCTGGGGTATCAAAATCAGGCTCACCTGCAGCCAAACGAATAACGGGTATACCAGCTTGAGCAAGCGCAGTGGCCTGGTCTGTTATGGCCACAGTCTTTGAAGGCTTAACTGCGTTAACTGTAGGACTCAAAGAGATGTCAACTTGCATTTCTGCATTGCAAGCCCGTACATTCCTCAATATTCTACTACTCTCTACGCCTCTATCATTCACAGAACCAAAAACCCAGTTTATGTTTTGCACCTTTTTTAATCAAAATGTCAACTTATATATATATACATACATATATATGTGTGTGTGTGTGTGTGTGTGTGTGTGTGTGTGTGTGTGTGCATGTATGCATGTATGTATGTATGTATAACCACTTTCTTGAAGACAAAGGTGGCTTCCCACTTTGCCTAAAGGCGCGTGTTAGAAAATACACTTCTCAAAAATACATTAAGCCAATCTTTAATTTTATTATCCTCCAAGCCTAAAAAATAAAAGGTTGCTTCCTGTTTGAAAATTTTCCAAGGTTCTATCAGCTACAAAAACCCAAATCCCGCTTAAGTTGGACATGCTGATCAATGTAAACACAAACTTTGAAAAAAAAAATCTGAACTCAGACAAAAAAAAAAAAAAAGGTACCCAGAAAGAGACAAATTGTGCTTCAACTGTGAGGGGAAAGAGACGGATCGAGAGCTCGTCAAAAGCTTAAATTTTTCCGGGCGGGAGTGAGCTGAATCTGAGACTAAGCTGGTAGAGGAATGAAATGAGCGAAGAGAATTGGCCATTAAAGAAATTTTGGTTTGATAAACAGAAAAAAGTGAAGTAGTTTCTTGTTCCGTTTAAGCAAAACAGAGGAGGGAATGGTGGGAAAATACGAAGAGGAGTCGTTATAGTTGGCGCTGGTAGGAAATTTGGGGGAAGACTGGATGTGGATTAGTATATTTGTAGTGTGATTAAGGGGCCTACTGAGGAATATTTTAAGGGATGAGATTAAGAGTTGGAAGGAGTTGTATGATAGATAGAGATCGGACAGTGAAGGGAGTTAATCAAAGGTAGTGGACAGGTCAATAGAAGTAGGCGATTAGAAATTAATTTTTCTTTTTAAAGATGGTAGGTAAGAGCTATAAAACCTACTTAACATTTGAATGCGTTATATAATATAACAAAGTTATATGTATTTATTTTAAATATATAAATATAATATTATAAAATTAAATAATTTTAAATTAAAAATAAAATATCACTTAATTATATAATAATACATATAAATATATATATATTTAAAATAAATATATAATAATATATTTTTATATTTAACGTTAATGATAAACCCCTCTCATATGTAATTTAAAAATAAAAAATTTTGGGGTATAAAACCATTATTAAGATTTTTATATTAAATAAATAAAAAAATATTTTTTATAAATTTATAATTCATAATAATATAAAATTGAACCTTTCATTTTAAAATTAACTTGCCAAAGTCAAACATTTTAAAGAATTTTTAATAATTTAAATATAATAAAAAATGAATCACTTTCAAACTAACATGTTGAAACTTATAAAAAGAAAATATTTGCTTGAAGAAGCTCCTCGGGCGGTTCGTTTTGCCAACTAACCACCTACCGCCATGGCTGTCCAGGGTCATACAAAACGTTGCCGTCTGGATAAGGCAATTACAAGTTCTAACATCCCTCCTATTCAAATAAAAAAGTTTAATAATTTCCTCTTAAATTGATATTCAACTGACTCAATCCGTATCTTATCTTACGATATGATATATTATAGATAAGAAATAATACACATCATAAATGTATCGTTTAATACGATACAGTAAATGTATCATACAATACAATGCATATTCATATATAAAATGATACACTTATTTAGAGAAAATGATAATACATTAAAAATGTATATAAAAATTTTTTAAATGCTAAAGATGTTCTCAATTATAATATTTTATTAACAATTTATTATTTTAATTTTTAAAAGGTATATCATAGAATATGATATATAATAAAATAAATTAAGTTTCTAATATATGATATAATACATGATTCAACTACTATAATTTAAATATTTTAAAATCATTTATATATATATATATATATAATATATATTATATTATATATATATATATATATAAAATAAAATCAATTGAATTGTAGTTTGCTAAAACATAATATAGATTTGTAAAATAAATATAAAATATATATATATATACACAATATGTATATGCAGAAAATGATTAAATAAATGTAAAAAAAGTAAGTTGTACACCTAATTACTTATTATAATATTTTCTCAAATATATATATATATATATATATATATATATATATATATATATATGTTATATAAAAATACGATTTATGGTTTGGTTTAGTTTGAAAATCTTTCAAACAACAACCCGAATTGAAAAAAGCAGTTTGAAAAACTTTAACTCAAACCAAACCATTTTACAAATCAAACCATAATTTTTAAATAAATAAATTTAATTTTATAATTTGAACCAAATTATATACACTCCTAAATTACACAATAAGGACTTTAATTTTTTCAATCAAATAGCTTCCTCCGATCTCCAATTCAAACCCTTTAAAAATTATTAAAATTAAAATAAAACATGCATCCCTATATCAAATAGCTCGATTTGGTCCCATAATACGATGATGAATCCCTTTAGCAAAGAAATAGAAACTCTAATCTTAATTAGCCACTAAATAAAGAATGAATAGAGGCAAAGTCTGATCTCATCAACCAATAAAAGGTTCGCAGTTTGCTTCAAACTTTGAAAATTTGGAAGGAGAAACACAACTTGAAGACATTATAACCAACAACCATGGAAAAGTTCAAATAGATAGATGAGTAAATATTTCTGAAACAAGGATTTTTTTTTTTTTTTTACATTTCACATTAATTTAGTTTAAATATTTAGACATTTTCTACGAGAATTGGTAAAATATGTTTTCTTGTGTTGTTCTATATGTTAAATGATGTTTAATTCTAGCCCCCAGCTCTCCCACCTACCCACCAAATGGGGACACTCAACCTATCCTAGGAAGCTGAAAATAATGCTGAAAAAGCATAAAAAAACACACATATGATGAATTGAGCGGAAAAAGAAAATGGTGAACTCCTGATCAACTAGAGGAACATATTATTTATCAACAAATCTCTGTGTTCCCATTTTTAAGTATACAATTTGACACACAGATGATTTGTTATTATATGATTAGATGAATTTAACATTCAATTACATGATAACACATTATCTGTGTATTCAATTGTATACTTAAAAGTGTACACACATAGCATCACTCATTATTTACAGCATATAATGCCAGATTTATAACACTGCAGGCAAAGTTAGGATGAAATAGGACCTATGAATGTATAAAAATGGTATTCTGCATTACAAGAAAAGCATTACCAAAACATCACCGGACCTGTATCATTGCAAAAGCCAGCAAATAAAAAAACATATTGTCAATATGAACTAATCTAATTTGATGTGTGCCCAGTCTAATAGATTAACATTACAATCCATATCCTTCACCAAGTATATGCAGTTCTACCACCAATCAATAATATTAATGATTCAATTACAGTTCATACAATGAGAAATGGAATTAACTTCTATCCTAACCAGCAAATATTCAAGTTAAACAAACTATTTGTTCAATGTCAGTCAAACTAGTATCTGAAAGAGCAAAATGAGTTACTTTTAAACCATCCTTAATAAACAATTTAGGACAAAAAACATCATTGACGAAAGAATTAGCATATACTCCAGGAATGTCATCTCAATAACAGTCAATCAGAATTAGCTTGACTCGATATCTACTTGAGTCCGACTTGTTCTAGATCCAGGTAGACTTGAATGAATACTACATGCATTATGGAAAGCTTGAACAGACTCATACTGCATATGATGAAATCATCCCATCCATTATTAATTAGACAAATGAAATGTGTATTCAATCAACAGTTATATATATACATGAAATGTCAATTGAGCGCTAGAATAGGAATTTCAAGAGCTTGAAACCTGCAAAGAGTACTATCTCATCTCTCAACAAAGAATTCAAACTTAATAAAAACCGCATGTGCAACAATACAAGTTTGCGGAAACTCTTCCTAAATACAGAAAGATTATCTCATCTATGATGCCAACACAAGAGTCAACTTACCACATAAACCTGTTTCTTCTATCAATCCAGTATGAATCTCCCCATACACAACAATGGACTTGTTTAAATGGTAAGGGAATTATATCACAATCACATATACATGCATTATCTGATTATCAAATTTTAGCACAAACCCATTCCACACATGGATTACAAGATGAGAATCAACACACAACATAAAACATAATTTTTAATCACACAAGACATATAACAAAGAACAGTAAGTTTCAAAATCAGGATGACTCAAATAAATCTTATATGCCTCAAAGGAAAAGTCATGCAAACTCATCCTATATATCATAAAATCATTACAGACATTACTACATAGGCTTGAGAAATAAAAAATAATATAACACGTGAATTAGACTGCAATCACAAATTTATGTAATGTCAATTCACCAACAAATTGCAACAATTTCTCAATTAACCTATATGTATTATCCAAAATCTCCACAAATTTACCTGCATTTCATTAAAAAAAAAAATCATCTCATTGATTATTACAAACCTATAGCTTCAAATCCTTGTGCACGAGGAATCAAAATCATCTGGAGCAACCCTAGCAATCCAATTACTTAAGGTCCGCTTGATATCTGAGTGATTTACATAAGCCAATTCATACATACTACACAAATTCACCACCACAGTTTCATTCAGTGCCACCGTGGGCACTCTTTCAAGTGCATTCTCCAGCACCTTAATCCCATCAGATAAATCCCTCAAATACATCAAACACAAAGCCTTGTTATTCACCGCCACCACGTCACTGTCATTCCTCTCTATACACTCCTCATACTCCCTCACTGCTGACACATAATCCTTTCCGATCAAATATACCAACACCTTGTTCCGGTTCACAAGATTCCTCAACTCAACATCACCATCACCATCACCATCACCATCATCACTCTTCTTCGACTTCAACATTTCCTCAACTCTATTAAACGACGTCGTAGCACCCTCCAAATCCCCAATCTGCATCTGAATGTACCCTAATTTGGAGACCAACACAGGGTCAAAATCGGCAGAATCTTTTAACAACTCTCGAATCAGATTCAAACACACCCCAAACTCTTTCCCACTCAAATGATAACCGATCAAACAATTGACCACAATAACTTCCCGTTTCCTCCACATACTCGCCGACAAATCCAATTTCTCGTCGATTTTTTGTCTCAATTTCTCGCGGATGAAATCTAGAAGGAGATAAAGCCGATCGAGACCTTCCTGCCGGTTTGACATCTTAAGCAGGAGAACCGCGTGGAGCCACCGGAGGGAGAAGGGAACCATTGATCCGCTCCGGTTCGGGTAGGCGTGCGGGTAGGATTCGTACTGGTAACTGGAGCTGTTGAAATCTTCAAGTGAGTCGAGCTCCTGGGCGGCGTCATCGAAACGACGTAGTTTCATCAAAGCGAGGGCATTGTAAGAGAGGTAGGTGAGGTGGTGGTGAGGGAGAGTGAGAAGAGAGAAGGAGCGGGCGCGTGAGACTTTGTCGAGAATCGATCGCCACGAGCCGCGCGTGGCCAGATCTTGAAGGGAGGAGAGTTCGGGGGCTAGGTCATTTAGGGATCCGAAGGCGTTGGTGAGTGGATCGGTAACACGGGTCGGGGTTTGGGTTTGATCGGAGTCCTCCATGGCGTTGAATTGGCGTGGGATTCGAAATTGAGGAAGGTGATGGCGGGTTTTGTAAAAGGAAGTGAAACGGTGCGTTTTATGACAGGCTTGGGCTTGGCCTTTCAGTGAACTTAGAAAAAAACCCTAATGGATCGGGTTTGGTGAAATGTAGTATTGGTCAAGTTGTTGACTTTAGATCGGGGTGACAAAAAATGCCCAATAAAATTTAATAGTACAAGCATTCTATCGAAAAGATATTATTAGATAATACTGGGCTTAATCCACTAATAACAGGTTGCTTTGACCCATATCTAATATGATAATTATTTTACTAAATTGTCCATGATAGTTATTGGGGAAAACGATAATTTTTTATCTAAGTTTTAGTTTAAATTCAAAATTATACCCATAACACATAAAAAACTTAAACACTTACCCATGAGCTAATTGTCATCCAAATTTTCAGTTAGATGTAAAGGTAAAATTATCATTTTATTCATAAACTTGAAAACTTAAAAAATTTATATTATTTCCTCCCTTTAGTTTAGAAAAATCACATTTATCTCTCATGATTAAACTTTGAAAAATTCACTTTTTCCCCTTTTCCAAGTTTCATCTCTAGTTGCTTAGGGAACCAATTGACAATAAAAAATAAACAAACGTCTTCTCTAATGAAAGACAACATTTTATTGTCCAGATCTAAACGATGAAGCATCATTCATATTGAAAAGACTCAACGAAAGATGATGAAACGACATCCTTCCTCGTCGCTTATGGATGACACAAATTGTCCTTCATCAAGTCTTCCAGACAATGAAAGACGATGCTTCATCGTTATATCTGGACGACTGTCCTTTATTATCTTTCATAGTCGGATCTGGAAGATAGACGAAAAACATCGGTCATCAGTCGGAATGATGGTGGTTGGAGAAGGAAACAAACTTTAGGGGTGAAATCTAAACTTTTCAAGCTTTGAGAATTAGTTCAAGTATTAGTTTTTAAAACCTTGAGGGAAAATGATATAAATTTTAAAGTTTTAGAGTTTATAAGTAAAATAACGATTTTATTATACAAATTTGGATGACAATTAGTTCATAGATGGGTTGTCATACTTATAAGACCTATTAATTTAGATATTAATAACAACGTGGATTATATTACTGGTTATTTTGAATTATAAGTAAAACCTGCTTAATTTAATACAAATTAATTACAAAAGACATAAATAAAAGAAAAAAGTTTGATAATTTCTTTCTCACTTATAGATTTATTTATAGGCTGGAGGATTTATTCCCATCCAAATTTTACTTTTTTTCTCAAGTTTTTCACTTATTATTTTTCAAAAGTTCAAATATCCATCTATAGGCTTCTATAGTTAATTAAATCCATTATTTTTAAAGATAAAATTATTATTTAACTAGTTATATTTAAAAAATAAAATTTTATCTCATTTCTCCTCCTAAACACTAAAACCTAATAATTTCTCCCCAAACTAAAGTTTTAAAATATTACATTTCTACCCTCTTAGGGTTTTAATTTTTCAATGATTTTTTTTGGCGAATAATTACGTTCTTTAGCACTCTCTTAACAAAGTCTCTTCCTCTCTAGTGTGTCATGAGATGGCTAAGAAAGAGAGACGACATCAAAGAGAGAGAGATTTTGTTGAGAGAGTGCTGAAGAAGGTAGTCGTTTACTGGAAAAACTCACTTAAAAATTAAAACTCTAAGGGGGGGGGGGGGAATGTAACTTTTTAAAACTTTTAATAGAAAAAATAAGATAAAATTTTATTTTTTAATATAACTGGTTAAATAATAATTTTACTCTTAAAGCAATATATTTAGTTAATTTTAACAGTTTATAAATTAGTATTTAGATATTTTTAAAGATAATGGGCATGAATTTAGAAAAAGAGCAAATTTTGAGTGAGAATAAATTGTTTTGGCCTTAATTTCATAATTTCAGTCTTAAGGATATAATGAAGCTATTTGGCAACGAGTCAAAACATTAATAATATACAAGTTTGCAAATCCTCACACCTAAAACGTGCTAAGTTTGAGGATTCAATTAAGCAATCAAATAAAGAGTTCAACTAAATATTTCTGACTTGCATATAAATGCAAAATGTCTTCTTCATGTTTGGTCAATTTTTATTTTTTATATAAATTTTTTTATATTTTCTAAAAATATTTATATTGTGTTAGCATACAACCTAACAGCTTCCAATCTACCACGATTGTAGATAGAATATATAAAAGGATAAGAAGCCATATATTATAATTATTTTCAAGGCAAAAAATATTTTTGTTATGAAACAAAATATTCAGACATAAGGGTGGCTGTTGGGCATTAGCCAAACAACAACCTCAAACTTAAAAAAAAAAAAAAAAAAAATTATGATTTTGGCCTCCATATGTACGAGAATATACAAATTAAAATTTTTAATTTTTAATGAGTCTTGTGAATATTTCCCATGAATTGCTTCATCCTATCATTAAGTTTTAGGTCCTAAAATAAATAATAAGAAGACAATTTAATAACTCAAAAATGTATAAATATTTTCTCTATTTCAGAAACCGCAAGGGAAATTTTTATTTTTCTATACCATACGTGGTCAAATTTTGATACGAGACCTTAAGTAGAAGAAAAGTTTTTTCTAGGCCTCTCTTTTTGATTTAGAAATAACCAAACAAAAACTTTTAAAAAACTAATGAATTATTTCACAAAGTAAGAAATTAAGCAGGAAAAGTATTTTATATATTTTAATAAAATATTCTTCAATAAAACAATTAGCTGATTAATGAAAGTAAAAGTACCTAATTAACCTTGGTTAGCTTGATCTTCTGAATCATCTATGTGAAATGAATGGCCCTACCCCTGTTTGTGATTAAAGGATCATTGTTTCATATTTATAATAAACTTTTGTTTGATGTAGTACAAAGCAAAGTACATTAACAAAAATATATACATTTTGTGTAGTACAACTTCAGGGTTTCTAAAAATAGCCACAAGGACTATTTTATTAATAATATTAAAAAATATAAAATTAATTATTTTTTTTCTTTATAATTTTAAAAAGTTAACAATTTTATCTATGCTTTAAGGAGTTTAACTTTCAAAAGTAATATTTTTTCTCCTAAAATTTAAGAATTATATTTTAAACGTTTTTCAGCCACCATCTCTGGCAACCGACAACAATATTTCAATCCACTATCTTATCGACCACCAAATCTTCACTGTTCGATGGAAGAAGAGGTAACAAAGATGCGTCTTTGTCGATTCCAGACAAATCGACAAAGATGCATCGGTTCATTTGAATAGATGAAAATTGCTCATCTTTGTCAATTCTTCTGGAATCGATGAAGACCCTTGTTTTCATCAATTCATCTAGAATTGACGAAAACTTGCTGATTTCATAAGAATCAACGAAGTCGATGAAGACGATTCTTCATCGAATCAACAAAGATGCATCTTTGGTGCATCATTTGGAAGCTTCAGAGGTAGCCGGTAAGATGGTGGGTTGAAGCTCTTTCTTCGGTGGTAGAAGATAGTAGTCAGAGAGATTTTAAAAAATAAACCCTAGGTTTTAGGGGAAAAATGTTATTTTTGAAAGTTAAAAAACTTTATACGAAGATGAATTTGTTAGTTTTTAAAATTGTGAGGGGAAAACATAATAAATTATATATATTTTTAATATTATTAATGAAATAACAATTTTACCTTTACATTTTTTAATAGAAGTTACCCTATGAGTCGGATTTCTGACTTTTCAAACTCTATAAGTATGACTTTGAAAATACATTAAAACTTTTTGGAGGAAGGGGGGTGAATAGTCATTTGGCGCTAAATATATGACCAATTAATTGAAATGGGAAATTAATAACAACAAAATTATATTTATATATTATGTTATTAGATAATTTTAAATTAAAGATAAAATATCACTTACTCTTATAATGATATATCCAAATTATGTACAAAAAATATGTACACATAGTATTACTCAATTAATATTGTCAAATGAATTATTTAAAACAGGAAAAAAATTTACAATTTTTTATATAAAAAAGTTGGAATGAAAAATAATTTTTAATGTTTACTAACATTAATACATATTAAGTGATATCAATAACAATACAAATATGTGTATCCATTTTGGATATATAAATATGTACACACTTATATGTGACATCATATAATTTATTGATTTTGAATTAAAAATAAAATAATACCAAATTATATGATAACACATATAAGTATGTACATATTTATGTACCTAAAAAAGGTATACATAATACTACTCTATCAATAAACGAAGCTCATATTTAGAAAAAAAAAAAAGGTCAAAACACAATTTCCCGCCCAAGGTTTACTAAAACGACAAACTTCTATCCATTAAGTTTGAAAAAAATTAAATACTCATCCATGAAGTGTTTTTGTTAATAAAATCTGTTAGATGTAAGAATTCAATAGTCATTGTACTTAGTATTCAATAATCTAATTTTAAAATTATTTATAATTAAAAAAATACTATTTTATAAATTGTAAAATAAAAAATTAATGTGTCATTCCAAAATGTAAAATTGAAACGTATTTAATGTAATATATTATTCAATATTAAATTAATAGTAAAAAATTGATTGTGTAAATTTGTTTAGATAATGTAAGTAAATGTAAAATTAACACGTGAAAGGTGGAATTGTCATTTAACATATAATAAAAAATATATTTAAATAGGATAATCAACAATTTAGAATTCACTTACCCAAAAAAAAAAAAAACAATTTAGAATTCTCATTTGGATTGTATTGCATATTTTATACCTTAATATTAAATATTTAATAACTAATATTTTTCAAATTTCTTGTTGGATTAATGAATGATTTTTAAATGAATTTGATGAAATTTAGAAATAATAAAATAAATTAGTAAACTAATTTTGTATTTACTTTAAATATATGGATTAATTTTTTATATAAAAGGTAATTTTGTAAATCCAATAAACCAAAGTATAAATATATAATTTAAATGTATATTAATTTATGATTTTTTTTGGTTATTATCAGTAATTTATTTAAAAACTAACTAAAAATACCAACAAAAATAATTTTAACAATTCATTCATTCTTATTTAGATTTTTTAAACTTAACAAGTAGAGATTTATCATTTTAACAAACCTTGAATGAAAAATAATTTTTTGGCTTTAAAAAAAAAAAAAACATAAGAAACGTGCATTATTATACCTTTTTAAAGGGGGATATTTTATAATAATAATAATGGTGAATAATTATACAAAAATTTCAAAGAATAATAATAATTCAAACATTGAATTTAAGTAGAATTAGAAGGAGTTGACACTAACAAGGCAATAGAAACACAATAATTTTATTTTGAATTTTGTATCCATGTTTATGGCATGTAAAAATTTAAAGTTAGGTGGACTGTAAGTAGTTATTAAGGTTGAATTAAAAAAATTTGAAGTTTTAGATATGTAGTATAAAAATGGTTGCTTATTAAGATTTAATATCTTATAAAGAGAGCTGGTTATGGTTGATATCACATCCATGAACATACTGAACTTACTCTTTTAATCATCAATATTAAGATGTAAAAGTATCTGTTTATCACTTTATTGTATATTTTTTTTCATTTTTCATGATGATTTCCTCTTCAAATATAATAATATATAATATGAAAATACGTTATCAATAATAATAAATTGGGTATTTAATTAAAGTTTAAACGTGCAACATGTGCATGGGATGAAATTCCAGGGAGACATATCTTGGTTTCAACATTAATTTATTGCAAATTGGCATCGTTGGATTGACTCTTGCTCAAGTTTTCGTTTCTATATAATGAACAATTTACATGCACAAATCTCACACAATCACGTTTATTTGAGTTTCGCAAGCTCCAGGAGTCTGAAACTCTTTAGCCACAATGGCTGGAGAAATTTTATTTTTCCAGGGAACAAAAACGCATGTTATTTTTCTAGCTTTCTGCCTGGTGGCCACCTCTTTATTATTGGCGGAGGCTAAAGTTCATAATTTGACATGGGAGGTGAGTTATCAGTATAAGTCTCTTGACTGCTACAAGAAACTTGTTATTGCCACCAATGGCAAGACTCCAGGGCCTGTGATTTCTGCAACCGAAGGCGATACGATTGTCATCAATGTTAAGAATAATTTGTTGATGGAAAATCTCGCTATCCATTGGCATGGTATCAGACAGGTAGAATATTTGCATATATTTATCTGCTTTGCTTCTTTTCTAAGTTAAAGACATTTGGAATCTCGGAAATCTTCTATTCCCAAGTTTCTTTGCTGAAAAGTTTTGTTCTAAATGACGAATCAAAAGAGGATTAAACTTTTATTTGTTTTCATGGCAGATTGGAACTCCTTGGAGTGATGGAACAGATGAAGTTTCGCAATGTGGAACAATGCCTGGTGACACCTTCGTTTACAAATTCGTTGTCGATAAGGTAAGTGTTTAGAAGTTTTCATATAACCTGTTCTCTATTATCCAGTCAATTGGTGACATGTTAAACTATTGTAAATTACAGGCGGGCACATATATGTACCATTCGCATTACGGAATGCAGAGACAAGCAGGACTATATGGGCTGATTAAGGTAGCTGTTCCTTCAGGAACCAAAGAGCCCTTCACATATTACCGTGAGCATGGAGTTGTCCTGAGTGATTGGTACCATGCAAGCTCTTATGAGCAAGCCACAGGCCTCACTTCCATACCCTATGTTTGGGTTGGGGAGCCTCAGGTAACTAAACCACAAAATTTTACAGGTTTTGATATATGAAAATATATTTCTGAATCACCTGTGTTCAATCCGTTTGTATAACCTCGTTTTCAGTCACTTCTAATAAATGGAAGAGGAAAGTATGATTGTGCAAATCTTAGTGCCAGTGTTTGCAATGCAACAAATCCTGAATGCGCTCCAGCTTCATTTACAGTTGTCCCTGGAAAAACTTACAGATTTAGAATTGCTAGCTTAACTTCTTTATCAGCTCTTAGTTTCCAAATAGAGGTAAATTTATTGATTTTCTTATTATCCCAAAATAATAAGTTCAAGAAATACAAAAAACATGATAACCTAAATTTTTCCAGGGACACAACATGACTGTGGTTGAAGCTGATGGCAACTACGTGGAGCCATTTGTGACAGAAAACCTGTACATTTACTCAGGAGAAACATACTCAGTTTTAGTCACAGCCAACCAAAGTTCCTCCAGGAATTACTGGATCACCACAAACGTTGTCGGCAGAGAGCCCTCCACACCAATCGGCCAAGCCATCCTGAACTACTATCCGAATCCCAGCCAAAAATCCCCCGCAACAACTCC
The DNA here is from genome assembly GCF_011075055.1 of Mangifera indica. Classification (NCBI taxonomy): domain Eukaryota; kingdom Viridiplantae; phylum Streptophyta; class Magnoliopsida; order Sapindales; family Anacardiaceae; genus Mangifera; species Mangifera indica. The sequence goes on from NC_058137.1 coordinate 9,372,473, forward strand.
ACCTTCAGGGCCTCTCTGGAACGACGTAAACGCCCGGAAAAGCCAAAGCCTGGCCGTCAAGGCCCGCCAGGGCTACATCCAAACCCCCCCGGATCCTGACAAAGTCATTGTCCTCCTGAACACTCAAAACAAGGTCGATGGCTACACCAAATGGGCCATCAACAATGTGTCACACACTCTCCCGGAAACCCCCTACCTTATCGCCTTGAAGAAAAACTGGCCTGATGTGTTCGACCAGACACCCGCACCTGAGGGCTACGACTATGAAAACTATGACATTTACAGTGTCCAGAACAACACCAACGCTACAACAAGCTCATCCATTTACAGGCTTGAGTTCAACTCCACGGTGGATGTAATTTTACAGAATGCCAATACGATGAATGCAAACAACAGCGAGACACATCCCTGGCACTTACACGGGCATGACTTCTGGGTGCTGGGCTTCGGAGAGGGTCAATATGACATCGAAAATGATGATACCAAATACAATGTGGAGAATCCGATAATGAAGAACACAGTGCCGTTACATCCTTACGGGTGGACGGCGTTGAGATTCCGGGCCAATAATCCTGGAATCTGGCTGTTCCATTGCCACATTGATGCACATTTTATGCTGGGAATGTTGGTGATGTTTGAGTCAGGATCCTCAATGGTCTCGGATCCGCCTCAACAGAACATGGGGTGTGGCAAAATAAGACCTTGATGCAACCATAGTTTAAAAAAAATTATTGAATTGTATGTGACACATACAAATGGCTGCAGAAGAAAAATTAGGTGGGTTTTGCTTCTGAATTTTAATAAATGTTTTGGTGGTTGTTATGCACAATAATGTTGAGAAATTTGATTAGGGAAAGGCGTAAACCTTATTAGAAAATTCCTTTAAAAAGGTACCTCCAGAAAATTGTAAAGAGATTCTTACCAAATTCCTGATAAGGTCCTGAAGTCTCTTGGAAGATATTAAGAGATTCATAAAAAGTTAAAAAAATTTGAATTTACTATATTTTAAATGTCTCAATGAACGAAATGATCATATACTATAAACATTTAATTAATGATGTTATCATATCAATCATATAATTAATCCTTGTATCTACTAATAAAGAGGATTAACAAGCTCATAATGTTTATAATATCATCCTAATAATATTATCAGGAGTGAATTACATTTTCTCATATAAGGTTTAGTCTTAAAATATTTTTCCACCTCTAATTAGTATAAATAAAACTTTTTTAATTCCTATCCAAAATGAGATATAAAAAATATTTTTCACATAAAATTAAACTCTGTTAAATGAAATAACCATATAAAAAAGTAAAATTATCATTTAATCTCTAAAGATTCATTTTTTAAAATTATCAAATAACCATAAATTAATAAAATAATTTTTTAAATATTTAAATTATATAAAAGTCTTCTTATTTTTCTTTTCTTTTACTTCATTATTACTTCTTCCCCTTTTTTTATAGATAGGAATATTTTTGGCATATAACCATATATCATGAGATTATCTATAATTTTTTAAAATATTGAACATCTTTTTGAAAATTTGAAGAGGTTTTAGGAAATTTGGAAAAAATTTGGCATTTTTCAGAAAATTCTAAAATAATAGTTTCAAAAATGATAATTACACCTTAAAAGAATTGAATATAATATAACAAATTATTAGTGTAACTATTATATTACAACGATTGAGATTATATAATTGTTTCAAAATATACGAAGGTTTGAAAAGATTTTAGATATTGATTTGTGGGTTTTTAATTTTTTTTTCAATGATAAAATTGTTATGTTTGAAACTTTTGAGGTTGATAGAAAGCTGTAATTTTTTTTTTTTTTAAATTAATAGATGATAAGTCAGCTATTCTGCCCTTATTTATGTTATTGTTTTTTTTTTTTTTTCCCCAAACAATGGTTGATTACGGATGGAAAAATATTATTTGTCTTAACTAAGACTACAAAATTCTTAGGTTAAACCTTGGGTAGGGACATGTTATTTGTCTGCGATTTGATTGGAATGCCGGCGTCACAATATTATTATCTCAATAAATTTATGGGAAAAACATTGATCTTTAAGGTTCTCAATGATAAAAAAGACCCATATGTGTTGCGTGCGAGAACTTTATTATGCTAGCAAAGTAGCAAAGCAATTCCCCATATATGGATAGTAATGAAGAGGATTAGGAATTGGTATATGCATAATTCGATTCATATCATAAAATCAAATGGAATTATTTAAAAATTACAGTTTAGTGTTATTTGATTTGTAAAATATTTTGGTTTAAATTAATAAATTTTTGAAAAACAGTTTTCCGTTTAAATTATAGTTTGGACAATTTTTAAACCGAACTAAACTTTAAACTGTATTTTTGTTAAAATAAATATATATAACTATATTTGATAAAATTTTTCAATATGTGATTGGATGTATAACTTCTTTTTTTTTATATTTATTTTTTCATTTTCTATATATATATATATATTGTATATATATTTCATATTTATTTTCTATATTTATATTGTATTCTTAAAAAAACTATAATTAAATTAATTTTATTATATATTATATATTTAAAAGTGAATGATTTTAAAAGGTTCAAACCGTATTTTTTTAATTTATTTTGGTTTGAAAATTTTTCGAACCGTTTTTTTAGTTTAATTTGAAAAAACTCTTAGACTGTATCAAATCAAACCATACACACCTCTAATTGAAACAGTTTTTGATTTTAGGTATTATGGTCTTTCAATGTGATATCTGGTTGGTTTTGAAGGTCACAAAATCAAATGGTTATTTTTTAATTTTTATTTGTTAACATTCACTAATGTAGTTACTTTTGAAGTTTATGAAAAAACATTGGTCATTTTTTAAAGGCCAAAACATTGATCCCTATCCAAGGTTTAGTGCAAACAGGATAAATTAATTTCACTGTATATTTTATCTACCCTTTTAAAATTTCTTATACATACCCAAAGAAAAGACAGATTTTAAAAGAATATATTATTTAGAAAAATGACATTTCCCCTTACCGTAGGGTTTCTTTATTTTTCAAAATTTTCATTTTAATTGTCCTCCAAAGTTTAGAAACATCAAAATTGCACCTATGTCTTCCGCCATGTTCTCCCTTCATCTTCAGCGACATCTCCCTTCATCTTTGGTGGATGAAGAAAACCAAGAGCAGCTCCATCTTGCAGACTCAAATAAACAACGAAGAGATCGATGTTGCCAACAAGAAATCAAAAAATCCGAGAGACAAAAACCTAGTTGATTCTCGTAATTCATCTTCCACAAATTTGATTTGATAGAAAATGAGGAATCAATCGAGGATTCAATCATATAACTTGTCTTTTTTGACATCGATTTGATAAAAAATACTGATGACAACCTTAATTTGATGAATCAAAGCTTTATTTTTCATTGACTTTTTGATTTTATTGACGTTTTCTATCGTCGAATCTTTTTGTTTTATCCTCTTTGTCTTCTATCCCATCATCATCTTTCTGCATCATTGATTCATGGTCAAAGTTTGATCATTGAGATAAAAAAAAAGAAAAAGAAATTCTAAATGAAAAATATAATTTTTTAAAATTTAATTACGATAAAAAAAAGTCTAACCAAAAGTGGAATATAAATTTTTATATTTTTTAATATTATTAATTAAATATTAATTTTGCCCCAATAAGTAACTTGTTCAGTTAATGGAGGGCTTGAGTTTTCGAAAATTAGGACGTGGGAGTATGGGAGTTCACCAACTTTTGTCTTTGTTTAACTCAAGAACCCATTCGCTGTGTCTCGTCACCGTCTTCAACCTCGTAAAAATCGGCTGCAACTGATTCTATTCTATTACCATACACTCGGTTTCAATGGAAGATAAGCCCTCACGGAAGCGCCAGTTTTTTGAAGACAAAGATTCCAGCAAACAACCCATGTAAAAGCGTAATCTTTCTGTTTATAATCCAGCTTATTTCGGTCTTTTATATCTTTAATCTCTAATCTCTTGTTACGGAAGCCTTGAGTAATCTCATGTTTATTTTGATTGTAATATGCATCTGGATTCTAAATTTCTCAGATGAAGCCTGCACTTGGAATTTTTTTCCTTCCTTTTTTTAGGGCCTTTTCTTTTTTTTTTGAGGTAGTGGTAGAGGCATGATATATTTATGCCACTGAATTTAAAAAAACTTGAGCTTGAGTAAGTTTTGTTAGGTTTTAGTAAGAGGGTACTGGCCTACTTGTTATATAGTTTAGGAAATGCTTAGTTCTAGAACTGTTACTGGGTCAACATCTTATTGGTAACACGCGACGTTGTATTTCTAACGCTCAACCTTAAATTAGCATCGACTATGGATAGTAACAAAGCTTGTAGGGTTGGAGAAAATGGAGAACCTTAGTTAGCATGACCTACCCGGCAAATAGCAGTAAACCTGCTTCTGGAAATGTTAGGTCTTCAAACTTGAGTTCAGTAAGTGGGTAATAAGAAATCATTTTGGTGATGCACTTCATGTGATTGGTAAATGTTTATCATTCTTATGCTGCATTACTGAGGCAGTAGCGGAGCTTCTTTTTTCATTTTTTTTTTTTTTTTTTTTAACTTGTGAAATGAGGTTCTGTTTAGATTGTTATAAGTGATTTTAATTTTCAGGCAGAAGAGAGTGAGATTTCCCAAGGGTAAGAAGGTGAAGCCTGGGGATGAAGTGGTGGGCAAAGGCAAAGCTGTTGATGATGGCCAATGTGACTTAACAGATCCTCATCTTGCTGCCAAGGAGCGTGCGAATCGTAGGAACCAATTGACTTTTGGGCTTTGCAGTGAAGAAAGTAGAGGCGTTATTAACGATATCTCGACTGCTGAAGAAACTTACAAGGTCCCTTTATCTTTACATATCCCTCTCGTCATAAAGATAATGTTTACTAAACTATCAGTATAGGCTGGTTGGAGGATAATACTTATTAAAGCTTAGGCATAGTGTTGTTGCTGCAAGTTTTAATAAAAACTTAGTGCATGAATGACCATTTATTTAAAAATATACCAATAGGAAACTAAAATCCTTTTAATGCTGCTTCACTTGTTCTACTAAGTATAATACCGAGCAAAATTCATAGTATACCTGTATCATGTCCATTTATATGCATTCAAGGAAAATGCACAATAATATACATGTTTTTTTTTTTTTTTCAAAAAGTGTAGTTCATGTATGAACCTATGAAACTTTTATGAAACAGACATGTATAATTATCTGCATTGATTAAGCAAGAGAAATGCTTGTTTAATGTCTCATCAATCAGCACAGTGGAAGAGTTGTTGACTACACTCCATTTTCTTATAATCCTTAAGTATCTAGTTCTCTGTTAGAAGTTTAGTAACTGGATTTGTAGTCTATAATCTCATCTTTATCTATCATAGTTATAATTTTTGGAATGCTTCTGCCAGGAATCAAAAACAACAGTTTACAGTTGAGATGCTTGTGTGGTTTACCAATTGTTGGTTCTGGGGAATTGATAAACAATGATGGGAAGTTTCTTTTGACAGGATAATGAGAACTTTGTTGATGATGGGATTCACATAGAGCCTTTCAATCTGGACAAGGAGAGGGAAGAGGGGTTATTTTGATGCAGATGGAAATTTTGTTGAATATGTCAATGATAATGAAATTAAGGTAAGCTCTATGTTGTATTTTTGTGCACTTTTATCAAACATTGGACTTGTTTATAACTTTCATATGGATTCTTGTAGGATGCATGGCTTGATAGTCTTGAAATTGATCAAAGATTTGCTGGTACTGCTGTAACACATCAAAAACATGTTTATAATGAGGATGAAAATGAGATCCCTGACCTTACTTCTGAAGAACTAGGAGTGGTGAAGAGGCGTATTGCCAATGTGCTTGAGCCGGGAGAAACTGTAAACTCACATTGTTTCTGAATATTTATCCTGTTGTTATTTTGTCTTGTGGTTCTTTTCAAATCATAGCCAGAAATATTAAGTATGTGCTCTGTTTAATTTCTTTATACTAGTTTGTTTCACTACAGTGGCACCACACATTTCAATATTACATCTGCTGATCTTTTTCACTTCGTCAGTTGGATTCCAAATTCTATACTTTAATTAATTTAAAGTTGGTTTTGTTTTGATTTTGGGCTGGAAACCCAGCCACATGTATGTTCCGTCACAAATTCATCATCTGCAATGGATCTCTTTACAGGAGTTGTTTGTTTAGGTTTTTTGTTATACAGGATTGGTCTTATCAACATAGGATTTCTTAGTTATCCATGCCGATAACATCATTAAACTTAATTGCATCAGTGGGTCTATCTCTATTTGTGATAAGCCATGTTTTTAGCTTAATAAGTTTCAAAACCTGGCAGTTTGTACTGATTGTGTCTTTAACAATTAGAGGATAGATTACTTAGACCACAAGAAGTGCGTGATTTTTGAATTTGCATGATTTAAATGTTTGTGGATGGATATGGTCAAGGTAATATTGGACTTTCGACACATATTTAGAATCATTTAGAGTTATTTCTTCTTGTGATACCATATATATTTGAGAATCATAAGCTTCAGTGCTCGATAAAAAAATATAGATAATTTTCTTCGCCCTTTTAGAACGAGATGATTAACACTGAAAATTTTGTATTTATCTGGGTTCTAGCAAAGCGTTAACTGCCATTTAAGATTCATTTATATGGTGATCTTTGGACTTTTAAAACCATGGAAGAACTTTACATCAACAGATGTGTCTATGTTTACATGACTTTATGTAGTTTGCTGCTCTGACAGGTCACACAAGCTCAGAGAAGGCTGAAGGGAAATTCAAATAACAAGAAGGAAAAGATGTCAGCCGAGACAAAGTTTGTGTTTGACCAGCTAACTGAGGATGCCATGAAGCTGATGGAGGAGAATGGTGAATATAGTAAGTGTCTTGTTTTTTTGGAACTTTCAAGTAATTTAAAATTTTGAAGCATAATTTTAGTGTTGTGGAAGTTCAGGAAACATGGCGAGATTTTGTTAGCATTGTTTGGGTGTGAACTGTAATAACCATCTTGTACCACCAAAGTCATATTGAAACGATACTAATGAAAAACATATTTTGTGAATAAAATGGGACCCAAACCAGGGAGAAGGGTACTTTGTTATATTAATATTAGATCCTGCATGTAGCTGCTGCAGGCCATCTGGTTTCCTTGTCTGCTAAGGAGAAATTTGATTTTTCCTTTTATAAGCTTATTATAATCAATAATCACTTGTCTGTGTGAATTTTTGCTCTGCAGATGTGTATAATGACAAGCAGGAAACTTTTGTTTGTGAAGCAGGTTCAAGCACTCTCTTAGAAACTCTAGTCTTATTATCTATTCTATTATTCTGTTTCCAGCAATTATGTTCTGTGGGGAGCATAGGTGGATTTGTATGCATGATTGTTTAGGATTCTTTGATTCCTACTGTTGTTTAGTGTCTTGCTGTCAATGGGCAGAAGTGTTATGCTCTGATACCAACAGATGGCATTGGACCAGACAATTCTCTGAAATCGGGACATGAGGCAACCATAGGTAATATTTGTGATTTGGAGTACTAGAAGCATATATTAAGTTGTGAATGTTTTTGTTTGCTCATAGGGTAGTCATTGAAAGAAAAATCATTATCAAGCTCACAAGTGTTTGAAAGTTTTATAGTACAGATTTGTAAAGCACCAGCATATTGTTCTACGTAGTTTTGGACAAATGAAGGTGCTCTCTCCTTTAACTGCCCATATGAATTGTTAAACACTAATGGGGACAAATTTCATGTTCTCTGTTTTGTGAAAAAGCAAAATTCTCGATAGGTGAAGTAGGGGAAGTGCTGCACAAATCGTAGTTTTATATATAAAACAGAGAGAGAGAGATAAACCTAGATTTTGCATTTGTTGCACAGATCTTTTTTACATACTATTACTGTCTTCACAGTGTTTTAAATGAAAATTTAGTTGAAAAATATTTCTTTTCATCCTTAATTCTAAAATGTACTGCTATCTGCACTTTGATTACCCTTGTCATTCTGCTGGTTAAACTATGATTTTGAGCAATGAGATGGACAATTTTTCATATTTCTTATTATGTTACATATGTTGGCTCTGTTGGAGCAATAGTGGCTTTGGAAAGTTTACCTTGGCTGACATTATATGTAAGTTCAAACAGAGAGGGATAAATATCATGACTTGTTATTGGTTATATACTTTATTCATTTATTTTACTTATCTATAGAGGGGTATGAGAGGTTAGCCCAGTCAAGGCGATAGGGCACATCTGTGAATGCTGGACAGGGGAATCCTGATTCAAATGGGGAGAAGTACTTATCTAGTGTCACCAATCCTGGATTTGCTTCTTCACTGTTCTCTAACTCTGCAGTGGGAACGTTAGGCGCAAATGTAAATGCAACAGAAAGGCCTAATAATGAAGATGATGGGTATGATATGTTTGGGGATGATGATGAAAATGCTACCAATGAACCATCTACAGATGAGCCTAATTCAGTTTCTGGCCCTGATTCAAGTGCAACTGGTGCATCAGATGCACCAAACACGGCTTCTGAGAGTAAGCTCTATCCTTAATTGTCAATTTTTACAAGTTTTTAAGATGGATGAATAACTTTTTATGTGATTTTAATTTTGATTTTGATTTGTCTACAGGTGGATCTTTGCAAACTGATTATGTCTATTATGATGAATCCTTTGGGTATTCTCTCGCATTTTATAGATATCATATAATAAATCTTATATTGTGTGTTCTTATTCTTCTTCATTTCTATTTATGGATTGATTGTAGTTTATCTATTTTCATTCAAGACATTAATTCTGGATCTGTTTATATCCATCTAATTATTTTTGATATGGAAGCTAATTGTAATTATCTGATGCCCTTCAGGTATTATTACAGCAGCAGTTTGGGCTATTACTATGACCCATCTACTGGACTATATTGCTCAGCATCTTCAGGGCAATGGTATAACTACAAACTTTGCTTTTCTTAAACACATTTTCTGGTTTATGCTGGAAACTTTTAAATTTGTTATGCGTGTGACATGAATTTCTTTGTGCAAATTTTCATGGAGGTCAGTGGTGGTAGCAGTGGAGGGATTTGGCTGATGTGGACCTTTCTTTACAAACTGGTCCATTTGTCTTAGCTCAATTATTGTACACCACTGTACACTAATATAAAAGGGTTGTCTACAGTTAGGGTCACCAGATTTTAGGGTTTCCAATTTTCTAGAAGAGAGAAAAACACTGCCACTCGCTCCTTGTATTCAACTTAAGATCTACTGAACTTTTACCTCTTCTGCCTGTAGTATTTCTTGATTTGGGTTTTCCAGGCAAATCTCTGCTTTCTTGTTTGTTTAAGTTTACTTGTTGCCATTTTTCTGGTTGCTTATTTGGTCACTATAATATTACCTATTTCATCTTGAATGTGTTAAACTTTAGTGAAAAGAGACACTTGATGGTACTAATCATATACTCTAAATGAATGAGCAGTTTGTAGAGTGAAAATTCTGATCCAGAAAATATATTTAATAAAGTTTCACATGCTATCTGGTTTCTCTAAACCATTGAACTAAAACCTGTAATTTCACATATTTATGTCATTTATGTAGTTGGTGTAGAATTTAGTCTGTAAGTATTTTTTGGTTTTATTCTGCCCTCGGTTATTCTGAAAATCACCTTCTTGTTAGGCAGGAAGTGTTTTCCTTGCTTACTAAAGAGTATCTCACTATAAGATAAAGAAGCATTATGTGTATAGATTTTTTCTTTATTACTTTTAACAGTGAGATTCCATCATGATCTTCTGGTTTGATAACACCATTTTTGTAAAATTATTTTTATCTAGGTACTCATATAATGAGGAGACCTGTGCATACGATGATGAAGTCAAGGAGGCTGCCTCCAATGCAAACCGAGCAAAACATATTTGAAGCTTCACTTTGGATGTTTGTACAGGCTACAAAATGACTTTGTAACTAGTTGGATTATACCAGCTGGGTGGTTTTTTTTTTTTTTGGGTTGAAAGCTAATCTCTTTTGTTACATTTCCTTAGGTGATTTTAGAAAACATGAATTCATGGTAGAGCATCTCTTCTTGTTTGTCCACTGACCAGATGCCATATTCTACAAGGAAAAGAAGAAGGTAGGAGGTTGGGGAGGAGAGGATCTTTTGTCAAAGTGTTTAGAGTTCAAGAAGACGGGACATTTTTTTAGCCTTGGCAATAGGAAAGTACTCATATTTATGTTGAAAAAATTTCCCAGGTGGTCCAAACGTGAAAATTTTTAATCTCAACCTGCAAGAAGGCTGTCTCTAGTTTATTTTCAATATTCTTGTGATTAATTGTCGTGTCGGGCTCAGCCCATAGTGCAGAAGTGTTACAGTGTTGTTGCTGTTATCTGGCAAGTTTATTATAGAATGTTGAAAGTTCTAGTATTGTAACTGTAATGATAGACTTGTAACGTTATTGAGAATGATTGATAAGTGAGTAAATAGGGAATTGGAATATGAATTGTAGACTTGTAACTGTAGAGCGAATTCAAGCAAACCCTTCAAGTAAATTCAAGTTCTAGTGCAGAACCAAAAGTATATGAGGTAAAGCTCTAGAATTTCGCGGAACCAAAAGCAAGTTCTAGTGATGTACACATGGAGTCAGGGCTTGTTTCTGTGACACAAGTGGACCATATGGCTAAATCCTGACTCGTGAATGTAGAGCAGCCAATATGAACATGGCCAACAAGATTTAATCAGGGAGTTTGCAGCCACTGTTAGTGCTGTAATATCTGCCAAGTAAGTGGTTTACGTAAAGCTTAATTAATTAAGTTTAAGGTTACATGTTTCAAATCAAGGGCAGCTGTGTGGAAACCTCATTTAATTTTAACAACTTATCATGAATTTTACTTTTTAATTCAGAGATTTTTGCTTTCTATCCGTTCACTTGTCAACTTTCTGGCCATCATGGATGATCCCAGCTGATTAAAAGTTATAATTATCGGGACATACGGTAGCTCTTAACCTACCTCATTGACTAAATATTTTAATAAGATCAAATTATATATAGTTTCCAAGCCAAGGTTTGCCCCGAAGACTGATTAATTGGTGAAGTATTAAATTCAAGCAGCACAAAACCCTTCAAGCAAAATTCAAGTAGGAAACCTACGTTTAAACAATGTTTTCTTTTCTGTGTAAAAGGGCTGTGATTAATTTGTCATAACAACATATCACAGGAGATTAGATGTTATGTATAATGTATGATTCGCATAAAAGTGTGTTCGGGGTTTAATATTAGCATGAACTAGATGTATGGATTCTGGTATGATTTGAATATTCAGATAGAATTATTAGTGATAGTAATAATAAGTCCATATGGTATAAACTGGCGATATATGTAAGACATATATGGTATTTATCTAAACATATATATATTGAGTATGCAAGATAAAAACTAAAACTAAAACTTGCGGAATATTAAACACTAACCTCTGGCTATTGTTTGATGATTTGATGTAGAATAATTTTCTGAAAATTATTTGTAAGCTTTTGTCTTCCAAGTGATTTTTTTTTACACAGAATGGTGTATGTGCTTTTTCAGAAAGAGCTCACCCAGGGACCTTATTTGCAACCTTAAATAAGCATTCTCCCATCAAGAATGTAATGACAATGTGTGGACGCTAGTGGACGATCTTACAGATGACACACATGACCGTCTCACTGGGTGCCCGTACAAAAGGGATATATAATTATTTCCTGTGCAGAATGACAAATTTACTCCTAGAAAACATGCACATCTAAAAAGGAAGTTGGATGTTTATGAGAAAGGTTGCATGCAAATGCACCATACTATGCATGCCCGTGACCTAGTCGTGATCAAAGAATGCCCATGAGGGCTAAGCCGAATACAAAAAAATAAGAGAAATTGAAAATTTCACCACAAATATTTACTACCTATACAGATATATTCTGCATTCATTTCATTTAACATTAATACAACAAATTGAGAAAAGTCCCTAAATTACCTCTCAGTTTAAGCACTTTGCTCAGTTTAAGCATTTAACATTTTATTTCGTTTCATTCAAATGGTCAAATGAATATTGCTCAGCATTCATCTCTAAAAAACACTCACCTGAAAACCGCACAGTGATTAACAGACACAACCGACATAGCCTAAAATCACACAGTGACCAAAAAATTGCATGTTCACCTAAACACAACCAATAGATAGCATTCAGTTGGATTGTTCTGTCTTCTTCGATGTTTTAGCGGTGGTCAACATTGCAATGACATCCGAGGTGAGTTCTATTTTGCATTTTGACCTAAGATTAATAGATTTTGATGATGTTTGTGTTTTTTGTTAGATTTATGATTTGTGTTTAAAAAATTTTTGATTTTTTTAAAGTTAGAAATAAGGGGTTTTTGTCAGAAACACAAATATTTATGTTTAAGAGCTTGATTTGTTAGTTGTGATGTGGTACAAGTTGGTTGATTTGAGTCGGCTAGGTGAGATATCTAGATGAACAAGTAGGTGAAAAAAATCTCGCTTAGGCAAGATGTACCAACTAGGCAAGCCTTGCCTAGTTGTTACTGTTCACAAAAGGTATAAATTTATGTTGTTATACTGAGTAATAGATGCTTTTGTTATTTCATTAGGGATTTGGGATCAACCATCAGGAGGGTGCATACGGATTTCATAAGACTCATGTATTTTGGGTCCAAATGATGCTTTACAGGAAGGACATGGTGAGCATCATCAATAGGAAATTAATGATGACCAAAGGAGAGATGTTTCGGATGACATGTTTTGGGCACTTCTTAGTATTGGAGACCACTTGATTTAGTGTCGTACTAATACACTCAATGCTATTTCGTTTAATTAATAGTGGGAATGTAAAGAGAGAACTTTGGTTTAAAATAAACGATGTCAAAGTTCGTTTTAGCCCTCTGGAGTTTGTAGTGGTCACAGGTCCCATTTTAGGACTTGATATGGATGTGTCAGCCTATGTGGATTGTTCAAGACGCCCCTATTTGAAGTAGCAATACTTATTAGGTGTAAGGTCAATGACTTATTTAGACGTCTAGAAGACAGTTCAGTCACAAATATAAGGTGACAATAACAATGATGTTGTGAAGTTTGCACTATTATATTTATTGCATGTCGGACTATTGGGGTTAGACAATAGGAACGTGATTTAAGATTGTATATTTTTTTTAGTCAACGACCTTAATGCTTTCAATCAATACCTCTAAGGTTCAGTGGTTTGGATTAATACAACAGACTCCATAATGCAAGGCATACATGCCAAATACAAGGAATGTTCTCAAAATTTTCCATTTTACATGTGCCTACCCCATTTGCTTAATTACCCATCAATAGGGTTCCTAATTGCATTCCAAGTAACCATGGTAAAATCCATCTAGTTAGAGTAGTACATATGATCGTAAATACTAACTAGAATTTTTGCCCATTATGCAATATTGGATTTATGAGACGTTGGTAAACCTAGGGGCTTTTGTTCTTCTCCAAGGAGACAATAGGGTTTCCCAAATGCTTAAGTTGATCATTCATCCACATTTTCATTTCCTTCTTTGCCCAATACCAAAGGCCAATGGATAAATCTAATTATTTTCGATTTTCAAAACATTAATGAAAAGTGACCTAAGATACTTCTCTTTTAAATGTGAAACGTCAATGCATATCACTAGATGACAAAACTATTGAAACCCCCTTATCGGACACCCCAATGCTATAAATAAAAACTTAAACTTATTATCTATGTTAGTGTCAATATGTGTTGCTATTCCTCAAGAGATCCTTGTAATGCATTTATTGCATATATTTTGGCATGTCGTTCTTGTGTGTATAGTATGTCAATCTTGTATCTATCCGCCATATCAAAGATAATTTCTTTAAGTTGATATATGCAATCAATCACAAACATTGATTTAAGAATTGTTCCTATTGCCCAAGCACCCATTTGTCTATAATGTGACAATATTTGATCCCTAGACAAGTGTGAGTGTGTCACCTATATACTGTAACACCCAAAAGTCTCTATCCTTATCCTTTATTGCTCGTATCCACCATTTATATTGTTCCACTACACACTTGATCTCCCATCGTTTCTTATCACAGTAAGGTATTCTGAATTGAAAAATTGTCTCTAAAACACGTTTTTCAAATAATATTTTCAATTTTGCTTTAAAATTATAAAAACCCATTACTTTTAAACTCATGTTTGTTCGTATTTTACAATTGCCAATACCTGCGCTCTCACCCATTGAAATGGATTAGAAGTATAAATATTACCTGTATATGCTCCATTATCAATGGGACCATGATGTTTTGTGCTACACTTGATCCCATCATTACAATTAGTGGTTGGATTTCAGGGTCTTGGATCAATAAATCATACATTTCATCCACATCCACAAACCTCACAAATTAATCATTATCGTTATCATCATCATCATCATCATCATTATGATTCACATCACACTTCTAGAAATTATGTGATTGTGCTCAGTCATATATCGGATAATCCTCACTTTCTCCTTCATCAAGCTATTCTTCTTACAAATTGTCTCTTTTTTTTGACATGACTCTCCATAACATAAAGTTGTGTTGATCCTTATTTTCTTTTTGCTACCAACATCACATACTAAATATCATCATCATCTTGAATCTTATATGACCTTTCACTCACTAATGCTTCATTAGGGGTAAATATGTGGGCATGTGATTGACTTCAATCAATTCTGAGACGATAGAAAATTTTCACAACAAATTTTTTGAAATCAACACTTGTATCAATACAAATCACTCTTACAATCCCACCAATAGATCTCATAACATTATTATCTTCTGTAACTCATTGCCTTCCAAACCGAATCATAAACGAAACTTTTTCTATTTTGAACTAAAAATAAACCTAAAACATAAACAAATAAACTTGGGAAAGTATAAATGGCAAATTAAATTTCTTAAACTAAATTGGAAATCAACCTAGGCAAGGCATGCCTGAACACATTTTCTACATAATTTTCCCCTCAAACACATTAGAAACAAGCATTCCACCTAAGCTAATAAATTTTTCCAGTTGAAATAATTAATCTAACCAATTTAATTGACAAAAAACATTTTTTATCAATATAATCTCATTTCTTAGTCAAAATCACATAATTTGTCTACTTTACATTTTTTAGTCTTCAATTGTGAAACAAAAAAAAATGCATAAGATTAGGGAATTGGATCAACACTGACTTGAATTAGAATGAATTTTATGCCAGATCTTTGCAAACCAATAGTTATTTTGTGGTTAAAAGTTGGTTAAGGCTTGTGTTTTCAAGATTGAAGGCAAGGGTAATTGTGGTATTGTGCTAAATTTTGTAGTATAGATGTATAATAAAAAAAAGTTGAGTAAATTTGTATAGATGACACAAAATTCTGATCAAAATTTTAATTTCCCAAAAAAGGGAAAATGACTATTTCCCATCCAAATTTTAGCCCAATTTCAAATCCACACCCACGAGAGATGAAAAACTTAAACTTTTATCTATGACTAAACTTCTGTTAATTTTTTCTGTTAAAGAGAGGGGTAAAATAGTTATTTTACTATTTATATTAAAAGTTATAAAGTTTATTACTTTTCACCCCCAAGGTTTTAGAAACTAACATTTCACCTTTACCTAAAGTTTTTAACATTTTCACCCTCAAATCTAGGGTTTTCATATTTTTCAAAGCTCAGTTGCTTTCCATAACTTTCAAAAACAACAGTTTCACCCCCACTTTTCAACTTCATCTTCTGACATCATCTTCGATATCGTCTCCAGCCTCCTACTTCTCCTAGTGCTACGACGATGGTGTGAAGAAGAGATTTTCGTCTTCTCGTCGCACGGTGCGACGAAGAGACGGAGATCTCTTCGTTGCACAGAGTCTCTTTGTCACACCACCGTGTGAAGCAAAAATCTCTCTTCATCGCACAACCCAGATGATGAAGGACAACGCTTCATTGTCCTTCGTAGCTCGTCACGTCATCTAGATGGAATGATGAAGGATGATGAAGAGTCGTCTTTTGTCTATTCTTCCAGATCTAGATGACACTTTTTCGTCTAGATCTAGGCAACAAAGGTTCGTTCTTCATTGTCCTTTGTAGTCGAAGAACGAAGATCGGTGGAAATATTTGGCCGTTGGTGGTGGCTGGAGAAGGAAGCAAACCTTAGGGGTGAAATCTAAACTTTTTAAACTTTGAGGATGGGTTGAAGTGTTAGTTTTTAAAACCTGGAGGAGGGAAATGATATAAATTTTGAAGTTTTAAATTTTATAGATAAAATAACAATTTTACCCCTATCTCTAACTGAAAATTTAGACGACAGTTTGATCATAGGTAGGAGTTTAAGTTTTTCATCTCCCATAGGTGTGACATTAAGATTGGACTAAAATTTGAGTGAAAAATAGTCCATTTCCCCCCAAAAAATGAGAAGACTGCACACGCCTATACATCATGACACGACCAGGTACACCCACAAAGGTTAAATTAACCGTTCATAGAAATAAAAACGCATGACCATACACTAAATAGTGAGCAGCCGTACTTTTAAGAAAGAATAAAAGAATGATGAGAATTGAGTTTAAGCAGCTACAACCTAGTCAAGAAAGATAGTAAATTAGTAATGGGATTCGGCAGGTAATTAATAATATGATGATTAATTTAACATGATTTTCTGTTTTTTTTTCACTGTTTAATGAAATTGTAAGTTTATTCTATGACTTTGAACAGAGAGGAACCCGAAGGTTTGCTGGGACAGAAGAGGTGATTGAATGCCCAATTGTGCCTGGACAAGCTTTCACATACGCTACAAATTTGTTGTTAATAGAGTGAGTGTCACTAGTCTTTCACCATTATTTTTGGTGTTTTTTTTTTTTTTTTAAATTGTCATGACGAGTAGATTCATGTATTATTGTCCAATCTTTGACATCAAAGTTGAACCTTCAATAAAGCCAATTTTCATGTCGCGCCAGGCTCTTGTCAAATTCACTTAACCTTAAATTAAAATTTAATCTTGTATAAATTTTTCATCAGATGTAATATCGATTAGTTATCCATAGTGTTTATGCATCACGTTGGTCCATGCGTCGAGGACCAATATCTCTGACAAACATTGCACTGCAATTTTCAGGGGTAAGAGATTGAGTCCGTAAAGGCTCGTCAGGACGCAAGAAAGCTCTCTCGTGACTTTCCTTCTACGCCTGAAGAGAGCTTTATTCCAGTGCTAGTTTCTCATTTATAATCTGGTATTCATCTTTAAGTCTTGAACCTGAGGAAGCCTATTAGACGGCCCATCTCCTGCTTCGTCCTTTTTTTTTTTTAACAAAAATCTTTCTAATTCACATTGTACGTAAGAGGTCTACTCACTTAATATTATTTTGGGTCTTAATGAAAAGATCATTCACCAATTTTATTTCTACAGCCTGGAACATATTTATACCACGCTCATTATGGGATGCAAAGAGAAGCTGGTCTATAAGGATCCATTCGGGTAACCCCAGAAAGACCTGAACCACTTGCCTATGATTATGATCGAAGCATCATCCTGAACGAATGGTACCGCGAAAGCACTTATGAACCACTGTCTTCTCCTTCCCAAAATTCCAATGGGTTGGAGAGCCTCAGGAACTTGATTTGTTGCTTGAGCTAACCATGATTAATGAAATTGTTAAGATATTTAAATCTAAAAAAAATATTACCATAATGAAGCACATCAAACTACAGATTTTATTCATAAAAACATTGAGAGCCATTAGCAAAAGACCGTACAAGCAGCAGTACAGTTAGGGCTCGTCACCCTCTCCTGACTCAAGAGTCAACAGTTGACTAACACGCTGACTAAGCAGTAAAACGATATGTCGTCATCACAACATATGGTGATCTTCGATCTCAACCGTTGGTTTCTTATTATCGATCTTGGAAACTGGCGGAGCCATACCACAACCTCCTTCCTGCTCCTCCGTCGCCGAGCATGCACCCTCACCGAAATGATCTCCACCGTCTGATGCTCCAAAGCCACTGGTTCCCATCGCCACATGATCGTACAAGTCTGCCTTATGATGGAGATGCGGGAACGGCAAGAAAACACTGTGGATTATGATCTTCAAGTTTCGTATCACATCAGGAACTCTCACTCTCACGTAGTTAATCCTCAAAGGAGCTGCCGTAACTCCGACACCGTCTCCGGCAGTTGTGATTACCAGGGACTCACCTCTCACCAGAGTCGGCAACGTTGTCCCCACTGGCAACTTCTCGAGCTCACCAACGGTTAAATAATGATTCGGCACGATGTGAAATCGGATATTACTGATATACGTGTAAGATCCAGAGAAAATCGCCACGTCATCAAGAGCGAACACGGTCATGTTGTTGAGCATGACGAGCTCTGCATACTTCACCTTGAAGGCCAGCGAGAGAATGCTGAAGCCGTTGTTGCGGAGGCGGAGCATCGCATCGCGTAACATCCACCGCATGATCGACGGCTGGTTCTGAAACACGTGGTTGTCGTTGATCATCTGGTTCTGATGGTAATGATTATTCTGGAACGAGAGCGACGTCATCCGTTCCACGTCACAGGATAATGGCGAGAGAGGCGAGATGTAGCCTTGGATGCCGTGAACTATCACGAGGCCGTTATTGAAGAGGTCCGGATGAGTGATCTCAACGCCGGACACGAAGAGTTTGGAAACGGTGTCGTTCTGCTGTTTGGTTGAAGTGACCGTGATGCAGCGGCCGGGGGATAGGGTTTCTATTTTGGTTCCGAAGGCGAGTTTGCGGAGATAGTCGGCGGTGAAGAGGCCAGGGATTAGGTGTTCGCGGAGGAGCGAGGGAATGGAGCATGAGATGCACGTGCGGAGTGAGGAATCGGAGGCAGCAAAGAGTGTGGAGGGACCGGACCAAGTAGTGGATGCTGAGGAGGCATCCGCATTGATGGAGAGAGAGGGAGACGCCGTGGCTAGCTCATTGAAGCCAAGGTGAGAGAGGATCGGTGCGAGGAGAGCCGTGTGTGAGAAAAACGATGCCTGGTCGGTAAGGTCTAGTGGAGGCTGTGGCGGTTGCTGAGGTGGTGAATGGGTAGTGGTGGTGGAGGGGAAGAGAAATTCGAGGTCGTTAACGGCGGTGGTTTGGGAGATTGAGAGGAGAGAGAGAGCGACGATGATGTAGAGAGTGGCCATCTGAGAGAAATGAAAACGCTAGCGAGGAGATGGGAGTGAGTGAAAATTTATATGCAGGAGAAGAAGGTGGAGGGCACGAGGAGTGTTGAGCGCGTAAGGAAGGAGAATTTTGAAATGAGGGTTGCGTGGGTTTGTTAGGGGAGTGGTGGAATCTTGATTCTGTTAGTTTTGGCGGGGTGAAACACCAGTTATTCATCTGGGAGGTATGCTTGGTCCAGTCATTTTAAGAGGAAATTTTAATGGAATTTCACTGAGGGATATGTCACTACTTCATTGGCTGCACTAACCGGGTGGAATGACAACAGCTAGTACCCAGTGTAGACAAGACTTTCTTCATCATCACTGCCAATATTCTTTCGACTGAAAAAGGAATTATTTCCCCCTCAAGTTTTATCCAAATTTAGAAGGATACCCATAATAGTTAAAAAATTAAATACCAATTTAAATTAAATCTTGTTAGACTTTTTAATTAGAAACAGAGTTAAAATTGCTGTTTTATCATTAAATTCTAAAAATTTATATTATTTCCCATCTTTATTGTAGAAAATTAATAATTTCTCCTATGAGTAAATTTTAAGAATTTCATTTTTCCTCTTCCATATTTCTAGGTTTCATCTCTTGTGACTTAAGGAATCTGGCTACTAATCTTTTTTGATGAAGGATGACCCTTTGTCATTCATATTAGAAAGATATTTTGTTATCTTTCATTGTCTAGACGATACAATAAAACATTGTCCTTCATCGTCTGGACGACGCGATGAAACATCATCTTTTGTTACGTTTTCCAAATCTAGACAACGACCATCGTCCTTTATAGTAATGGGTGGTAGTCATCTTTCATGGTTGGATCTAAAAACTAAGTGGAAAGCACAGACTATCGATTAGAATGGTGATGGCAAGAGAAGGGAAACAAACCTTAGGGGTGAAATGTTGACTTTTCAAATTTTAAAAATGGGGTGAGGGGGGAATGATATTATTTTTTAGGATTTTCGTGTTTAATAGCAAAATAACAATTTTATCCTTACCTATAATTAAATTTTTTAATAAAAATTAACTTATGAGTAGGTATTTGAATTTTTAAACTTTCATAAATGTGTTTTTAAGATTTGGTTAAAATTTATGTGGGAAATTGCCCTTTGGCCTATAAATAAATTTCCTTATTTCATCTCCTCGTTTAAGTGTCATTCTTATTTTTAATTAATTAGTCGCTAGTCTTTATCATCTTCTTATTATTGGGCTCTTACTCAATTTTAAAAATAATTGACTAGTCAATAAAATATCAAGATTCGTTATTAAGAAAAGATGTGGTTTGATTGATACAACTCATGAAATTTTACTCTCATCGTGGAAAAATTAATTAAAATAGGCAAATATGCTATCATTTATACGTTTTAGACTAACCTTTGTACTTTTTACTATTATAAGTAAACTCATATTTTTATTCTAATAATACCATTTTTTTCACTCCACTTAACTAATCTTCTCTCGCCGTTTTCAATACTCCTCTTTATAACACTTTAACGACAATATATTCTAGTTGTTTTGTTTTTCATTCATCATTATCATATACCAAACAAGTTTCTTTTATATAAATGGCAATTTATATTAAAAAAAACTATGAACCAAATAACTTTTCTTTATATAAAAGTAAAAAACTTTAATGATGATTTTTGATAGAGGTTGATTTTTTTTTTTGTTAAATACTTACATTATTTTTACAGTCAATAGTTTTGGTGTCTAGCTCTAAGAAAAATGGAAATCGTTATATTTTTTGGTAAATTACAAGATTGGCAAGGTCTACATTTGTGGGGTTTGCGCATGCATAGTTTGTGTTTGCATAGTTACCGTTTGCATGGTTTACATTTAGGTGGGTTTGCATTTGCATGGTTTACGTTTGCGTAGTTTTCTGTTTTCTCTCTCTTCGAAGTTTTTGTTTCTGTTTATGGTTGTTTTGTTTCTAGATTACTTAATTAATTAAAATTTTGTGTGTGTAAGAAAAATGGGTAAGCTAATATATTTGCTTGGATATGGTGGATATTGGATTAATGAAGGTGATAACAGTTTAAAATATATTGGTGGAGTTCAGACATTTGTATCAATCAATAAAAAAATAAATTATGATGGATTTGTAAAAGCAGTATATTCTCGTTTGTGCATTAATCAAAGTTATAATATTGTAAAAATTTATATGCAAAATCCAACCACCTACAGTGATGTACCATTTTGTTAAAGGATGATTTTGATATTCAGATTATAATGAGGTTATCTAAGACACATAAAAGGGATTTGTTATTTCTTATAGTGTTTACAAGGCCTACAGAAGTCAGAACCAATATACAATAACAGCAAACGGAACCATAACTAGGAGTTCAATCATTTGAAGCCATGGATGATGAGGTTAACTCTTTGGATAAAATATATGTTGAGACATAACTAGAAAGTATGTTTGAAGGTGATGGTGTTGAGGTTAGGATACCTGATGAAATAGTAAGGCAGTAAGACCTTTTGCGGGGTACACCAAAGAGATGTTATGATATGGGTAATGTTCCAATAGATAATTTTGAATCAAATGAAGAAGAATATGATGGTTATGATGATTATGATGATTGGGGTGATGATATTGGTGATGACGAAGGTGATGATAGAAGTGGTAGTGATAATGGTGGTGATGATAGAAGTGGTAGTGATAATGGTAGTGATGATGATGGTGAAAAAAGAGATTATAACAAGGGTAGTCATGAAGCAGGGTTTTGACCAAATGGGTTAGTTGTGATAATGTGTTGGTTATTTTTATTTTTATTTGTTGTATTATAAACTTGTTAAATATTTAATGGTTATAATACTATATTTTAATATTTTAAAAAAAATTTGGCATAGTCTCTCTTATATTATTTCCATTATTCATTGTATATCTTATTTATGTTTATATTGTATTTAAAAACACATTCCAATAAGTATATTCAATCAACCCAAATTTCGTTTCATAGCATGATAAATTAACATGATAACATAATAAGCAAGAATATAAATATACATTAACCATTAACCATGCAACAATAAAATTAATAAATATACATCGAACATAAAGTACTAAAATAATAATAATACAATGTATATAAACATCGTATATCAATCATTGCATCTGTGAGAAAAAATCTTAGACGCGATCATCTTATGCAATGAACAGAGTCTTTGGGTGCATAGTCAAATGGGCGACCAGTGGCTAAGTAGTCTATCATCATAAGTGTAAAGACTCCACAATTACCTGAGGTTATGCCCTACTGTGGAACATTGATACATAGTGCAAGCATGAACAACTCCATGTTTAGGTCTTCACCCCTAACCTCCTAGTAGTTAGTGGCATTAATGATAGACAAGAGGTGTTGATATCATGCTATCATCTTGATAAACCTATCCATGGAAGTTATGAAGTTAATTAAAGAGTCGTATATAGCCAAAGTTCACACTTTGAGGTCAATTTCACTATACACCTAATGTTGACAATTGTAATTTATAAGAATGTATACCTATAAAAACAATAACCAAAAGTTAGTATAAAATAATCATAATTGAAAATGTGTTAGCATTTGTAAAATGTTGAACATATGTACTATGTCAACTTTCGCCCATGGGATGTATCCTATATCTTTTGCCTGATCTAACACCTGTTGACTTATTCCTTCAATGGGATCTAGTAATAGTCGAGGCCATTGAAATTTTTCTTGGCCAGTCATATCCTAATCCTATAAAATATGTGGTAATCAACCATTGAAGAACGTATCAACACATATCCAATTAGCAACTAGGTACGAATGACACAATATAACTAAGTAATTATCCATATACTGAAAATACAACAAAAACATAGATTATAATTATATTGTTAATAATAACAACATTGTATAAATATAATATATGTTGATAACTTAGTCCTCTCATCTGTTAGCCACTTGTTTTCTATGCAAATCTAATCCCACGAGTCAAGGTTTTTATAAGGGCCATGCAAATAAGTTAATGTTGTGTCATTACTAGTAGCATTATTATACCACTACCCAAAATTGATGTATATTCATTGGTTTCCTTCTCGTGACCGGCGTTGTCTCATAGGATCTATAAACAAGTTGAGTAGTGGCTACCCTTTTTTGATAATTCTGCTCTGTAATGTTTTTCGGGTACTCGATCGCGGTTTTATTGGTGTCTTTACAGGTCCGCACTCAATGGCCACCTCATATGCATCTTGATATCTAACTGTATCATTATCACGTGGACATAAATTATCATCTTGGGCTACCTCAATAATGACCTCAATATCATAAAAAAATTATTATCATTATCATTGTTGCATTTTCAAAATTAAACATATGTTTTTTTTTTTACATTAACCTCATCTCTAAAGGTGGCATAAAACATACATTGCATCTCTATAACCTTTGTTTCAATCAATATCTATCGCTCTTCAAACTATCTAAAACATTATTCTATTGTATCCATGAACCCACGTAGCATTTCCTTAAAATGAACATTTTCAACAATTGATGTGGGCCCAGTATATGTGACATTAAGGGATCTTCTAACGGTCTATCAATCGATGATTGATATATAAACTGATGCTCAGACCAATCAACCGGTGGTGCAATCCATCCAGACATTACTAGACTGTGTACAAGTATGCTTTGATGTGCATGCTAAGGAAATTGGATTGTATCGCCAGACTGAATAGGGCTACGGTCATTATCAGATTTTTCTGTACACCCCATGTAATCCACGACCTCTTTATACCATGCCAATTGCTTCTCCTTGACAGATGAAATCGACACAAAAGTGACAACATCCTAATAAATGTTTCAATAAATGTATCAATTTTTAAAATATAACAAATTTATTGTTTTTTTATATTCAATATAAATTAACGTGCCTAAAAAGTCCCGAATATGATGTTAACAAAATCCTACCCTCACTGCTCAAGTGACTTCCATTTTGACATTGAAGGAATCCTATCTTTGGACTTGCATGTTGCGAAACCCCCCAAATTACTGAGAGCTTCATATATCCATAACTGCATCCTATAAAAAAATATTGTCAGATAATGTACATAAGTAAACCAAAAAAGTAAAAGTAATATAACTCTAATTTAACCTAATATTTATTTCTAAGGTTACCTCAATGCAGTTGTATATCCCATTAATGCATGACTTTGCACTAGAATATTTGGATTGTGTGTTTGATGATCATTCATAACTTCTTCATACTTTTTCTCCACTGCTCAACTTATTGACTCCGCTATCAACTTCCAAACCATAGTCCCCTATGGAAATCTATAAAAAACATCTCAATCATCAACTAACTGCAATATATGTTTTGATACCATTTTTTGATTATTTGCTCCTAATAATCCATAATGTATCAAATACAATACAACTACTTTAACCACATCTTCATCACGGTTTCCCCATGCCTTAGACATTAAAGTTTAACTGAGGGCACCATAAGTCACAGATTTGGCACTTGGAAATGATGAGATTAATGTTAAGACAAGATGTCATGATGCTCATGATTTTAAAGTTACGATCAATATTTGTAGTCATAAATATATGATGAAACATATAAGGGCAAAATTAACTTTAGAACAGAAGATATTGTTTAGACAAATATGTTTTGGACATTTTTTAAATATTGAGGTGAATAGATATAGTTTGACCTTACTATATAGTGTATTATTTCAAAAAGTGAATAATGAGTTGGGAGAGGTGTTTTAGTTTAGAAAATGTTCAGAACATCTATTTTTTTGGAACAACATGAACGCTCAGATTTGAAACTTAGGTTGTGTAAAGCTATTAAAAATGACTTGAAAAATGTGCTTATTCACGAAAATGCCATTTTGTTTATGCTGGTTTTATTGTTCTGAAATTAATAAATACGTGAAATGAAGTACTAATTTTTAAAAGGAAAATTAAATTAAATGGCCATTTTATTTTTTTATTAAGTAAAATTACCTATTTTTCTTATTTTTAAGTAAAAATATTCTTTTTTCCTATTTTTAAGTAAAAATGTCTTAGATTCTTTTAAAATATCAAAATTACCCTTCACCACATCTATATAAACCTTCTCACTCTCACTTTTATTAAATACATCTTTCATATCACTTAAACATTCACTTTCACTCTCATTTTTACTTAATATCAATTTTTACGGGTTCGTTCGGAATGAAAAAGTTCATATTTTTAATTTGAGTTGAAAAAATGAATTCGTAAAAAAAAAAGGATTTATACGAATTTTAACTCAAAATTTAATTTTATTTGTTAAATCTAGTATATATGTCATGTAAAGAGGGTATTTGAATATTAGATAATAATTTAGGGGTTAAATAAAATGTTAGAAAAATATGGTGGGTATTTTGATATTACACAATTTATAAAAGATTTAAATAACATATTAAGAATAGATAAGTATATTTTGAAATAAGACAACATATAAGGGTGTTAAATGAAGTTTGGATAATTATGGGGGCTAAAAAAATATTAAAAAATATGAGAGGTATTTTGATATTAAACATTGTAAGAACATTTAAATGAAATGTTAGGGATAGATAAATGCATTTTGATATAAGACAACATACAAGGATGTTAAATGAAATGTTAGATAATTATAGGGGTAAAATAAAATTTTACCAAAATATGGGGGTATTATGATATTACATAATATATAAAGTATTTAAATAACATATTAAGAATAGATAGATGTATTTTGATAGAAGACAACATACAAAGGTATTAAATGAAAGCTTAGATAAGGGCTAAATGAAATGTTACAAAAATATGAAGGCATATTGATATTACACAATAGACGAAGGATTTCAATAATATGTTAAGAATAGATAAATGCATTTTGATACAAGACAACATATACGAATGTTAAATGAAATGTTAGAAAAATATGAGATTATTTTGATATTAAATATTGTAAAACGGTTTTAAATGATATGTTAAGAATAGATAGATGCATTTTGATATAAAACAACATACAAAAGTGTAAAATTAAAGGTTAGATAATTATGGAGGTAAGTGAAATGTTTAAAAGATATTGGGGGTATTTTGATATTAAACATTGTAAGAATGTTTTAAATGAAATATTAAAAATAAATAAATATATTTTGATATAAGACAATAAACAAAGGTGTTAAATAAAATGTTAGATTATTATAGGGGTTAAATGAAATATTATAAAAATATGGAGATATTTTGATATTAATCATTATAAGATTGTTTCATATAGGTATTGTAGACTTTTTCTTATAAATAATTAATTTTTTCAAAAATTTGTCATTGTAAGATTAATAATTAACATGACTGATTATGTCTCGGTTCATTGCCAAGAAGAATGAATTCAAAGTGATGACAACACAATGAAATATGTTGGAGGATTTAAACAATTAATTACAATTCCCTCTAGAACAACATTAAAGAGATTTATTGAGCTTTTGAAAGAGTCTTGTGATCTTGATCTAATGAAAAACTACCTTCAACTATCTATGAAGCCAAGAAAAATTGAGTTTGATTGTCCCATACAGATCCAAAATGATGAAAATGTCCAAAGTCTTATTAATATGTCTCAATACTTATAGGAATGTATTCTTGTTTTTGTTATATGTACCCTGATTGAAGGATAAGAAAAAGAAGAAGAAGAAGTACAAGAAGAAATTTGTGGACTGAAAAAAAAAATATGATTTGGAAAACTTGATTGATTTCAGTAATGACGTATTATATATTGCAAACTCATAGGCTCATAGAGAGAAAGATAGGGTTCTCGACTAGAGTGACTTTGATAAAAATAACTTAACTGATATTCCTTTTGAAGAGGCAGAGCTCGAGCATAAGCTAGTTGTTACCAAGGGTATAAAAAGTTTATAGCTTAAAGATCCTATTTTGGGTGACGAAAATTATTCTGAGTCATTTTTTTGACAATGTCTCCACTGATCCATTTAGGTGGCTTCCTGATTTTCCACTACAGTCATTAACATCATTAGGTGGTACCAGATCGATTTGAAAAGAGAATACTATAAAGCTTGGTGATATTTTTCATAACAAAAAACAATTGAAAGATGTTGTGAAGTAATTCGCCCTACTAAAAGGATTTTAATACAAGGTAAAGAAGTCTAATACGAGGCGATAGAATATTAAGTATGACGCTGAAAACTGTCAGTGGTATATATTTGTAACCAAATCTAAAGTCGGTTAAGTCTTTCAAATCAGTAAAATGAATTCAACCTACACATGTTAAGTTGATCAAATAATGTCACATCATCGATAAGTTGGGGCCCAAGCTTTAGGTCAATTAATGAGGTCAAAGTTTATGTTGATTGATCAAATTTATTGGCCTAAAAAAATAATTGTGGACATTATCGACCGATATAAAATTGACATTTCATATTCACAGGCTTGACGTGCAAGAAATTGGGTTTTAAATTTTCTAAGGGGCTCACTAGAAGAATCATTTATGCTCTTATCAAATTATTGTTATAATTTACAATGTACTAATCTGGGAACCATTACCGTTATTGAAACAAACAATAACCATCAATTTAAGTATTTTTTCATGGCATTAGGATGTTTTGTTCACGCATTTAGAAAATATCTTCAACCTATTATTTGTATTGACTCTGTTTTCCTTAAAGGCCGATATGTAGGTCATTTATTCTTTACAGTAGGCTTTGATAATAATAACCTATATCCCATTGGTTTTGGTGTTGGTAAAAAAAAAGATCACGATACATGGTGTTGGTTTTTCAAGAAGATTAAAGAATGTATGCATGACATCCTCAAGTTTGTGATAATCTCATATCAATATCATGCTATATACTCTGCAATGACTAAAATCTTTCCAAATGTCTAATATAGATGTTGTTGTCATCACCTTCTGTCTAACATGCAGGCAAAATACAAACGAGACTCAAAGGTATTATGTTTAAATATGTATAAATTTTTATTCTGTTTAACATTTTAAAATTTTGATCATAAAGTTCTCATATTATTTATTACCTTGAAGGTTGCAGGTGTATATTGGAAAACCATAAAATCATATACAAAAGTAGATTTTAAGGCTATGATGCAATGACCCTTAAGCTAGGGCTTATCTACCTAAGGTCGAATTTGAGCGATGGAGCAAAACACATTTTCTAAGGCATCAGTACAACATAATGATAACTAATATTGTGGAGTCATTTAATACCTTTATCAAACATGCACAGGGTCTACCTATCACGATGCTTGCCGAGTTCATTCGTGGCTCCTTGCAGCGATGGTTTTATGAAAGGAGAAACCATGTAAGTACGTATACAATTGTTAATAATTATGTATTTGAGCATGTATTTCTTTCCTTGTGTTTGTTATTAACAGATGTGTTGTTAATATTTTTTCAAATTATAAATGAATGCCCCAATTTTGTCACCCTTCAGACAAAGGAGAAGATCAGCTGTTGTGTGTCAAATTTTGTGCGCTTAGAAGTTCAACCAATTACACCTCTTTAATATTAGGTTGTTGGTTTTGGTGGATACATAGACATTGTGGATTTCAATAAAATGTCTTGTATGTGCAGAAAGTTTCAGCTTTCACATATTCTGTGCAGGCATGCCATTACTATTGCAAGACACATGAGGGTCACAAATGTCAATGCATGGATTCATTAATTCTTTTGCATCAAGTTCTACTGTGCAATATATGAAGAACCTATCAATCATTTTACAAACCAATCAGAATGATTGCATGCACTAGAAAAAAGAGTTATCCTACCCCTAGTTCTTGATAATCGTCAACTAGATCGCCCTTTTAATAGAAATCGATGTCCTTCACAAGGGGAAAATGTTACACCTAGGATTTGTAGTCGTTGTAAGGAACTAGGGCATGTCCGAACCCAATATAAAAGCCTAGCACTTGTCCCGAGCTCCATCCTACAAGGTTCATCCAAAAAAGGTAAAGGATAAAGATCTTCATAGGCTTCTGTTTAGTTTTATTAATTATATGATTCATGATTGTTGCTCAAATGATATGTAATCGATATACTTAGATTATTGTTTCAAGTGAGTAATTGTATTTATATGTGATATAATAAATTTAGTGTGAATAATTTCTTCATTTCATATTCGTTAGAATGAGCATTATTCTTACAATTATTAGAATTAAGTTTTCCTGATTTGATTAATGTATGTTTTACTTGTATATGAAGTTGAACTTATAAAAATCAACAAATTATGTCAAATTGATCTTGAACTATATTAAATAAACAATAATGATATTAATGTTGAAAATGTTTGTGAGTATTTCACTAATACTATAATTTAAAGTTAATAACATCACTTTAATCTCATATGATTATTTCCGTGATAAAATTATTTAAAAAATAAAATCAAATACATATCCATATATAATGAT
The DNA here is from genome assembly GCF_011075055.1 of Mangifera indica. Classification (NCBI taxonomy): domain Eukaryota; kingdom Viridiplantae; phylum Streptophyta; class Magnoliopsida; order Sapindales; family Anacardiaceae; genus Mangifera; species Mangifera indica. The sequence goes on from NC_058137.1 coordinate 9,402,114, forward strand.
ATAGAAAATGTATATCATATACATAAACACATACAATAAATATATACATAACAACCTTCGCATCGAATAAATAAACAATTATCGAATTAGATATACATCTGTGATCTACTTGAGACAGTGGAAATACAACTGTGATGCTAAACACCGATGTATAAAAGTGGACAACTCTCAAGGAAAATTCACACTCTGTGACAATGTCAAACACTCAATAAAGCGTAACATAAACACGCCATAGTCACCGGAGTCTTTGCCTCGCTAGGGGATACCCTTTGCTTGATGTAACATTAAGGGATTATGTTATGGTGTACTCCCAGAAGCTGTCCAAAAATTCATCGTCTCTAATAATACCAATATTAATGTCATGTACGGTTGTATCCGCCATTTGAGGCACCTTATATTCTCTGAATATGATACCTCGAAGTCATATACCGTAATCGATTAATCATAAAAATCTATAACGTTGACTACCTAATGTGCACAATCGAAGTTTATAGGGATGAAAACCTAGAAACAGTGAGAAATTAGAATGGATACACGTGTAGATTATAAATTAATTCAATGGAAATTATAATAGAAATACTATTATACTATAGCGATCCCTCATAGTTTGTAAAACAATTCTGGGGTATAATTTGTCTCAACCATCTTCGTGAAGAGCTTAGGAAATCGATACTCCCCTGTCGGTGTGGTTTGCCAACTCTCGAAGGCCATCTTGCTATGTCCTACGAAGAAGGTATGGATAGTCATCCAACGCTGTGAAACGATCGTATGGTGATCATCCTAGTATAGACGTAATATGGCCAAAAAATAATCGACATGCTGAAATGATATAAAAAACTTGAATTGTGTTAGTTATTGACGAATATATACAACTTTTAATCAAATTATATAGTACACATAACTTACATCGTCGGTCACCCACTCACACAACTCCATCACAATCAACCAAAAACTATTTTTCGATGTTAATCGGATAAAGTAAACATCATGCTCTTTGGATGTTGTAGCTCTAACGTACCATGATAGGAAAGATTCCTCATGCTCTGTAGCAGAGGATGGAATGGTTCAGAGTTGTCATTTTGCCTTCGCTTTGATTGGATTTGTATATGAGGTGCGAACGAGTGAACCCTTTCAGATGATTTGATCATGTGCAATATGAACCAACTGTAAGTATATACAACTGTTAATTCATTATTTCATCTTAAGTAAAAATTACAAATTAATCGATTAATGTTACATTATCCATGTATGCCGAAGGAGGTTTGACTGGAGAGTCATCTATCATAGTCAAGTCAACCATGCATACCCCTTAACGAACTACAAAATGATAATTTTAAAATTATCAGTGATAAGTATATATTAGTATTTATATATTAATTATAATAGATATACCTCAACCTAGTTTGCATCAGAAAAATCTTCCTGTAAGTCTTCCCCTTGTGAACTAATATCCATTGTCCTTTTGCTCGAGCTAGGGATATCAACAAGTACCCATAACCGCTAATCCCAAAAAAATAAAAAAACATTTTTAAATAAACATAATAATTGAAAAGACAAATTGATCAAAGATATTTCATCAAACAATACACTACCTCAACGATCGAGGAAGGTGTACAAGGAGAACTCTCGATCGATAATGCCTTAAGGCCAGTACCCTATACGAATAAAAAAAACAAAATGATAAATGATATTTCATATAAAATATAATAACTACAATAATTTTCATCCCTCGGAGGGCTCTAAATCAATCGGAGGTCCAATCGAAACACCTTTATGAGTAGGACCCTATACGAATATATAAAAGGAATTAATCAATGACAATTAATTAAAAAATATAGTGACAACGATAAATGACATACTTCAGGTCAGAAAGTTGATGTAATAGAAGGATCAACCTATATCCCCTCATAGCGACTACCCTAAGGTAATAGTAATAATAACATAATCAATGACATTTCATATAAAACATAATAACAACATTTAACATTAAATATTTCTAGAAAATTAAATGCAGATCTCATGTGGTTGATAGAATGGTATTGATCTGTAAATGGGGGAGGTCGTCCTAAAACTGTCATGCATACCCTGTACAAAGTTAATATAGATGTTAGAATAATAACGGAATACAATTTTTATAAGGAATAAATAAGATACGGTTTTATAACCTGATTGACTAGAGCTGGACTTATACATGTGACAATTTCCTCCAAACAGGTTAGACAATTCTCTTATAGAGTCATCTGAGAAGACACATCGTCGTGTAATTGAGTCATCTGTGAAAACACCTCATCGTAGAAATAGAAAACCTCACGTAAAATTATAGTGCCCCAATGCACCAATGCAACATCTACTGTGGACCGAGTGGGTGATGCAGACGAGGAACACTCTTATGTGTCAGGATGAGTATCAGGTCCTCAACCCAAAGAAGGTTTGCGGCCTCAGTGGCTAAAGTTTAAACTAGAAGGGGCCATGAAGGCTGCTCTATAACAGAAAACTGATAGACTCCTCAATTATCCCAAGAGTACTGACTGGTATATCTGAAAGTGGCATAACTGGAGAAATCCCATCTCCCATCGAAGGAGGCATCAAATATGATGAGAAGGAATATGGATCTGACATACCGGTGTATTCATAAATGTCTACATACCATGGTCTAACCTCTCCAATCAATGACAAACGAAGCAAAAATGTGACATCATCTTATTCATTAAATTATTTTGAATTATATAAATGCAATATCCAATGAATCAATTAACTCAATGATTAATGATTACATACTTGATCACCGGTGAAAATAGTGCATATATGACTCCAAGTAGGAATATCCTAAGTACGCCACCTAAACATCCATAGAGACACATGGATATCAATCATATCAACCCAATCATACAGGGTGTTCAACGTCTCATATATCCAATATTACAATATAAACATTAATGATTAAAATAAGTCAATTCATATTTTTGTCGATTAATATATATAATCAATAAATATAAACTTATGTGAAATGCAAAAGGAAAACTCTATCACTCACTTATGACATTGACTATTATGTCATTTGCCACACGATAACGTCTTAGGGATAGGAATTAAACTCATCCAGATTATCAACTAACTATAAGTATTCGACAGATACTTTCTTTCGTCGATCATTCTCTAATAACACCATATGAAGACAGTATAGTAAGACCATCTTGATGGCGTCAATATCGTCATCCCCTCGTGGCTTAGCTAAAAAAACACATTCAATGTTGTGGTATTGCACTTTTAGATAGTCCCAAAAGTAGGTATCTCTAATCCTATCTTTGGATGAACGGAGAATATATGATAAAAAAGTAGTAAGTTAGCTAAATAATGACCTTGTCATCAAGGAAAACTCGAATGGGCTGAATCTCATGTCAACCCGTTAACCCTAAACCATAACTCATCTCTGACGGAGGGTCAATGTAGCTGTTGCAAGAGAAATACATGCACCAACACTTTAAAAAATTTGATATCGATAACCGAAATAGATGCCTAAAACATGTCCTCTCAAACAGTCAAAGTTGATTCGAGGTTAGTGTTGACCTAATCTTGGACATGACGGTACGTTGTACACGACATATAACCTTTACCCGAAAGTGTCTTGACTCATCGAGGATTCGTAGCTCGCCTTCGACACGTTTCCTTTTATGAGAAGTATCTTGCAAAAAATTATGAACATTGGTAAGAATTTCATAAAAATAAATCCCTAAACAAATATGGAAATGAAAAATTAAAAAACATAGAAAGATAAAAAATAGAAGAACAATCAAAGCAGAAATGAAATTTGAAATCTACATATTGAAATACCCTAGAATGTCAATAATTAAGAAATTATTCAAAAATCTGAAAAATACAAGTCGATCTATCCTAAAATGGCAAAAATAAAAAAAAAACTAAAATTCGAATTTTATATGTTAAAATATCCTATAGTGTAAATAATCGAAAAATCATTCAGAAATCTAAAAATACGAGTCTATATATCCTAAAATATTAAAATTTGAAAAAATAGAACTGAAATTTGAATTCTATATGTTGAAATACCCTATAATGTCAACAATTTAAAAATCATTCAGAAACCTGAAAATACGAGTCAATATATCCTAAAATTACAAAATTCGAAAAAACAGAACTGAAATTCGAATTTTATACGTTAAAATACCCTAGAATGTCAACAATGAGTAAATATTGTTGATGTTTGGTGTAGCCTAGTAGAGTTTGCCTTGGTAACATGGCTAATTTTTGGTGATATTATGGATGTGTCATCATATATACACATTTCAAGGGTCCCTCGATTAAGGCGGTAATACTTTTAGAGGGCCGCATTGATTAGTTATACTAATATGAAAAGTGACTATTGAGGCATGTTGCTGGGGTGATGATGATGAGGATGCAATAAAGTTGTTCGTCCTGTATTTTGCACTTAATGGGTTGATGGAGGTAGACAATAACATGGTCATCCAAGATCAGTTCATACATTTAGCGGACAACCTTGACACCTTCAGTAGGCACCCGTGAGGGCCTATTGTGTGGAATGTAATGACCGAATTGATATGGTGGGCAATACACACGAGATACAAGTACATGATGAACAATTATCTATCTTTCACTGTCATACCCCCATAAATTATCTGATAATGGGGTATGCAATAGGCTTCTAGGTAATCATGTTATTTATTTATTAATGATTTTTTTTATCACATGATCATATTTGTTAACTTGAATGGTTGGTGAAAATGTAGTTTCAATTTACGAGACATTAGGCAACCTTAGGGATTTTGTTCAAAACATCAGAGTTGATCAAACGCTCAGAGGCTAAAATGAAAGACCGTAAGTATCCCTTTGTGGGAACAGGAACCAATGATTATAAGGGTTTCTCCTGCAAGGACTAATTTCAAATACTTTATAGTTGTTTGTATCAATAATTTTAATTTTCTAACCTAATTTGCTTTAATTTTCTTAACAGGGTGTTATCTCTTTTATGTGACTTCTTACACCATTAGAGAGAGAAGTAGAGTGGTTTATTAGGGTGGTGTCATACATGTGTGAGAAGGGGGATTATGAGATTGGACAAGATGATGATGTTGTACCTAGCCACCAGTTCCCAATAGTCTCTCAGAGGTTACCTTATCTCTTGCCCATGGGGTTAGCTTGTAGTTTCCCACGGTGTCCTTAAACATGGGAACCTCAACCTATCCACATAGTTGGGGTGCCACTTACTCACCCATATTGCCGATGAGCCCACAGTTACCTAACGTTTCCTCTAACATTCATGCTTTACTAGCATAACAATTTACTAGCCCACAATTGCGTAACATTTCCCCCTACATGCAAGCGTCATCCATACAACAAGTTTCTAGCCTGCAATACCCTAGTTTTACCCAACATGACATTCATTTGTCAGGCCATCTACAAGTTATATGTCTATAGAGTGCCTGTAATAGTTGCTAGCAAGCCTTGATAATGCAAAATCATATGGACAAAATATTGTTGACAATTACCAAGCAAATCAATCTGATATGAATAGAGTTAGATAAAAACATGTATTGCATGGACATGCACATGAAAGCCATCAAGGCATTGTATAAATCAATCCTCATAAAAGACCAGGTTCATTTGACATGTTATATTAGCTTTGTAACTAATATTCAATGTTCACTTGAAATGACACATATTATACCTATGTAGGAGGAGAACCCCTCTGAAGATGAATGTTAAGAGGAGTTAACAAGCAATGAAGAATACCTTCATAAGAAGGCAACAAGTAAAGATGACCCGCCCCAAGGACTTACCTTTATTATAAAGACATTGTTCGACCAAGTTGTCAAGAAAGGGAAGCATAAAATAAATCCCTTCACAAACCCCACAAAACCACGAAGGTGATTCAACAACGTTAATAAATTTGGTTGATACGTCTTATTACAAAGATTTTCATGATTGGTACAACACAACAAGTAACAATGACTTCAAAAAAGTATTTCAGCTTAGTCAAATGAGAAGATATGGCTTTTGGCATAAATTGATAGACCTAGTTGGCTTATTGACAAACAAGGAAAATTTTTTCTTCAAATTCTATACCATCTAACATAAAATAATTGTTTACTATAAATTGACATGTTTTATTTTCTAACATATCACACCGATAGTTGTTTATATATCTTGTGACATGCATACAAGAATCAAAACTAGGCGACTTTCTTTACATTTCTAAAAGGGTCGATAACCTATTCTTTTGCCCATGGAGTGTGATAATTTATTATAATGTTATGTGTACCAAGTGTATTTTCCCATAAACTTAGAGAATAAGCATTAGGTTTATGGTGAGCTTAATTTGCATGAATAGGTGATGACAATGTATGACTCTATGAATTACACAAAAGATGCTATGAAATTTAATATGTATGCAACCATATAAGACATTGTCGTATATGAGGAAGGCAAGTAGTTATTAGGACAAATTGGGTCATACTTCACAGATTGATAAGTTGGTCATCACACATCATAAAATCGATGTCCTTAAGTAGAAGTTTGGTTCGACAAATTGCAGTGTCTTTATGTTTCATGATTGGTATGCATGTTTTGTAACTTGCATTTTTTGGTGCTTAAAGGAAACAAATGTCATAATTGGCATACATATTTTTTTATGATAAGATTTAAGTAATATCAATTTAAGTTACAATAATATACATGTTTATGTCTCATATAATCTTACACATTTAATTGCAATTCAAAATACTCTTATAAATGAGATTTATTTATACTTAGGCATGCAATTGATATTCATGAATATTTTTAACGACATACACCTACTTAACATATATAAATACATGGGATTTATACTTAGGCATGCAATTGAAATTCATGAATATTTTCAACAACATACATGAAACAATATAAATAAATATATGAGATTTATATGTCAGCTGAAGGTTATCCCTTGCTTCGATTGGAAACTCAAGAGGAAGATGCCACGGTTATAGGGGCTAGACTTAGACATGCATTTCTACAATGACTAGGTTCATGGCATCTACTGTAGATGCGTTCTTGAACTTCCTCACCCTATGAGGCTCTTTTGTGGTAGCTGGACGGTTGATCGATCGTCGTTGTTACATTGGCAACGAGTGAATTTCAGATAGATTATTAAGATAAACCCATATGGACTAATCACTAATTACATTCACATCTTTGTTGTACATTGCCCATAAATATTCAATGAAGTAATACCTGCTCACTTATTTATAACAGTCTGACATGTTATTGAATCGCATAACTATAATGACATGTGTACAAAGAATACTAGACAGTTGAATTTTTCTACAAAAACATGAGTTTTCCATGAGATTAATATTGTAAGACTTTTGTTGCATGTCATGGACTTTGTATCAATAGACATTGATTAGTTTGATAATCATGTTTGTTGATTTATGAATATGTCTAGTAATCTTGTTTTTGGCCCATGGTGTTAACAGGTAAGTACACGCAACTGGAAAGAAAAAGAAACCCACCATCAATAAATAGTAATTAATGAATAAGAAATCATATAACGTAATTTTTTTCATTTAATATTTAATTCACCTACCAAATTTCTTCTATTATAAAATTATTGTTATCTTGTGTTGTGAATAAACTCTACAAAGATGGTGATTGACAAACCATGAGTTGTCCTTGCCGAAGTGTTAAATGATTTAGTAATATTAATAGTCATAATATTGTATTGCAACACATTGAAATAAGCTCTCCCTTATTTATCATATCCAATGCCAACCAACTATGTCGCTACATCAGGATTTATACGATAAATATATCTCATAACATTATCAAAATTATATAGACAATATGCCTTTGCAACCCTTCAAAATATTCTTTCAATTGATTGCATTTTTTTTGCATTGAGCACTCATGTTACCTTTAATGTGATGGTTGCAATAACCATGATAGACATTGGGTAAGATGTTTGACACTGACGCAATTATTGCGAGGTATCGATCTAAAATAATCACCAAGTTTAGGATGTCATCAATGCATATATGTAATTATCTATGGAATGATGTCTACGACTTCATGGCCTCCTTTCCCCTAATGTCGAATATCAATAGATAAATCTAGTTATTGTCATCTTTTCCAATAACAATAAATACTCTCTCAATGTACCTCCCTTTCAAATGTGCAACATTGATATAAATCACCAAATGACAAAATTGTTGAAATGTTTGTACTGAATACCTTAATGTTATGAAAACAAAACTAAAACCGATTACCTTCATTGTACCAATATAAGTTATTGTGTCAGGGTTGCATAATATGAGATTATGATAATAACACTCCAGTAATAGCATGAAAGAATCATATAGTGAGCCTCTTAATATATTTGATGCCCATGTCTTTGCCTACCATGTGTTTTGTGTATGATATGTCAATCTTGTATCTATCTGTCATATCAACGATGATTTCTTTCAGTTGATAGATGTAGTCAACCATAGGCATTGATGTAAAGATCCTTCTTAACTCCCGAGCATCAATTTATCTATAATACGATAATATTTGATCTCTAGGACATGTGTGTATTTCATCCAAATGATGTATGGTTGATAAATGTAGTCAACCATAGACATTGATGTAAGGATCCTCCTTAACACTCAAGCATCAACTTATCTATAATATAGTAATATTTGATCTCTGGGAAACGTGCTTATTTCCTCCAAATGACGTAATAACCAAAATTTAGTGCCATCTTTCTTTATTACTCGTGCCCACAATTTACGATGCTTCTTGTTTCTACATCTAATCTCCTACCATATTGTTGTTAACCAAGCAACTTTGTATTAAAAACCATGTTTTAAAGCAAACTTTGCAAATAGATCTTGCAATGTTTCCTTGCTATTATTGTAGCCCATTAATTCGATCCTCGCATCATGTCGTCTTTTAACATTGCCAATAATCTCGTTTTTAACATCGATAGCTACCAACAAAACCCATTGAAATGGATTAAGGACATCTATTTTTACCAGGATGCTCCATTATCAACCTAACATGATGTGTCATGCTATACTTGCACCTGTCATTATAAAAATTACTTGGACTTTTCACAATGTCTTCTCTTCTATCTAACTTAGGCTTCTTGACAAGTGTATCATACATCTCATTAACTTTCATAAACCTATCAAAATCTTCCTCAAAATCCTCACTTTCATTATAATCATCATTATCATCATCATCACGATTACCCAATTCTTCATCCTTTAAGACACTATGTGGTTGTGCCCAATCATATGTTGGATTATTTTGCAATTATTCATCATTAACTTGCTTTTTATTGAGATTGTCTCTTTCTTCAATTTGACTCTCTATAATATAAAGACATGTCGATTCTTATTTTCCTACTGCCATAATTAACAATTCAACATCCTCATCATCTTGGAGCTCATATGGGTTTCCAAGTATGACCAAATCATTGTCCATATATATACAAACATTTGATCGCCTTTGATTGATTCTCAGATAATAGTATATTTTCTCAACCAATCATTTAAAATAAGCTCTTGTATAAACTATTATCATTCTTTTGTCCTCACTAACATATCTCATAATACCATTATCTCTGGTAACTCAATGCCCTCTAAACTTAGTTATAAATACAACTTTAGCCATTTTGAAATGAAAATAATACTTGCAATACAACACAAGTAAAAATATAATATAATAAAAATAAATATTTATATAATAATATTCAGAAATAAATTCATACAAATTTTGCTGGTCGACCAACTAATCCAACCAAGCCCAAAACCTAGAACACAATAGTTAGGTTTTCAAACAACATAATATCACAGAAACATTTTCTTTCTACTTGATCTATTGAACTTTTTCGATTATTTAGTTGATACTTTGTCTAATTTAACTTTAAAACAACAACTTTTATTAAGTACTCATGAAGTATTATATAAACATACTCTCTAAGAAAATAAATAACTTTAAAAAGATGTAGATCTAAACTTACTTAGATCTTTATATCTTTGCTTTTGTTTTTGTTTTTGTTTTTTTTGGCTAAAAATTTGCTACAATAGACCACATTGTTGGCTTACTTTTCTCTATTTAAAGACAAAGTCAAACTAAAAGATGGGTATATATGTATAGTAGAAAAAAAATAAGTGACTAGATTTGTATATGGAAGAAAAAAGTTGGCTAAAATAATTAGTATCCCAACATATTGGGTTATAAATTTATTTCCTCCTCAAGGTATAATCGAACTATGTATGCATCCAAAAGTTTTGGATAATAACAAATACACTCAAACATTTATTAATTTACTCTTGAAGTTACTGAAATATAAAATAGAAAAAATTTAATTTATTAAAAAAATATTAAACATTTTTCTTATAGGTGAATTTGATTCGACAAGCTCGAGTTTGAATCGTTGTTTGTTTAGATTAAACTAAAGCTCGTATCATTGACAAATTTTTTCAGTGATTTTTCTAAATTAAAACAATTTTTCTTTTTTTTTTTATAAGTCAAATAAGTCAAGTTCGATTTCGAATTGGTCATTTTGTATTTTAACCAAACTTGATTTTGATCTAATCATTCTAATTGTAGCTTGACTTGAATTCATCTCACTTTCTTTGGTATATTTTTTACTACTGAAAATCACTTTGTACTTTCCTCAAATGTAGAGGGGGAATTTGTCCCATGGCTACACCATAATTGCCCTGGAGGTTACTGTGAGTCGGCCTAGATATGATTCAAGTCAGTTTGGTCTCGAAAGTCAATTTGGCTCAATTTAACTTGACTCAAATTCGTTTGATTAAAACTCGACTGAATTTGAGCCAAAAGATTTAACTCGCTTTTTAATTAGAGTTGAATTGACCTAAAGGTTGTTTGGTTTAGTTTAACTAGAATTCAGCTTAATTGAAGAATGTCCTAGTATAGTTTCTTGTGTAGATACTCTTACGCTAGTTGTAAGGGACTCAATTGTCACTTCAAATTTGTTTTTCATATTTTCATATTCTCTATATTTCATTTTTATTTTACCATCCTCTAAACAGGGAGGTCATTTTTAAAATGTTTCAATTAAATGTAAAGATAGGACAATCTTTAATTTTTAATACGGTCTAAGAATAAACTGAGTTGGTTTGGTTTTGAAAGTTGATTCAGTTCGATTTAACTTAACTCAAATTTATTTGATTAAAATTTAAATCAAACTCGAATCGAAAAATTTAATTTATTTTTTAATATGAGTAGAATTAAAGCTAAGGGGTGTTCAGATTCAGTTTGATCCAAATCCACCCCTTTGTGAGATTCAAACAAAGAATTTAAACCTGAAGATTTTAAAAGATGCTGCGATTTAAACGTGGGCTGTTCGAATTGTCGAGATGTAGGACTCTTCATCCAACGGTCCCTATGGAATAGAGTAATTAAGGGTGCCGCACCCATGAACTGGGCCTTGATGATCGTGTGGTTTAAAAATTTGCTGCTTGACTGAACGGACTAATCCGGCTGAGAACCCTAGAATTCAGTCCATATCTATAGTAACCCTACCCGACCAAGTTTGAATTTTTGCTTCCTCTTGAAATCTCTCTTTTTTTTTTTTTCTTAATAATAAAATTATCAACTAATCAAATTTATTTTAAGAATCAAGTTTTTTTTCTAATAGCCAAATTTGGGTATATCCTTGCGTTAGAGATATAGATCGAAATAAAAGTAAAATTATTTCTAAATTGAATATAAGTTTTAATTTGTTGACCTTAAATTAGAGTTTGAATTTGAGTCCATAAACGTGCATAAATAATAAATGTTAGTAAATTGATATAATATTATATAATTGATGATCTAATCATTTATATTATCTTTAGTTCAAATTATCCAAGTATATAATAACAGATTAATTTATTTATATATGTTAATATTTACTATTTGTATATATATTTGAGGTTTGATTCAAATTTAGTTTGAACCCATAATTGCTAATTTAAACTTAAGATTGTTTGACTTAGTTGGAAATATTATAAAGATCGCCGATAGATGATGGGATGAGAATGTTATTGGCAAAATAAATATTGTCATTAATAGGATTAATAATATTGTTTACAGAATAAATGATGTTATCAAAAGAGGATTCAAGCCAAACCTATGTTGGGCTATCATACTGAAACTTTAACTCAAATCAAATCAAACACTATTAAACTATTGAACTAAAACTCTAACTCAAATTCAAACATCATAAAGCTTGACTAGTTCAATTTTAATATAACCCTACATAAAGTATTATTGTAGCAAAATTCACCCACATAAGCCAAGATGCCAACAACCTCAATTCATCAAATTCGAATTGATTTCAAATTAACTCTTTTAAATTTAAATCTATTTTGAACTGAATTTTGTTGAAACTCAATTTAAATTGATTCCAACTTTACCCAATAGTGCATGTGCCAATTGCAAGGAACACGCGAAGAGGGAGTGAATAATATCTGTCTTTCCAATATAATATAACCTTTGATAGTGGGCCTTTATTTCAAATGGACTGTAAGAGAAATTGCCAAAATTTTTAATCGGGTTCGGTTGGCCTTACGTGGTTCACAGAGTTTTAAGAGTTGAGAGAGTCGGAGCCCTTCCATCAAGTAGACTGGACAAGCCTTTTTAAAAAACCTGAACCACAGAGAGAGCAGAAGAAAAATTGAGGGGTACAAGGACATTGTTCAGTAACAGAAGTTTCATTAATAAAGGCAAATACAAATGATAAAGCTTCACATGCACTTGACTCAAAGACATCAAGGCAAAGCTTGAGTTTGATACAGGATCGGCTGACTCGGGTTTGACTCGAAAAATTATTTTAAGCAATGAAACTTCTAAAAAAGTTTATTTAAACAAATAACTTATATATTTATCAATTAACTTATATTCAAAGTCAGATAATAAAATTTTGGAGATCTAAATATAATATTTAAAGTTGTTTAAGGTTTATTAATATATTAAGTAAATCAAGATGTTAGTTCAAGAGTTCGCTAACTCAACCAACAACAAATTTAAACTCGATTTGAGAGTTGAATTCTAGTCACTTGAGCTTGACTAAATAATAATCAAAATGAACCCAGCTTGTCTCATTTACACCCCTACTTAAGAGTGAATCAGCAAAAATTGCGTGAACAAAATCCCTTTGTTAAGTCAACAACATTTATTCTTGTTGCTCAACAAGTGACTCTAAATTAGACCAACTTAATTGCTTTAGGTAATGGGTGGCTGGCTCATAAAGAAAGATACAAGATTTTTTTAGGGATGGCATTTACTGAATGATTCATCAAATGGGTTATGGAGTTCATGGAAATAACATGGTTTTGAAACCGGATTAAAGGTTTGACCAGAATCTGTGGCCCTACCCGATCCGGGTAAAGTCAATTTTTGTTCATGTAATTGGACCCTTTTACCCATAAAAGAACCACTTGATCAAAATAGATTTGGATTAACTGTAATTTGAATTTTATATTTAATAATTAATAGCATGAGTTTGAGATCATTGGGATTGGTAGTAAAAGTTTTAGAATTATTATATGCACTAAAAGAAAGGAAGGGCATGTGGTTAGTCAGTAGAGGTGTTCTACTTAAGTAATGGCTCTTTCTATATTACTCAACTCAGAAGCCACATGAATCCTTATATTGTAGGCAATAATTCAATCTTTTTTCGGGTTTAAATGTCAACGGATGCATAAATTAAAAGCATTGCTGAATCTCTCGTTTGATTGACCTTTTCCTGTTCTCAGAGAAAATGTTGAACTGGAAAGCTGCCAAATCGCCAATCTGCTTTGTTATTTCATTTGCTGCCATAGCTTTTGTAATCTACACAAGGGGCTTCAGCTTTTATGATTCTGCCAACCATGTCGATATTACAGCTTGTCAGATTTACACAGCTTCCCATAATGCAGGTGATGTCTCTGAAGCACCAGAAAAGAGTAAAGCAAACACCACGGCGTCCAGGCCATTGCTTAACAAGCAAGCAATTAAAGAAGAAGAAGAAGAAAGTGAGAAGCCCGATCCTATGATTCCTCCTCCCAATTTGAGAGGAGAAGAGAAAAGGAAATGGATCCAGAGAACAGTCCCGGAACTTGAAATTCTTAAATCAAACGATTCGGGTCGGGAATTCAACGGTCGTGTTCAGGAATTTTTTAACCAACAGTGTACAATTCAATTCTTCATGGTTTGGCTTTCTCCAGCAGGGAAGTTTGGATCCAGAGAATTTTTGAGCGCAGACTCTCTGTTAAAGTCCAACCCTCAAGCATGCTTGATGATTTTATCAAAATTCCTGGACACAAAGCGCGGTTACAAAATCTTGAAACCATTCCTTGATCGCGGGCTTAAAGTTATTGCAGTCACACCTGATGTGCCTTTTTTGGTCAAGAACACGCCAGCTGAAGCTTGGCTTGAAGACGTAAAGAACGGAAAATTGGATCCTGGTATTGTTTCTTTTACCATTCATCTTTCTGATCTGATTCGGATGGCTGTATTATACAAGTATGGGGGAGTTTACTTGGATACAGATTTCATAGTTTTGAAAAATTTCGAAGGCTTGAGGAATGCGGTTGGTGTTCAAATTACAGACGAAGCCTCTCAGGATTGGAAGTCAGTGAACAATGCATTACAGATCTTTGACATTTGGCATCCAATGTTATTCCAATTCATAAAGGAATACGCCACAAATTTTAATCCGAACATTTGGGGGGAAAATGGACCGTACCTGCTTTCTAGAGTTATTAAGAGACTAGACGCAGGACGCTCACCGGTCTACAACATTAGTGTTTTGCCCAGAAAGGCCTTTTATCCAATAGATTGGCTACATATATCAAGGCTGTATAAGAAGCCCGCGACGGAAGAAGAATCAAAATGGGCAGAAGATACGGTGGCTGAGTTAAGCAGAGAGAGCTATGCCATACACTTGTGGAACCAAATATCAAGACCATTAGTGATTGAAGAGGGAAGTGTTATAGATAGATTAATTGCATCTCACTGTTTGATTTGTCAAAAAGTGTCATAAAACTTGAAGCTTTCCTTTTCAGTTTCTTTCAGGGAAAGTAAAAGTACAGGGATTAAATCAGCATGAACCATTTTTATGTTGCTCGAATAAAAAGAAATGTGAGACGTTTGTGTTTAATGCTATTGACTGAACCATTGTGGCTAAAGAGAAAGCATTACATTGTTTATTACATTTCTGCAACTTTCTATGAGAGTAAATGTCATGAAACCAACGCCAATAGCAATAAGAAGAAAATCTGAGCAGATATAGCACACAAAATATTTACGTGGAAAACCTTATTTCGGAAAAAAAAAAAAAAAACAATAAAGAGAGGAGAAATCAAATTATGAGTATTGTTGAATAGAGGTGTTTAAAATTGGTTAGACAATAATTCAAACTGAACTAAATTTTCAGTTTAAAGAAAATTATAAATTGAACTAAACCAAACCAAATTTAGGATTCTAGATTA
Source organism: Mangifera indica (assembly GCF_011075055.1). Classification (NCBI taxonomy): domain Eukaryota; kingdom Viridiplantae; phylum Streptophyta; class Magnoliopsida; order Sapindales; family Anacardiaceae; genus Mangifera; species Mangifera indica. The sequence continues at coordinate 9,417,599 of NC_058137.1, forward strand.
TAAACAATTGGTTGCCATTGTAATATGTGAATTATGTGTCTTAAACTATAAGGGCAATATTGTAATATGTGTTGTTTTTGAGTACAAAGGGTGTTTTAGTCATTCTGTAGGCAAGATTTTTACAACCTTGGTTTATAACCAGGGTTAGTCGGTGGTGATTAAAAATGCATTAGCTTTGCGTTTTTTATGCTCCTCTTTTCTATATGATATTGTTATAGTCACATAAATCCACTGGGTTTTTTGTGGTCTAGTTCACAAGTGTGTATATTGTAGATATTGTGGTGCTTGACCTCAGAGCAGACTGTCATCTGTATAGTAATATCATTTGGTTGGTTTTTGGTACAATAAATTGCAACCTGTTTGATTATTAGTGGATTTATTAGAAAATTTCTCTGTTTTGGATGTACGGTTCCAATTTTAGAACCCAAACAAAGTATATCGCTGTTTTTACCTTTTCTTTTTTTTCACTTTTCTGTTGTTGTTGTTGAATCTTGCTGGATAAACCTGATAATCTTTGCCTAATATTACTAAATATTCTAACTAAGTGAGCCTAAAAACGCTAACATAATAAATAGATAATGGAACAAGGTAGAAATAAAGAAGTAAGGCGCCTGAACATCCTGAAAGAAAATGAATTATACTCATGGTATTTCCTAGCTTAAGAGAGTTTGTTGCAATTTGCCTTAAAAGAAAAATATAATATCGGCCACACTTAAGGTCCAAACTTGAATAAAACCTAGCTTAAGAATGATGAATTATAATTTGATCGTAGTCTAAAAATAATTTAATTTTAAATTGAATTGAGTGTCAACTTAAATTCAAATATTTAGATTGGTTTAAACTCAAACTCAATTCATTCAATCTAATCTTAAGCAGTTTAAATCAAATTTAATTCTGGTCACACTTGATTACCAAGGTTCTAAATCTGACTTAATTGATAGAATTTAATCTTGATAGAATTTGATTCTGCTCAATTGAAACTATAATTAAAAGAAGTGAATAATTGAAGCTTACCTTGTAAATAAGCAAGACAAGAAAAATACATGCACCAAAATGACTATTACTATAGTACGATAGGGGAGAGAGAGAGAGAGAAAAAACATATTTATGCCATAAAATATCTACAAACAACCTGAATGTCAAGTCACCACTCAAAGTGCAATCATCATGATATGAGTATTGAATCGAGAAGAGCTTACTAGATTGTTGATTTTGTAGTAAGATCAAAGGTGGGGCTAGTTGTACATCCAAATCGAGCTAATTTGATTCAAAAGTTGGCACGACTTGACTTAGTTTAACTTGACTTGAATTCATATGTATCAAATTTGAGTTAAATGCAAGCCAAAGATATAATTCGTTTTATAAATTGAGTCGAATTTGAATTAGACTATTTTTAGGTTGACTTGGCTCATAAACCAATGGGACGACTCAAATTAAAACGAATTCGACTCATAACTTGAATTTGAATTGAATAATTAATAAAATGGATGCATTTTACTAATCATAAAAATTACATCGTATATATGTTTATTTATATAGTCTTTTACTCTCCCTTTAATAACTTAGTTCAAATGTCCAAGTTTCAAACATTACATTTTAGAGAATTCCACACTTTCCACCTGATTAAACACAATGATGAAACTTCTCCATTTTGCTTCAATCATCCTCAATACCCCTTGATTTTTGTTGTGATGTAGGCAAATATATTGCCACCACTAGTATTCTGACCGCCATATCTCAATCTCTCCAGTTTGTTGGTGGGAGCAGTTGCATAATTCACTACTCAGAGTTAAATTGAATCAAGAAAATGAAGATAAAGAAATCAAGATTCAAGATTTAGATTCAACGTAAAAGAAAGAGAAAACGAGAGAAAAAAGGGAATACTGTTATAAAATTTTATAATTGCAAATGTTAGTTAATTAAACTCAAGTTTAGTTCCAAGGCATTATACAAGATTTAGTTGAGCTGCACGCTACATGTGTACATAATCTAAAGTGCACTTGTACATAAATTGAAAGTAACTTGTCTTCATAGTTTTGTTGATATGCCTTTTCTGCCAATTATCTTTAACTATTATACCAATAACTATTACGACTATCGTGGCAATTATAGTTAATATTATTAGTACTTCATCAAAACTTTGCAATATTCTTAGAGATAAACAAACTTGTAAAGTTGGTGAAGCTCTTTCTAATGGTGAACTTTTAAATGGAAAAGATCTTAATCAAGAGACAAATCTAAAATGTGTCGATCATACATGTTGGGGCTCGCATTATGGTTAGTTAATGAGCATAACTTTATTGTTCTCATCCATTATCGATGTTCTTGAAATTGTGGCAAAAGATGGGACAAACTCTAAGCAAAGATTTCATGCAAAAAATATAATGACATTGATGCAATCATTTGACTTTGTGTTTAGTTATTTTTTGATGAAGGATGTATTTGGCTTTATAAATGAACTTTCTCAAACACTACAAATAAAAGATCAAGATATTGTAAATTCTATAAATTTGGTTGAAGTGTGTAAACAAGTTTTACAAGTGATAAGGGACAATTGACGGAAGACTTTACTAAACAAAGTTCGTTCTTTTTGTGCTAATCATGACATGGTTGTTCCAAATATGGATGATAAATATATTATTCAAGGGCGATCACAATGCAAAATTCAAGGTATAATAAACATGCATCATTACCGCATTGATGTATTTTATAGTGTCCTAGATATAAAACTTCAAGAGTTGAATAATCGCTTCAATGAGATAAACATGGAATTGCTTATTTGTTTGACATGCTTATGTCCAAACGAAAAATTTATTGCTTTTGATAAATAAAAATTGTTACGTCTTGTTGAACTTTATCCAAAAAATTTTTCTGAGTTAGAACTCATGACACTTGATCCTTAACTTGATGTTTACATTTTAGATGTAATTCTAATGTCAAATTTATGAGATTGAACGGGATTGGAGATGCAAAAGTGATGGTTGAAATTAAGAAGGATAAATTGTTTCCATTGATTTATTTGCTGGTGAAATTAGCATTGATTTTATCGATTGCCACATTTAATGTTGAGGGAGCATTTTCAACAATGAATCTTGTGAAGAGTCGTTTGCGAAACAGAATAAATGATCAATGGTTGAATAATAGCTTAGTCATGTATATAGAGAAAGAGGTATTTGATAGTACTAATAATGAAGTTATTGTATAATATTTTTACAAGATGAAATCATGTTGAAGACAATTATAAAGATAGTTAATGAATATTTTATTAATACAAATATTTGTGTTTATTTTAATTTAAAATCTATATGTGTTATACAAATTTTGACCCTCTTAAATTTTATTTCTAGATCTGCCATTGCTTGCATACCAATTTATTATCTCTATATTTAGTTGCAAATCTTTCTGGTTGGTGCATGTACACTTGTTCTTCCAAATCACTGTTCAAGAAAGTATTATTGATGTCTATTTGTTTGACATCCCAACCATAATGCACTACCAAGCATATAATTATTCTTATGGTTGTAACTTTTACCATTGAGTTGAATGTCTCAAAATTATCTATTTTGATAGTTTGTTGAAAGCATTTGGTAACAAGTCTAGCTTTATGCCTTTGAATGGTACCATCTAGGTTGTATTTAATTCTAAAAATCCATTTGCATTCTAACAGAGTTTAGGTATTATTAGCCACAAAAACATCATATTCAACTTTCATGGTAACCTTCCACTCAAGATTTGTTAAAGCATTAGTAACAGTAGATGGATATAGTCAACATAGAGAATGATTAGTTGTGTGAGCTAGAAAAGATGTAGATTATGTAGGCTGAGAGGTAGGCAATTTAGAAGCATTTATGGAAGGTTGAAAAGCAAGAGAATCTAATGGCTTAATGGGTTTAGGTAATGATGTAGGTGTTAACAGACCATTTAAGGTAGATGGAATTGGTTCAAATTCATATGTAGCTAAACAACTATGCTAATTGTTAGATATATCAAAAGTTAATGCTGAGGGCACAACAATTGGACAAGATGTTCCTATTTTCTTATTTTCTAGTATGCCATAGGTTTACATTAGTTTTGAAAATAACAAAAGAATTTATTATCCTATTTTTATTAGCAAAACATAAACTATCAAAAACACAACCAACTTCACCACTGATGAAACAACATTATTCTTATTAGAATAAGTAGAGCTAGTAGATTTGACAAATGCATTGTTTGAAGATTGAAGTGTGGCTGATTTATAGATAGGAGTGAAAATTGAAACTAAATGGTGTTGAGCATAAGGAAATGGCTTAGCTTGGGAATTTAATTGAGAGGTGTTGTGCTTGGGAAGATATGGTTGGTGTAATCCATCCTTATGGTGCCGTTGTAGCAAAGTTGCCTAAGTATGTTTATCTTTAATAAAACATTTATCAGCATAGAATTTAACAATCATATGGTTATCTTTTATGATTTTTGAAATAATTAACAGGTTTTTGGTTATATGAGGCACACAAAAAAATTTTTAAGATAAAGGGCTTTAAAATGAAAATGGCTAAAAACTAAGATATGACCACTTTGAGTTATGTGCAAAGACTCACCATTGCCAACCTAAAGTTGCTCGTTTGCTTTGTAACTAACTATAACATTTAGTTGATTGATGTCAAGGTAACATGATTAGTTGTTCCAAAATCTATGTACCAAGCAGGGTCTTGAACAATTACAAGGGTAGTAATCTAGGTTGGTTGGGTAAGTTGGGTAGTATATTCAATAACATAGGCTTGTGGATTGGTATTTGGTGTATGAGTTTGATTAAGTGGCAAATCCTTGGTATGAGGAAGGTTAGCATAGGTAGGTGCAAGTTGAGATTGATAAGGTGGTAAAAACAAGTGTTGTGGAGTGTTTGAATGTGGGTAAGTTACTGTTGTAGGTGAGTTAGTTTAGTGAGTTTCTAGGTAAAAAGGTGGTCTTGAGACTTGTTGAGATTGAGATGAGGAAGGATTATAAGTCTGCCTAAAATTTGTAACAACAAGAAAATTGTTAGATAATCCAATATGAAAATGTGGCACAATTGAGGGGTTGTTGTAATGGGTGTTAAATCTAAAGTAACATTGATTGCAGTGTACCTAGCTATGTTGCATAGTTGACATATTACTCTGCCTTTATTTGAAAATCTCCTTTTACTTTTGCTTGGGTTGTTGATAGGTGGATAGTTGTTTTGATAACATGTTTAATAAGATTAATGGTACCTAATCTGTGATCTGGACTGATAAGAAGGTTTTGGATAATTTTGAGTTGCATATGAAGGTATGTCATTGTAATGTTACTCAGGAGTTGCATTGATAATAGGTTGACTTAGTTGTTCATTGAAATGACCATTGATGTTCTGTGTAGTGTTTTGTGAGTTGACTAAGTTAGCAGTGTTGACTATTCTAATATGAGAGTCTATTGAAACCACAGAGTTCAAAGCAGCATTTGCTTTGTCTAATCTCATTTCATGCTTATGAAGAATGTAAACATCCTGAAGATTAAGAGTTTCAACACTTGACTTTATTCTAGTTGTCAAACTAGCTACCACGACATCATTTTCAGGGCCTAAGCCATCTAAGATGTGGTTAATGATCTCAGTATCACTTATAGTGTGTTTTCCTGACTCTAAGGTTTCTATATACCCTTTCATTTTCATTAGATAACTTTTTATATTTAGATTTTCCTTTTTGGTGGTCTATAATAAGTTTTATATGTAACAACTGAGTTTTGGATGCATTGATAAATTCCTTTTCTAAATAATATCATATTTTAGATGTTGAATGACTCTTAGAAATAACAAGGAATATTTCTTTAGATATTGAAATAGTAAATCAACAAATTAACATTCTATCAACTGTTTTCCAAAGTACATATTCAGGGTTGACGTTCCTTACTATTATAATGGAAGAGCTAGGATCTTTAGATGTTACATGGATGAATGAAGCCGGTTACGGTAGCACACAAATAAAGTGCTCTTTTAGATCGTGATTTGCAGCATGTTACAATACTTGATACTTTTAGAATGAGTAATTGGCTCTTGATAACTTTGGTGAGATGGCTTGTAGGTTTGGCAAAGAGATTAACAAAGAAGAGTTGCTTCTCTATGAATTAGGGTTTGCAAAAATTGCTGTGAAATCACACCTTTCTTAGGAATGAATGAAGAATCGAAGACTAGTACTTGAGTGTTCTCCATCATTGACATTTGTCGAAGGGCTTTGATACCATGAGAGTTAGATTGAATCATGAACATGAAGATAAAGAAATCAAGATTCAAGATTTAGGATCAATATAGAAGAAAGAGAAAATGAGAGAAAAAAGGGAATACTATTGTAAAATTTTATTATTGCAAATGTTGGTTAATTGAACTCAAGTTTAGTTCCAAGGCATTATATAAGATTTAGTTGAACTACACACTGCATGTGTACATAATCTAAAGTGCACGTGTACATAAACTCAAAGTGACTTATCTTCACATTTATGTTGATTTGCATTTTCTGCCCATTACCTTTTACTATTATACCAACAACTATTGCCATTATTTTGACAACCAATCTCCTTCTCTCTATTGTCATTGTGGTTCATTAGGACTTGTTATCATCTACTCTTTTATAACCTTTATCATTGGTAAAAATCCAAACCCCTAATTTTGTGTATAAGCCTTAACCTTAATGTTTCTAAAATGCTTGATAAAATTTTGCATTTTAATGGTTCTAAAATTTGTTTTCAAATGTTTGAATGTTTCTGAAATGTACTTTGAAATGTTTGAAAGTTATAGTTTTCGAAATATATTGTCTTGTTAGGAAATGAGTTTCTAGATTCAAAAAATCCATATTGTCTATGTATTAATATTTTGAGTTTGTGTAAATTGATTGTGTTTCTTCATCCTTGTTACCACTTTCTTGTTAGTATAACATAAGCATTACTAAATTTTTTTTGTTTATTTTTTTGTATAAAATTATAGATTAAGCTGCCAACCATTTTCACATATCTCATAAGTTAGATATCTTTTATATTAAACAAATTCTCCATCCATATTCATGCACTTGTCTTATATATTTGAATTATCTTTTAGTTTTCGAATGTGTTTTTATAAAACAAAAATTTGAAGGAGGTGAAGAAGGTGCAATCCCTTTGGCAATATCTCTGGACTACAAAGGATACTTAGCAAACATTTCTTTGTAACAAAAATCAATGTCCTTATATGAGTATTTCATTTGTTAAATGGTCGATTATTATTGATTAAATTTTATTTGTTATATTGATGTGGATTGTGATTGTTTCTAGTGGATGGATGCCTTTAATGAGATGTGTTTTTTCTATTAAGTAGTCTAAGTATATTGAACATTTATTCAAACATCATTTTGTGTAATTAATTAGTTTATATGAATTGTTTGATGTTTACTCTTTTAAATCTGTGTAATCTTTTTATATAGTTAACTTGGTTAATTGTAAAATGCTTGTTTATATAAAGATTTTGATTTGTCAAATATGATAATTGCATATACAAAAAATAGTTGTGTAGAGCTTGTAATATTTCAGTATTTGATAATTGACATATTCAAAGAAACAACTAAAAAAAACCATTAAGTAGAATAGTTATTATGTTTTTAGTTTTATATAAACACTATACTTAGTCGCTATGGGTATTTATTTATATATAAATAATTTTATCTCTCCTTTCATATTAAAAATTAATATCCTTCTCATACTGGTGTTTCAGTTTTGTTGATTTGGTTTGTAATGATTTTTTTTTTTTAATTGATTTAGATGGTGAATAAGAGAAAGTTGGAGTTAGGAGGTTCAATTCAACCTTCAGTTTCTACTTCAGTTGATGAAGGTAGAGAAGGTACGAATAGAATGTTTACGGACATTGATGTTCATGAGTTTTGTGCTTATGATAATTATGTTATTGATTTTAGGGATATAAATATAGAAGGACAAGAGGTTATAGGACTTGAAACAATTCAAGATGATGTGGTTGTTGATGATGGTGGTTAAAGGATTACAATTTCTGAAGTTAATGTTCAAGGAAATGATAATGAAGATGATGATATTGTTATTAAGTTATACAAGAAGAAAAAGACATCAACTGATTGAAAGTGTTTCCCCAAGGAATTATTTGAAGTTGAGCGGGATAACAAATATGGTGTTTTCCAATTTTGCTTGAAAACTCAGTTTAAAGTACAAAAAATTGGAAGTACTCACATCAAAAGGCATATGGATGAATGTGTGGCAAGAAAGAAAACTATTAGACAATAAGTTTTAGAAGGTAGGCAAACAATGCTCAACTTCAAGAGTGTTGAATCAATATTGTTTGACTTTTTCTCTCTTCCACACATATTGAGGATGAGAGGAAAATATGAGCACCATAAGGTAAATTTTTTAACAACTATTATTGTTAAGTGTAATTGTTTATACTAAATGTATTGATGAAATTAATATGGTATGAATATTATTGAAATAAATTTGGGTTTTTTAGGTTAGAGAAGCAGTGGCTTATATGGTTTTCATGGATGAGGAGCCCTTTATGTTGGTTGAACATGCCAAATTCAAATACTTGTTAGGATTTGTTCAGCCTCTATGTGAAAAAATTAGAAGAAAACAATTAAAGACAAATTATGAAAGGGTGTATGAGGTTGAACGAAGGAAGTCAAAAAAAGTTTTTGTGGATCTTAGTTGAATTAGTGTAACTATTGATCTTTGGAGGTTAGATGTCTAACATATTGAATATATGGTGATCACAACATATTGATTTGACTATAACTGGCGTTTGAATAAAAGGGTTTAGTCTACCTACCTCCAAGGTAAATTCCTAGAAATCTTGCATTTTGTTTAATAATTTTTATATTAAAATTGATTATTGACCTATTCATTTTTTTCTTCTAATGTTTATCCCAATATTAAATTTAGACTGATTAAGCTTGCTTTTCCCATTTTGTATGGCAAAAATCAAACAATAGAGGAGATTGAGAATGTCAAGAAGGTTCTTCAAACCTTATATAGCCAGTATATGAAATTTTTATCCTTGGAAAACACTAGTAATGTACAAACACACACTAGTGAATCAAGCAAGTTCATAATTCCCCTAATTTAAGTAGGATAATTTTTAAACTTTGAAAATTTTGTCATGTAGTGAATGTTTTTAATGAAAATTTTGGTAGGCACGTCATATAACTCTCATACTACTCATTGAATATTTGTGCAAAACGAAGGTTGACAATGCTTAAGACAACACATCAGGAAAGTAGAATTCAAACCAGTTGTCAAGACAGAGTTGGATGTGTACCTTGAAGAAGGTTGCTTAGAAATAAATGAGGAAACCAAATTGTTTGACTTTAATGCTTTTCAATAGTAAAAGACAAATCATTTGAAATTCAAAGTTCTTTCTCTGATGGCAATCGAAATTTTAGTGATTCCTCTTCTGTTGTGTCAAAGTAAGCTTTTAGTGTTGGATCAAGAGTTATTGAACCTTATAGGGGATCATTATCGCCAAAATTTGTCAATATGTTGATTTGCAAAGGTGATTGGATTAGAGCTGTACATTGAGTGAGAAAACCATCAAAGGTGGTTAATATTTGTTTCAATTTGTTGGATTTTTTGGATATATGTTGAAATAGTTCTCAATCCTTTTTCCTTTAAAAATTATATTAATTTATTTTACCTGAAGGTTTATAGCGAGTTTAAGGTAACATTACCTCAGCTCTGAAGACACCATGACAACATCTTTTGCCCCCTATTACCATTTTTGAAGTTAAGTTGTTTGTTGGCCTTTTCTTTTTCTTGTTTTCATGCCATTTAAACGTATGATGTCTATAAACTAATTTTGTTTTTTTTCCTCTTTTCAGATGTGTGTTATAGCAACAAGTCTTGTGGGAATGGGGTGATTTTTGTGTTTTTTGAATGGTTTTGAAGAAGGTGAGATGAGGGTTTTGTTATAAATGGAAGATTCATATTGCTCTCTAACTACCAAGTTGTCATTCCTCTAAATGTTTTTTATCATAAGATTATTTCTCGTAAGTGCCTTGGTTTTCTCTTTCTCTTTTCAATTTTTTTGCCTCTTCACTATTTTTTGTTGGAAATAATTTTATGATGGCTGAATATGCTATGTGCACTTTTCAATTTTGTATCAGAATCACTGTTTTATTTATTACAGATAGTTCATGTTTTGTTAAGGGGCTATCAATTATATGTGGTAGCTACTGGATATTTCATTGTACGTAATGATGCAAGATATAATTTGTGTAGGTTATGTTGATGAAATGCTAGAACTGATTTGGAAGAGGAAAAAAAATGGCACCAATGAACTTGTAGATGAGGTTGTTATTAAATATAAACATAGGAGCAGTATTAGCTGTTTCTCTAAAATATGGATATTGTCAAGTGGATTTGGCATGACTCATGCTACTTCAAGGTGACAATCTTTTCTTTTTATATGCTACTAGTATGAGAAGTTTACCTTGATTTATTAGGCTTTTTTTTTTTACATCTATTAGTATCTACAGATTTGTGCAATTTGGCAAGGTGAATTAGGAATTCTTCATGATAAATTTTGATCCATTAAACTCACTTGTTGATTTCTTATTGGCATATTATTATAAGAGCAATACTATGTGTACCCACTTTGGATACACAAATGTATACACACTCATATGTGTCATCATATGATTGGTTATTGTTTTATTCTTAATTCAAAATCATTCAATTACATTATGACACATATAAATGTGTACATATTTGTGTATCCAAAGTGGGTACACATAATTTTATTGTTATTATAATTTAGTTGGTGTCCCCGAATCGGTCATTTACCATTACCATTTTAGTTTATAAATGACTAATTGTTGTGAAACTGGGGGGTTTTTAATGTAAAGGATGCTTGGTTTGTATCTATTTACAACACTTCTCTATGGATTATACTTATCAAATGAACTTTTGCTTTCAAATTTTAATGACTTCAAATTCATGGTCTGCTAAAATCATGCCAAGGATTAAAAATTGTGAAATTGAATTGAGTAAAATGTTTGAAGGTGCATTAATTATAACATAAAAATATATTAATGGATTAAATTTAATAGTCAAATTCAAGCTATGAGTTCAAACTACGAATTTGAATCATAAATACGAATTATAAATTCAAATACCAAATTCAAGCTATGATTACAAGCCGAGCTACGAACCTTGTACTTAAACACTGAATCGAATTCAAATTAACCTAAATTTCAGTTCGATAAACTCAAACTATCACAATTTTCTATTGAGTTGAACTCGAGCCAATCTATGTTTGGGTTTGGCTCAAGTCATATCTAGCCTTAGGTGGAGCATTACTTTAGAGTGGGAAGTGCAAAAGTACAGTCATGAGAATAAGAGATTAGGTCAACTAACGCTATTATCAGTATGACAGTTGTTGGTTATGTTGATAAACATATTAGAACTTTGGTGGATCACCATAAGATTTATTACTTCCGAGTATGAGAATAGATATTTTACTTCATAATTTGATTATAACAATGTATTAAAATTTATTACCGTACTAAGAACGAGTTTGTGTTTGATCTAATATTTAATCAAATCATTGTCTAATTGACAAAACATAAAATCATGATATGAGGTAAACATTACTTATGTATGTTAGTTTTGATGAGATATTACTAAATTTAATGATTTGATTCCATAATAATTGTACATTCGTGCCATTGAAAGTTATATTCGATTTAACCTTGGTTCTTTATTAATTATTTAGGTAGTCATAATATTTTTTTTTTTTTTTAGAAGTCACTTATCTATGAGGAAAAGATAATTTATTGTACATTAATTATGACTGTATAGACTAACAATTTAATAACAGACCTATGATTTATACAGTATAGGGGTCGTCTGCAATGACCTAAATGAACTGGCTTTTAAATGTGTTTAAATTAAATACGTATTATGAGTCAACAATTATCTCTAACTTTTTTAATGATATTAAATTAAAATATTATATGTAGAATTTAAATAAATTATTGCCATAAACTATTGATTTTAACCCTTATATCCTTTGAACCAGTTGCCTCTTTCTCTTAGAACTTTCCAATTTGCTCCACTTTCCTAACAGCTAACACAGGCTAACCCTTGTGTGACACATCCAACACCTTTCCATTGTCATTGTGTCTCTGTATGGACAAGTGAGAGAGCTTCGTTGACTGACAAAGAAACCAAAAATCGAATCCAGGCCGGAATACTTCTTGGTGGAGCCTCCAAACACAGGTATTATGCTTGAAACCCAAAAAATTTCTTGTATAATGTCCTTCTATCCTGAGGAGACGTTTTTGTGATCTGGATCTTGAATTTTATTCTTTATTCCGCTGCTCTTTTGTCCAAATATATAGAGATCACAAACTCACATGAAATCTCTCGTTTGATGACCTTTTCCAGATCTCAGAGAAAATGTTGAAGTGGAAAGTTCCCAAATTGCCTTCCCTCTCTGTTGTTTCATATGCTGACATAGCTTTTGTCATCTACACAGGTATCTTCAGCTTTTACCGTTCTGCAAACCTTGTCGATATTACAGCTTGTCAGATTTATACAGCGCCACAGAATCCAAGTGATGTCTCTGAAGCAGCAGTAAAGAGTAAAGAAAATACCATGGGATCCAGGCCATTGCTTCACAAGCAAGCAACGATTGAAGAAGAAGAAGATGATGACAGTGAAGAACTTGATCCTTGAAACCTCCTCCGAATTTGACAGAAGAAAAAAAAAGGAAATGGATCTGGAGAAAAGTACCGAAACTTGAACTTCTTAAATCAAACGACTCGGGTCAGAACTTCAATAATCAAGTTCTGGAATTTTTTAGCCAACAGTGTGCAATTCAGTTTTTCATGGTTTGGTTTGCTCCAGCAGAGAAGTTTGGACCCAGACAATTTTTGAGCGCAGACTCTCTGTTGAAGTCCAACCCTCAAGCATGCTTGATGATTATATCGAAATCCTTGGACACAAAGCGCGGTTACAAAATCCTGAAACCATTCCTTGATCGCGGGTTTAAAGTTGTCGCAGTCACACCAGATGTGCCTTTTTTGGTCAGGAACACGCCCGCTGAAGCTTGGCTCGAAGACATAAAGAATGGAAAATCGGATCCGGGTGGTATTTTTTTAACGTTCATCTTTCTGATCTTCTTCGGGTAGCTGTATTATACAAGTACGGAGGAGTTTACATGGATACAGATTTCCTAGTTTTGAAAAATTTCAAAGGATTGAGGAATGCAGTTGGAGTCCAAATTATAGACGAAGCCTCTCAGAATTGGACGTCAGTGAACGGTGCATTACAGATCTTCGACATTTGGCATCCAATGTTATTCCAATTCATGAAGGAATACGCCACAAATTTTAGCCCACACATTTGGGGAGAAAATGGACCGTACTTGGTTTCTAGAGTTATTAAGAGACTAGGAGCCGGACGCTCACCAGTTTACAACATTAGTATTTTGCCCAGAAAGGCGTTTTATCCAGTAGATTGGGTTAATATATCAAGGCTGTATAAGAAGCCCGCGACGGAAGAAGAATCAAAATGGGTAGAAGAGACGATGGCAAAGTTAAGCAGAGAAAGCTATGCCATACACCTATGGAATCAAGTATCAAAGCGGATGGTGACCGAAGAGGGAAGTGTTATAGATAGATTATATGCATCTCACTGTTTGATTTGTTATAAAATCACATAAAATTTGAAGCTCTTTTTTTAATCTTCTCGCTTAGGGAAGTAAACTACAAGGAATAAATCGGCATGAGCCTCCTTTTCGTTGCTTGAAAAAAAAATTGGGATATGTAGAGTTTGTGTTTATATGTGATTTGAAAGCATTACATTCTTTATCCCATTCACATTTCTGTAAATTTTTATTTGTTTCAACAATAATAGCACACAGAAGATTTACATGGAAAATCTTAAATCAAAAAAAAAAAAAAAACAAATAGGAGAAATCAAATGACGAGTACTGTCTATGATTGTGGCTGGATTCCATATTTGGTTTCCTCGCAAAGTTTTGAGTTTGTATTATTCTTAAGGAAATTTTTTTATACAAGGAATATTAGATTTTCCTAAGGCCAAAGGACTTATTTCCACCCAAGTTTTGATGTATTCTTACAGTCTCATTTATCGGATTTCAAAAACCTAAATTTTCACTTATGAACTGTTAATTTTAACTAAAATCGTTAGTTATAGAGGATAAAATTATTATTTTATTACTAAATCTTAAAAACTCTCTTCTCTAAGTTTGAAAAACTAACAGTTTTCTCTTACCCGAAAATTTGAAAAATTTACTTTTTCATCTAAGATTTTTTCTTCATTCTTCAACGATCAAAATCTATTGTCATCATTGGCCAACTACCCCAATATCTTTTTCTTCGATCATCAATCTTGCCACCAATGTAGATTCATCGGATGAAGACAATTTGATTTAGATAATTGAGATTTCGGTTCAGTTTAAAACCATTTAATCCCTATACTAGTTTCAGTATCAATTTATGTATTTCCCCAAATTGAAAATTTTCTTTTGATGACTAGAAAGCCCATCCAAGTCGACCCATCTTATATTGGGGTAAAACTAATCATATCAAATAGATCAAAATCTGTATTTAATGACTACCTCGTACCCATTGAACCAAGAAGTCAAATTCAAATAGAAATTTTGGTTTGGTTCAAAATAGCAAAACTCATTCTATTAATCAGATTTGAATGCCCCTATGTAGATGTAAAGGGATACATTTCTTATCTTTATATAACTGGTGATTTCTCATGTAATTTTAATACCGTTAAAGAAATCAAAGTGTTTCTTTTGTATAATTCTTTCTTTTCTGGAATTTATATCCTAATGTGAATATGTTAAACATTAATACTACCGTAACTACTCTCTTAACAGTCAAATAACTATTTTGATGAAATAATAAATTTTCACTCTTTTACTTTTCAAAAACTAAATTCTTCTAAAGAAAATTATAACAAATTTAAGATTACATATCAAATAGTTGAAACTCTTGACAGCACCTCTGACTTTTTTTTAAAGATCTTACATCAATGACTAAACCTTCGAATGTTAGAAAATTAAGGGTCAAAATTTGAGGTTTATGTGCCAAAACTCAGGAAGTTGTAGGATTTTCAAGAGGCCGCATGGCAATTTTTTACACAGATTTCCAATCTTTTTCAAGAAAGCTTCAAAATCAAATAGCTATGGAAGAATTATACGTGTCTCAGCATATGAAACAGTGAGACCCAATTAGTCTTTGTATAACACTTCCCTCTTCAATAACTAGTTCCCTTGTTACCTTGTTCCATAGGTGAAGTGCATAGCTCACCCTCTTAAGCACAACAACCTCCATCGTCGGTTTCTTATACAGAGCCGGTATCTGAAGCCAATCTGCCAAATAAAATGCCTTTATCGGTCAAATTGTAATGTCATAAGGAGCTGTGTTTGTACCTCCAACGTCCAGTATCTTAATAACCCTGGAAAGATCATGCTTCATTTTTTAGTCTTTCGATCGGTAACTTGCACCCCTACTGCATTTCTCAACCCTGTGAAGTTTCTCAGAACTATGAAATCTGTGTCTAAGTAAACACCTCAGTACTTGTATAAAGTGGCAACCCTGATGAGATTAGAAAGATTATTGTACAGGGGAGACTTTCTAGGGTCCTTGCTGCGACTTTTCAATTCTTCAAGCCAAGCTTCAGCTGGTGTATTCTTCACTAAAAACGGCACATCCGGTGTAACTGCAACAATTTTAGGTCCACGATCAAGTAGTGATTTCAAGATTTAGTGGCAACGCCGTATGTCTAGAGTTCTCGATAAAATCATCAAGCATGCCTTAGGATTGACCTTCATCAGAGTGTCTACCGCCAAGAACTCTGTCGGTCCAAACGTTCCTGCTGGTGAAAACCAAATCATGAAGAACTGGTTAGTACAGGTTTTATCAAAGAATTCCAGGACCCGACCGTGACATTTCTGACTGGAATCGTTCGATTTAAGAACATCAAGTTCCGGAACGTTTCACCAGAACCATGCTATTCTTTTTGGTATCGTCAATTCGGGGAGGAGGAATCAGAGGGTCAGGAGTTTCACAGAGATTAGAAATGAGGGTGCCAGTAGAGAAGAGGCTACTTGTGTAGATGAGATAGGCAATAGCTGAAAATGAGACAGCGAGGAAGAGGGGTGTTTTAATATTTTAGCTCAACATTTTTGTGACAACTTAGGAGCTTTATCTATGCAACAAGGGATTTTCAGAAGCTTCTATATATTTATGCACCCTGTGTCCGTCGACATCTTCGTAATTTATTGAGTTGACTGTTGAGTACATAAAATATAAAAAGCCATGGATTCCGCAAAATGACTCTTTAATTTTCAGTTTACAGACATATTTTATAATGTAATTGGAGATATCAATGCATAGGGATATCTTAGGGAGTAGGGAAGGTTCAGGGATCACTGAATATTTTTTTAATCATTATATAAATATTAATTAAATTATGAAAATTTATAATGAATACTAAATGATTTTAAATTGAAGATACAAAGAAAATTACAACAAATGATAAGGATGAGGTTGAAGCAAAACGTATGGTGTTGTTGGCAAGAGATGCCCACCGTCCCTCAATTAATGCTGCAGGCGTAACATCGACGGAAAGTTGTAGAGTTTAGGATGTTTATAGATCTGGGATTGTGGGTAGACTTAGGTGCAATACACGGGGGTGGTGAAGCGGACAATTATGTGAGATGAGATTTGGCAGAGATTACAAATCTTACGAGATTTGGTGGAAGAGGGCAAGTCTATTGACAATTATAGAATTGGTAGAGTTAACAATTTTTCACGTAACTCGTTAACACAACACGAAAGAAATCGAGTCAAGGGTAAGTTTTTTTGATATAAAATTTATTTTGAATCAACTTGATATGACTCAAAATTAAATTAAATAGTGTTAAGATTCACACAAAAATAATCTGACACGATACAAATTGATTTGAATATTTTAGAAAAATGTTACTTTAATAAAATTTGTTAAGAAAAAATTATGAATAATATCTTGTGTATACACTTTTGATATACAAATTGAGTATACAAATAATATATCATCATGTTATTAAGTGTTATTTTATTTTTAATTTAAAATCATTCAATCATATGATGACACATCATTTGTATACCTAAATTATATATCAAAAGTATGTACATATAATTTTATTGATAAATTATAGAAATATTAAAAGATAATATCAATAGTAGTTTAAATTTTTATAAATTGCATATAATTATATTTTTATATAATTGTTATTACTTATATCATTTTTTATTTTTATTTAGATATTTTATTTTATTATTAAGTAATAAGAATACGATTTGATTAGTTAGATTATTGACGCATTTTAAAGGTCTTAGTAAATAATTCTTAAACTATTTGTAAACAAAATAAAATGTTATATTATTCGTTTTATTAATAGTAGGTTGAGGTAATTTGGTGAATAAATTAAAATGGTGAAAAACACTTTGGAGATTGAAAACAATAGATAATTTCAAGTCTGTTTAGGGTAAATCGAGTCAATTCGAATATTAAAAAGTTTGATTAAGGTTAAAAAATTTTGACACAATTTTAATTTGTATCAGGTTAGAATTAAAAGTTTCTGATATGAAATCTAAACTAATATAATATAAATATGATCCAATGGTACAAACTACTAAGTCTAGGAATTAGTAGGTTGTGTTGGGTGGTGGCAATGTGGCCGGTGAAAGGGTTGCGGTGGTGACAATGTGGTGTGATTGTGGGTAGTGGGTAAGATGACTTATAATTTTAATTGAACATTTTTTTCATAAAAGTTACATGAGCATGGTTAAAGTAAGGGAAATTATAGTAAATGCCTTAAATTAAGGGGGTCTAAGGAAATTATCTAAAACAATTAGGTTTAAGTAAAAATGTCCTCTTTTGTGAAATGACTAAACTACCCCTATATATAAACCAAAAATTTTGCATATTTTTCCCGTTATTTTCCCACGGTTTCACGATGCAAAATCAGAGAATTTCGCATCTCCCACAGGTCTTCCATGGGCGAAGCGATTTTTCTAGATTTTCATGTTTTTCAGCAACCGAAAATGACAAAGAAAGTTAGTATATCTTCCTTACTCTTGTTTGAATCAATTTATTTTCGGAAAACTACTTATACCTCTGATATCTTTATTAACATGTGTCTTCTCTTCAACCTCCGATTCCTCGATTGGAATATTATGCATAATCTTTCCGTTAAATTCACTCCACTCTGAAAATTTTTCTTTGTTGGCATTAAGAAATTCTTCCACATGATATAATGCATCAACATGAACATCATTTATATCTGCAAAATCTTCCTCTGAAAGTTCTGGTTTTGAATTGATCTCGATATTTTAAATCTCTTCTATATCAATAGTTTGATTTTCTGGATAACTACTCGACTCACCATCTTGTAAACCCTCATTTACTTGTTGAGCTTCATAATTATCATCATTAACTGTAATTGTTTCAAAAACTGAAACACATTCTTTGAAATGTTAGACAAACCGTTAAAAACCTCAACATCTTCATCATTTGAAATTTCTACTGGAATGTCATTGTCAAGATGTTTTGGTTTCATGCTTAATTGAATGTTAAATATTCTTCAATCTGCATTACACTTGTCACTCACCATTAATTAATTCTTCGAATGTCATGTGTATTGGAATTTTAATCAATTTTCTATTACCTCCAACATATTTTATAACATTGTCATCATTTTTTATCTATTTCCGCCCATATCTAATTAAAACATATTCAGCCATTTAGATTAATCCTACAATAAAATATATATTCAACATAAATAATATGACTGAAAATATTATTTACAGATTTCTATCGCATAATTATACATTTTTCATAATTCAATTATATATTATGACTATTAATATATTTTGATTAATATGATACTAATTTGTAAAAATATCACTTTACCCCTATGTTGTAAAATATCATTTTACCACAAATATTATCTAACATATCTCTAACACCCTTCATTGTAAAATATCATTTTACCCTCTAATATTATCTAATCTAATCTAATCCTCTAACATTTTTTATTGAAAAATATTATTTCACCCTATAGTACTATAATATTTACAACATAGCCCATGTAATTTTTATTATTTCACTTTTTACACACCACTATAATTTATTATATAAAACATAACATATAATTGCATTATTAATAAAATAATAACAATTAAAGTTATAATAGGTATAAATACCTCGATATCACGAACTTTTCTCTTTTCGCTCAAAATCCTAAATACAAACTTTTTTCTCTTTCTAAAAATTTCTCTTAGATCTGCTAAAAATGAAGAAAGATATATGATATATATAGAAATAAATGAATGATAATTTTGGTATTATTTTAGAATATTTTTGTTTAAACCCCAAAATTAGGTGTGATTTTGTTTATACTCTTAAAAAAAGGGAAATTTAATTAAGAAGGATATTTTTGGTATTTTATAAGATATTTGAGACATTTTCGTTTAAATCCTTTAATATATAAGTATTTTTATTTAAATCCCTAAATTTGTGGTAAATTTTTTATTACCCAAAAAAAGAGTAATTATTTAATTTCTCAGAAAAATAATTTAAATTGTACTATTATTTAATAATGATTAACTAAACATTAATAAATATCTCATCCACACCTATGGTCCAAAACCGCCCCCAAGTTGGTCCCACTTCACCATCCATTTTTCTTAGAAGGCCGCCAACTCTTCTTCAGTCTCACTTGAAGCCAAGCCACCACTCTTCAAGCTCAAAACTCAAACGATATGGCCACCACGACCACACTCTTTTCGCTCACTTCACCTCCAAAGACTTCACCAATCTTCTGCTTCTCCACTTCATATTCATCCCTACAAAACTCAAAGCCAAAGAAACTTTCTTTTAACCCCAAGAAGTGTGTAGTCGATGTGGGCATTGGCCTTTTGGCCTCCTCCTTCATGGCCTTGACGCCTCTGGATGCTAATGCCACAAGGATTGAATACTACGCTACTGTGGCTGACCCTCCTTGTGAGTTCAACTTTGTTCCCTCTGGCCTTGGTTACTGTGACATCTCTGTTGGCTCTGGCGTGGAGGCTCCATATTCTGAGCTTATCAATGTGAGTTTGCGAATTTTATTTTTTTCCTTTTGTGTTTTTTGGGCCATTTATGTTAGTTGCTATAAAAAGGGTATATTTATGAGGTTTTGTTCTGTTCTGTTCTTTCTTTTTTTCTTTGTGCTTTTTGGTTTTGTTTAGTTTTGGGCAATTTTGTATAGTTTGTGTAGAAATGGTGTCTTTATGAGGTTTGAACTCATACTGAGTAAAATCATGAGCTTATCTATTGAGTTTGGAATTTTGTTCTTCTTTTTTTTTTCAGTTTTTTTTAATTTTTGGGGTTGATATAGTTTTGATTCTTTTTAGTTCATCTAAAAGTGTTATCTTGTTCGAACTTTTATAGGGTAGTGTTAAAGTGTAGTTCATTTTGTATTCGTTCATTGTGTTTTGGTGGGCTATTGGGTTGGTTTTGTTCGGTTTAGTTTGAATAAAAATGCTTTATGAGGTTTGAACTTATATTGTGTGAGATTATCAATGTGATTTTGTAGTTTTGCTTTGCCTTTTCGGTTGTTGGGTTGATTAAGTTTGGTGAATTTTTTTAAGTTTGTGCAAAAATGGTAACTCATGAGGTTTGAACTTAGACTGAGTAAATCCTGAGCTTATCAATGTCAGTTTGTCATTTTCTCTTTACTTCTTTGTTAAGGTTTTTTAGACTATTGGGTTGCTTTAGTTTGTGCAAAAATGGTATCTTGATGTGGTTTTGTTATTGACTGTCATCGTTTGATTCCATCATACTTGGATCATTGCTCTGGCAATTACATTTTTCTTCCAATTTGTGGATCATTGGTGAATTTAGTTTTCAGTCAATTGACATTTCATGGATTGCATTTGTTTCACTGTGTAGGTTCACTACACAGCGCGATTTAGTGATGGAATAGTTTTTGACAGCAGCTATAAAAGATTAAGACCTCTTACTATGCGCATTGGAGTTGGCAAGGTATAAATTTTTCTCAGTTATTCAACAAGTAGTTAAGTCCAATAGATATGTCAATCTCAAGAGTCACATATTATCTTTTCACCCTGTTATATAAAATTGTTGGAGCTTTCCAAGTTAAATTTGGATCAGTTTAATATGTATATAAACAGTATAGCAAAATCATTACCATAATTGTGATTGTGTAAGAACCTTGCAGTGTTTGTTTCTGCAGATTTAGGCTGTTCTCATTTCGTCCCAATTTCATCTTAACTTATATTTGTGTCCAGGTCATTAAGGGCTTGGATCAAGGAATTTTCGGTGGGGAAGGAGTGCCTCCGATGCTCGTAGGTAAGTTTTTGAAGACAGATAGTTGTCTTCGAGTTTTTGTTTTGTGCATTACCTCAGGCTTCCCAGCATATTTTTTACACTGCTAGTTTCATTCAGGTGGAAAACGTAAGCTTCGGATTCCACCAGAGCTAGCATATGGACCAGAACCTGCTGGTTGCTTTTCAGGTGAGCTACATGTATTGGTGATTTTAAATATCAAACTCATTCATGATTTAAACTTTGAGTTAAATTTTGCAGTTGAATTTTAGGATGCCACTCTGAGTCTCTCTGCTTTAAAAAGATGAACCAATATGAATACTTGATGATAATTAAAACATTGATGAGAAAATAATGTAAAGTCTACTGAAAACAACTTATGGTTATATAAAGATAATGTGGTCACCAATAAGCGTAATATTAAATTTTTGTTCCAAGGAAATACTACAACATTGTTATGTTTTAGATGCAATCAGTCATTGTGTGGCAATTATTTGGAAACTGACATAATATGGTTTGTGTAGGTGACTGCAATATTCCGGCCAATGCAACTCTCATTTATGACATTAATTTTGTCGGCATCTACTCAGGGAATCGAAAGTAGAGAGTAAATAATCAGTTATTAGAAAATATATTAGAAGCTCACAGAGGTAAGCTAGTCTCTGCTGGACATTCTAATTATGATTTTTCTGAAGTTTTAGATAAAGTTGAGTTAGATAACAGAGTATTTCACAGTTTTGAACTTTATTACACACCTTCTGTTTAGTAATCTTTTTCATGGATTTTTAAAAACTCGCATTAATTTTATGCTTCTGAGAAATTATCCAGTGGCACAAAATTGCCATTTTCATCAGTCACCAATAGCCCGTCTATAGTCTTGCTGAAGCAATTGCTGTGATTTGATTAAAAAGTGGTTGATAATGGAGTAAACCTCCAGCTTTTTGATTTCTCAATGATAGTTTGAGGAGTTTTAATGAAGCTTAGGAATATTATATGCGAGCTCTAAGTTGATATTGAATAGCAAGGTATTACTTGTAAATCATGCATTCAGTTGTTCATCGCATGCTAGACGAGAGAAACCATTTTGACAATCCATATTCCCTTTTTGCTTGAGACTTCATGCTTTAATTATGAGCATTACACTGAAGTCAGCATCTCTGATACACTACTTAAGTTATTTTCCTGGCGTGGTGCATATACTGATTGATGACTGTTTCTACTGACCTTTGCTGTTGGAATTTTCATCATTATTTGTTCACTAGGCAACATAATAGACTTGCTTTATTTTGAATACATCACTTGATTTTAAAAATATCCATATGCTTTCCATCCTTTGATACACTGAATTTGTTGAAGGGAATTATTTCATGCCAGAGCAAGGAAATCCACCTGAGCATGGATCATACCATGAGAAGTGCCTATAGCTGCTCAAGTCTTGTAGGTTTGCTTAGAGCAGCCTACTCCGTTATTCTTTACAGTGAGAAGTGTGAGATGCTCTTTGATTTACAGAAGTTATTTTTGTACCTGGTCGTATAAAAATTGTATTGTGGCCATTTTGGATGTTGTTTGTAAGTTTAATTCTGTGGCAATTTCATGTTAAGTGCTTCACTCAAAGCCCTATGGAAATTGTTTGGTGGCAATATACATAAGCAAGTACTTAACCTGTGTTGAGTTCTTGAGTTGCATATTGGGTGATCAGATTATGGAAGCCTAGGTGAGTTTTTTATAATGGATAATTTCTTTTCCTTAATCAGATACATCTTGTCAGAAATTCAATGTAAATAAAGGGCTTACTGTTACATTGATTTAATAAAATTACCCATATATTTTTCAGAGCATCCAACATCGTATTTGTAACATTTCCCTGTTAGTCGAATAGTTCAGCCTCACAAAATTGAGGGTTGAGTTCTTTCGTGAATATTTACAAGGTGTTGGTGTGAAAGTTTGCACTAACAGTGAGCACATTGAATCTAGATGGATATGGATACAAGAATATAAAATGTTTGTAATTATCAATATTTTATGATATATAATAAATATTATACGATATAATATAATACATATAAAAATTTTATATATCATATGATATAATATATATTATTAATATAAATTAATATATTATTTAAAAAAATGATGATATAATAAGAATATATATAAAAAATTTTAAAATTTTAAAAATATTTATGATATTTTTTAAAATAATTATATATTAATTATAATTTTTTATTATCTTATTATAAAAATATCACTTATAACATAATATTTAATTTAAGATATAAAAAATTAAATTTTTAATATATAATACAATATACTATTTAACTATTATAAAAAGACAACAAACAATCATGTCATGTCTTGTCCAAGGTCTCTTTTTAGGCAATGGGCTAAAACAATTCGTGCAGTACCCTAGTCGTTAGAAATTGTATTTACAGACTTTGACTTGCTGCTGGATAGAAATGGATAGAATTGTGATATCATTTACAAGAATGATTAATGAGTGATATCATTTAACTAATAAATAAATAAATAAAACTATTAAAACTAAAAAAATTTATAAAATTAGGAGATTAGTTTAATAAAATCCAATTCTATAAAACTTAAAAATTTAAGTAAATAGTATTAATTAAATTAAATTAAACTTTTTTAAGTAAATAATTTTAAAAACTCTTTATTCCTTACATTAAAATAGGGTTACATTTTTAATTAAATATTATTGACTCATTAATTAAATCTTTATGACACTAAAAATATTAAATTTAAATAAATTCAAAGATATTTTGAAAGTTTAATTAAATTAAACTCTTTTACAACTAGAAAATTTGACACTATGGTTTTCCATGCATCATACCATGTCATTGTCCACCTTTCCTCTCTCTTATCTTTATTATCTTCATTTGTCTTTTCAATCCAATCATCTCTTACCTTGAATCTTTCTTTGATCTTGTTTCTCTCCATACTTTTTTTTTTTTTTTTGAATTGAATGTCTTAGTACCTATTATGATAATAGAGGAGTTTCAAAAGATTGTAGAATCCGAACTTTGTACTCGACTAAAGGGTTCTAAATTATCAAATATATAAACATAGATCAGGTCCAATTAGAGTGCCGTTGATTCAAGTTAGACTGGAAAAGTTTTTCAATAAATTAATTAATTTCTAATTTAAGAAATTTAAGCACTAGTGGGAATGTATTATGCTAAAAATGTCATGTTAGTGCATTCGTTTTGGAGTTTGATGGGAACCTTATTCATTATTTACTTACATCATGACCGATTAGAGCAGTTGGAAAGAATGGTGAATGCCAAAATAAGATTGTGAAGAACTAATTTTTCAAGGAATTCATAGCTCACCATATTTCCTCAATAATCACTCTTGTGGTAGCGTCTTTTCTAATGATCCAAGAGAATAAAAAAATTGTTTTTCAATATTTTAAGAAAATTATTGGTTTGAACAATTGTTTGGTGTTCTTAAGTATGAAAGTTTAGCCTAATGAAAAGGATGTGTACCTAAAGTCATATGTAAATTCAAAACTTGACCAAAAAATTTAACTAAGGTAACATTTTTTTTTTTTTGATAATCGAATATCTCGTCTGTATTTATTGGACGAGTAAACCTTAGATACAGTGACCGGACCTATAATCATTGCACTAGATAAGTCGTCGTAATACTCTATCAGTTTTGTTAATTTTGGAGTCTTAGATAATATTCTCTTGTAATTAATATTTAATTATAACCATTCTGTACATGTTATTTTGAACATATTCACAAAATCAAATTTCTACAGGGCACACATTAATAATAATGAAGCTTCGAAGCATAAATAATGGAATTCACTAATAGATGTATAGTGGATAAGCATATTGAAACTCCAGGATTTGCACATGTCGACTGTTAATATTACATATGATAATGGCTTTACGCAACCTTGGGATCTCAGAAAGGTTTCCATTTTCAAAAACAAAAAAGATCTACTTTCCTATAGAATTTTCTTTCTCTTTTCTTTTCTCATCATGTTTACTTCAATGCGAATCTTTTTCTCTTCCTTTTGTTTTATAAGCTTCCTCTTTCAGGAACCAAATGTGTTTGAATTCATTTGAACGTTGGTGTGTCGAGTCCCACTTTTATTTGAATGGTTGAAACTTTTGTTTTCTCTAGTCAATGTGTTGATCTTTTGATTATGTGAAGTTTAAGTATCAAACGTTTCAATTATTTTGAAATCAACCCTAATTTATCTAGTATTCTTTACAACGTATAAAAACTGAAGTTTTGAACTCACATGGGCAAAATGGAAATTTCCTTAGATTTCTGAAAAAAGGAAAAAACAAAAACAGGTTAAACAAAACAATGCATAAGATGTAAAATCACATTCAGCCGGGTCATATCCTACAATATGAACACTTTTCCTAAAGAAGCCATAACTGGTAGGTAGAAATAGCATAGTCTAATCTATTATGCTATAAATGCATTTGTCATAGCCAGCTTGCACTCACTCTCCCTATTTTTGGTTCAATAATGCAGCTAGCTGTGGCCAAAGAAAGCCCAAGAGAGACTTGAAATTGCAATGTTCAATGAACAAGGGGACTCTTTAATAGCCCCCTATAGTTTGATGATAAACTATGTCCCCTTAGTAAAATGTTTAAGAGATAGATAAGAACATCTTCTCTTCAATCTTTATTTGCAGAATACATCACAGAGAAACTTAAATCTTCTCAATTACGACAACAAAATTACAAAACAAAAATGAAGAAGATAAAGATCAAAATCAAAATATGGAATTTTATTCCAATCTACATAATAGAGCAAGCATTAGGATTGTCATCACTGAACATGGTGATGTAAGGATCTGCAGAGCCATATGTTGTCACAGTGCCATCAGTTGCAGGATTTTCAACCCTCCTGACATAACCAGGAGGAGCCTTCTTGTCATAAACAGGAGCAATGTATGGGTGAGCTACCAAATTGTATGGCACATATGGCCATATCTCTGCCTTTTTCCCTGTCGATTTTGCCTTCTTCAACACCTTGTTAGCCTCCACATATCCTGTCACAGTCACCTTCTGCTGCTTCCTGTTTATCTCCACTGACTTCACCCCTGCAAAACAACAACAACATGTCAACATATTTTCCTGAAAATTAGAAAACTTAAACTCTGCATTTGTTGTAACGTGTCAAGGAAAGTCCCTGAGGAGTCAAAGTGACAGAAGACTGACAGAGAAAAAAACAAAAAAGGCTTACCACTTAATGAAGAGAGGGCATTCTTGACCTTGCGTTCACAGCCATCACAGTCCATTCTGACTTTGAGATCAACAGTGTGTAATTGTTTCTTCTTCTTCTTCTTGTTTTTATGGCCACCACTTCCTATCAAGTCAGACAAATACTCCAAGGTCCCTCCAACTCCCATTTTTTCTTCCTTAAATTTTCTCAAGTTTCAGGATTAATATTCTCCTTTGTCAAAATCTCAAAAGCTTGACAGAAACCAACAACAACCCAGAAAAGTTTGCACAGAAAAACACCAGAAAGAAGCACAATTTATAGGAGAAAATAAGTAAGATATGAACAGTGAGGTAGAGTTCAGAAGCTGCAAGGAACTTGAAATGGATTCCTTACTTTTGTAGCTTGCCTTGAAACAAAAGGAAGAAAGAGTTCTAGACTTTGAAGGCCCTCATAATCCCTACTTGCTTACTCCTGAGAAGTTTCTTAAATAGGCTTTTGGAGAGATTCAAACACTGAGAAAAAAAGCTGGTGGGCCCGCGTGCAACAGTAAACAAAAGCCATAGCACACAGGATTTTCTCTTTTTTGGCCTTTTGCGAGCTTTTGGAGAAAGATTTAAGAATTTAAATTAATATCATGATTAGGGTTTTTAATTTGCAAGACATAAAAAAGAAAAAAACGACTTCCCATTACGAGGTTCAGTAAAGATTAAAATTTCTAAGTCTGATTTATAAGGAAGTTCGAGAATTTCTGAATTATAAAAAATTAATTATAATAAAATGGCACGTTTTAGGTTAGAGTATAATATAAAAATGTTAAAATTGAATAAAATTAAAAATAATAAAATATAAAAAATATAGTTTTAAAATTTAAAAAATTAATTTGATATTTTTTAATATATTAAATTTTTAATTTTTAAAGAAATATTAAATTTTAATTTTTCAAACCGAACGAAAATAACAGTAATTTTCTGAATTGAAAGGGTCGAGTGATTTTCTTTCGGTTAGACTTGATAAATTTTAATACGATATATTAATCTAATATAATATGATATAAAAAAAAATTGAGTTAAAATAATAATTTTCAATAAAAAAAATAATTCAGATCAAATTAGGTTGATATCAAAATAATTAGATTATGTTCAGATTAACATAAAGTCAATTTAAATAACTTAATCTAACCTGAAAATTAATAATACTATTACTGAATTATTATTATTATTATTGAAAATACTATTACTGAAATTTGATATCAAAAACTAACTCAACGTAGTTGAAACACTTGTTTGCATTAGAGATGAGTTATTTGGTTAAATTAGTAACTTTATTACTAAATTATTATTATTATAACAATTAAATTAATAAAATAAATCATAATTAGAAAGCCGAATTGTCGACGGTTTAGAAAGTAGCTGGCAGGATCAATGTGAACGGCTCCACACGTTTGAATAGAAAGGAAATAAAAAATTAGCAAAACTTGAAAGAATCTGACGGTAGAGATTGAAGAGGAGCCTGATAATCAATTTGTTCCATTTGGTTCTTTTAGTCAATTCAGGAGGAGCCTAAAATTTCAAATTTCAAAGATTTAAAAAAGAGGGAAAGTTAATTAATTTAATATTTTAAATTTATATTATACAATTTTAATTATTTTTAAGGATTATATAGATATAACTAAGAACTTAACTTAATATTTGTTTTACCCGAATCCCCAATCTTAAGAAAACTAATCTCTCAGACTTAATTTCAATCATACTCTCACCTAAAATCTAATTCAAAATCAAAAAATCTTACATCATAATCATCTTAATTTAAATAAGTAATATTTTATTATATTATTTGAAGAATTTAAAATAAAAATTTTGAAATTCCCTAACATAATAACGAATTCTGCTTTTTTTTTAAAGTTATTTTTTTGTTATTTTATAGATAATTTAGTTATAAAAATGATTTATTTATATCAAATTTACATTAAATAAAAAATCTAATTTTTAAAATTAAATAGTAAGAAAAATAAAATAATTCCTTTTTTTGTTTTTTTGAAAACAGCCAGCGGATAGGTGCAGTAATGTTTATGGGTAGCGTGGGGTAGATGTACTACTGTTCATAAATATCGTCCATGGATAGATGGGTAGGCATAGGTAAGCGTAACGCTACTTTTCACAGTAACATATTTTTCATATGTATAAATTTTTTTTATTTTATTTAACTTAATTTTTTGTTTAACTTGTTTTGTGTTCATGGCATTATTTTCGAGTGTCGTTTTATTCAGTAAAATATTTTTGTCAGAGATTTATTTTGGTAAGTATATTTTTCAAAGATTTTCCGTAAATTATCGCAAAAGGTAATTTAAGTGTAATGATGCACACTAATTCAAAGTGCACCATTACACAAAGAGACGATTGAAAATATTTGAGTCAAGTTGTCTATTACACAACAGTAACTATTTAGGTAGACTTGTTCAGTGTAATGATGTTTACAAATTAGCTCAAATTCTCCTTTGTAGTAATTTATGGGAAATTTTTGAAAAAAAATAATTTATGTTAAACAAACACAATAAAACAAGAAATAAATGAAATAACTCAAACTCAAACTTAACCTTAAATTAAACTTATTATATATATATATATATATATATATATATATATATATATATATATATATATATATATATATATATATATATATATATGTATAAAACAATTAATTACAAGTGGTGGAACATCGTTTAACAAATATGTTTTATTTACTTTTTTTTTTTTAATTCAAGAATTCTTGCCACTCCAATACATAGGTAAAAAAGGCATTTACTTGTTATAAACCCTTTTGAAATACAACTAAATTAACTACAAAACAATAATAAAAAACAACAAACAGAGTAGAATTCATCATTGTATAAAAAAATCTCAAATTTTCAATTTCAAATCTTCAAACAAAGTAACAAATAATACAATGAAATGCTACTTGAATTAAAATAATTTTAATGCATGATTTTTTTTGTTTTTCAATTGATTTTTAAATAAGAATATGTAAGAAAATAAGTTTAAGAAGCTAGAGTTCTTGAGGTTTGGGATGAAGGTAAAACAAGTATAAAGTTGAGCTCTTGTTTGTGATAATATGAGAAAACAATTATTTTCAACCCAAACACATTAAAGTGATAAGTTCTGGCCTTTCAACTAAAAAAATAACATTTTTTCAACTTTTATCAAATATTAGCAAAATTAGTTAAATTTTCTTATACAGATTAAAATGACTAAAATATTTTTCATTACTTTTAATATTTATTAAAGATAAATAATATTTTATCCTCCAAACTTGATTAAATTATTTTTCATTGATGTTCTACAAAGATTAAAATTTAAAACTTAAAACAGTTGTCAATGATAATTGAAATCACATCAAATGGTGTCATTTTAACCGAAATTACACTATTTTGATGTGATTCTAATTTTAATTTTAATTGTAAATTGTGAGATTGTGAAGTTAAGATTCATTGGAGCTAGGGATAAGGTTGTTTTTCTTAACTAAAGATAGAGGCTTAAGTGACTAAGTTTAAAATTAGTGAGATAAAATGTAATTTGTTTGTGCTTTGGGGATATACATGATATTAATCTCTAATATTTATATACCTCATAAACTAAAGAACCATCCCTTTTGTCTTCTTGGAGGTACTCCTCATATAGAGTAGATTGCCCCCAATAACCAGTGCTCTCATTCTCTTCCATGGCTGACAAGATGCATTCGTCAAATTGAAGTTTCTCTAGTTTATCTAATCACAAAATTGAACTTCTTGAATAATTTTTACAAAGAATTAGACTTGAAATTTTTTGTCTCAAATGCAAGACGCCTTGAACAGCGTATCATAGACCGAGATAGTGCCAACAGGTGACAATAGTTAGTTAGTTAAAGTACTTGGCAAATGGGTGAGTTGAACTGAGTACAATTCAGGTCAAAATAGATGCAAATAAAATAGATACAAATCGAAAACAAATCGATTTATATGGGTAGAGAATATATAAACTCATCATCCGGTTATTTGATATCAAGTCAAGTCATCTAAAGCTAGGAAAATCTATCTATACCATTATTGTTATTTGATATTTCAATGTCTTTTTTTTTTTTAATGGATAGTAATTATGGACCGATTTCCTTCTTTATTTTATAAGTGTGATTATGGTTGATGAGTTAAAACGGCAGGATAAACAGCAGGAACTTAATACTTAGAATCCTCCAATTTGTTGATATGATTGCTTTCATGTTTGCCTACCACATATGATAAAAAATTTGCACCAAATTTTGAAATACATTTACAGATTTTGGTTAATTTATGACAAAGTTTGTAGAACCACCAACAATGGAGGTGGAAAAACCAATAATGTTAATGGAGTTGGAAATTCTTGCAGATTATTTGCGGGTATGGGTTCTCCCTAAAAAATAGATATATACGGGTATGGGTTCAAAAACTCAATACCCGTAGCCCTTTTTTTACGAGTAACCTGCGATCGTTTTGCCAAGTTTAAGCTACAATAGGCAATGATGGTTCTTTGACGATTTTGGGCCTTATAGCATGTGTATTCGGTGGGGTTTCCTTTCAAGCCATTCTAGCTAGAATTTCCTCATTTTGATGGTACAAAACCTGCAAGCCCTCTCCCTCCCTCTACTTCCAAGGGAGAAAAGCAAGAGCTTGGTCTCTCTCCGATTGCTCCGAAAGGAGAAGAGTGAGAGCTTGGCACTCTTTTCTCTTGGGAGAAGAGGTAGTGTTAGTCTATATAATTAACCTGATTTCAATTAGTCTATTTTAATTTTTTTTTTTTTTACTTATGTAATGGTGTCAAGTTGATATTGAATCAACCACAAGTATCAAAGTAATTGAATATAACTATTAGTATAACATTAAACTAAATAATTGATATTCAAATATTTACATCTTTAAATATACTATTTTTTTTATTAAGTTTTAATTTAATGACTGAATTTAAAGATATAAACCTTAAGATTGACTACTTATTCAGTAAATTTAATCAATTTTTTATAAACTTTTATGTATTTTACTTGTATAAAGTTGTAATTGACCTCTAAATTTGTGTGGAATAATTTTTTGCTAATTGTTACTGATGTAAATACTTTTGATTGTGTTAAATTTAAGCTATTGTTAGATCCTCATGGGTTTTTTTTTTTTTTTTTTTGGGTCTTTTTAGTCTTTACATTGGAAAGGTTTTTTCACCTAAAAAAATTATTTGTGTTATTATATTCTTTCTTTTACTCAAAGATTTGAGATTTTTATTTTTTAAGTTCTCATTACTTGATTGATAAACAATGGGGGAGCAGTGAAGGTAAGGTTATTATATTCAAACCAAGCCAACTTGGTCTTGAAAGCCAACTCAACTTGGGTAGGTTTAATTTAAATTCATTTAATTTGAATTCAAATCGAAAGATTTAACTTGTTTCTTAAATTGAACTGAACTTGAACTATAAGATGTTTAACTCGAGTCAGCTCAAGTTCACCTTAAATTTATTGTTTGACTCGATGGTTTTACTTATTATTTGAGTAAAATAATATTATTTTGTTAATAAGCCATGAATTTAAACAATCGATTTGAGTACAATTAAGCCACAAATTTAAACAATTAATTCAAGTCAAACTCAAACAAAATCGAGCTAAATTATTTTTTATTTGAGCAAACTCGAGCCATCATTAATATTGGCTTGATGAGCTTAAGTTAAACTGAAATTAACTTATTTTTAATTTGAATCAAACTCGAACGAAAGGATGTTTAGGCTTCGGTTTGTATTCACCTTCACGCAGAGGCTCCTCAACAATAATTCTGGATCTGTCATTGTATACTATCTTGGCTATAACAGTAGTTTTATACTCTTTATCATTGAAGCCAACATTGGTGTTCCCATTAATCTTCTTGGAATAATGAAATACGGGCCAACGATTGAATATGTAAATAATGTCTTGGGTATGTTTGTTGTTGCAGTGTGTATCATTGAGAAGTTTAAAGAATGAGGAAGAAGGACACGAAGAATTGCCAACAAGCCTTAGTTTACTCACATATATTTCTTTCTTCTAGTTTTTAATATAATAGTCGCCTGATAATTAAAATTACATCTTATTTTCTTCCTTAGTTTAGAAAACTAATAATTTTTTCTCATTATTAAGTTTTAAAAAATTTACTTTTCCCCCTAGAATATCAAACCTAAAATTTGACAACTCCTAATGAATGGCGAAGAAGGTATCATCTGGATGACAAAGTGTCATCCTTAGTTGGATGACTCTCGTCATCTAGGAAGCATCATCCATATCTAAACAACGAAGCGTCGTCTTTCCCTGAACGACACTGATGCCTTCGTTCGCCATTTGGATCGTCATTCCTTATTTGTTAGAGAAAGTGAGAAAAAAAACCTAGGGATTTGGAGAGAGAGGGAAGTTACTTTTTAAAGTTGAGATTTGGGGTTAAATATTAATTTTCAAAACTTATAGAAGTTTAAAGATAAGTAAATGTTTGGGTTTTTAATATATTGTTAATGTATTTTTAAATTAAACTAAAACGAATTTAGAGGCAATCAAAATGTATTATAGTTGGGATAACACTTTTTGATCATTTCATCAAAATAAAATGAACAATCTATTATTGACTTGTATAAATTAATCAACACGTTATCTAATTTTAAGCTAAAATTATAAAAAAAATATATATTACGATATTATATTATGAGAAACGAAAACAGGCCAATTGTTATAATTTAACATGATTAATTCTAGTAAGATTCTTTTTCTTTTTACTATAAGCTTTGTTTGTTTACTTTTGAAAATTTTTATTATATAATATGTAAAAAAAATTGAATAAAATATTTTCAAGCAATATTAAATATTATATTTAAAAAGCAATGTAAATAATCATAAAAATAAATTTTTAAATGGTATGTAATAGGATAAAGGAATTTGATTTAAAAGAAAATAGGAAAACTTTAATTTATTTAGTTTTAAGTACAACCAACTAGCTTCATATTCATGTTTCTCAAAACACTATTATAATATAATAATAATATATTTAATAATTTTTATTAATTTATTTATAATTTAATAATTTTAAATTAAAATTAATATAAACAATTTAGAGTATCCCGACTTTTTTTTTCCTATTAAATTGCATCATTTTAGGTGTATTCGTTAGAATATTAAAGATTATTCTTATAATCTATATTTTATTACTTATATTATTTTATTTTATGTATAAATAATAAAAAATTTTAATAATATTTTATTAATAATAATAATATAATAAATAATATAATAGATAATATAATTATCACATCTTTTTTTGTAGGGTTTTTAACTTTTAAAAATCTTGAGATGCATCTGTTTTGTCTATGTGTAAGAGTATTTTCTTTATATTGCATTTTTTACTAATAATTAACCAAGTTTTTGTACCTTTTTGGTGCCAGAAAAAGTGAAAGGCAACCCATGTGACATTTAGTGCCCCGAGACGGCCCCCCAAGTCAGGACAAAACGATTCTGAAAAAAGCTATTGCAATAATAGATTAAGGAGCAAAAATATTTTAAAATAATTATAGGGAAATATTTAATTAAAATAATATTTTTTTATTATATTTAATTAAACATAATAAATATATATTCTTTATTTTTTATAATAATAATAATTTATATTTAATAATTTTTTAAATAATTAATTTGTATAATAATTTTTTATTTTTATAATAAAAAATTATTCAAATCAAACATATTCATATTATAATAAAAGATTATTTATAATAAAAAATAAAATTATATATACTTATTTTATATATATAAATAATATATATTTAAAATATATTATCACGTGATTAAATAGTTTAAAATTTAAAATATAATAATAACATATAAATATATATTTATTTACATATTCAAAGTAAATATGCATGATATTACTCTAATAAAAAAACCAATACTTACGTTTGCTTCCACATTGGCCCAACACAGGAATTTCGGTACAAATGTTACAAAGAAGCCTCAAATTTTCTTCTTGTCCATCAAATGTAACAACATCAAGTTTACAAAAGAATACAATACAACTTGGCTATTCTCAAGACTACTAACAAAATTTAAAATCTCTGCAATATATACACCAATAATTAACTGAAATGTTGGATCGACCCAACGAAGATAAAATTTAAAAGAATTCTGTACTTGGCCATATTTTTCAACTACAAGTTTAAATTTGCAGTGACTATAATTACTTCTGGATTGGGTTATTGCTTATTGGACCATTGGAATTCTATTTCCAGATTCCGGGATGGACCACTCTTGCTTTCCGGCAATAGCGTATATTCACCAGCAACGGCTCCAAGCATCACGACTCGATCTATTTGGATGGTTACTTTACCAAAAGAACTCTGTTGTTGAAATCAAATGGTGGAGTTTAGTAAGAAATAAAATGTTGAGAACTGAAAATATTTTTTAATTCTTTTCGGGTTCAATTACCTTCCCCATTTTACTCTTGTTCTTGCAAGAAATGTGAAGTTTCTGGCCTTTTGGAGGACTCTCAAAGGACCATGCAAAGCTCTCATCCCACTCAGGATTAGGACCAGTTGACACAATCTGACAAGTTTACAAAACAGCAACATAATAAAGATTAGGACTGAAAATGGAAGCAGCTATAAGATGTAACATTGTTCAAACGATTATTTATGTGACAACCACTTCCTTGACTTAACAGTTTAGTTCATAAAGCAACCGAGGTGATAGTTTGAAAGTGTACTTTTGGATATTGAGGATTACAGAAAGGTAAATGGAAGCATATAATAATAATTTACCTTGGTTTGCCTTGGTGGAGTGTTGCCAAGGGTAAGCTTGCAGTAAACGCTGGGGTTTCCAACTGACTGCTTCATATTGTTTCCACGCTTGATTATAACGACTAATGTTCCTGGCAAACACTGCAGCAGAAATTCAGCCTTCTCCTGAAATCTAGGAGGAGCAGACTGAATTAAGTATTGAAGCAACGGAATTGCATCAGCAGCAGCAACTGACTGAGCTTTTGAAACTTCAGCTGGGCATGCTGACCAAGCTTGTCTGAGAAGAAAAAGTGCATCCAAGGCAGCTTCTTGAGTTGCCTCTGAACCAGTCTTGAGTGCAGTAACCAAATGGGGTATACTTAATGTTGCCGGCTCAGTGGCTCTCAAACGAGGAAAGTTGCTAAATAAAGAATTTAGAGCTTTTAGATACTCCTCATTCACAGTCCCAGTTGCCCACAATTCCTTTTCAATAGCCGCTGCATTTAACAGTAAAAATAAGTATAAAGTTTCAAAGAACTTCTAAAACCTTACGATCGTAAGGACAATGAACAATTGCTGAAATGACAACGCACCTGCAGCAGGGCAGTTAAAAAGAATTTGAGAAATCAAGTGGTCAGAATTGTGTTGAGAGTTAGAGACCTTACCCGTTATAGCTCTGACTGTTTCACTTGAGGCATACTCCTGAATGGTATGATTTGAAAAGAGAAGCTTAACAAACATTGCGGCCTGAACAGATGTATCTGGATCACTTGAACCAATCAAATCCAGTACAACCTGAACACCTCCAGCCTCTGCCACTGCTCTCTTATTTGATCGACTGTACATGACAAGGTTTTGCAAAGCACATATAGCCACCACTTTCATTTCTTCAGTAGGTTGCTCCTCAAGAACATTGACTAATGCACGACAAGCTGAAACTGCATCAGCACTTCGAGCAAGGCTCTCGTTTTGAAATAGATCACCAAGAGCTAAGGTTGCCAATAACCTTGCTTGCTGAGCTTGAGTTTGTGGATCCAAGAGGTATTGGGATAGTGGTAAAATTGCAGATTTTGTAGCTTTTGATTCTCTGATCTTAACATTGTTAAGTAAAACTTCCAGAAGCCTTGCTGCTGTTTCCTCACACTGATGAGATCGGAGAAGTTCTAGCAAAGCTTCTATGGCACCACTTTCAGCCATTGCTTCAGCACTGGTTCCGTCGTCACTTTCCAACACAAGAAGAGCATTCAATGAACCGACAACTGTGCCCTCTGAGCCAGAAGAGAGAAGCCTTACCAACACCGCAACAGGCACTTCCAAATAAAATTCAGAACTAAATTGCAAAATACTGGATAAAACAGAAGCAGCAGATTCCCACGAGGCATTTGGGAGGGATGGATCAGCTTGCAATATTATTTTAGACAGTTCACTGACACCACCTTCTTTTGCAATCTCATTTGGCCATGTTAGTGCAATACTAACAAGAGCCTTTACAGCTCTCTGCTGCAAAATGTGTATGCCAGAACCAAGAACCCGAATGAGAGGACCAATTACTTGCTGCGTCACCGGATCCTTCAAGAGATTTTCTTCCAACAGTAGATGTGACAGAAGCTCTGCGGCCAACTGCTGCACTGCTGGAGCTGGAGAATCAAGCAAGGGGATAAGAGGCTCAATAGCCTGGTGAGAGGTCAGTGAATAATCAGCCCGACACTGCGGATGTTCCAGGATATTAACAAGAACCTGCAATGCACTATGCTGTCCATCAGGCCCAAATTCTGGTCTAATAAGCAACAAGAAAAGAGGCTCCACAACTTTTGCAGCAGATGGTCCCTTAGCAATGCCTGCATTATTGGTTAATATTCGGAACAATTCACAAAATGCAGCACATAGAAAATCCGGCGCTTCGTGGAGGATATCAAGAACACTTTCAATTACACCAGCTTTCACCATTTCCATTTTACAACCAGGTCTATCCTTTCCTAGCTTTACAAGAGCTCTAGAAATGGCCTCATGAAGCATGAAATTTTTACCATAGAGAAGGCCAACAAGAGGAATAACAGCTCCATGTGCAGCAACTAATTCTGCAAGTTGCTCATCGTCGACAAGTTTATCTAGTGCACGAACAACTGAATGCTGAGCAGGACTGAACTCAGTGACAAGAAGAGAGACAAGAGGCTCAACACATCGCGCTGCAGCTACTGTGGACCTAATTCTTGTATTTCCAAAAAGAACACCACAGAGCTCTGCAGCATCCCCCTTCAGCTCCATTGAACAATTAGATGAAAGGATCCTGCAAAGGACATCAACTGCATTCATTTCAACATCTGCAACTGCAAGGGCTCTAGATGGGTTTTCACTCAATAATCTGACCAATGCAGCAATAGCAGCATGCTGCTCTCTCTCCAAACCAGTATTAAGAATCTCCACCAACGGTTGAACAGCTTGCCTTGCAGTTTCAGCATTCCTTATATGGTCAGCAGAAAATAGACTTTCCAATGCTTTGGCAGCACTGTATCTTGCACCTCTTCCACCTAAACGTAGAACAGCTACAAGTTGACTGACAGCACCAAATGCAGATTCATGCCTCCTAATCTCAGCACTGCTGAATAGAAGCCCTAACAGATCTGTAGCGGCTTCCTCAGTTGCATCTTGAGGGCCAAGTGAAAGATACTTTGTAAGTGCTTCCAGAGCCCCAGATTCTACCATTACAATCTTATTTGACGGACAGTCTTTGGCAAGCTGAGTAAGAAGGCCAAGTGCTAGGAAAGGTGCTCCAGGACGATCTGGAATTGGTTTAAGCAAATCAACAAGGGCAGGTATTGATTTTCGAGAGGTAGCGCCAACCCTAATGTCTTCAACTCTAAACAACCTCTCAAGAGCTACTTGATCTGGATATCGCACCAAAGCAAACTCCTCTGACAATTCCAGAAGGTCTTGTATATCATCATCAGCACAGCCAAGTAAGGCAATAAGCCCACCTGCTGCCCCAGAATTTGCAACAGATAGAAGAGTTCCCCTGCTACCATTACAGACTAGGCTGCAAATTGCTTGTGCAGCAAAATATCTGTTTGCAAATTCCTCTGACTTCAACAAATTTGCGAGCGCTGGAATGGCTTTCATGGTTGCATTTGCTCGTATGATATCTCTATCTTGAAATAGAATGGCAAGCAGTAAAGCACAAATCCATATGCTGCTATCTTCTTTGTAATCAATCTGCATACATTACCAAAATAAGAGCACACCATGATTTTGTCACAATAAGCAGGTACATAAGTTTCATTATTGCATTAACATGATAATGCCAACAGTGCCTTCATGCAAATCTTATTATTTCTGACTGAGGGCCTTTTAACAATTAGTATGCAAGAAGAAAGTGGGATACCTGACTGTAATGTGAAAAACAATATGAAATTCTGTCAGTAAGAACTTCCACCGCACCGGCCTCCATTATTGCCGTTTTGTTCTTTCCATCATGGCAAGCAATAACAGAGAGAAGCCAAATAGATAAGTTGGCACCATAAATAACAGCTGTGCCTGTCTCAGATTCCTCATAACTGGCTTTCTCTGAAGTATTCCTGCAGATGCTAATGGCCTCCTTTTCATCAACAGCTTCATCTCTTGAAAAGGCCTCAACTTGGCTGAGCATTGCAACGAGGGATTGAATAAGATGAAGACATGAGTTTGATTGATTAAGATCCTCCACCATTCTATAGTGATTAACTTTTGCTGTGCATATAAGAAGTGCAGCTCCCCCAATTTTGACCTTTGAGTTTGTGGAATTGATCATTCTTATAGCAATTGATGAGATACATTCAGAGGCATCAATAACTTTTTCTCCTAAAACTACAGGTTGATCTCGGCAAAGTCGTGACAATATTTCAATAGCTTTATCCTGCAACAAGGGTGTCGCATCAGCAATGGAAGAAACTATTGGAGTTATGCTGTTTGGAAACTCAGCTAAAACTCTCCAGGCAGGTTTCACATGTCCACTAGCACCTGCTGACCTTGACAGAATGACGAGAGCATCAAGAGCCTCTGACATTGCAACAGATCCACCATTAGCAGATTCAAGAAAAGACACCAAAGCAAGAACAGTTCCAGCACGGTTTACACAATCTGTTATGGTGGAATTAATCTGGCGCGAATGCAGCAGCCGGGCAATTGCAGCAGCTGCTTGTGTTTTTCCAGAAACAGAGCCTTCACGCAAAACCCTGGTAGCAGGCAAAATGATTTCCTCTGCTACAGCTTTCTCTGAAACCTCAATATCTAAAATCAGATTTGCCAGAGCACAAGTTGCCTGCTCTGCAACTTCCAGAACTAAAGAATTAGCAAGAACAACAAGGGGAGACAGTGCATCTCGAGCAATAACAGCTACTTCTCGGTTCTCCTTGACTGAAAGAAATATTGCAGAAAGGCAATGAGCAGCCTCTTCTAAGATGCTTTCAGACTCAACACATAGTAGCTTCATCACAGAACTAAGTGTTTTCACAGCAATGCTACTTTCACGCAAGTCCCTCCGAGTTTCAAAAATCCCAGCTAGAGCTGAAGCCGACTTAGCCTGAGTCTCTTCTTTAGTAGAGCCCAATATTTTAATCATTGTCTCAACTGCATCATTTGCAGCACTGCCCTCATGTAATAAATCATTGAAGGGAACCACAGACAACATACTTCTTAGAGCATCTAAAATGTAAGCTTTAGATTCAGGTAAATCACTAGTTAATAAGGCAGTGAGCTGACTGATAGTTGCTGTATCAGATTTATGGATTAGGTGGTTTAAAGTCTTTGAAGCAATTTCTTTCCCGTTGGAACTCCCATTTTTCAGTAGCCATAGTAATGCAGGAACAGCATCAGCACTTTCAACGCATGCACGTATATCTTCACTGTGATTGCATAGATTCCTAAGAATGGTAGCAGAGTCTTCCTTGGCTTTTGCAGAACCCGACTCCAGAATTTGAACAAGTGGAGGTATGCCACCAGCAGCAGTGATGGCCCACTTACTTTCATCGTTTTCGTTAGATAAGAGGCAAAGCAATGCAACTGAACATTCTTGTTGTTGTTCTGATGAAAGTCCAAGAAGGGATATCAACAGCTGAATCCCCTCACGACCTTGGAGGGCACGCCATAGACTATCCTCAGTATTGCAAAGTTTGAGGAGAGCTCTTACAAGCTCATCCTGAACTTCATTGGTTGCCATTGTGATCAAGCCAACAAGTAACCGTTTTGCTTCAGAATTTGCAAGTTTAACAGAGAGTAATGCATTCCCATACAAACTGGCTAGAGCTTCTATGGTGCGCTCCTGTACAAGAAATGGTAATTTTGGCTTGAACTGGTTGACCAAAGTCTGCTCAACAATTGAAGGGTCAGATGGTCTAGTAGATTCAGCTGTGCTGTCATATATCATAAGAGCTGAAGCCAAAGCCCCTAATGTGTCAGCAACCTGAGCAGGTGAAGAGCATGATTCAAGGCTTTGGCCAAGACTTGAGATGACATTGGACAAGCCACCAGAAATGTTTGCCAGAGCACACATTGCATTCTCCTGCAAGGCTTGGGCATGCTCACCTTGCATGAATTCTTTAGAAGGAGCTATTGTAGCATTTATCAGAGTAGGAATACCATTTGAACTGGCTATTTCACGCCTCGCTTCTTTACACTGGGCAGAGAGAGACTTAACAGCACCTGCAGCTTCTGCTCTAACAGGAGGTTCATTACCAGGTCCTAACAGCTTGAGGAGCTGTTTTGTAGCTTCTGCAGCTAAGATCCTGGAGCAAACAGATGCATCTTCCATCATCATACATGCAAGAAGAAAGCAAACATGAGCTTGAGTGCCGGGTTGTCCTGATTTGAGTAACTTC
Organism: Mangifera indica; assembly: GCF_011075055.1. NCBI lineage: Eukaryota > Viridiplantae > Streptophyta > Magnoliopsida > Sapindales > Anacardiaceae > Mangifera > Mangifera indica. The sequence continues at coordinate 9,458,824 of NC_058137.1, forward strand.
ACAAGTATATCCACTCCTCCAGCTTGTATTGTTGCAGCCCAAAATCCCTCAGTGCTGCTAGAGAGATTCTTTAATGCTCCTGTTAGTAAGCTATCAACCACGTTTCCAGTCTTGAGGCCATTTTTAAGCTGCTCCCATAACACCGGCACTACTCCTTCAGTGGAAAATATTTTGGATCCAACATGATCCTTTGCACCACCTTGAGAAACAGCAAAAATTGTCTTTGCTGCAGCAATCTGACCATCTGCTGAGCTGGATTTGAGGAGGCCAAGCAATGGAGGAATGCATCCACCAAGTAAGACCTTTACCCTTAATTCATTCTCCTTACAAAGAGAGCCTAAGACATTAGCAGCCTGTATCTTCACTCCAATTGATCCTGATCGAAGAAGAGATACAAGTACTGGAACTGCCTGAGAGTGTGACCCCACAGCACTAAAAGCATTTTCACGAGTATCAATGAGTTCCAGCAATTGCTTCAGGTTATACTCTTTCTCTTGTACAGATGAAGAACTCTGCCGCAACTGCTCAATGCATTGTGCAACACTTGCTAATGTTCCATCCAGATCCTCCATGCTGCTACTGCGATCTCTGCAAAGGATGAAGAATGCAAGATACTTCAGTTAGAATTACATCTGCATGCAACCAACACTATTGACATTTTTTTGGAAAACAAAATACTAATAAGAATAGGATCAAGGCATGATAAATCAGAGGGCTGGCTTAAGACGAGGAAGTAAATGACTGCAAGTCATATGTGGATGAAGTAAGTTAAAGTGAAAAGAAATGTAATGGAAAGAGACCAGCAAACATATTGGTTAACACTGACATATAAAAGATATGATATATCATTTATAACTCAGCATAGCCCTAACTACGGTGATAATGTTATAGAAAAATTGCTGCTCACTCCAATTAGATCCTCTCATGTATAGAGCTTCTAGAAACACTAATCTCCAAGTTAAATACACACATAAAATCTACCCACATTGTGAAGATAATTTCCAGAACAAAGGCACATAAAAATTTATTATCAATCCCACTGCAAGTAAATATTTTTTTCCAAAAAATATTTTCTATTCTTTTCTTCTTTTTTCTTTTTTTTTAGTGAGGTGAATGATATGTACCTGCTATAGAAATTACAAACACAATGCTCAGCAGTTACAGATCGTTTACTTATGCCACCAGGATAATTTAGCATTTAAAAAAAATTAAAAAAACAAAAAAAAAAAAACCTAACCTCAGACTCATCTTTATAACTGAATGGGGAGTTGGGGGCTCTGAATCTTGAAGTCTGGCATCTACATTTCTTTCCTGCAATTATGAGTGCAACAGAATCACACAATGAAAAAGGGAATTATCTAATCAAGGTAGCCAAGCAGAAAATTCAAATTATAAAAAATATTAAGTTTTGGCCAGCCCATTGGAATATTTCCTTCATCAAAATAAGGCAAGACGTAAAAACTAAGATTTCAGAATAGCATGATAGTTGATCAAACTAAGGCATGGATTAAGTAGCACAAAATAGTGATCCAACACAAAATATTTAAAGATTCATTTCCTCACTAATTTGTTCAAACATAATATATTCCCTACAATAAGGCCAAAAAAATTTAAAAAAAAATCCAAGTCATCACAAAGACTTCTGCAAAAGTTTATCCATATTTGTTTTCACAAAATGCCTCTGACAAAAGCTCAGAAACAAAGGGTATCAATTTAGATTTTTTACTCCTAGTCTGACGTTTTGATTTTGTTGAAACCAACAACTATCATCAACATCTATTAAAATGGACAGTGACAGAAAAATGATAAGTGAATTATATTACTTAAATTACAGTGATAGAAAAAATTGTTGTTCACACAAACAACTGAATTAACCAGCAAAGAACAAGAATTTCAACCACCACCAGTGCCAAATTAAGACCTTCGACACACCAGACTTAGTTCCATATACAGTTCCCATGTGACATGTCTTTGTTATACAGAGAGTTAACATGTGGCATAAGATATCCAATTTATCACCATTAAGCACTCACAATAAGACAAACTAACAAACTATCAAGATACTTAATGAAATAAGCATCAAGCAGAAGAGTACCGCATCATTGGCAGCATGGCCATCACCATTGCTGCCAGTGAACCTCCAAGCTAGTGTGGCCGCCAGCTTTACTTTATTTCAGGACGCCCAGATAGAAATTCAATCAAAAACCACTACCCTCTCCAGATCCAAGCTCAAGCACAGACACACAGTCAAAACATCAAAATCTCCTGTGAAACAACAGTTCATAAGCCAAACTAAAGATCCCAACATCAAGCAGAAGTAGATCAATTGAAAATTCAATCACGTCAAGTGAACTTAAATCCGCTTCAGAACATGAAAAACAAAATTCAATTTATAGAAATAATTGCAAATTGATGATAATCTAAGCAGTGTAAATCTCAATTAACTAAAACTCACTACAATGTAGATCAATCATCCACTGCCTTAGTTACATCCATTAGCGTCAAAATCTAACACTTATCAACTTAACAGAATCGTGATACAACTTTCTTATCAAATTCTTCTACTTTCCCGCTAGCCAAACAGAAACAAATGAAAAGCGATAAACAAAAAATCTCAGATTTGACTGAATTCTACACAATTAATGCACCAAACACTAGATCAGACCTGAATGAACACAAATATCTAAACTCAAAGATCAAATCTCAGCGCCATTATAAGAAACAAAAATAAAAATTTGACCACAGATTTCCCGAAACAAAAACATCACATCGACGCAAATGAGCTAAAATTTGGCGTAGTGACACACATTCAGACTCCATCAAAACAAATAAATATCCAAATTTGACATCAGATTTCCCAAAACAAAAAACAAACCATCAATTCAGATGAACTAAATTGCTATACCCATCAACGCAAAGAGCAAAACTTCAAAGTCGTGAACAAAAAAGAATCACAATTTGGCCTCAGATTTCCAAAAATGAATGCAACCCACCAAAGCAAGTGAACTAAACTTTGGTATAATTAAGCCAGATTGAGCTCACCTTCAATAAAGAGAGGGAGAGAGAGAGAGAAATGAAGGAGCGTAGAGTTAGTGCATCTATAAATTTCGTAGTAGAGAAGATAATAAAAATGCCAGTGAATGAATGACTCAATGAGTAATAGGAAGAGAAAAAGACAGATTTTTTATATAATTTTTAGTGTCATTAAAACACTTTTTCCATGGAAACAAAGGAAGAGAGAGATGGAAGGCTGAGTTCACAGCTCCACATACACTGACAGGACCACCGACTGTTGGGAGCTTAGCTTGAAGACTCCTATGCTTCGTGGCTCCGGCTTGCTTCAATTTCGAAACTTTTCATTGATAATACCTTGTAACAATAAAATTATACATTAATATTTTATATATATATAAAATTAAAAATAATATATTATTATATAATTTTTAAAAATTTTAAATTAAAAATAAAATAACATTTAATTACATATAAATAATCAAAATATGTATATATAATATTATTAAAATTAAAATTATAATAATTAAATTATATTATCAAATAACCTAAAAAATAATATTATAAATATTTATTTTAAATATATAAATAGATGTATATTTATATATATAATTATATAATTAAATATTATTTTTTATTAATTTAAAATTATTTAATTATAATATAATATATATTTATTTTTATATTTAAAATGAATATATATTATGGATATTTTAAAAAAAATTTGTGTCAGATTTTTTTAAGTTTTGTTTTTTTAAGAAATGCAGCTTGAGAATAAGCCAAGCCAAGCCAAGCCATGCCAAATGGAGAACAATAAAAAATAAAAAAATTATCTCTCTTTCTTAGCTGGCAAAAAAATTATTTTTGATTTATTTATTCAAATAAATTATTGGTAGAATTGAATCAGTGGTGTGTCATTGGGGACAGCATGAGTGTGATACACCTAATAAGGGTATTTTTGTCAATTACGTCTAATTAATTGCCCAACAATCCCCGTAACGTGTAAGTAATAACTAACACCAGGAGAATTTAATGGACTTCGACCCAAATTGCTCATCAAAATGACAATTATAGTCATTAATTTCTTATCTTAATTTAACAATTTAGGTTGACTAAATAAATCCCCTTTTAATTAAACTTGGGATAAAATAGTAAATTCCTTGTAAATAATTACCAAAAAATTAATAAAGCTCAATTGTTTCAAAGCCTCTACATAATTTAATAATTGAAATTAATATGAATATTGGCTATTTATATTTAATATGAAATAAATTTAAGTAAAAAAAATAATCTCAGTTTATATTATTAAGTAATAATTTCGTGGTATAAATTGTACTTGGAGAAAATTATTTTACCAATAACATAATATTAACAAAATTTTAACGAAATTTTTATATCCCCAAATAAGTAAAATTATTCAAGTAATTCACAATTAATTAGGGAAATCACACAAGAAATATATTTTCATAGACAGTGGAGGAATTTTTTTTATTTTTCTGAAATATGAAGGAAGATATTTTATACTTGATTGAAGCTCTTGAGGGTTGATAAAAACCCCTTAAAATATATTTTCCAAGGAAGTTGATTTTTCACCTGCTTTTGATTGGGACACTAATTCAATTCATAAACCAGAAAGATAAAATATTGATTAGGATTGTTAATCATTTTCATTTAATTGTTAATTAAATAAATCAATAAATTAAGGCTTTGCAATTTGTGTGTTTTGTTGGTCATACGGGTCATGTTTGTTGGTGTACAATTTTTGGTCGGTTTGATGAAATTGACATTTCAATTGTTCTTCCACTCTAATTAATAATTAATTAATTGGAAATTATATATAATTTCATTTCATTTAAAAATTATTAGGACCAATTAAATGCTTTGTTTTTAAGATTTTACACAGTCAAGTAACTCTAACCCACATGTTAAATCTCCTTTAATTAACAGGCTGATTTTTACTGTAATTAAAATTAATACCAATAATATTTTATATTCTATGTTACAAGTTTTACATTTCATATTATGCCTAAATATTTGCTAATTTAATATTAGACAAATGTCTATTTATCACTCAAGCTTTGATAAAATTCTCATCTTTTAAGTTAAAAAATAATTTTCTTATTTGTTTGTTGAAATTAATTGTTAGTATTAACAATTAAATGATATTTATATTATTTTATTTAAATATTATGATAAAATTAATATCATATACAATATAAACTAATTAAATTTTAACTTTAAATACTTTTTTTTTCATTTTCTGTGTTCAATCTCATTTCAATATAAATAAATATAAAAAATTAATTATTGTTGGTAACAATTAATTTTAATTTTTTAATTAAAATTAATATAAATTAGGTGTGAAAATATATTTAATAAAATGTGGTTGTAAAATATTATTTGATTTGAAAACTTTGTTGTCTTTTTGAATAATTTTATAAAAAAAAATAATTAGATTTTTTAAACAAATTTAATAAACAAATAAAAAAATAAATTCTTTTAATTTAAAAGATAAAAATTATAGTTTTATCAAACCTTAGGTGTGAAATATCATTTGGCCTTTAGTTATCATATTTTTGGTGTTATCAAATTTAGATTAATTAATTAACTAAGTTTAAACCATATTCAAAATACATTAATTAACTAAGTTATATCAAATCTAAATCATCTTATGTGTGTAAAATGGTGAAATTATCATAATTTATTTCTAAAAAGCTTCTTCTTTGACCGTTTGATAAAATAAATATAATAAAGTGCATATCACTAGAAGGAAAAAAAAAATTTAACAGTCATTATTATGTACAAAATACCTAAAAAAAATTTTCTGGTATGTTGATAAACATAATTTTTTTTATAATCAATTTCTTATGATGTGCCCTTACAACCTATATAGATAAATAATGAACCCATATATTATTAGAAAGAAGAAAAAGACATAACGAAATAATTATATGTTTAAATTAATTTTTAAATTTTATTAATATATTTTATTTATTGTCAAACTCCCACATACAACTTTTCGAAAATATAAAATCTCACCCACAAAGAGGTAAAATTAACAAATTTTGTAAGTGAAAAGGGGTATTAAAGTAATTATATGTCTCCTATTTAAAACGCTATAAACGAACCACTGTTTCCAGGGGTATTTCACTTGGACACTTCTACAACTAATCAATATGGGATATCACGATTTAAGGCTGTAAAATTTTCTAAAAATTTTGGAAGTGTAATATTACAAGTGAATCACCCTTTACTGAGGAAAAATGTTTCCCAACTATACAATTTCATTTTGTAGAAACACAAACCGTTTCAGATGTAGCAAACCCTTGATCCACTTTATCGGTATGCCAAAATCAATGGATGTCTCTCTCATTGGGAAAGAAAATGTAAATTCAATCTTCCTTTGCCTTCCATGGGGCAAGTGAATCTTTCCACCTTCTTTTTGTCCAAATTTTGCTAGCCTAGATGCAGTATGTCTCATAGTGGATTTGAGTAGACAATGGCCAAAACGAGATGGGGAAGAGCGAGAGTCTGTTGCTGATGAAGAAAACTAAGGAACAACAAGAAGCTTGCGACAATGCAAAAGAAGTGACGGTGACGAAGTAAAGAATGGATAGAAAGCAATGTTTAGGGAGAAGAAAGGAACAACGACAAGCTTTCTCTATCTATTTATTTGGGACATGATGGTTTTTAGTGGTTTTTTTTTTATAATCAAAAAATTTTATCCGATTTCATCGTACAAATAAATTTTAGAGTACAATGATTAGACTGATACTATTACATTGGATAAATCATATACATGTGTAGAAACTCATACTATTCAAACTCTAACCTTTTATAGAGAAAGTTTTTCTTTTCGTTACCCTTAAAGTTATTTATTTGTAAATCTTGAACATGAAGCTCAAGAGGCAGCAAACAATATTAGATGGTAAGAGAGGGAAGGCATGGCCCTCGAAAGGAGCCAAATTTTGTTGGCGTGATTAGGGCATTAATTGTCAAAACAAACACCCACAAATCTTATACATGGCAGTGAGTGATTCCTAGTATCCACTCAAAAAACTGAAAATGAGCAAAATTATATGTACGTAATTTAGATATATATGATATATTATCAATAGATTAAGTATTATTTTATCTTTAATTTATAATCATCTAATCACTTAATGATACATAATTTATATACCTAAATTATGTATTAAAAATATGTACACTATTTCCCACCCAAATTTTTGAACGATAGAATATCCTAAAAAGGGGGTGAATTAGACACTCTAAAACAATATTTACCAAATTAAAAAATTAAACCAATTTATTTAATTTAAACAATGATGACAATTTTAATGCAATTTATGAAAATGACAAGAGATATTTTAAATAATCAATACAATCAAAATAATATAACACAAAATATAAGTTTGAGGGATGAAAAAATCAAACACGCGATATATAGTGGTTCAACACAACCTAGCCTACGGTCATTCCTCCAAGCGATCTCTCTTGGAGTATTTCACTAATCCTTGGTTGACAAAATCCTAACCAAGTTTTTCTTCACAACAAAAATAGCTTACAAAGTGCTATTAACCTTTATAAGTACTAAACTCAATTTCTCTCACTAAAAATTTTATAATCTCTTTAAAAGTAAACCTCACTCTTTTATAGTATGAATTTTCATATGAATTCGAAATATAATTTCTCTCAAAGAGTGTATATGAAAATTTAAGCTTATTATAACCCAATGCAAATGAAATCAAAAAGTGTGTAAACAAGGGTTTTCAATAGAGAAGAGAATTTGTAAGTGAATAACTCAAAATTAATTTGCACTTAAATATATAAAAGTTCTTAGTGGCAAAAGTCTATCCCAAGTGAATTTGATTGGGTTTATATAGGAAAAAATAAGAAAAGTTATCTTTGTACACAAAAATTAGTCGTTTTAATTTTTCAAAAAACGTAAAATTCAGTTGACTAGATGTAATTCAGTTAACCTGATGTGACATAGCACTAGCAGTTAGAAAATTCAAAGCAAAATTCAATCGACTGGAAAGAATTAAGTCAACCAAATTTCTAAAAGCTAAAATGCAAAGCTTCTGGATAATTTGGAAGCTATCATCAAAGAATTCAGCTGGTCAAATTCGGTCAACCAAACTTTATTACCTTTTACCCCTGAATTTTTTACAATTTATTTGCCCCCTGAACCTTTGAAAAGTGACATTTTAATCCATTTTTAAACATTCTTTCAAAACCAACTTTAAGATATGAAAATATAGTTCACAAAACTTCATCATTTTAAATGAGTCAATCAACTTTGATAAAAATTTGGCTTAACCCAATAGTTTGAAAAACAGTATTTTAACCCAAATTGTAAAATATATGAGAATAAGTTTTTGAGTGAGCTATCACATGCAAATAAATATTCTAATCAAAACAAATATTTTAATATTACAAACATATCTACCTAAACTTGAGCTTTTTTTCAAATCTTCATAAATTCTTTATTTGAGTCTTGTTTTTCATTTTCATCTTGATACTCTTTCAAGTGCAATAAGTAAATTCTTACAATTTAAACTTACACTCAAGTAAATATTCTAATCAAAACAAATATTTTAAGATTACAAACATATCTACCTAAACTTGAGTTTTTCTTCAAATCTTCATAAATTCTTCATTTGAGTTTTGTTTTTCATTTTTATCTTAATACTCCTTCAAGTACATTAGGTAAATTTTTACAATCTAAACTTACACTAAAGTAAAGTCATTAGTCAATATGCGTAGAGACATATTAGTTTGTTATCATCAAAATAAAAGCATAATGACTTCTTGAGTCAACAATCTCCCCATTTTTATGATGACAAACACATATGTACTTCAAAGAATTTTATAAAATATATCAATGAATGTATTTCCTTGAAGTTAAGAAACACTTGATTTTTAAGAAATTTTGCAAGAGTTCGCCTTAAAAAATCAAGTTTCCTCCCTCTGAATATATGCAAATAACAATACAATTCATATAAATATCATATATCCAACATTAACCTTATCAAAATGTCCACTACATCAATAAATATTGCATCTATAATCATAATTAAATATATCTTCATCAAAATATCCACAACATCAAATATCTCATTTATAATCATAGAATATATCCATAATCAAAAGATCCATAATATCAATCAAATATCATATTTATAATCATAGTCAAATATATCCATAATCCTCCATAACCACATCAAAGTATCCACAACGTCAATCGAACTTGTCTCCCCCTTTGTCATTATCAAAAAGAATAGTGCAAACGATATAGTCAATAAGACAAAAGAAGACTAATACGCATGAACAATGTATAGAAATGATCATCAAAATGACCAAAAATAAGCATCAAAGCACAGTCCATGAATACAATGTCTAAATAAGCATGATTAGCAAAATAAGAGTACTAACAAGATAAACCATCAAGATATGAGGAAAATCCATACACAACAAAAATATAATGAAAAATAGAGATGAGCTATGGAGGAGGTGAAGGAAAATGATGAAGAAGTTCATCCATGCCACCCATGACCACGACTTGAAGATTTGTAATACTAGCACAAACAGTAGCAAAATTAGTGTGAACCTCAGCACGAATATCTGCAAGCTCAGCATATAAGAAAAGATAGGATCAACGATTGAGGTGATAGTCAACTCAGTAGATAAACTCGCTCTAGTAGTCATCTTAGATCTCTTGCCAAAAACACGAGCCTGTAACTCGAATGAATCTTGGTCATCATTGTCATAACTTTAACACCATACTTGAGGTGTTTGTTTTAAACCATAAGAGCTTTTTGAAGTTTAAAAACATAGTTTGAAAAATTATGACTTTTAAATCCAGGAGGTTGTTCAACATAAACTTTCTCCATGATAAATCCATTTAAGAAAGCACTTTTAACATCCATTTGATATAAAATAAAATTTTTAGAACTTGTAAATGCCAAAAGCATCCTAGTGGATTCTAATCTAACTACCGGTGTAAAAGTTTCTTCAAAATCTGTTCCCTCTTTTTAGTTGTAGCCTTAAGCCACTAATCTAATTTTATTTCTAACAACCACTCTAGATTCATCCATTTTGTTTATAAAATCCTATTTTGTGTCAATAACGGATTGGTGATCTAAACGAGGGACTAGTTTCCAAACATTGTTTCTTTCAAATTGATTTAATTTCTCTTGCACGGCTAAAATCCAAAACTCATCATTTAATGTATCATGAAATGTTTTTGGTTCAAATTGTGAAATAAATGCAAAATTATTGTAAAGATTGAAGGATGATCTAGTTTTAACACTTAATTTTCTTCACCAATAATCAATTCTTTAGGATGAGCATTTCCATACCTCTAAGCCTTAGGGAGATCTTTATCTCCTTCAAGTTTTGGCTCTTGTTTTGTATCATCCTTAAGATCATTTGGTGAATCATAAGTTTCTGTTTGGTCTTCATTCTTAACTTGATCATCATCAATATCAACTTGCACATTAGTTGAAGGATTAGATTCAGTAAAAATAACATGCATGGATTTCTTGACTACTAGTGTCCTTTCGTTAAACACCTTATACCCTTTGCTAGATGATGAATATCCAAGAAAGATGCTAATTTCCGATTTTGAATCAAATTTTTCTAAATTTTCATTTATGTTCAAAATAAAGCACTTACATCTAAAAACTTTAAAATAACCAATATTTGTTTTTTGTTTTCTCAAAGTTCATATGAAGTTTTATCCAATGATGGTCTTATTAAAACATGATTTAAAATATAGCACGTTGTGTTTACGGCTTCCAACAAAAAATATTGAGACAGAGCTTTTTCATTTAGCATGGTTATAGTCATCTCTTAAATTATCCTATTCTTTCTTTCAATAACACAATTTTGTTGAGGAGTTTTAGGACAAGATAATTAATATTCAATACCATGTTCATCACAAAAGTTGTCAAATAAATGATTTTCAAATTCTCCTTCATAATCACTCCTAATGCAAAAAATATGCATTTCTTTTTCTTTTTATATTTTCTTGACAAATTTTAAAAAGGCGTGGAGGAATTCATCTTTTGATATAAGAAAAATTACCTAAGTGAATCTCGAAAAATCATCAACAATAACAAAAGCATAATATTTTTTACCTAGTCTTACGGTTTTTTAAGGACCAAAAAGATCAATATAAAGAAGTTGTAAAGGTCTAGAAGTGGAAATATGAGTTTTACTTTTAAATGAACTTTTTGTTTGTTTGCCAAATTGGCATGCATCACAAATTTTATCTTTAGCAAAATCTATTTTTGGAAGATCTTTGATAAGCTCTTTCTTGGAGATTTGTGAAATCAAGTTCATGCTAACGTGACCTAATATTTTATGTCATAACCAATTATTTTCATGTAATATGAAGAAACATAGATTTTCATGAGATGCATTTTCTATATCTATAGTGTAAACATTTTCATCTCTATTTTCTACACAAATTGGATTTCTATCATTCATATTTTATACAATGCAACTACTTGGCTCAAAAATAACTCTAAATCTTTTATCACATAGTTGACTAATGCTAAGAAGATTATGTTTAAGACTATCCACCAAAAGAACATTTTCAATGATAATGTGAAAGTTGTTATCAATATCTCCAATGCTAATAATTTTACCCTTCGCATTGTCTCCAAAGGTGATATGTCCTTCATCTTTCTTGCTTATTTTCGAGAATTATGAAATATCTCTAATCATGTGTCTTAAGTAAGCGTTATCCAGGAATCATTTACTTTTCCTCTTTTTGTTTTTCCCTTCTTAAACACAATGAGAGATTCAAGAATTTGTCTTAGGTACCCAAATTATGTTAGGTCCTTGTAGGTTAGTTTTTATTCCCATAGGAACCTACACTTTTTTAGTGCCTATATGATGTTTCTTTTGAATTGGGCAAGATAAGATGTGACCTTTATTTTCACAATAATTGCAAATTATATTTGATTCACTTGAAATTAAGGCTTTGACAAAATAATTTTTCAAATATTTTGCTTTAATAAAATATTTATAACCAAGTGTTTTTTTATTTAAAACTCCCCTTTGTACACCAAGCATTTTATCAAGAATGTTCTTTCCATTTTTTAATTTTAAAACTATTTCACTCAAATCCTTTGCTCCTTTTTTTAAAGCTTCAATTTCACTTTCTATAATTTCTTTTTTTTTTAAGCTATGCAAAGATCATTTTCAAACTTTTGTTTTTCCTTTTTGAAAATGAAACATTTGTTTTCTTTATTTTATTTTCCTTTAAACTTAAAGATTTTTTGGTTAAGAAATTCATTTTCTTTCTTTAAAGACTCATTTACTTTTTCTAAATTTAAATTTTTCTTTCTAAGAGTTGCATTTTTAGAGATGTAAGGAGTAAGTTTTTCATTCATCTCTCAAGTGTATAATATAACTCTTCAAATGAGAGGTTTTCATGCATCTCATCATCTATATTATCTAAATCATCAAAAGTATTAGAAGAGCTAAAGCTAATTACCTCATTATTCGTAATTACCATAAAACACATATTGGCTACTTTATTATCCTTTTTTTCAGATTCACTTTCGTTGTTATCATCTCATGTAGCTTTTATTGCCTTATTTTTCAATCTACCAACTTTGAGGAGAGGACAATCATATTTGATGTGTCTTGGCTTTTGCATTTATAGCACATAACTTGTTCTTTCCTTTATCTTTCTCTCCTTTCACCTTTAGTAGCCTCCATTTTTGTGAAGCTTTCATTTCTTCTTAGTTTTCTATTTCTTAGAAGCTTTCCAATCTTCCTAGTCAAGAGTGCAATGTCTTCATCTTCATCATTTGACATCTCTTCTTCTTCTTCTAAGAACTTTTCACTCTTTTGATGGATGATTTGAAGGCGATGCTTTTTTTCTTCTTCTCCACTTCTTCAATTTGTCGTTGTTTTATAATGAGCTCATGAGTGAAAAGTGACCCCAAAAGTTCTTCAGGAGGTAAAGTTTTGACATTTTTTGCTTCTTCAATTGTCGTCACTTTGAGATCCCAAGAAATAGGCAAACACCTAAGAAATTTATTGACATTTTTTTTGTTAGTATAAACTTTACTTAGATTTTTCTATTTATTCACAATAGTAATAAATTTATTGAACATATCACTAATAGTCTCATCTTCATTCATTTTGAATTATTTACATGAGTGTGTGAGTATGTTAATTTTAGTCTCTTTGACTTGTGATGTTCCCTTATTTGACATGTTAATAATTTCCAAATTTCTTTAGCCAAGGTACAAGCTTGTACCTTGTTAAAGTTATATTCATTTAATGCACAATATAACACATTCATAGTTCTAATATTAATGGCAACATTTTTCTTATCTTAAGACGTTATTTCTTCCCTAATTTTGGGCACTTGAATTCCATCTACTTCTTTCGTAGGAACAAAAGGTTCATCTTGTATTACATCCTACAATTCATAATCACTTTGAAGGAAAATTGACATATGATTTTTCCAATGGGCATATTTGGTGTTATCAAACAATGGTGGTCTATCAAAGGCAAGCCTTTTACTAAAAGTATGAGATTTCCCTAGGTTCATAGTCATTGCTTTAAACGATTAAGTTTATAAAAATAAGCAACTTTGCTCTTATACTAATTAAAAGATTGAATCCCCTAAAAGGGGGGTGAATTAGGCAATCTAAAACAATTTTTATCAAATTAAAGAATTAAACCAATTTATTTAATTTAAAGAATGTTGACTATTTTAATGCAATTTATGAGAATGACAATAGATATTTTAAATAATTAACACAATTAAAATAACATAACACAAAATATAAGTTTGAGGGATGAGAAAATCAAATACGCGATATATAGTAGTTCAGCACAACCCGACCTACGTCCACTCCTCCAAGCTATCTCCCTTAGAATATTCTACTAATCCTCGGTTGACAAAATCTCAACCAAGCTTTTCTTCACAACAAAAAAAGCTTTCAAGGTGCTACTAACCTTTACAAGTACTAGAACTCAATTTCTCTCACTAAAAATTTTCTAATCTCTTTAAGAGTGAATCTCACTTTTTTATAGTGCGAATTTTTATATGAATTCAAAATATAATCTCTCTCAAAGAATGTATATAAAAATTTAAACTTATTACAACTCAATGCAAATAAAATAAAAAAGTGTGTAAGCAAGGGTTTTGAATAGAAAAGAGAATTTGCAAGTGAATAGCTCAAAATTAATTTGTTTTCAAATATATAAAAGTTCTTAGTGGCAAAAGTCTATTCCAAATAGATTTAATTGGATTTATGTAGGAGAAAATAAAGAAAGTTACTGTTATATACAAAAATTAGTTGTTTTAATTTTTCAAAAACATAAAATTCAATCGATTGAATGTAATTCAATCAATCGGTTGTGATGTGGCACTTCCGTGGTGTCTACGTGGCACCAGTCGTAGAAAATTTATAACAAAATTCGATCTACTGGAAAGAATTTGGTCAACCAAATTTTTGAAAGCCAAAATGCATGACTTCTAGATAATTCAAAAGCTGTCATCGAAGAATTCGGTCAGTCAAATTTGGTCAACCAAATTTTATTACCTTTTACCCCTGAAATTTTTAAAATTTGTAATTTTCCCCCTAAACCTTTAAAAAGTGACAATTTAACCTATTTTTGAAAATTCTTTCTAAACCAACTTTGATAAAAATTAGTTAAATTTGGCTTTATCATTTTAAATTAGTTAATAAAATGTAGTTTACAAAACTTCATCATTTTAAATTAGTTAATAAACTTTGATAAAAATTTGGCTTAACCCAATAAGTTTGAAAAACAATATTTTAACTCAATTTGTGAAAGATATGAGAATAAGTTTTTAAGTGAGTTATCACATGCAAATAAATATTCGAATCAAAACAAATGCTTCAAGATTACAAACATATCTATCTGAACTTCAGTTTTTCTTGAAATCTTCACAAATTCTTCACTTGAGTCTTATCTTTTATTTCCATCTCGATGCTCGTTTAAATGCATTAGGTAAATTCTTGTAATCTAAACTTACACTCAAGTAAAGACATTAGTCAATATGCTTAGGGACATATTAGTTTGTTATCATTAAAATAAAAGCATAATGACTCCTTAAGTCAACAATTTTAGTATAATCTCAAAATCATCCACAAACCTATACACCCACTTATGAACTAACTATCGTCCAAATTTTCAATTAAAAATATGGATAAAATAATGATTTTACCTATAAACGTTAAAACTTTGAAATTTATATCATTTCCCCCCAGATTTTAAAAACTAACACTTCAACCCATTCTCAAAATTTGAAAATTTCATATTTCACTCCTAGGGTTTGTTTCCTTCCCTGACCACCATTATTCCGATCAATAGTCAATGTTTTCCATCCATCTTCCAAATCTGACTACGATGGACAATGAAGGACAATTATTTAGACGTGATGATAAAAGACGATAATGTGTCGTCCTTCATTATTTGGAAGACTCGAGAAGGATGATGCTTTGTCATTATTCGTCGCGCTATCGCGTTGTTTAGATGCAACGAAGGATGAAAAAGCGTCATCTTTTGTCAAGTATTCCTGATTTAGACAACGTTTTATCACCTAGATCTGACCGACAAAGGGTCATCCTTCATCGGAGAAGATCTTTGTTTCTTTTTTATTATTGGTCGGTTCCCCAAGCCACCAGAGATGAAATCTGGAAAGGGGAAAAAAACAAATTTTTCAAAGTTTAATCATTGAGGTAAATGTGAGTTTTCTAAACTAAAAAGGAAAAATGATATAAATTTAAAAGTTTTAATGTTTATAAGTAAAATAACGATTTTACTCTTGTCCTTAACTGAAAATTTGGACGGTAATTAGTTTATGGGTGGGTGTTTGAGTTTTTTAATTTCCACGAATATGATTTTGAGATTAGGCTAAAATTTGGGTGAGAAATTATCTTTTTCCCTAAAATTAATCCAATTAGAACAAAGAACTTCTTTTGGCATACAATACCGTCATCAAGAGCTCCAATGCATTACCTTGAGGGAAAACCCTTCCATAATCAAATATCTTCACAAATCCAAACCCAAATCCAACCTGGTATTTTTGCAGATAAACTTCATCTGGAACAAAATTTCGCTCCATCATCTTTTCATAAAGCTTGCAAACACCTTCAATGTCGCTTGATTTCATGACTTCTAAAAACATGGGGTGATAAGTCACATTGTCATGCCTAATTTGCTTCTCTTACATCTCATCTCATCTATTATAGCTTATTGGAAAGCTCTTTTATTTCTTTTTTCAATGATATATAGCTTGCATGAATTAGAGACTGTTTGGACTGTTAAACTATATGAACAAAAAGAATGTCTTACTAAATAAATAGTGAATACAATTTTTTGTCACTGATTTCATCCTACATTTTGATTATCTTATTTGATGAATAATGAGTGTTGTTATAGCTTCTTTGAAAACTCTTTGAATCCTCATTTCAATTATATATAGTTGGTATGAATTAGAGACTATTTGGACTGTTAGATTGCATGAAGAAAAAGACTACTCTACTAAGTGAACAATCCCGTGAACAGTGATTTACAGTTTTGGAAAGAAAAAAAGAAAGAAAATGAGGAGAAAAAGAAAAGGGAGAAAAGAAAGAAAGGAAAGGAAAGGAAAGAAAGGAGAGAAAAAGAAAAGAAAAGAAAACGAAAAGAAAAAAGAAAAGAAAAGCAAGAAAAGCAAGAAAAGGAATTTGGGGCTTAAGATTCAAGGGTCGTCCCAAAAGTATAGTCTAGTGGGTTATGAATAGTTTTAGATGGAAGTAAGATTAGTAAGATATAATGCACACATGCATGCTATGAACTATGATAAGACACTTTACACTACACCGCCCATAATAGAGCACATCCGCAATAGGACACATTTGTAGTATGATATAGACCCACAGTAGGGTCCACTTGTAGTAGAGCATACTCGTAGTAAAGCATAATTCAGATTCAAAAATGGTATAGTGAGAGAAAGAAAGAGAGCTCGAGCTTAGAAAAGTGTTAAATCCCTATAGTCAGCTTCCAGAAAGTATCAAATGGATACTAGATAGGACAAAATATAACCCAAATAGTAAAGAATGAATTAGATTATCCCTTCAATTCCTTATAAAGGTTATAATATGAGATTGAGTCCCGAGAGTGAGTTAGAATAGGAAAGGAGATAGTTTACTTAATTTTTTCCTCTTACTGAGTGTTTTTATCTCACTTTCTTTTCTTTTATGATTGTAGGTATAGGTGATAATGATAGCTACAAGGCAGGGTCAGGTCAACCAAGATAGATCCGACTAAAATAGGTTATCTCTAGTTTATGTTACATGTAAACAGTTACATGCTCTTATTGACTTTTGACCTTCTTGAGATGGTTGTACAGTTATATATGATTACTCTATGTTTTCAGATGCTTTCAGATGAGTTTTTATATGGGATATATACATCTTTTGTTCGTTTCTAGATTTTTTAGTTTTCTTAGAATAATTTCTAATTACTTTTAGTAATGAGTTTAGTTTAAAGTAGTTTTAAAAAAAAAAAATAGACGTTTTGGATATTAATTCGTAACATTTCTCCTTCAAAAGGCAGTAATTTTGAGAAGGGATGTTACATCACTCTGTATGTTATCCAACTTCTTCTTGTTCATTACAGTACAAAATAGAGTTTGTGAAATCCCTTGATCAGTTATAGCATCAACACTAATACCTTATGTCTTACTATCATCATCATGTTCAAAAGTAATTTTAAATGATACACCACAACAGTTCTTTCCTGTGCAATTCTCATTATTTAAATTTCCCTTACTCATTACACATAATTTCCTCCTCAATTCTTTAAATCTGGACACTAGCAGTGCCTTTGTGAGGATATCTATTATTTGATGCTCAATGGGCACATACTAAACTTTCAATTTTTTGCCTGTGACTTGCTCTCTTACAAAGTGTATGTCAATCTCAATGTGCTTGGTTTGGCTATAAAGAACAACATTTGATGCTAGGGAACCAGCACTGGTGTTGTCACACTAGATCACAAGAATACCAAAATAAGGTATTTTTATTTCAGTCAAAAGACTACTTAGCCAAGCTATCTCAATAGATGCCCAATTGATGGCTCTATACTCAGCCTTTATGGATGACAATGCAACCACTCTCTGCTTCCTTGAACCTTGTTGCACCAAATTTGATCCAAAGTATAGAACTAAGCCACTAATTGACCTTCTATCACATAAGCTACCAGGTTAGTCTGCATTTGTAAAAGCTTTTATACTTTGGCACTGTGCAAGTCTCATAAGTAATATGACTGAGTCCCTTTGATGTACCTCAATAGCCTCTTACAAACTTGTCATTGTAGCTCAGTTAGCTCTTTTAGAAACTAACTGAGCTTATTTATAGTAAATGAGATATCTGGTCTAATCATGGTTAAATATTATAGAGCTTCAATAGTGCTTCTGTGTTGAGTTGTACTTACATAGGTGTCACTATCTCCAGTGAACAGCTTAGTTCCTATAGTTATTAGGGTCTTGCATGACTTGGATTCTAGCATTTAAGTTCTTCGGAGTAATTTTGTAACATACTTGGATTATGCCCATCTGACTTTTAGATGACTTTATCCCCAAGAAAAAACTTAGTTCTCCTGAATCCTTTAAAGAAAATTTAGAATTCAAATCTTGAATTAAGGAGCTAATATAAGTTGAATTTGGCCTTATCAAGAGTATGTCATCTACATAGATTAGCACAAACACCCTTACTTCTACATTGCTCAGAATAAACAAACTTGAGTCTGATATCACAACTATAAAACCTCTCATTAGTAAGGCATTTTTCAATCTCTCAAACCATGCTCTCGGAGCCTGTTTTAGGCTATAGAGAGTTTTCCTAAATCTACATACAAATTGGGCTAAAGGTGTCTAAGAAATCCATACCTGATGTTTGTTGAAAGCCTTTGGCCATTAATCTGGCCTTAAGTCTCTATATTGTACCATCAACATTTTACTTGGTCTTATAGACCTACTTGTGATCCACAACATTTTGGCCTTGACTTGGTGGAACTAGCTCTCATGTGTTGTTTTTCCTAAGAGCTTCAAACTCTTCTAGCATAGCTTTAAACCATTATGGATGAGCTAAAGTTTCTACTACATTATTAGACTCTTTAAGCATAGATGTAGTGATGAGAGATAACTTCCTTGGGGCTAGTAAATGTCTAGATTTAGCTCTGGTAATCATAGGATGACAAGGTTGGAGTTTTTTAGCCACTCAAATAGGAACATCTGAGAGTACAGTATTCATAAGTATAGTAGTAGAAATAGTATCTAAAGAGTCATATACTAGTATTTCATTACTAAAAAGTGTAGATATACTTAGACAAGAAGTTGGTAATGAGTAATGTATAGGTATATTTTGAAGGTTTGTATTTGAATGTTTAGAAAATAGATCTGTAGATGAGGAAAAATTTGGTTCAATGTCTACAGGGTTTGTGTTCGGGTGAACTGTATAAGAAATTTATGAGTGGTTGATAGGTCTTGAAGGCTTAAGTGTATAAGAATTTTTTTCAATGTTAAGTGAATGTTCTGAGTGACCTTTTTGTGAACTCTGAGTAGCTACACTAGTTAGTAAGACTCTTGTAGTGGATGAATAAATAAAACAACAAGCTTATAGGACATGTATACCAAGTGTGGGATTGTATGGAATGAAAGAAGACTCATTTGACAGTAGATATGACTTGAAGTCAGAATCAGATGAGAAAGGAAAATCTAATTCATCAAAGGTTACAAAAGCAGATGTATAAATCTTACCTATTTTACTGAAACAATTATAGACTTTATGTACAAGACAGTAACCAAGGAAAACATACTTTTGAGTATGATATGCAAGCTTATATTTGTTATATGGTTTTAGATAAGGGTAAAAGCACATCCAAAGGTTTTCAAAAACTTATAATCTAGTTCTTATTAAACAATAACTTATAGGGTGAATTTTGTGACAAGATAGGTGAGATATCAAGTATACAGAGGTTTGAAAGGCTTCCCACCAATAGCTAATGGGCATACTAGCTTAAGACAATAAAATAAAGCCAAGTTCAACAATGTGTCTATATTTCCTCTCTGCTCTCCCATTTTGTTGGTGTGTATATAGGCATGAATGTCTAAAGGCAATACACTGAGTATCTAAATAAGGGCTTAAAAACTTGTACTCCTTTCTCCAATCTATTTGTAAGGCTTTTACTTTCTTGTCAAATTGCCTTTCAAGATATTTGTGAAAGTTTTGAAATAAGGAAAGTACCTCAACCTTAGATCTAAGAGGAAATATCGAAGTGAACCTAGTATAGTCATCTATAAAGTGTATGTAGTATTTATAGCCTAAATGGGAAGGTGTAAGAGTTGGTCCCCACACATCACTGTGGATCAATTCTAAAGGCTGAGTGGCTTTTGATTCAGAGTTATGGAAATGGTGTTGATGGTGTTTTCCATACTCACAGTCTTTACAGAAAGGTAATGTTGTAAAACCAAGAGCACGATGCAATTTTTGGAAGATAGACTTTAAAGTTTTTTCACATGGATGACTAAAACGTTTGTGCCACACTAAACCATCTATTTTATTGATATACAAGGTTTTATAACTAGAACATAACAAAGAATTCATAGCTAAGTTCTCTCTAGAATTTACCACAAAATCTTCAGAAGGACTATTGATAGGAGTTTTACAAGCAAAACAAAGTAATGAATAATAGCTGACACATCACAGGAATTGAACACTGAATTTCAGACATACCAAATATAGACTTTTTTGATACAAAATTTTTGGTGTTTCCAGGCATTCAAAAAGAGACAATAGTTAATACAGCCCATCTTTAAGAATCCCTTCAAGTAGCACAACTCTTAAGTCCTTGTCCTTAACAAAATAAGAGTCACTCATAAATTCAATTATAACATTGTTATCTTTTGTGAATTTAGAGACACTAAGTAGATTTTTGGTAATTTGTGGAACACATAAAATATCTTTAAGCTTGAGACATTTATTTGCACTAAAAAAATGAAGAATTGAAAAATCAGTATGAGAAATCTTTAAGCACTCACCATTACCTACTTGCAATTATTGCCCTTTAGTATAATTCTCATTTACAGAGAATTGATCCACTCCAAAGGTGACATGGTATGTTGCCCTTGAGTCCATATACTGACTAACATCTTCAATGATCTTAGAAGTGGCCTTTTGAGAAATTTACAAAATCTTTTGATTGGCAGAAGCAGAATCAAGCAATAGGTTATATATCTAAGTGAAATCAGTTATGTTGTTGGGAAAGGCAGCTGGTGATTATGAAGTATAATAGACTGTATTAGGATTATAGTGAGGTGGTGGTTATGGAGTGTAAGGAGTTATATTAGGGTTATAATATGGTTATGGAAGTATATTGTCTTGAGGTGACATTGTGGATGTGTAATATGTAGAGTTTGGTGATTGTGTTTAAAGCTGAGGTGTACAAGTAGGTTGTTATGGTTGAGCTTGATTTGTGTAAAAATTTGGCTCTGATGGTGAATAAAAGGTTGGTGGTAGAGGAGTATAATTTGGTGACTGTGGTGTGTAGGCAATGAAAGTATTAATATATTGAGTAGGGCGTGTATAATGTATGTCAAATCTATGGTAGCATTGCATTACAACATGACCAAGTTTCCCATAGAGTTGACATACAACCCTAGACCTGTTAGAAAACCTTCCTCTACCCCTGCCTTGACCATTTCCACCAATTTCATTCTGATAAAACCTGAAGGATTTTTGCCCTATATTTTCTCCTTTACCAAACTGCTCTTGACTTGTATAAAACAAACTGTTATTCTTTCTCATAACACCAGACCTCATATTCTTATGACCTATTCCCAAGCTATTTGCTTGTTTTACTAGGTTAGCATTTATATTGAATTCAAATGGCATTCCTAAAGTTCTATTCAACCTTTGTTCATATTTTTGCAAAATAGATTTAACCTCTGCTAAACTCAACTCTTCTAACTTTATTCTACCTATTATATAGACCACCATAGGTTCAAACTCAACTTTTATACCATTAAGAATGTGATTTATCATTCCTCTTTAATCAAAAGATGACTACTAGCTATAAGTGTATCAAAACTATCTTTCATTTTACGCATATACTCCTAGATAATCAAGTTTCCTTTCCTAAAGGTTTGTAAAGTATTTTTAAGGTTGGCAACCCTAACCTTAGACTCTAAAATGAAATATGCCTCCAAAGATTCCCACATCATACTAGTCGTGTTACACCTTGACACTAGAAATGGATGAAACTAACCATCCCATAAGCAATTTGTCAAATCTTTTCCTCACTGTGAGCCTACTATTAACAACTTTAGTTTCACTTATATCATCTGATTTTACTAGTAAGAAAGGCTTAAGGCAGGGAATTAAACCTGTCAAGTGCTCTTCAAGGTCATGTGCTCCTACTGCCAACAGGGCCTAAACTTTCCAATAACAATAGTTCTCATCAATTAGCTTAGGATTCACTAGTTGAAGTGTCGTAACTAGAAAATAGCTTGGTTGATTTGATTGCTCACCATATCGGTTTAACTTTTCACCAGTTCCCATAGATTCTGACCTCACTGAAGTACTTGAGGCATCAAAAGCAACATTCATAAACGGATTAGCCATCTGAAGTAGGTCAACGGATCTGATTCCATGAAAGACTACACCTTTTGCAGGACAAGTGTAAAGAAACAATAACCAGAAAATCATTGAATATGTCTTTTCTTTACTTCATTCATTCATTTTCTAATTATACAAAATATAATGATTTATAGCATTTGTTTGTAACTGAAAACTAACTGAATCAACAAACTAACTCATCTTACCCCTTTCATTAAAAACTAAACTATAACAGAATTAAAAAAAAAAACTTATCTATAGCCGTTGGATCTATTAATTTCAATTGAAACTGTTGTAGATCAACGCAGTGAAGATAATAGGAAAGTGCCCTAGTCTTCAGATGCAAAGTACATATGAAAAAAGAGAGCTTGTTTTTGTTATTTGAAAAATGAAACGGTGCATTTTAAGTTAACACCAAAACACATCGTTTCCTTACTCTTCAACAACTAAAAAAATCACAAATACATTATGGAAGAAGGATCTTGTTTTTGGTTTTCTAGAAACATTTTATAAAGTTTTTTTCAAAATTTTGCCACACGGGCTAAGTTGGCATTCATGAGGTGACCAACCCAATTCTGAATGTGTATTGAGTAATGTTTTTGATCAAATGTTCTTATAATATGATTACCTTTTTTTTATTAAATCTAAGTTTTATTTTAATAGTACTGAATGAATAATCAAGAGTTTTTAATAAATAATAATTAAAAAAAAATTCAAAAGACTTGTTCCCCCTGAGATATAGTAAAATCTCAAAGTTTCATCTTTCAATTTTTAAAAACTCAAACATCCACCATAAACAAATTTATATTAAAAATCTCAATTAAGGGTAAAAATAAAACTATTATTTAACAAAAAATTTATACAAAAAACAAACTTTTTATCATATTTTTCCCCCTCATTTTGAAAATCTCACAATTCCCCCCCTAAAATTTTCCTTCAAATGTGTATTTTAATAATACTAAATGAATAATGTTTTTGATCAAATGTTCCTATAATATGATTACCTTTTTTTTATTAAATCTGAGTTGTATTTTAATGATACTGAATGAATAATCAAGAGTTTTTAATAAATAATAATTAAAAAAAAGTTCAAAGGACTTGTTCCCCCCAAGGTATAGTAAAATCTTGAAATTTTACTTTTTAATTTTCAAAAACTCAAACATCACCATAAAAAAATTTATATTAAAAATCTTAGTTAAGGTTAAGAGTAAAACTATCATTTAATATAAAAAATTATAAAAAACCAAACTTTTATCATATTTTTCCCTCTCATTTTGAAAATCTCATAATTCCTCCCTTAAAATTTCCTTCAAAGTTTGAAAAGTGGCAATTTCCCTCTAAGGTTTTCTCTCCTTCCTCCTAACTATCGATTTCTTTTTGGTCATTGGTCGACCTTCCCTCCTTCTCTCTCGGTTGGTAGTCTTCTTCTTCTATTCTTTGTCAAAGACGGAGACCATCATCCCTAGCTTAGACGAAAACAGAATGTCTTCGTTTTCATCTAAGATGAAGACAATGGTCTTCATCTCCGACTATGGCAAAATCAGAGCAAAGAGAGGTGACTTGTTGATGGAGAAGAAAAAGGGAAAGCCGACCAATGGATGGAAAGAGTGAGTCGTGGAAAGAGGAAAAACTTAGGGGTAAATAACTACTTTTCAAACTTTGAAGAGAAATTTGGAGAAAATTGTGAAATTTTCAAATTAAAGAGAGAGAACATGATAAAAGTTTAGTTTTTTAAAAATTTTTATTAAATAACAATTTTATCCTTAATTCTAACTGAGATTTTTAATAAAAATTTGTTCATAAATGAGTATTTAAGTTTTTAAAAATTAAAGAATAGAAATTTAGAATTTTACTGTACTTTAGGTGGAAACAAGTCTTTTCCCTTAATCGAATGGGTTGTTACTAGTTAGAAATATCACACCTCAAACTTCACAAAACAAGATAATGCATTTTAAATTTTTTTATTATATATTCTTTCAATTTTTCTATATAAAATGCTTTTAAAAGAGGGTTAATCTCATCTGTATTCAAAGATCAATAAAGCTTAATCACTTTAATGATATTCAAAAACTATCCTACTAGACTTATCGAACTCCCTAGAATCTTGAGTAAAATTGACAAATTCATAGATTTGCCACATATATTTATCACAATCGAATGGACATATTATTTATTATTATTTGATTATGTATTACTTTATTTTTAATTTAAAATAATTTAATCACATAAAAACATACTCGATCACATGATAATACATCGTTTATATAGCCAATCGTTTACTTAAAAATATATACATATAGTTTTGTTATACTTTTAGAATATGAGAAATTTATAACAAAAAAGATTGTATAAAAATTCTTGTGTAAGTTTTCATGATCATTTTTTATTTATAAATCAAATACAAAAATCAACAAGAAAAAGTTCTTCAAATAAACAATCCATAAGCAAATTAATTTGGATATCATAATAATATGTCATTATATAATTTAATAATTTTTAATTAATAATATAATAATATCTAATAACATAATAATATATCACCTTAAATTAATAAGCATTATAAATGCGAGTAACATCAGTACAAAGAAAAGTTGGAGATTTTGTAAGAAAGCAAAATTTTATTCAGATGATTGGATATTCTGCACAGTTTCAGGAAAAGGGCAGTGAAAATTCTTACAGATCTCCCGTCAAAAAAGTTTCGAAAAGAAATGGTTATTCTTTGTTGTCTCGTAAGTAATTATGAAAACCCATAGGAAATTTCTGTAGGCTTAACCGCAGAATCAATGAATTTAGTATAAGATGGAGATATACTCCATATAAAAAGCAGGCATCCAGTTAAATTTCTCAGAACTTTAAGCAAGGCTAAGGCAAGTAGCGTACGATTGAAGGAAAGTTAGACCTTGTTCTGTGATTGCTCTATTCCTAGCTCGCCTCACCCAATCAACTACTATCTCCTCTGCTTGGCTACCTCGAACACCTTGTTCAAGAGTATCAGCTGCTTCGGCCAGTTTTCCATCGCACAAGTAACTTTCAACTCTACAAATCACAGATTCAATCCCGTCTCCAGACTCGCCAACTTCCTTTACCTGTATGGCATTTGCAAAGAATATGATTAAGGAGTTCAATAAGGTAATGCGGTGACTAGATCTGGTATTTTCTTACCTTTAACCAGGATGCAACATGTGATAACGAATGTGTTAGGATACCACCACCGCCTGGTGGGATCAGACTGAAATGTCGTAGTGTCCTTTTCAAGGTGTCAAACTGCAATACAAATGGATGTCAGATGCAACCTAAAAGAGAGAAATCCAACTTTTGCTAGCAAAGACATGCAACTTTTGCTTAGGAGATTCATCATAAAGTTCAAACTCCTCAAAATCAAAACAAACCTAAAATCTTTAACAGTTTGCACTTGCACCCAAAAGCTAACTAAATCAAAGCATCATTTGAGAAAGGAAAGAAAAAGAAAGTATGCACAATCTTTATATTCTTAAAAAGATTAAAGAATGAACAAGGTGACTTTTATCCTACTGTTCACCTAAAAAATTTTCAAATTTGGCCATGTTAAGTCATACATATTATCATTTGTGAAAAGTAGCTGACAGATTGGGCAATGGTCTTGACGAACTTGCCATCCAAAAAGAATTGAATAAGTAATCATACAATCGTATAGTTCAATGTATAAGATGAATAAAGGCTTATCATCCGGTAATGTAGATTCTTTAAGTTTTCACATCTTATTGCATGAAGGTCTTCCATGTTTCTAACCTAACTGATAAGAACATATTTGTTAAACAGTTAATTGGCATATCACTAATTTACCTTCTGATTCAATTGCAATGGTGTTTCTGTGCCATGGTATCGAGTTTCTTCTGGAATGGATGATAAAACCAAATCCAAGACAGAGTCTTTTTCAATGCCATCTAGATAGGTGCATAGTGCATCTATTTCTTTTTTAATTGGTGACCCTTTGGAAAGTGCATCCTCTAGAGCAAGTGCCCCCTATAATAATTAATATGAGTCAAATTTTAAAAAGTAGAAATAACAATTAATGTGCTACAAAATACATAACATGAGTCAACATAAAACAGAAAAGAAGTTTTTTACCAGAGCAAGCTTGTGAGCAAAGTAACTCTTACGAGCCTCTTCTGATCGAGCATAAAATGCCATGCACAATGCATTTATCTATTAAAAAAATTCAAAATTTGTTCAGTGTCATTACAAACAAAATCATAATATTTACTGGCTAAAGAGAGGTAGAGACAAGAAAAAACAGTACCAACAAATTTGTACACAATGCATAATGAATCTTGTTTTCGAACAATTATGCATGCATATAAACAACATTGAAATTCCAAAGGACTAGATAATTCAATGTGTTTAACCTAATCTTTGGACTTAGTTAAAAGAAGAAAATAATTCATATTGGAAATTGAAATAGTTAATGGATGCAATTTTTTATGTCTTTTTGTTGTACACGCAATACATGTGGTACAAGGGTGACACATTCTACATTCTCAGATTTTTAGAGAGACCTTCAAAGTAAAGATTTTTATGAGACATCCTTCATCAAGCATTCAATTTTATGTGTGTGGAATGTCTTCAAAACTTATCATATGACTTGAACAAAATTCTTACATGAAGATTTGCTTCTGCCATTTTCTCAATCTGTGCTGCCTTCTCACGTGTGATTGCTGCAGCTAGTTCCACTTTACCTAATTCTTGTGCTTGTTTCAACTTCAACTCTGCTTCACTTTCCTGTAATCGTTGAAGACAGGCTTAAGTTCACTGGTTCCTAATTACTTCAGTACATAGCAATGTTTATTTACAGCAAAAACTAAAAAAGCAACCTTCTGTTCCAGTTCCAGCCTTAGTTTCTCCTCCATCTCCTCTTGCAGTGACTTGATAGCAGCTGCCGCTTTTGCTCTCTCTCTCTTCAATTCCTGCAAATGGAAAAAAGCAAGATACTTAGGATCTGATAATGAATCCTAAAGTAGATGCCATAGAGGATACTCTCTCTCTCTTCTTTCGGGAGGGTTGGCATAAACAAGCAGGATATAGTGCTGCTGAAACGAAGTGATCTTTGTAAATACTTATCACCTGGCTTGGCTACTTGCATGCACTGTTTAACCCCAAAAATTCAGTACCCATATTACAATAATGCTTTCAATTGTTAAATTGTATTCGAAGATGTACAACCCAATCAAACACAAGACACTTTCTTCCAAGAAAAATAAAGAGTAAGAAGATGTAAAGTTTTATACCTTCTCTAAGATTGCAGCCTCTTCCGTACTCATCAGCTCCCTAGCCCTTGAGTCCCTCAGTTCTTTTTCATACTTCTCCTGAAAAGCAGCCAAAAGATTTGAACAAGATGTGTGTAAACCCAAGCAGGAAAAGTCAATTTTGTTCGATAGGACACTATTTTTTTTCAACTTATCAATTTATGAAGCTGTAAAGTTAATAAAACATCAATCTGGGATTTGAATGATTTATGTGAGGAATTGTTGACAATTCAAACCTTCAGTACTCTCTTTTCTTCAGCAAACATACGAGCATCCAGTTCAGCTTGCCTTTTTTCAGCAGCATGAATTGCTTGTAAAAAATCAAACACCAATTTCCCCTCATTGGATAGATAATCATTGTTCAGCTCCTCAATTGCATTAATATAATCCTAACAATTTGAGAAACAAAGTTCAAACAAACATTTTTTTACAGCATGGTAACAAAACATAAGCATAATACAACACATAAAGAAAGTTTATAATAAACCTCTGTCGCCTTGGCTGTAGCACCTTCATCAATGTCATCCCTAAGATGATATGCCTCAAGGAGAGAAGCTGGTGCTTTGGCCCCTTTGCCCAAAGCATCCTGCAATAAAAGATATATAAGCTACTTCTGAGCCCATTCAACATCCATATAATAGACAATAAAATGGAAATTCAGAACTGAATAAAACAAAATAATTCAACACCACTATAATAATATTTGTATAAATAATACAAAAGCACCGTTGAAAAAGACTAAAGGATGAAGTAAGAAAAATAGGTACCTTGGATTTGTCTTCTGTGATAATATGCTGATGTGGCATTGTTTTCAGGTCGGATTTTTTGGTCTCCTCATCTTTATCAGGAACTACATTCGCCTGGCCAGATATTGAAGTGACTTGAACTTCCTTGACAGTTTTTGATTCTGGGCTTTCCATCTGAATACTTCCTTCAGATGATATTGGAGGGCTTGAACCTTGAATATCAGATTCTATGACTTTCTTAATAGTTTCCGCTGAGTCTTTCTCCACTGCTATTGTACCATCTTCAGGTGTCAAATCTCCTCTATCTTCCAAATGAGACTGGTTTTCAACTGGTATTTCACTAAATGTTCCAGGCTGATGAGGATCTTTGTCATTCTGCAAAGCTTGCTCCACAGATGTTTTAGGCTCTTTGTCACTGTGGGAAGGAACTATGGGCTCCACCAAATTTTGAGCATTCTTCAAAGTGTTCTTATCATCACTGAACTTAGGCAAATCAATAGACTTCTGTTTCTCATTCTCTTGGCTAATATATTGATCTAAATACCCATTCTGATAAGCTAAAAGGGCAGCACCAGCAATGACAGTAGTTCCAACAACAACAGTTGACAAATTACCCTTTGATTCAGGTGGCTTGCCCGTGGGACCAGGTTTGTTGGATGAATTAAGCTGGGATGCAGTTGAAAATTCCTTTCTTGAAGAAATAATAAAGGAGACCCGCTGCAATTATCCATGCATAAGAAAACTAGGGAGCATAACATATATGCTAGCATCAATAGAGCAAACAGTAGCAAATCAACAAACTTGTAAGCATGTTAAGCATACAAAAAAGTGCTAAGTGATCACTTAACCCAAAAATATAAGCTGAAGGATGGCCTACCAATGGTAAAATAATAAACAGTTGTAATGATAGACGTCAAGAAAGCTTAAGAAAACACAATTTCCTAACCAAAGATAAAGACACATGGATACTGGCATGACCAAGAATTATAATGAGAACGAAAATTCAATAAACAGAATCTAAAAGTTACTGATACTTGTGAGGGCATGTTTGGGAGTGTGCAACTGAAAATAATTAAAAGCACCCTTTAAGATCAGTGAAACACTTATCTAGTGCTATTCTGAGAACACAACCAAGAAACTGTGGATTTTACAGAACCCCCAATACACATAGTAAGGCTTTGGTAATGTTTCTGTAGAAAGCACTTTTGAGTGCTCTTAAGTATATTCACTTAAAAACATTTTATAGGGGAGTACTTATGATTTTTTTTTTTTTTCTGAAAGCTACTTCAACCCAAGTTCTTATAAGCTACAAAATTATAAGAAGAAAGCTTTTAACTACATAAAAACACCCTTGGTTGTATCAAAATGGATACAAAATGCAAAGTAAATCAAATTCACTAGTGTCCAACTATCAATGAAAAACACAATGTAATAAAAAATACAAATTAAACCAATGAAATAACCCCAGATTATCAAAATCTATCCTACAGGCAGAACATTTGTCTATTAACGATCCATTTGCAAATTCTTCATGATAAATCTCTATGAAGTGCTACCAAGTAAATGCATTTCCTACAAAATCACTCAAAAACATCTTACAGCACAAAACCTATTATGTGTTTCTCTAATAAAGGAATTCAAGTGTTTTTAACCTCTCAAACGCTACAAAACCAACAGAAAAAAAGTGCTTCTAACCACTAAAAAAGCACTGCTCAATTAAATCAAACCAGCTTCCAAGCGCACAACTGAAAGTAACCACTCAAAAACACGCAATCCAACAATCACAAACAAAACGACACCGCCTCATCAAACTCCATAACACAAATAAAACAACTTGCCTGGGTCCTCAGAATCCTCCGACGCGACGATAATTCCAAAATTGACCTGAAATTACAGCACCATTGAAACGAAATTCAACAATTGAAACACCTAAAAACACCCTATATTTGGGATTTAAAAATTATTACCTTCGTAACATTTCAACGGTGGATCTAACGACTGAGTGCGGTCAAGGCGTTTGAGAAAATGGCTGAGCCAAGAGAGCGTTTCGTTGTCAGCTCAGTGAGGGAGCGAAACGGTGCGTTCTGGCAGGTGGAGTCAGCTCGTTAAGACAGTCAGTTGGGAAAATACCTAAAGAAAATAAAGAAGTTACTCTATTAGTACTTATTGTTCCTTACTGGCAGTAGGGCATCCATGCCGGGTTAAAATTTTAATAAAAAAATTAATTATGTAAAAAAGATGTCTTATCTTTATATTACGCAAATATAACAAATAATTATACATTAATTTATGCATGTATAACCAGAATTAATTTGAGTATTATATATTATTATATGATTGAATTTGAAATACCAACAACAAAACAATAATATTAATAAAGAATTTTGAGTTGATTGAAAAAAAAAAAAGGAGAAATACCAACCACAACATAGTAAATCGAATCAAAATATGTATAACATTACTAATTTATTATTAAAATATGTTCTAATTTTAAAATAAGAATTATGGTATGTTATAAATAATTTGTGTTGATTTGATTTTATGGTTATTTCCTTTAATTTCATTTAACTTTGTAAGATATAGTATCTTACCAAATTTAATGGTTAAACTTCAATATAGAGGATACATTAATATTTGCTTCTAGGTATGACAATTTCAACCCAATTTTAGGGGTCTCGACTCTTCCTAACCCTAACTAAGAGGGGATTCTCTGATAGAAATGAGGACGAGGATGAAAAAAATCTTCATAATCTAAGACAGGCAAGGACAAAGATGCACGTGTTTCCTTTCCGCCTTGCCCTCATCTCTGTCTCTTTATATTAATATATTTTTATAGTTTTAGATTATTTATATTTTTCAAATTTATTTAGGTTTTTGTTGTACATATTAAAGTAGTTAATATATTATATTTGTAACATTTAAAATAAAATGTTGATTTTAATTTTACTTAATTTTGTTATTTAATATATTTACATTGTATTTAAAAAATATAAGAAGAAAATTTTTCCTTGTGAGTTTTAGGAAGGGATTTTTTTCCCATAAAGACAAGCAGAGAATGAGAATATGGTTTTTCTTTGTAGGGAGGAAACTGAAAGTCGTTTTCATCCCTATATCAGGGACAAACTAGAGATGGGGATTGAAATTTTCTCCCTACCCCTCCTCGTTGTAGTCCCTATTTGCTTTTTAACATTTCCATCAAATAAAGGTGAATGACGTAGGGCTGGATTCGAGCCGAGCTGACTCGAGCTCGAAATAGAGTTCAGCTCGAACGAGCCCGAAACGAGCTAGGTATTAACGAGCTCGAACCTGATCTCGAGCCAGCAGTTTCGGAGGAATCGAGCTCGAGCTTGAATACGAGCTAGAAGCGAGCAGCTCGCTATGGCTCGCGAGCCAGTGGCTCGTTACATGTCACGAGCCACTGGCTCGTTTTGGCTCGCGAGCCAGTGGCTCGATACATGTCACGAGCCACTGGCTCGTTTATGGCTCGCGAGCCGAGTTGCTTGACTTGGCTCGTGAGCCAATTCTTATTTAACCAAAAAGGGCAAACGGTGCCGTTTTTGGTTAAAATAAGAACATAATTCATTCATTCCCTTGAACATGTTTATTTTCCAGACCAGTTATGCTTGCGTTCCAGACTTCCGGTTCCAGACCTACGCATAAAAACTCTCCTCCAACCAAACTCCAAGCTCCAGTTCCAGTTCCAGACTAGAGTCCAGCCCTCCACCATCTGAAGTTCCAGCCTACAGTTGTTCTCCAGTTCCGTCGACAGGGGTTTCTCAAGCGATTCTGTTAAAGTCTTCTGACGTCACATGCCAATAGCAGATTCCAGCGATCAAGAGTTCTACGGCGAGAAGTTTGACGACACAAATATATTTCAGGTTTGTGTTTTTCCATTTTTTCACTTTCAATTTTGTAATTTTTGCCTTAAATTGATTGAACCCTAACTTTGGAATTAGGGTTTCTGAATTGGGGGTTTTTTATTTTTTAATTTTTAATATAAAATTTATTGTTGAAATTACGCTGTTGGGGTTGGATGTAGACGGCTGTTGTGCTGCTGTCTATGGTCAAAGAATTAACTAACGCTATTGGAAAATTAGAATATCTGTTGAATTAATCAGTGGCCTGTCATCGCACCTACCAAATCAGCTATCTTTTATAAATTTAAGGCCAAATAGTTATGTCCCACCCAAGGTTAGGAGATATCTTAAAAATTTTGTAAGCTTCCACTGGCATTCAGCACCTTTAATAATTTTGATTAGTTTTAGTTTAAAGGCCAAAAGACCCATTCTAAAGAAAGGTTTAGTTGGTTATCAAACTTTTCCGTGATAAGTTTTGAAAATTTAAATATCTTTAGGATAATTATTAAATTTAAAAATATAATTATTATTTAATTAGTAAAATTTAAAAAAAAATTATCTCATTACTTCATCTTACTTTTTAAAACTTATAATATCTCTCTTAATCTAAATTTTAAGAAATTATATTTTTTCTCTTAAAATTTATTTTTCTTTCCTACTTTTTTTAAGCAGTTTCTCTGATTATTGTAGTTCTGTCCCCTGATGTTCCCTCTCTCAGTGCCAAAGTGAGATGAAGGAGACACCTTTTAGTAGTCCATTTTTTAATGTAAAATTTTATTGTTGAAACTACGCTGTTGGGGTTTTTAATTTTAGGTTTACTTGAGTAGATCTAAGTTTTTTTTCAGTTCTGGTGTTCAATGTTTCATGATCTTTGATAATTTGTTCACAATGTTTAGTATATGGATTTGCGTTCAATGTGTAGATCTACTTGTCGGTGTTACTGCTTGCATTCAATTTGATGTTCATGTATAATTTGATTCCTGAAATAGATCCAATTTGTTATAATCTGTTACTGAAAGGTCTTATGATATCATTGCAATCTTGTTTGCTACATGTTATGTTCAAATTTGTTGTGGTTGCTATGCTATGTCATGCATCATTAAGGATCCACTGTAAGTTAGTGTACTTTGTTTAGGTCTATATTCTACAGTCTTTATGTTTGAAGAGAAATCTAATCATTTCACTGTCTGTGGAGGTTAAATGCAGGCTGTAATTTTTTTTGAAGTTGTATCACTTTTGTTTGTTTTCTTTTATGCATGTTAAATTGATTGTGTTTGCTTCCAGTTTTTTTTGTTGTTTGATTACTTGTTGTTTGGGACCACATTTGACTAATTTGATGAAGTATGATTCTGGATACTGCTTTAAAAAAAAAAAAAGGCTACTTGCACGTTGTATCTCTCTTAATTTGGTTAACCTTATGTTATGTCTCAATACTATGTAGTGATATGATCCGTGAAACTATAGGATTGATCAATTTAATTTCTGTGAGACCTAATTTAATACTGAACTGTTCTAATCCTTTGTCTCATTTAAACTAGTAATATATCTTTGTTTTCTATGTTCTATATCCTAGGAAGAATTAAAGTGTTAACTACTTAAACTGGAATTATGATTATTCCTTTTAGCTTGTGTTGTTACTGAAATTATGTTCATGTATCTAACTGGGTTGTGTTTTTAAATTTTTATTTAAATTGTATCTAACCATTGGCATGTGATTGTGATGTAGAATATGACATCAAGAAGAGTAGAACCCTCCGGAGCAAGTCGAGCTTCATCTCAAGCATCGACTGCAAGCACAATGGCTCATTTTATATGTGCATCTGTTAAGAGAAAATCAGTGCAAATTGAAGCACCTATTGATGATGTTGATATTGATTTGGCTGCAATAGGAGATTTTGACGTCTCAGCTTCAAGTGAAGAAGCTGAAGCAACTGAACGTCCTGAAAGCCAAATGGAAGCACCACCTCCTGTTATTTCATCTACTAAGAGGAGGAAAACATCAGCTGTTTGGGAGTGTTATCCCGAAGATAAGTTTGTTACTATTGGCGATGCTACATATGCGGTTTGCAAGTATTGCCAAAAAAAACTGAAATTGCAAAAGACCAAGGCTACTTCCCATTTGACACGACATATGGGTCAATGTGTGGAAAGGAAGAAAGCAATGGGGAAAGACTTGGTCGTGGGGGGACAAACAATTTTGGGTTTTGAGCGTTCAACCTTAGGGGTGTCTACTCCAACTGTGGTGAAAACAAAGACTAGTTATGAGCATCCCAAGGTTAGTTTGAGTTTAATTATTAACGTATATTATTACTATAAAATTGTTATGAAATTAATTGTATTAACTAATGCAATGATTATGGTGTTGGTGTTTCAGGTTCGAGAGGCCTTAGCCCACATGGTTATGATATCTGAATTGCCGTTTAATTTTGTCGAGCACCCTAACTTCATTAATTTTTGTCACGTTCTACAACCTCTCTATGAAAAAGTTGGAAGAAAACAAGTAAAAGTTTATTGCTTTAGGGTTTATCAAGCAGAGTGTGAGAGATTGAAAAAGGTTTTTTAGGAGACTAGAAGGATCAGTATTACTACTGATCTTTGGAAGTCAGATCATCAAAGTATTGAATACATGGTACTCACAGCGCATTGGGTGGACCAGTCGTGGTCCTTAAGTAAACAAATTATAAATTTTATGCACCTACCTCCACCTAGGAGAGGAATAGACATTGCAGCAGCAATATTTGATTGTCTAAAGGGTTGGGGGATTGAACATAAGGTAAAATCAAATTTGTAAATTGTTTATCAAAGCACATATAATTTTATTGCTGGTGCTTTCATTAATATTCATTAATATTCATTAATTTTGTTTGTAGGTGGAAACTGTCACAGTAGACAGTGCTTCTGCAAATGATAGTTGTGTTAAAAGATTAAAGGAAGATTTTCAAATGCAGAGAACTTTGTTGTGTGATGGAAAACTTTTCCATGTTAGGTGCACTGCTCATATTGTAAATTTGTTAGTTCAGGATGGGGTGGCGGTGATTAAACCCATCATAGACAATATTCGGGAAAGTGTAAAGTTTATAAAAGCTAGTGAGGCAAGGCAAAAAAATTTTGCCAAAATTGCTATGCAGTGTGGAATTAAAGAGAGGAAGCTAGTTTTGGATTGTGCTACACGATGGAATAGCACGTACAAAATGCTAGTGACAGCACTGCAGTTCAGAGAGGTCTTCCTTCGGTTTATGCTTGTTGAGTCAAGTTATATTTATTGTCCAACAAGGGAAGAGTGGGAGAGATTGGAGGTCGCTGTGACTTCTTGGAAATATTTGATGATATAACAAAATTAATTTCTGGGTTGCAGTATACAACTGCAAATAGGTATTTTCAAAAAGTGTTTAGAATAAAAGAGGTCTTTAAAGAGCGAGAATTTGATGAAGATTTTTCTATATCAATGATGGTGCAAGCAATGTCAGAAAAATTTGACAAATATTGGGCTGAGGTGAATTTTCTTATGGCAATTGCTAATATCATGGATCCCAGGTAATTAATTTACAATTGATTGGGTTTATTATAATATATACGGTTATTAAATAACATGTTTCTAACTAATTAGTTTGTTTGTGCTGATTTCAGGATAAAGTTTCTTATGATTACTTTGGCATTTCCTACTTTATATGGTGAAGAAAATGCCCTTGTGGAGATAGAAAATGTCAAAAGGGCATTAGAAAAATTATATGAAGAATACGTTGAGATGTTGTCATCCGGAAATTCATCAACTGTATTTGCACATCCACAACATCAGCCGAAGACCCAACAAGCACCATCAAGTATATCAGGTACATTAGATCATTGTTATTAAATGAAACTTTATAACATATCATAAGTTCTAACATTTAATTTGTAGGTAAATCATCAAGCTCTTGATATTCAGAGACTAGACATTATCGTCCTGGATATAGTTGGATGCGGTTGAAGGACCATAAGGAGAAAACATACTCAAAAGAAACCAAGAAGTCTGAGTTAGAAATGTATCTAGATGAACGTTATGTTGAGATACCTGATGATGTCAACTCAGACGACTTTAATGTGCTTCATTAGTGGAGAGACAATCAATATAAGTATAAAGTGCTTTCACAAATGGCAGTCGATATCTTAGCAATTCCTATAACAACAGTGGCTTCAGAGAGCGCATTTAGTGCAGGTAGTAGAGTGATAGATATGCACAGGTCAACTCTATCACCAAAAACAGTCAACATGCTTATGTGTGGAGCTGATTGGATGAGAACACGTTATAATATGAAGAAACAAGATGAGGTAGTCAATAACTTATCACAACTGTATGATCTTTAAATTGATTTTTCATTTAACTGTTGGTGGTATGATTAATAGCTTTCATTAATTTTAATTTCTTGAAGATTGAAGTTGAAAACGAGAGTGCTGAGATTATCCTACCAGATAAATTATGACTGGGTTGCCTCATCAGCAAAATTATCAGGGAGAAAATTATTGGATCAGTGGCTATGACTTGCCTCATTAGAAGGGTTGTTCAAGCAGCTCTTAATGGTAAACCCCTAAAATCCACACCTTGGCAAGCTTTGTAAGAGATTAAATCCACACCTTGTTTACTTCATTGGATTTTGTTGTATCAATGTTTTCTGGTAGTTTGCTTATCTGCACCAGACAACTCTCTTTTTTTTCTCAGTAGAAGAGGTCATTTAACCATCCTAGGAAACTATCATTTAAGGAGGTCATTCTACTATGTTGACTTTATAATTGAAAGAAGTTATGATTATTACTAGAGAAGGGTTATTTAATCCTTAGCTAAGAGTTCCCTTGTCTAATAGTATAGCAAGACTAGGTGTTTATACCCCTGTGTATGATAGATTCCCTTGGTACAAGTAATTAAGTGTGAACTTCATTGAGATGACAGAGAAACATAATGTATGATAGATTCCCTTGGTACAAGTAAATAAGTACTATTGTTTATCTTCTGTTAAGCATTTGTATCAATGGGAAGCTCATTAACCCTACAATGTTCTCTGTCTTTATTATTGCTTGTGTTGTCATCAACTATTGAAAGTAAGCAAAAAAAAATTTATGACTGTTGTATGTTATTGCACAGGATCCCAAGCCACGACACCAACATTCGGAAGCACTCCATTTGGGCAATCCAATATTGGGGTTCAATGTGGTGGAAGTAGAGTGGCTGCTTACACACCTACAACTGAAGCAGATACTGGTAGTAGTACACAACCTGTTGGAAAGTTAGAGTCGATATGTGCCATGCCTGTCTACAAAGATAAAAGCCATGAGGAGCTGAGATGGGAGGATTATCAATTGGGTGATAAAGGTAAGTTAATGAAATCTGGAAAATCAGTATCTCTTATTCCTATAAATGGTGACTTTGGCTGATTCATTTATATTCCATTTTACAATTCGAAATTTCAGGTGGACCACTTCCTCTTGGTCAATCTGCTGGGGGAATTGGCTTATTGTTGTTTAGGCCATTACTGGAAAATTTTTCCTGTGCTGCTTTGGTATGTTTTAAGGGGTCTTCTACATTGATTTCAATCTGCCATTTGGTTACTCCTGGATTTTATCTCACATTGTTTTTCTGCAGATGGATGTATTCAATACATTTATTGAGTTGCTGCGTCAAACTGGTGATGTTACAAAAGGGCAAATTGACACAGATGAATTGAGGTGAGTACCGTTTATTATTAAAGTGCCAGTGTTATTTTAATTGATGTGTTTTCTGTGCATGGTTCTCCCAAGAATTTTGATTCCTGAATATGATTTTAAGCTTCTTAAGTTCAATTCTACAAAAATTGTATCACCTGCTACAATTTTTTATATTCCTTTGTAAAATGTACTAAGTGGAGATCATTGAATGTGATTGGATCCATAAAATATATTCCTGTCTAACGATGTTTTAGAGGTTTTATGGTTCATTTGTGGATTGCCCATTATAACAATATGCTTCATAGCCACCATTGGTTTTTGCAAAAAAAATTGATTAATTGATGTATATTGACACCTTCCAGCTATACTTTAAAGTCTGCAGAAGGCAATTTCTTTGTTGGTCTTCATTCTGAACATTGAATTATAATTATCTGTTGTATTGAAACTATTGATGTATCACTGTGAATGCTAACCTTGTGCAGCCCAAGATGGTTATTGAAGCAAGAAGTTCCAAAGATTGTTAAATCAATAAATAGACAACTACAAGAGAAATCTATCAAAACAAAGGTAAATGTTGTAGATATCTTGGGTTTTATCTGTAATGTGTGCAATGTAATCTATATGTCGTCATTTCTCTCCAGGTTGGAGAATTTTCTGTTTTGAGGGAACTTGTGGTTGTCTTGCCAGACTGCCTTACAGATCACATTGGATCACTGATTCCAGGAATTGAAAAGGCATTAAATGTGAGTAATATTGATTTGTGTTGAAACTGAATTATGACTTAGTTTAGAGTTTCTTCTGGTGCTGACACTTCTATTTTTCTCTCCATCTCTCTCTCTCAATATTTATATATTTATTCCAGGACAAATCATCTACTTCAAATTTGAAAATTGAAGCTTTTGTTTTCACACGATTGGTTTTGTCTTCACATTCACCTTCTGCTTTCCACCCCTACATCAAGGTACAAATGCTAGTTCTATTTTATTTACTTCTTGGTTTGTATTTTGGGACTTTTTTTATTTTTCTTATTCTGGCATTCACCTCCTATATCCGAAGCTCATTTATCTAAGGTTTTCAAAGTCATGTTGTCTAAGGCAAATGGTGCTTTAAGGTAGTTTACTTCAGTGCACACTTGTGCTAAGTTGGCCAGGCTTCATTAATGAGCTTTTGATTTTGCAATAAGAGTAGACAGATGTGCTTATTTTCCTAGAACAAGAGGAGTGGTATGCTCTTGAGAGATTTAGTGTTGGCTGATTTATTTCTAGGTATCAATAGCATGTCTAACATTTAATTAACTTAATGAGATGGGTGTATATTCTCATGCACTTCAAGATTTGTTAGGATGCTGTACAATTATTTGACTTCTGTGCTGCAGGGCTTTGGTTTTGATTTCACACCTTACGTTCATCCTATTTATAATGTCATTATGTCATGCTTGACAAACCAAGATCAAGGTTAGGTCCACAGAATTTCATGTTCTTTTAGTTATTTCTTTCCATTTATTTGGTTAAGGTATAATTGTTGATTTATATTTTTGGCTAGAATTTACTTATATTATCTCATGCTTTCCATTTTTATAGGAGGTTAAGGAGTGTGCTATTACTTGCATAGGACTTGTCATTTCAACATTTGGTGATAACCTTGCAGCAGAATTACCTTCATGCCTGCCTGTTCTTGTTGACCGGATGGGAAATGAGATAACTAGGCTTACAGCTGTAAAGGTTGGTCTGTTGAAATATAAATTGTTAATGTGATCATGTTGTTGGAACTCTTGTAATTTGGTTGTGCTGGTGCTTGATTATGTTGGTATGGTATGACTTGTTAAAGCTTTCATCAACCAAAAGTTAACATGCCATTTGTAACTGGATTAACTAGTCTTGTAGATGGTTCATGAATTTATAATCTGATAATAATTCAAATTACATTGCATTGCCATTATGTGTCATGTAGGATGATGCGAGTGGTGAATTCATGTTTCTACATGCTTTCACTGAATGTTCCCTCGCACTCCTGCTGAAATTGAAGGGATGCATTTTATTAAAGTGATTGGTTATCTTATCTTCTCTTAAAACACCCACATAAAAGGAAAACAGTACGATTTCCTCTCTGTTATAAAACTGTTATGTCAATGAAATGAAATGTATCATAAGGTCAATTATGTGCCCTGGAGGGGTTATTCTATTCTCTTTATTGGTTACTCTGTTGTAAAGTCTGTTATTTTTCATTATTGAATCAAAAGTAGCATCTTGAATAGCTGAATACTTGTAGTTTCTTTGTTGGATATATAGGGTATATTGTGCATTTGTTAGATTGCATTATATTAATTTTTTTATGCATAAAACCAATTTCATCCAATTTAGAATTTTTGGATATTAAATTTGATAATAGGATCTGTTGTTGGATGCCTCTAGTATTCTGTAAGGAGTTGGTTACTTACAACCTAGATTTGAATTCAGGCACTTGCTGTCATTGCTGTTTCACAACTGCACATAGATCTCTCATGTGTTTTGGAACATGTACTCACAGAGTTGACAGCATTCCTGCGAAAGGTGTGGAAATTTGTTTATTTGCTGTTGAATTGTAGATATGTCTAGAAAAATACTGACTTCTCTCTTAACTTGGGAAATAGGCTAATCGAGCACTGAGGCAAGCAACATTGGGGACACTGAATTCACTAATTGTAGCTTATGGTGACAAAATTGGTGGATCTTCTTATGAAGTTATTATTGTTGAACTTTCAACATTGATAAGGTTTTTACCTCTTAGTTGGGATTCTTTTGAAAATTTGACATGGTTAAATGCTTTGTTGTAAGTTTCTTAGCCATATTTCTTGATTTGTCTGTATTGCAGTGATTCAGACTTACATATGACTGCTCTTGCCTTGGAGCTCTGCTGTACTTTAATGGCTGACAAGAGGTCAATCCCAAATGTTGGTTTAGCTATTAGGAATAAAGTTCTTCCGCAGGCTCTGGCATTAATTAAAAGCCCTTTGCTGCAGGGTCAAGCATTTGTGGTACTTACTGTGCTACTATGGATTTTTTAATCTTAATTGTCT
This sequence comes from Mangifera indica, assembly GCF_011075055.1. Taxonomy (NCBI): domain Eukaryota; kingdom Viridiplantae; phylum Streptophyta; class Magnoliopsida; order Sapindales; family Anacardiaceae; genus Mangifera; species Mangifera indica. The sequence goes on from NC_058137.1 coordinate 9,500,119, forward strand.
TGAATTGGTCAATGTCTTTAATCTTTGTTTGTTTGATATTGCAGGCGGCTATGCAAAGCTTTTTTGCAGCCTTAGTCTATTCTGCAAATACAAGTTTTGATGTTTTGTTGGAATCTCTTCTTTCAAGTGCTAAACCATCTCTATGCAAATCTCAATGATCTACTGTAAAATAATATTGATCTTAATGTTGAGAAACATGTCATGGACATTTTCTTTTTTTATTAAATGTTTACCTGTTACTTTCTGCTGTTCCTACCATTTTTGCTACTGATTTTGCTTTAGTAAAAAGATAAAATGAAGATCTTTGCTATTGATTTGGTAATAATTTTTATTTCTCCTAAAATGTTTGTCGTAACATTACCCTTAAATGCAGCTTGGCTATACTATGAATCTGTAATCACCTTGGAGGTATAAAGTGTCTGTTAAGAATATTATCTTCTTTCTTCTAGACACCTGAGTGTTGCGAATTATGTTTAGACAAATTTGGTAACTTGAATTAATTTTCTCTCTTCGCTTAATGAGTTTGAATAGTGGATTGACATTTGTTCAGCATTTCTTATTACTATCACTTGGAAATGTGGGATTCATTTTGTGAATGATTTTAAGATATGACGTTTTTAACTTAAATTTTATGGGGTTTTTGTTAGATAATAATTGGACAATCTATTTCTAAATTTTATTACTTAACAAATAACTTACTACTTGAAATACGAATCCAATCAGAAAGAAAAAAGTCAAACTACAAGAGCAAAAAAATATTTCATTTTATTTAGATTTTCAGACTCATTCATTGTTTACAACCAGTTTAGAAAGATTTTAGAATGATCTTAGATTCATAAATAATATAGGTTTAAAGATACTGTCATATAGTTTGGTTATCAAATGATTATCACTGATGCCTCATGGAAAGTATGGTGAGGATTTAACTTCAGATAAGGAAACGAATGAATCTTATAATCATTTCTTGAACTATATTTTGGTTTCTTTGTTGGTATTATCTTTAGGTGGGTGAGAACATGTGCTTGCATCTATGTTATGGGCAAAGAACCTAGTTTTATCCTCAGTATAAATTAATGACTGAAATTATGTCACATGTTGTAGGTAGGAGTTGATTATATTTAATCTTGAAATTATTTTGTATTGACAATATTTTATTAATTTGGATATTACATTGAATCTATTAAGTTCCGGGTTGACATGAGAGTATAAATATTGTGGTCCTTACTTGCCCTCTGAATCTTTGAGTTTCAGATTGATGCTTTGTAAGCTCAGCTCGCAAGCTCGTTATAAAGCTCGGCTCGTCAGCTCGTTATAAGCTCGATGGCTCGGCTCGTTATATCGGCTCGATATCAGCTCGTTCAATCGACTCGCGAACAGATTGCAAGCCAACGAGCTCGAATACGAGCTGTATTTTCTTAAAGCTCGTCGATCTCGAGCCACAGCTCGGCTTGAGTGAACAGTAACCGAGCTGAAACCGAGCTCTCCTATGTTCGGGCTCGGCTCGGCTCGAATCCAACCCTATGAATGAGTATTTTTCTATTAGATTATATTAAAACTATAAGTCATCTACCTTAGGTCGAATTACCGCATTCTATAAGGTTATGTTAACAAATTTTTTTAAATTTTAGGATAAATATATTAAAAAGATGATAATACCTTTAAAATAATATTATAATGATAAAATATTAAAATTGTTTCTTTCTACAATCATCACTATCCACGTGGTCGAATCATAAAGCAAACAGGATTCATTTTAAATCTATCTCCCAGTGAATATATTATACTCACTCGTATTAGCTTGGAAAAAATAAAGAGGAAGAACATAGTTAAGCAAGCAAGCTGAGAATTTTGTATGAAATTAAAGAATGAATATACGTATCCCTTTCCTTTCCGAGACTAATTTCAGGTGCCAAATGCAAAAGACTTTATGTGGTGGCAATATTTAATACTTCCTTCTTTAGAAACCCATTTATCTAGTTTGAAAAGAAGAAGAAGAAACGAAGAAGAAGCAGGTTTGAAATAGGGATTAGATGATGTTTGCAATTATAGAGTGCGAGAGAGTCGAGACGGCTCGATGGCTTATTTGTTGCTTTCATTGAGCTCGACATTGGTTTCATCGACTTTACTCTCACTTTTGTTACTTTCCTAGAGGGAAAAGGATAATTTCTTACCCAAATTTTAGTTTACTCTAAAAAATATATCTACGTCTGATGAAAACTCTAAATATCTATCCAAAATTTAATTTATTAGGACACACCCACATATTTTATGTTATGGTTAAAGGATAAATTCATCATTTTATTAATAATATTAAAATAATTAAAATTTTATCTCATTTTTTTCCTTTTAATTTGAAAAACTAATATTTTTTTCCCTAAATTAAGTTTTAAAAAATTCATTTTTCTCCCTTGAAATCCAACAACTTTCTCCCACGACGGGCAATCGATGACAGAAAAGTTTTTGTCCAGAGGTCGACCTCTGAACGACGATCATCGTCCAAAGAGAACGACATTTGTCCAGATCTGGATGACGAGCATCTTCCAGATTTGGATGTATTTCATCATTAAGATCTAGATGTGCTTTGTCATTGAGATTTGGATACGTTTCATCGTCCAGATCTAGATATGCTTCGCCGTCCAGATCTAGATACGTTTCGTCGTCCAGTGAAGGTCAACGAGCGTCGTCCATATCTAGACAATGCTCGTCACTCTCTCTCCAGTCACATCGTCGTCGATGGTTGGAAGGAGAGTGAAAAAAAATTAAGGATTTGGGGGGTGAAAGTCACTTTCAAAGTTCAAGTATGAGGGTAAAATGTTAATTTTTAAAATTAGAGAGAGAAAATACGATAAAATTATATAACTTTAATATAAATAGTAAAATAACAGTTTTACCTTTATATTTAACAAAAAATTTAGCGACTGTTTAGAGATAAATGAGTGTTTAAACTTTTTATCTGTTATAGATATATTTTTGAGATTAAACTAAAACTTGGGTAGAAAATAATTTTTTTCCCTTTTCTGAACTATATTCTTATCGTCATTGATTTCATCGACCGACTCTGCTTTCACCACCTTGCTTCTATCAACTCTTCTCTCTGTTTATTATTCTCTCACCTTTGATATCTTTGGAGATAAAAAAATAAAAAATTATAAATTGTAAATAAAAATAAAAAATTATGTAATTATAAACTTTAATTATGATTTAAAATTAAATAGAAAAATTATCTAAATATCCTTTTTAATTAAAGTTGACGAAATAATTGGGTGGACTGAAGAAATTTATCGTTTTTAAACATTGGCGGTGATGAAACAACTATTCTTCTTATCAGTAAATGTAGATTATGTATTTTTCAGTCAATTTTTAAATTGGTTATTATAAAACAAAATGTCCTAAAGACTTCTTTCCACCAAGGTTTTGTGTATTCTCGTATCATATATGAAGTTTTAAAAATTTAAAAATTTATTATTATATTAAAATTTTTTTAAAAATAAAAATATCATTTAATTAAATATATTAAAAATATTAAAATTTTATTATATTTTTTTTTCTATTTTAAAGATCTAATAATTTTTCTTACTTATAATTTTAAGAAAATTATATTTTTTTTTTAGAGTTTCATTCTTTTTTTTTTCTTTCTCTGTTGGCCATTCTACAACCAATCTCTCGTACCAACGTTCCCTCCAGATTTCTAAACAAAGATAATTTGTCAATCAATTAGATGTTGGTTAATGATTCATTGGTAAAAATCTATGTATAGATCTGTGTATTGAACGATTTGTGCAAATTGATTGACCCACAGATTCATCAGACACAAATCTGTGTAAATCTGTATTCAGTGGATCTGCGCCAGGCCAATAACCGTTGGGCTACTGCAGGCTCTGTCTGCAAAAGAAAAAATTTAAATTTGATGAACAGTAATAGGACGAGTTAGCCTGGCCAGCGGGCTGTTTGGAAGACCCACAGGTTTGACACAATTTGCTACAGTCTTTTCCAGCATGCTTCGGGCCCAGCCCATTTGAGGACTGCAATTTTATCCACAATGTGACACCCAAATTTCTGAAAAATAACCAAAGGAGCCATTCAAATAATAGGGCTCTATATTTTTAGCCTCCAAGGTCTAGAACTTCCACAATGCAACAGTTTCCCTTCTCCGAGAACCGAAACCACCAAGCACAGATAAAGAAACGTTTCTTTATCAAGTAACGGTAAGGGCATTTTGGAAATCTGTGAAGCAATAAAATCATAATATTTTCAATTTTTTTTTGTTTTCTCATCCCTTATTTTTCATTTGACACAACACGAAGCTCAGAACAAAAGCCAGACCAAAAATATAAGCCCTAAATTTATAATCCCAAATCAAGACACTATTTTTCATTTTCGTTGATTATTATCTGCTTGGTTCTCTTGTTTTCTCTGTTTTGAAGACTCTGCTTTGTTTTCAGGAAAAATAAGAATTTTAATTCCCGACACGACGCCACTCTGAAGCAGAATTCTGGGGACTTTGAGTATCGTTTTTGCTGGGGAAGCTGTGAATAGTTATTTCATTTAGGAAGGTTTTTATCTGGGTTAGGGTAGATTAGGGTTTGTTGCTGATGTGCTGTTTTGATTTGTGTTTTCTAATGGTTGGTTTTGTGTTTGTGAAATTAGGCTATTTTTTCATCATTTCAGGCCGCGAAGTAATCTCTTATCTCTGTGAGTTTTCATTCTCTTTTCGTCGTTTATTTGATTGGTTTGTAATTTTTGTGGATTTGTTTTATTGCATTGTGAAAATAGGGTTTTCCGTTTGGCCATCACTGTTAATTTTTAGGGTGTTGTTCTAGTGAGGACTCTTTTGAAGTTAATCTAGTGGACTTAGTAAACAAAGATTGTAATTTTCTGGTTGTGTTTTTTCGTTGTTAAGTTAGGGGTTTGCTTTGCCTTCCCAGCATTGTTGAATTTTGGGGTTTTGTCGGTTTGAGTAACTATGCTATAGCGAGACTTGTTCTGAAGTTAATTTAAAGAAATGGTATAATTTTATTGACTGTCAGGACATTAGTTAAATGCTTATAGTAGTAACCAGATTATGGGTTTAGTTTTAAGAGTTGAGACATGTTTGGATGGGTTTTTGGTCCTCAGAGCCACCTACCTGGTGAAAAGCCACTATTTTCTAAAATTTTCGTGTTTGTTGAAGTCACTACTCTCAAACTTAAGTTTGCTGAGTGGGATTTCAGATTCTGAAAAGAAAATGTCATTTCTGGTTTCGTGTATATTCAGTTACAAGATAGTTGATTTCTTCAGATATTTGCTCATTCAATTTTGATACATTCATGTGAGAGGTTTTATTTCAGTGGTGAAACATTTTTGGATATATTTTAAGGTTTTCTGTGAGGTTTTTAAGAATTTCGTTTGAATTTTCCAGCTGTTATGATGATGCCTTTGGTATAAGTTTCTGTACTACATCTTTATATTTTTCTTTTCTTTTCTTTTGTTCTCTGTTGTATGCTTTCATTTTGAAATATTTTCTTTAAGTGGCCGACTGCTTCTAGAATCTAATGTGTTAATCTGGCTTGTTTATTTTGAAATATATTCTTTCAGTGGCTGACTGCTTGTGGAATCTAATGTGTGATTGTGTAGGTGATTTTTAGTTGGGAAAGATGTCTTCGTCGTCATATCCAGTTCTTGACAACAAACCAATTGACCAGTGGAAGGTTACAGAACTTAAAGAAGAGCTAAAGAGGCGGAAGTTGAAATCAAGTGGTAAGAAGGAGGAGTTGATACGAATGCTGGGTAATGCCATTCGTATTGAACGGGAACAGGCTGCAAAGGAAGAAGAAGTGGAAGCGAATAATGATGCTGATAGTGTTAGCGAACCTGTAGTTGGGGTAAAAGATGCAAAAAAATTGCCAAATGATACTGGAATTGCCAAAGATGTTGTGATTGTTGGTAGTCAAGAGAAGGAAAAGGTGGATAATGTTGCGGTTCATCTTGACATGAACACTAGTGCTGCTGCCTTGGATCAAGGAGAGATTGAAAGCATAGAAATTGCTGGTAATATTAACGAAAATGATGCTGCCTTAGAGCAAGAGAAAATCCTAGAAAGGGACATTACAGGTGATACCAACCCTGCTAGAGTGGAGGAGGAGCTGGTTATCCATAAAACTATTGTGGAAACTAGCAAAACAGTTACTGAGAATGTGGTTACTGAATTAGCTTTGAGTGGGCAAGAGTTGCATAACTCTGGAGCACTGAAGGAGAATTTGTATTCAAGTGTTCGGCTGGAGATTTCAAAGCCCCAGCTGGAGGATGAGAGTGTAAAGCCTCTGCGCAAGGATGACATGCTTGACACCTCTGCTCCGGTTAATCAGGTATCTGAGGTCAGCGCTAATTTAGGGTCTCAAATAAAATCTGATTCTATTTCTACTGATTCTGTGTCAATTAATGAAAAGATTGAACTAAAGGATAATATAATTGCTGATAATGTCAAATTAGAACAAGATGTTATTAGGCCGGAGATGGTGGAACCATCATCTACCAATATTGTCCCAGTTGGTGGTGAATCACATCCAATGGATGTTGAAGAGCCACTTGAGAGGAAGACATCTATTGAGGAGACGGATTACAAGAATGCTACAATTGCAGATATGGGCAAGAAAAATGACAGTGCAAATGTGGGTTATTCAGAAAAGTTAAATTTGGACCGAAGCTCTGGTGAGGACTCTATAGAGGAGGATGTCCTGGAGAGTAATAAACAAATAGATTCAAAGGATAGTTCTGATGAACTGAGGGACAGAAGTGAGAAAGATGAAGTGCCTGCTGTGAAAGTGGATAGTCCTGTAGATGTTATTGGAGATGGTTTATCTGATGGCAAAAAGGTTGTTCAAGTTGAGGGTAAGAGTTGTCCAGCTGTGGTTGCTGAGAAAAGAAAAATTAATGGTATGTCTTGCCCACTGGGTTTATATTGTTCTATTAAGCTGTTTGTTGCAAATTCTACCTGTCTGTAGTTATCTTTTTTCCCCACTACATTGCTTTGCAATCTTTGTTGCCAATTTACCTTGACAGAGATCTGCATCAGGCTTAAAATGAAAAAAGTTGTGAAAATGGTTTTTTGTCTTTTCTTAAGATTTACATGCCCAGAGAATCTTCCTCAACTAATAGTTTCTGGATTAGACAGAAGCAGTAGTTGCAACTGAAGATGATTGGGTAAAAGTACCTTTCTTCAGTGAAATACCTCTAGGATACATTTAACATATTTCAATGTGTAGACAACAATACTCAGTCTTTTCTTTGCTGTCTACATTCTGCGGATTGAGTTTCTCTATCCTTTCTAATGAAAATAAATTTATGTTTATTTGCTTCCACATGTTTCTCGTACATTAAAATTCAAATCTCTTACCTATTGTCTGTCTGAATAACTTCTTCTCAGATCAAGAAGCAGTGGGAAGCAATGAGCCTTTGAAGAGGCAACGTAAGTGGAACTCTGAAAGCCTGAAGCTTACAGACCAGAGTTCTAATCTTATACCTACCACCACACCAAGGGACACATTTCAATCTAGTGCTTCAAAACGGAACCTCTCTAGATCTGATTCGGTTGTCAGTGATGACACAGCCAAGGAACGTGTTGGTGAGTTATTGTTCTCTTAATTCAATCATAAGAAGTTTTATCTTATTGATTTAATATCTTAACAGTTTTAATTTCAACTTTTTTGTTAACAGTTCCACCATCTCCAAAATCTCCAACTAATTCCCTCAGGGTTGATCATTTTGTGCGTCCTTTTACCCTAAAAGCTGTGCATGAGCTTCTAGGCAAGACTGGATCTTTCACCTGTTTCTGGATGGACCATATTAAGACTCATTGCTACGTCACTGTAAGGCTTTTATTTCTTTTCACATTACAAGATATGAATTCTCTTTTTTTTATGTACATTTTTTCTCTCTTTGTTTGATGGATTTAATGAATCTTGTCGATTTCTTGGCAAACTACTTTGATGATGCAGTATTCGTCAGTTGATGAAGCCATGGAGACACGTAAAGCTTTGTATAACATACAATGGCCTCCAAATAATGGTGGACGCCCATTGGTGGCTGAGTTTGTGGATCCCCAGGAAGTGAAAATGCGAGCAGAGGCTCCTCCTCAGTTGTCAGCTACACCTGTCAGTGTGCCTCCTCCAGCTCCACCTGCCTTACAGCCCCAGCCTTCAACCCATCAACCTGCTCCCAGACAGCAGCTTGCACCACCACCACCGGTATCTAACTCAGCCCCAGCAAGAGAGCGGTTCACTCTTCCACTCCCTCCCCCAACCCCAGAAAAAGTTGACCCACCAATCATGACTCTGGATGACCTATTTCGGAAAACCAAAGCAACTCCTTGCATCTACTACCTGCCTTTATCAGAGGGACAGGTTGTGGGGAAACTTCAATCACGGAGAAATAACACCAAGCAGTAGGGATCAAGCTATAAATTTATTGCAGACTGTTCCCGTATGTTAGATAATGGTAAGAAAGTATCATATAATATCGTCTTTTCAGGTCTGCAGGTGTTAACTATAGGAAGGAACTGTTCCAGCCAAGCTTAGGGATCTGGTTCGTCAATGGATTTCGGTTTGGTTTTTCCAAAGACTCTGCCTGCTTGAGGCATATGCTTCTTTTAGTGTTAGAACCCTCTTCCTCCCCCAACAAAACTGAGAGCTTGACAGGTGTCTTGTGTCTTGTTTTTCTGTTGAACTGGAATTCCAACTTTTATAGACTGGTTATTATATTGTTAGACTATTTTTCTTTTTACTATTGGATGAGATCTTCTATTTCAGATCGAGTTTGGTCTTCATTGTATATTCTACTACAACTAGTTTTTTCTTGAACTGGTACTGAAAACTTGGCTAATCTTGTGCGTAATTTGCTGTTTCTTCAACCAAATGCCAAAGCACAATTAGGCCTCGATTTAGCGTGGAATCATATTATCAACAAGCGGAAAATTTGTGATTGTGTAGGTGCTAGAATCCTGAAGTTTCAGTGTGCTTATAAAGGAACTCTGAATATGAAGTATTTCGGTGTACATGATAAAACTTGAATTGAATCTTAGACACTGCGGGAGCAAATCATATAATTTTCTCAACTTACCTTTACAACTTTTGTTGTTTCTTTATAATACAAATTAGTAAATTTTAATCCCATTTTGATTTTGCAAATTGCATGCTAAGCCCTTATTTTTCTCAAAGGAAAAACCATATGAATTTTCTATTGGAAATTATAAATACACGGTTGAATATTTGTTTGAAATTTTATGTTCACGCATGAATATATGTAATCACAACCATACAATTTAAAAATAAATTTTATCAAACAAAATAATTATAAAGGTAAAGGACAATTTTTCACTTAAGTTTTAGTTCAATCTCAACAACACATTTGTGATAAATAAAAAACTCAAACACCCACTCATCCTTAAACTATTATTTATTTAACTTTTTTTGTTAAATATAAAGATAAAACCGTTATTTAATAATAATATTAAAAAATATATTATTTTATTTTATTTTTTCTTTCAGATTTTAAACATTAACATTTAACCCTTATACCTAAACTTTAAAAAATGACTCCTTCCAAACACTAAGTTTTTTTCTTAATCCCCTTCAGCCATGGCAATTGGTACAACGCATTGTTAGACGACAAGCGTTGTCCATATTGGATGACGAAACATCGTTCATTCTCTGAATGATACTCGTCATCCAAAATGGATGATGCTTTGTCGTCCATCGTCCAAATCTGGGTGACGATGGTCATATAGAGGTCATCCTCTAGATGACTCCGTCTTATTCCTTTGTCGTTAGTTTACCATTCGGTGGAGAAAGTGATCGAATTTCAGGTTTGATATCTTATGAGAGAAAAAATGAATTTTTTTAAACTTAATCAAAGGGGGAAATGTTATTTTTTCAAACCAATGGAGAAAAATGAGATATGATTTTAATTATTTTAATATTAGTGATTTAATTTTAATTATTTTAATAGTAGTCGTTTGCATCCCCTTCTAATGTTACTTTAGTAGATGGATTGATGTCATATGTTTTTGGTTTTGGAACTGTTAATCCAACTTCGTCAATTTCATTGTCATCTATTTTGAGTTTACCACAATTTTCCTTTAATTTAATTTATGTGAGTAAACTCACTCATGCTCTTAACTGTTGTGTCTCATTCTTTCCTGATCATTGTTTATTTTAGGATCTTACGACGAAGCAAATTATTGGTAGAGGACATGAATCTAGGGGTCTCTATATCCTGGATATGGAAATGTCAAAGTCCATTACTTGTTCTAGTTCCTTAACTCTATTCGAAGCTCACTGTCGGTTGAGACATCCTACTTTACTTATGTTGAAGACTCTATGTCCACAATTTCGTCATGTATCTTCGTTAGATGTGAGTCATGTCAATTTGTCAAACATCATCATTTGTTTTCAGGTTCTAGAGTCAATAAACGAGCTAACTCTCTTTTTGAGTTAGTTCATTCAGATGTTTAGGGTCCTTGTCCTATTGTGTCCAAAATTGGATTTAAATATTTTATTACTTTTGTTTATGATTATTCTCGTATGACTTGACTTGACTTAATGAAAAATCGTTCTAAAATGTTTTCTCATTTTTGTGCCTTTTATGCTAAAATAAAAACACAATTCAATGTTTCTATTCATATCTTACATAGTGATAATGCTAAAAAATATTTCTCTAAATCTTTTCAGTCATATTTGATCCAAAATGACATTCTTCATCAATTCTCTTGTGCTACCACACCATCTCAAAATGGAGTAGCTAAAAGGAAAAATAGACACCTACTTGAAACAGTTCGAGCACTCTTGTTGCAAATGCATGTTCTCAAACAATTTTGGGCTAATGCAATTTCCACATCTTGTTTTTCAATTAACCGCATGCCATCATCAGTTTTCTAAGGTCAGATTCCTTATACTGTTCTTTTTCCAAATAAATCTTTATTTCTTATTGAACCAAAAATATTTGGTAGTACGTGTTTTGTTTGAAATATTCGTCTTGCTGTCACAAAATTAGATCCCAAGTCTTTAAAATATGTTTTTCTTGGTTACTCTCATCTTCAAAAAGGATATAAGTGCTTTTGCCCCACCCTAAACAAATATTTGGTGTCATCTGATGTTACATTTTTGGAAAACATTCATTTCTTCTCTACTTCTGTTACTTACAACATTCAGAGAGAGGATGATGATTTGTTGGTGTACACCGTTACCTCATCCCGCCCTCTAGAGGATGCTTTTATATCTGTTAGTTCTCTAGAAATTCCTTTACCTGAAGAGTCGATTCCTATCAAACCACCCATTACGTAAGTGTACTCTAGATGACAACAACCTCCGGATACATGTCTTAAACCATTCTCTTCGTCATTTGATCCAGTTCCTAATAATATTGATCTACTAATTGCTCTTCGAAAAGGTAAAAGACAGTGTACTTATCCTATCTCTTCTTTTGTTTCTTATGGTCACTTATCCCTTATTTCTTGTTCCTTTATTATATCGCTTGATTCTATTTCTATTCCTCATACCACTCATGAAGCTCTATCTCATCTTGGTTAGCGTGAGGCTATGATAGAGGAAATGAATGTCTTAGCTGATAATGGTACTTGGGACTTGATCAATCTACCTACATGAAAGAAAGTCATTAGATGTAAATGGGTGTTCACAGTTAAGGTTAATCCGGATGGATCAGTGGCTCACCTTAAGGCTCAGTTGGTTGCTAAAGGATATACACAGACTTATGGGGTGGATTATTCTAATACTTTCTTTCCTGTTTCCAAGCTGACCTTTGTTCATTTATTTATTTCTATGGCAGTTACCTATAATTGGCCTTTACACCAACTGGATATCAAGAATGTCTTCTTGCATGGTGACCTTCAAGAGGAATTTATGGGGTGGATTATTTTAATACTTTTTTTCCTGTTTCCAAGCTGACCTTTGTTCGTTTATTTATTTCTATGGCAATTACCTATAATTGGCCTTTACACCAACTGAATATCAAGAATGTCTTCTTGCATGGTGACCTTCAAGAGGAAGTTTATATGAAGCAACCCCCTGGTTTTGTTGCTCAAGGGGAGTATGGAAAAGATTGTTGGCTTCGCAAATCTTTGTATGGTTTGAAACAAAGTCCTCGTGCTTGGATTGGAAAATTTAGTCAGACAGTTCAAAAGTTCAACATGATAAAAAAATAAATGTGATCATTCAGTTTTCTATAGACAGTCTAAAACTGTAGCATTATTCTAATTGTGTATGTTGATGATATTATCATTACTGGAAGCGATACTGTGGGAATTTCCTCTCTTAAATCTTTTCTTCACACGCAGTTTCAAACAAAATCTAAGCTTTGGGGGGGTTGAAATATTTCTTGGGTATTGAAGTAATAATAAACAAGAAAGACATCTTCCTATCTCAAAAGGAAATATGTGCTCAACTTATTAACAGAGACAGGAAAATTAAGAGCCAAACCATGTAGCACTCTGATGGTTCTTAATCTACAACTTACAAAAAATAGTAAACTGTTTGAAGAACCCGAGAAGTATAGAAGATTGGTGGGAAAGTTGAATTATCTTACAGTGACTCGTCTTGACATTGTATATTCTGTTAATGTTGTAAGTCAATTCATGTCATCTCCAACAATCGATCATTGGGCAACCTTAGAGTAAATTTTGTGCTACTTGAAGGGTGCTCCTAAATGTGGTATATTGTATGGAAATCATAGTCACACTAATATTGAGTGTTTCTCAGATACAAATTGGGCAAGTTCCAAGGTAGATAGAAGATCCACCATTGGTTCTTGTGTCTTTGTTGGAGGAAATTTGGTATCATGGAAGAGCAAGAAGCAAAGTGTTGTATCTCGATCTAGTGCAAGAAGCAAAGTGATCAAAATAATAATAATCTATGTCTATAGTATTATTATTAATTCAAAGATGTCAGATTGAAGTGTAAACAAAAAAGAATACAAGAATTGTATATTAAGATTGATTGTATAATGTATTGCTAAATATTTATAGTTATATCTTATATCATCTCTTTTTTTCTCGTTGTGTTGTATCTATAGTTGTAAAAGTAAGAATTATACAAATTTAACATATTATAGTGGTTGATGGTATGATAGATGTCATAGTGGTCTCAATAAGGTGAAAAAGCAATTGTATTTCAATCATGAAAACTAATTTTGAGGAGAATGGTTCCTTAATAATAAGAGACACTTATTTAATGCTTAGATGATTGTTATAATCGTGACGAGATTAGTCATTGTTTTCATATTTTGTGGGTTTTTAAGGAAAGTCATTCTGCTTGAGATTGACTATGCGAATTACAGGTTGAAATGATGCATATTTATTGACTACTAATTACTGTTGAGAATCATATATGAGAGTACAATAATACTATGTACATAAATAATGATATATCATCGTATAATTTAGTGTTATTTTATTTTTAATTTTTAACTATCTAATCACATTATGACATATTATTATATGTGCATAAAATTATATACATAATACTATCCATGTGACTAAGTCTAAGACTAATATATTATTTTAGTAAGTTGGGAATTTCTCTATTAGGTAAAATTGGTATAGATAAATAATTTCTGCACTTGATTAGAAATAATAAAATAATATTAATATATTATTTTATGTAAATATTTTTAGTAGATTATTGGATATATTTAGCATTGTGTTTAGTTCAACTAACATATTTGCTTTGTTTATTTTCTAAAACACTCTCATGTTAATAATATATTTGAATTTGTTATAATATAAATTAATTAAATTATTTTTAGAAAAAAAAATCTTATTGTTAATATATATTTTTAAAAAATATTTAATATATGAATTTTATTTAATATTATTTATTATATCATTATTAATAATAAATAATTATTAACACTATTATATACATAATTTTTATATATAAATAATCGTATATCATTATATAATTAAATAATTAAAAATTAAAATAATATCTAATTATATTATAATATATTATTATTTATATCTAAATATTGTAAATTTAAAAAATACGTGCGTTCCAAAAAATTAATATTATATCACCTTTGTCAGACGGATCAATCTTAAAACGCAGCGTTTCATTTTCCGAGCACGTAACTTAGCCTGGTGGCAGAGACTTCACCCGCACTGAACAATACACGTAGATCAATCAATAGAAATCGGCCGCGTGGAACGTCATGGTTTTATTTATAATTATCGTTTTTTATTTCTCTTAATTTTCATTTCATTCTCACTGTCAGTGATATATTTTGTTTCCTCTGTTCTTTCTCGAAAAACAAACAGAACTTCTAGTAGCCGATTCTGGGTTGTTCGTATATTGACTTCTTAGCCTTCAGCTCATTGGATTGAGGTCCTTGTAGATCGAATCGTGTTCGTTCATTCTATCAGATTCTCCGAGGTATAATTTTTCAGATCTTTAGTTATGTGAAAGGGAATTGTCAAGGTCGTTTTACTTTATTTGTTTGTTTTTGTTTTTCTTCTTGTTTCTTAACGAATTGATTTGTTGTACATTTTAATTGGTCTATGCAGTGAAATCGACGAGTCTCTAAAACGTCGACACAATGGTTTCGTTTGAAATGAATGACCGTAAAAGTGAGTTACAATCATATTCAGGTGTTATTCTTGATTTTTATTGTGCTTTTGATCGTAAATTGTAGTTTTGATTATGAAAGCCTAAGAAATTTGTATATGAATATTTGATTTGAATGATGTAATCAGTTTAAAGATGATAGTTAGGGCTTTAGCTATCACTTGAGATGGATTTTAATTAGTTGCTGATTTTATAGAGCTTTGTTGAATAATTTTTTAGCAAAATCTATAATATATGTTGGATAACAGTAGAGGGAATTTTCTTAATTGTTTTTGAGTAATTTTTGTTTTATTCGTCTACTTTTACTTGCTTTCTTCTAATTGATGGTTAGCTTTTATAGAAATTTTATGAATTTCAAATGGTCCATGGTTATGGGGAAGTTATCATCACATATATTTCATTTACTAGCTTAAGACACGAATATTGGATGATTAAGTAGCATTTTCTATGGTCTAGATAATCTTTGATTTGAGCATGTAGAATTTTGTGGAATTTAGAGCTTGAAAATTCATTTCGTGTGCTTGTGTGGCTTGTGAAAAGAAATATTTGACTATATGGAATTGTATGTTTGATGTTTCTGAGTAAGAGAGTCAAAAAGAAGCATTTATATGCAAAATTGGTGTCCTCTTTTTTGCTTGAAAGAATTTTCAGCTAATAATTATTATTGGAAATGGAATAGAGATTGGGCTGGGGTTGACTGGATTTGGAATATTTTTCACATTCTTGGGGATCATCTTCTTCTTCGATAAGGGATTACTGGCCATGGGAAATGTAAGTCTTGTTAGATTTGCCGTCTTGTTTGTGTTTTCATTTTTCTTATTATGTTAGGGCTTATTTACTGAAAGATGTTTTATTAAAACTGGCTTTCCATATTGGCCTTTAGATCCTCTTCATCTCAGGAGTGTCTCTATCCATTGGTTTGAAGTCCACTATGCAATTTTTCATGAAACGTCAAAACTTTAAGGTTCTTTTTTCTTACTCTCGCCCATTTTGTTTCACTAGATGTGGAGTGTGTTGTTGATGTATATTATCCATCTTTTTCATTCTTTTAATTGCATGTGCTCTTGTTGATTGTAAAGGGAACCATCTCTTTTGGTCTTGGCTTCTTCTTTGTTGTTATTGGTTGGCCAATTATTGGAATGATTCTTGAGACATATGGGTTCATTGTGCTCTTCAGGTTTGGCAGAATCCTTCATGCTTTTATTTTTATTCATTTATTGTACATGATTTGAGTTGCTAATGGTATTTTTTTGTACAGTGGTTTCTGGCCAACACTTGCTGTTTTCATTCAGAGGATACCTATTCTTGGTTGGGTATTCCAACTACCATTTGTTAGATCGGTATGTTTATTCTTGAACTCAAATTATTGACTATCAACTGTGAGATTTTCTTTTAAGAGATTACAAGTAGACTTGTGAATATATAGAATACTTTTTTGCTTTGAATTGAGTTACATATTGGATCATCAATTCTTTCTGAAATGCTAAACCTACTTTGTTTGAATATTATTTTTTGTTGAACTGTATATTATTTTATTTGGAGTATGGAAACTCTGAATACTCCGAAGAGTGATATGCAAAAGAATTTTTTTTTTATAGCTTGGCTTTTAGATATTCTTGTCATGTTGATATATCTTATAATTCATTCAATATATTTGAGTCATCAATGTTGGTTTCCTTATTTGGGAATATGAGTGGGGCAAAGTATATTTTTGCATTTATTATTATTTTTTATTCTAGTGATTCTATGCTGTTAATAGCAGACAAGGAAATCCTACTTCTGTAGTAATTAAGGAAATACTTTTTCGGGTTTCAAAATTTCTGTTTCATTTTCTTATTTGAGAGGTGAATACTTTGTCTTTTGTGTTTTTCTTTTGGTACCGTCTGTGCCATATATGCAGAACTCAAGATAATCAAAGTGTTATGATATTTGTTTATTTCATGATAAGTTGGAGCATTTCATATGTTTTGGTGTCTTGACACAGACATGGAATATCATATCTTAATAAACTGACATGTTTGTACTTGTATTTGTACATTTATATGCAGAACTCTGATTTTCTGTTTTTCTTTTCATAGTAGAATAACAGAAAATAAGACAATTATTAAGCTTGTTAGTGTGGGGCTGGGGAAGCTCCATAACCAAGGTTGCAAAATACTATCCAAATGTTTGTACAGGAAAAAAGTTGATAGTAATTAGTGATGCACTGTGTTTCTCTGCACATGGTCTAACTTTGGTGGTAGAACTCTTAAGACTTTCATATCTTGGTGGATTTCTCAGTGTATAGATGATACTAAAGAATAGGCACATATCTCAATTCTTTGTGATACAGGATTGTATAGATGCTAGAATTAACAGTCATTTTTTATCAGAATATGTAGACTCTGTTCAGCAAGTTATGGAGTGACTGTGTCCCCTTCCTGAACTCTAGATGAGTTAGTTTGATTGATTTCGTTTGTTGACTTTATGTGTTTGAATGCCTCTGCTGTTTATATGGCAATTGTGTTTCAGAAATGGATTTTTTGCATTAGAAATGTGGTTTAGCAATCCCTTATATATTGCTTCGTTTAAGCTCAAGTCATCTTCATGAAACTTTGTGGGCGCTTGGAAACTCTTTAGAAGTGAATGTTTGGATACTAAAAGTTGAAAAACAAAATATGATTATGTGTAGAAATGTCAACATGATGTCTTTGTATGATCACTTACTGATATGCAAGTACATTCCTGATATTTAAATGTAAAGAGCTTGTTTCTTTTCATGTGCAGTTATTCGACAAGTATCGGGGAAAACGGGTGCCTGTATAAACTCTCTATGGAAAGCAAGGAAGTACAATGTAGTGACAGGTCCACTTGCAAATTACTTTTGGATGGTAGACAAAATTCTTTGGTTTAATTCACATGGTGACTTGAAAACGATTCTCTTTGAGAAGTTAACCAAATTCTCTTACTTGAAGAAAGAGAATGAAAATGATTTTCATCATTTTCTCTAATACTCTATCGATGTTTTCATTTTGGCTCCATAGCTGAAGTTGAATACAAGCTTTCTAATACTCTATCGATGTTCATCAATCCGTTCTGCCACTCCCTTGGAAGGAAAAAATAAATCCTGTAAATGATCCTTTTTCCTTGATAGACTTGAAGAATGCACATGTTTTTAGTTACCTTTTTTCGGTTTCTGAAGTTTTTTCAAATGGCCGATTGATTTGTAATGGCATTTATGTGTGAAGTTTCTGCTTGATTTATAGTATTTACCTTGAAATGGATTTTCACTTGATACGTGTGACCTGATAACACATGATTTTCACTACACAAGGAGAGTATGTTGTTTTAGGAGTGCATTACACATGATTCTCATTTCACAACAAGAGTATGCCATGCTAAGAATGCGAGTATCTAATAATAAGAGTGTATTTTGTACACATCAGAAGTTGGACATGTGGAATCAGCATATAATTCTGTTGTCATACGCAAATTTGAATTCAATAAAATTATGCATATATATATTTTTAAGTATACAAATGAGTTGCATCATGTAATGGCATACATGTGCATCAATTTGTGTATTTGAAAATGTGAAGGTGTAGTATTGTTCATTTTGATATTATATATATATATATATTTTGTAATTTCTTAGGGATTATTGAAATTTTATTTAACTTGACTATTATTAAAGGAGTAGCAATTCTATGTACACACAATGAGTAAAAATTTGAGTATAAACAATATCGTATTATTATATGATTGAATGATATTTTATTTTTAATCTAGAATTATATAATTATATAATAACATGTTATTATTTATACTAAAGATTGTATTTATTGTTTGTTGATATAAATTTATTTTTTAAAATAAGTTTATTATATGGATTAAACTAGATGTAGGTTTCAAATTTCCTATGTTTGAGATAAGATTTTTTTTGGGAAATTAAATGAATTGGCCAAAAAAATAGGGGTTTAAGCGAAATTGCCTCAAAAATTAAAAATTAAATAAAAATGCCTTATTTGGTTGCAATGACCAAAATGCCCTTATATAAAACCAAAAATTTTACTTATTTCTACCGTAATTTCCCCTTAATCATTGTTGAAATTCAAAGAATTTTATGGGTCTCTCATGGCACAACGTTTGTTTATCTTCTTCATATTTTTGTTGACTTTTTTTGTGTTTTTCGATGGCCAAAATGGCAAAGAAGGTTAGTACGTCATCTTACTTTTGTTTGAATCAATTTATTATTAGAATTATTGTGATTTGATGAAGATTTTGAGCGTTGAATGTTTAGGGTTTCAATTTTGAGCAATGCATAAAATGTCTTGATTCTTGGTTATTTCGGTTGATTTTTTTGAGGGTATTGTGATATAGGATGTGTATATTTGATTTGTGTTGAAATTGAAGGCTGGAATGATGATTTTTGGTTAGAAAATGTATTAGTTTTGTCGAAGATCTGCCTAAGGGACCCCGAGATTCTCTGGGGTGAATAAATCTCCCTCGAGTTGGAATGACGCCATGTGGGATGAGGGGGAAATTTAATTTTTAAAATAGTTAGGACCCATGGGAGAGCGGGGGAAACCCTCATGCGGGAGAAGGTAATTGTATAGTAACCTGGGGGGTGATCCATGAAAGATGGAGGAATACAGGGGTTGGGGGAAATTTTAATTTTTTGAAAGTATATGACCTGTGAGAGATTAGAAAATTAATAATGGGGTAAATTAACTCTACAAGACCTGTTTGAGAGTAAAACATATATAAAGGGGCAAATGAATATTTTTTCACTCATAGAGTTTTTTGACGTGTAGTTTTTGAATTTCATATCTATTTTTTGAATTTTAGGATTCTTCGATATATAATTTTTAAATTTGAGGTGTGTTTATTGATTTTTGGGTTTTGTAAGATTCATTTTACGGTGTAATTATTGAATTTTAGATTAATTTTTTTATTTTTGTCATATTAAGCTATTTTAATGTATAGTTTCCAAATTTAATGTCTTTTTTCCTGTTTTAGGGTTATTCAATGTGTAGTTTTCCAATTTTAGGTTCGTTGCTTTATTTTTGTACTTTTTAGGTCCGTTTTCTTATGCAATTTCTGAATTTCATATTGATATTTTGGTTTTTTTTATTTCTAAGCTATTTCAACATTTAGTTTTCAAAATTCAAATATGTTTTTTATTTTTTTTTCATTTTAAGATATTTTGATTCGTACTTTTTGAATTTCTAAGCAATTTTTTGGTTTTTGACATTTTAAGGTATTTCAATGTGCAGTTTTCAAATTTTAGTTTCGTTTTTCGATATTTGTCATTATAAATTTTTGGATGTATAGTTTTCAAATTTTAGTCTAATTTTTTTATTGTTGTCATTATAAGGTATTTCCACATGTACTTTTCGAATTTCAGATCGATTTTTCAGAATCTGTTATTCTAGGATATTTCAACGTTTAGTTTTCAAAATTCAAGATTGTTTTTTATTTTTGTCATTTTAGGGTTTTTCAACTTGTAATTTTCGAATTTATAAACAATTTTTCTATTTTTGACATTCTAGGGTATAGTTTTTGAATTTTAATTTTGTTTTTCGATATTTGTCATTTTAAGGTTTTTGGACGTGTAGTTTTCAAACTTCAATCCAGTTTTTTTATTGTTATTATTTTAGGGTATTTTGACATGTACTGTTTGAATTTTAGCTCGATTTTTCAGTTTTTATTATTTTAGGGTATTTCAACGTTTAGTTTTTGAAATTCAATTATATTTTTCAATATTTGTCATTTTAAAATTTCTGGATATGTAGTTTTCAAATTTTAGTCCCCTTTTTTTATTATTATTATTTTAGGATATTTCGACATATACTTTTTAAATTTCAAATTGATTTTTTAGTTTTTATCATTCCAGGGTATTTCAATGCTTAGTTTTTAAAATTCATGTCTGTTTTTTTAATTTTTATTATTCTAAGATAATTCGACTTGTAATTTTCAAAATTCTGAGTGATTTTTTGGTTTTTGACATTATAGGGTATTTTAATCTATAGTTTTCGAATTTCAATTTTGTTCTCTGTTATTTGTTATTTAATTCAAATATAGGATAATTTCACATGTAATTTTTAAATTTTCATTCGATTATTCAATTTTTGTCTTTTTAGAGTATTTCAACATGTAAATTTCAAATTTTAGGTCTGTTTTTTCTATATTTGTCATTTCCATTTATGTTTTTATATCTATTTTGTTTAATAAAATTCTTATAAACTTAAAATTTTTTTTACACGATATTTCTCATAAAAGAAAATGTGATGATGGTGAATTAAGAATCCTAAATGGGGTGACACTTTTGAGTAGAGGTTATATTTCGTGTCTAGCGCACCGCCATATTGAAGATTAGGTCTATACTGACACCATAACAATTGCGATTGTTCGAGAGGATGTGTTTTAGGCATCTCCTTCGATTATTAGAAATCAAGTTTAGTAGAGTGTTGGTGCACTTATTTTTACTATGACAGTTATATCGGGGCTTAGACAGAGATAAATTTTGGTTTAGAGTAAATGAGGTTGATGTGAGATTCTATAGCTATCATGGTTCCCAGATTAATACACTCTAAATTATAGTAATAATTAGGTAAGAACATAAATGATTCTTCTGGTTAGCCCCTTAATGAATTTAAAACTCAATTTCTTACCCACCTGACCTACGATTATGAAATATCAATTTTATACTTGTCAGCAATATCGATAATGATCTCTTTAGGTTGATAAATTTGATCAATCAACACAAACTTTGATCTCATTAATTGACCTAAAGCTTGAGCCCTAACTTATCTATGATGTGACATTATTTGATCAACTGAACATGTGTGGGTTGGATTCATTTTACAAATTTTATAAAACTTGACTT
Source organism: Mangifera indica (assembly GCF_011075055.1). Classification (NCBI taxonomy): domain Eukaryota; kingdom Viridiplantae; phylum Streptophyta; class Magnoliopsida; order Sapindales; family Anacardiaceae; genus Mangifera; species Mangifera indica. The sequence continues at coordinate 9,521,596 of NC_058137.1, forward strand.
AATTTGACTCTGTTTCTCGTTAAATACCATTGGCATTTTTCATCATAACCCTTAATCTTCCATTGCCTCGTGTCAGACTTAAGCACTATGTATTAAAATTCTTTTTTTAGGGCAAATTGGTTCACAAAATCTTTTAAGTGTTTTTTGTTATGAAAAATGTCACCAAGTTTATAGCATTCCCCTCTTGGATTGATCCTACGCCACTTGATGATGTTAAAAGTTGTGAAGGAAAATCGGAAAACCACTTAAACTGATCAATGAAAAATTATCAAAAAATAGTCTTGAATAATTTCTGCCACCCATAATAGGATCTTTAAATTGTAAACTATTTATATCACAGGTAACAAGTGACATATCCTCGGACTCTGTCTTATCAAGAGAAATATCAGTCATCTTGTTTTCATCAAAGTCACCCCAGTCGAGAACCATATTTTTGTCTCCACGAGTCCATTCATCCGTAATATCTAATGCATCATTATTGAAATCAATCAAGTCTTCTTACTTAGATTCTCTTTTCACTTCACCAATTTCTTCTTTTTCTTCTTCTTGCCCTTTGATTGGGGTACATATAACAAAAGCATGAGACGTTCCTTAAGACATTGAGACATGTCAATAAGGCCTTGGACATTTTCATCATTTTTTATCTTTATAGGGTAGTTGAGCTCAATTCTTTTTGGTTTTATACATAACTGAATGTAGTTTTTAATTGAATCAATATTGCAATATTCACAAGTGTTGGATAAATCCCTCAAATGTTATTTTAGAGGGAATTTTGACCAATTGTTTACAACCTCCAATATATTTCATTGTGTTTTCATCACGTTGGATCCATTCTTTTTAGAAATGAATAGAAACATAACAAGTCATTTTAATTATCAATCTTACAATAAAAAATTTTGGAGAAAAATTAAACATTTATAATAAAAAAATCCACAATAACCATTCATCAATATATATATGTCATATCTAATTTTCCAAAATGTCTCTATCTATTCTTAACATTTCATTTAAAACCATCTTATAATGTTTAATATTAAAATGCATTCTATATTTTTCTAATATTTTATTTAACCCCCTATAATTATCTAACTTTTTATTTAACATACTACATATTGTCTTGTATCAAAATACATCTATCTATTACTAATATTTTATTTAAAACCTTCTTACAATGTTTAATATTAAAATACCCTCATATATTTTTTTTAAATTTTATTAAACCCCCTATAATTATCTAACATTTCATTTAATACCTTCATATGTTCTCTTGTATTGAAATGCATCTATCTATTCCTAATATTTCATTTAAAACTTGCTTACAATGTTTACCATTAAAATGCCTCTTATATTTTTCTAACATTTCATTTAACCTCTATAATTATCTGACATTTCATTAATACCCTCATATGTTGTTTTGTACCGAAATATATCTATCTATTCTTAATATTTCATTTAAAACCTTCTTACAATGTTTAATATCAAAATTCCTCCCATTTTTTTCTAATATTTTATTTAACCCTCTGTAATTATTTAATATTTTATTCAACACTTTCATATATTGTCTTGTATCAAAATACATATATTTATTCCTAACATTTCATTTTACCCCTTATAATTATATAATATCTCGTTTAACACCCTCATATGTTGTCTTGTATTGAAACACATCTATCTACTCCTAACATTTTATTCAAAATTGTCTTACCATATTTAATATCAAAATACCATCCATATTTTTCTAACATTTCATTTAACCTATTATAATTATCTAATATTTTATTTAACACCCTTATACGTTGTCTTGTATGGAAATGCATTTATCTACTCTTCACATTTCATTCAAAGTTGTCTTACAATGTTTAATATCAAAATGCCCTTCATAATTTTCTAACATTTCATTTAACCTTTTATAATTATCTAATATTTCATTTAACACCCTCATACGTTATCTTGCATCGAAATGTATCTATCTATTCCTAATATTTTATTTAAAACATTCATTCTTTGTTTAATATGAAAATGCCCTCATATTTTCAAATATTTTTTAACGCCTAAATTATTATCAAATATCAAAATATCCTATTTACATAACATACAAATTAGATTTAACAAATAAAATTAAATTTTAAGTTAAAATTCGTATAAATACTTTTTTCTCACGAATTGATTTTTTTTTATGTGAATCCAAAAAATACGAATTTTTTCTTTCGAATGAATTTGTAATATCAAATATTAAATAAAAATAAGTGAGAGTGAGTGTTTGAATTATATGAAAATATATATAAGTGAAGAGTTTATATATAAATGATAAAGGGTAGTTTTAGTATTTTAAAAAATATTGATAACATTTTTACTTAGAAATAAGAAAAATAGATATTTTTGTTTAAAAATAAGAAAAATGAACATTTTTGCTTAAAGAGTGGTAAAATGGCCATTTACTTTAATTTCTCGATTTTTTTTGTCTTCCTATTTATATGTAAATTTATTTTGATCATAAAAGTTCTATTGTTTAAAAATGTTGATTTTAATGTTAAAATGGATAGGCAAAGAAATCTCTCTTTTCTTGAAGGAAAAAAATTAATTGGAATGTATTTTACTATATTTTAAACAAATAAAAGTCTTTACGAATTTTGTACAAAATATACATAAATATTTTCGTCGCCCATTTTTCCTTTTTCTTATTAAAAAAAAAAAAATCTTAGTCCTTTGTTTTGGTTGTGCGCACTGTTCTACTGGCGCCCTCCAGACAAACGTTGTCTTTCTCTCTTAATTTGCGCCAAAATTCACAAAATTCTTTCACTCTTTGAACTAACTTCGAAGTTCGAAGCTTAAGCTCAAACCTCTCTTTCTTTTCTTGAAACCCATTTCTAGGGTTCTTAATTTATCAGAATATCTCCCAATTCACCAAAACGTGTCGTTTTATTCTAATTATTTCACAGTTTTGGACATTTTAGGGTTTTTTTTTTTTTATCACATGCAGTCGAGTGATTCTCTTAACATTTGGTCAATTTGGGACCTACCCAATGCTGGTTTCGTCATTCGTCATTAGGATTTGTTCTTTATCAATTTTAGAGTGTAAAGATCCAAAGTTTGATCAGTTTCGTTAGGGCTTTTGGAATTTCGGCTTCTGGGTTGGTTCAATCGGGTGTTTAATTTTCTAAATTGCAATCTGTTTTGGAGTTTAAATTAAGGTTTCCAAGTAGGCTTTATTTGTGGGATGAATAGCGTTTTCAGTGAACAGATACTTGCAGACAAGCTCTCCAAGCTCAACGGCACCCAACAGTGTATTGAAAGTATCCTTTTTGTTTGTTAATTTTGAGAACAATTAGTTTATTATATTGCTTATTGCTTTATTAATGAACATATGCAGTTGAATGTAGAACTTGTTTGTTTGTTGTGTTCTATGAGTTAACGCAACAAAGTTTTGAAAATTTGATGCTTTATATGAATACGCTAAGGACCTATTGTAATTGCATTGTTCATGATTTTTGCTAAATGTGGTGGTCAATACTAATTGCAGCAAATTCTTAATTCTTTGGCTTATTGGGGTCAAGTTGCAGAAAAAAAGATAATCAATTGATCTGGAGTGTAATTGTGGAGCAGAAACGAGAATTTGTTGGATAATTAAGATTGAGTTTTTGATTATTGATGTGTACATATGTGCAGTCCTTGGAGGTCTTCACTATAGCAATAAATTTCGGAGGTGTGCGTTTTTTTTTTTTTTTTTCTGAATTGAATGAGATTGGCTTTTTCTTGTTCAAGTTCAATGTTTGGATTGTGAGGTCTTGAATTTAGATTGTATAAAATATTGCTCATTATATGATGTCAATGAGTAATAAACTAATTTAAATGTTGTTGGGGATTTGAATCTACACCAGAATACTGAGAAGATAAACAAAATTGCGGTTGCATGCCGATATTGGTTGTATCTCCATGTCATTTGTTACCTTAACTTATGTACATAGCATTGTCACACTGGTGTATATTTCACCAGAGCAAAGCAGAGCTGGTGGTTACAACATGGGATAAACAATTTCACAGTTCGTCAATGGTTCAGAAAGTTCCCCTTTTGTATCTTGCAAATGACATCCTACAGAACAGTAAGCGTAAAGGAAATGAATTTGTTACTGAGTTTTGGAAAGTCCTTCCCTCAGCTCTCAAAGACGTTGTTGAGAAAGGGGATGATCATGGAAAGAAGGTTGTCTCTAGATTGGTAAGTTTCTTAATATTGAGCACTGATGATATAGCTCCTTTTTAAACCAATGGATCTGTCAATTACCTTAATTTTGGATTTAATTGTTGCACTTTGTTATCAATTAGCTAAAATATATCTGTATTCGTTATAATTTGCTGGCCAATGTTTATTAACTGTTAATGTATGAGTAATCAAGAGTGTCAACCCCAAGAGTCAAGTTGAGCTGTTAAGGTCTTTGTTATAAACTTAGAGGTCAGGGATTCAAGTGCCTTTCTGTTTAATTATTTGAGACATTATCCCAAAAGTTTCTTGATTACCAGGGCTGTAGAGTCTAGTAGTATTCTAAAATTAGATGTTGGTGAACATCTAAAAAGTTTAAGCAATATCTTGAAAAAGGTTGAACATGTTACTTTTGTTGGCAATCTGTTAATTAGTTTTATTAAACTTGTAGGTCAATATATGGGAAGAAAGGAGAGTCTTTGGGTCCCGTGGACGAAGCCTCAAAGATGTGATGCTTGCTGCTGGAGATGTGCCTCCACCACCCTTGGAGTTTAGCGGCAAAAAACGTTCACGCTCAGTCAGAATTGTGAAAAGAGATTCCCGATCCATTAGAACGGTTAGAACAGTGCCATTTTCTTCCTGTCTCTCTCTCTCTCTCTGTTTTTTTCTATTGTTTTTCTAGATGTGATCACATTATTACCTTTTCTTATTTCTCTGGACATCAGAAATTATCTATTGGAGGTGCAGCTGAAAAAATAGTGTCAGCATATCACTTGGTGCTCAGTGAACGTCCCAGTGAAGAGGAGGAGATGGCTAAGTGCAAGTCAGGGGTTCATCGCGTGAGGAAGATGGAGAAAGAGGTTGATGTTGTCTGTACCATTGGTAAGCCAATAATTATATGAGCTCAAATATATATGCTGTAGTTTTAGAAAAATATTTAGCATCTGCAGCTTTACTTCTTTTCCTGACATCTAAAGCTAATTGTTTGTCTGAAACTTACTTTCTTTGTCTTCAGCGGAAGATCCAAAGCGAAAATCCTTGGCCTCTGAACTAGAGAAGGAAGAACATCTTTTGAAACAATGTATTGAGAAACTTAAATCAGTTGAAGCCAATAGAGTAGCACTTGTATCTCAGTTAAAAGAAGCTCTCCATGAAGAGGTACCAATTCATCCAGTCATTTGAAGAGAATATTGTAAAGATGTTTGTGCATGTAATATTCATCACAATAGGAGTTTTTGCTATTCCATGTTCTTAGTTTCTGAATTTTTTTTTTCCAGGAATCTGAACTGGAGAATGTTCGAACTCAGATGCAGGTACTGGTGCTACTTCATACCTTTAAACGTATTTTTGTTTCAATAATCTCCTAATAAAAGTATGTGATTGGTGTACATTTGGCTATATAGCCTACACTGATTTATGTTGTTCCAGTCACTACTATTTAGTTTCAACTTTTGGATGTAAGCAGCTTGTCAATGAGTACTCCCATGGTTACTAATGAAACGTTTGCCTTCTGTAAATCTAATTTGCCATAAAATCTGTCTCTCCCAAGGTTTAATTAAGTTGTGGAAGTTTGTGGGAATATGTAGATGTTTGAAATGGAAAATTTATATTATCCACACAGTTTTATAAACAGTAGGGTTAAGGTTGAACATTAATCACGCACATCTTAAGTCATCTATTGACTGAAGCTGGAAGTTCAATGATCTGTGTCTTCCTGTAGGCAAATTTGGTTCCAGTCACAATAGTCAATTTGTTATGATTTTTTTTTGAAACATATGATTGCCAACAAAATATTGCTATGTTATTTTTGAAACCTTTATCTTATGAGTTGAATACTAGGCTGCTGCAGATCTATTTACTATGGTTCAAAAAAGGATATTCTAAATGTTTGTTTTAATTTATCACTCTAGGTAGCTCAGGGTCAGGCAGAGGAGGCCTGCAACATGCGGAAGCGACTCAATGATGAAGATCATGTATCAAAACTATCTACTATGACTACCCCATCAGTTGATACTAACACAAAAGCTGGACAAACACCAAAGAGGACAGCTGCAGCTATTGCAGCTGAAGTTGCAGACAAGCTTACAGCTTCTAGCTCGTCACAAATGATCATGCACTCTGTTCTCTCTACATTTGCAGCTGAAGAAGCAAAGAATGCTGGTTTAGTAAAGGCTTCTACATCATCAAACTCATTCACATCCATACCTGTCAATTCAGTGACTGATGCGATTGCAAAGTCTGAGAAGCCTATGGCGATTTCGGATCCCAACAAGTTTTTGCCAGCTCAGTCACTTACCGTTCCTCCCAACCAATCATATCAGACCATTTTGGTACCCCAACCAACTCTGCCAAGCCAGGCCTCAACCTCGCAAGCTCAATATCACATGCTTTCTAACCCACCACCCCAACAATATATGCAGCCATCAGGTGGAATCATGACCCCATTCGGCTACAGTAGCATTTCATCCATGCCAGCAGGACCTCCTCCACCTCATATGGTCAGTCCAATGGTTCCTTTGGTTCAACAACCAATTCCATTAGCGCAGCAACCAGCACCTATGAATCAGCAGATACCTATGTTGACACAGCAGCCCCCAGCACCTCCTAGTTTCAGGCCACTACAGCCGCCGGGACTGGTATATTATGGTCATCCTCCCCATTCCTAATGATATTAATTTTTGGCAAGTTAGATCAGTAGAATCTCTTTGATTTTGTTTACTGGTAGAATCTGTTTATGGAAAGTTAGAAATTTTGTTTGTGCAAATTGGCTTTTCAGATATCAAAATACATAGATGTTGGATAGTAGTCCTACAAGTATCTGTTCAAAGAGCAGCTGAAAATGCTTAGTTGGGGATACCGAAGTAGTGTAATATTATTGATTTTTTGTTATTTCTGATTTGTAAAAACAGATGTACTTCACACATGAATTTGGATTTCAGAAAAAAAAAAAGCATTATCAAACTCTTGCATTAAAAAGTAACCACAGATAGACCCAATGCCGAACTCTTTTAACCTTTCATTATCCTCCTTGCAACGAAATCTTTAAACCAATTGGGCATATGGTAAATGATTGCCATGATGGTGGAGAATTGTCCAGTGGTGAACCAAGCTGGGGGATTGTTCTTTAACAAAACAGCCAGAGTGTCCCTTGCAAACACATCAGCTGGGGTTGATTTTGGTGTTTGTGAAAGATAAGCTCTCTCCTTGATTATGTCTTCAAATGGCTCGTATAGATTCCATTCAGCTGTGCTGCAGTTGGCAACGGCAGAGTTGGCTATGTTTGACTTAATTGCCCCAGGAGCAACGACAGTGACATGAATCCCAAAATGACGAAGTTCAAGTCTGCTTTAGACATCAATAATATCATCAGTACAATTCGATCCTTAAAGAGGTATATGACCAGCTGAAATGGCCCGGCTGTGCAATGAGCAGCAGTAAGTGTGGCAGAGATAAGCATACCTCAAGGTATCAGTAAGTGAAAGAATGGTAGCTTTACTTGCACCGTAAACAGCAGCCCAAGGTGTAGGCATTGCAACACTAATACTTCCTGTATTTACAATCTTTCCCTTTTTCCTGGCAGCCATGTGGGGAACAACGGCTTGAATCATCCTCGGGGCACCTATTTGTTAATAGGATTGAATATCAGATAGGAAATACCCAATACAGTAAGCAGTTTAATGCAGGACTAGAAAGGTGGTTCAATTTTCTCCTCAAAACTATCTTTTTCAACCAAAGCTTTAAATTCGATGGTAAAATGCTGTTAATGAGAATAGTAATAAAAACACGAAAAAATATGCAAATCAATCTTACTTCCATTGAATTAGATCATAAAATTTGATACACTGTTCAGAACTGGATAAACTAATTAAATACTAGTATTGGGTCCTTATCATAAACGTTGGTGTTGAAAGTTTGCTCCATAGCTGACCAAGGAAGCTCAGCAAGAGGGCCAACACATTGGACTTCTGCATTGTTAACCAAAATATCAATTCTTCCAAACTTTTCAATTACATTCGCCACACAATTTTTCTTACTGTCATCTGAAACAACATCAAGTTCATGCAGAAAGAACCTGGAATCATTCTCCAGATCTCTCATGGTTCTTTTTGACCTACTTGACCATATGACTCTGGTCCCCTCACTTGTGAGTATATATCACATTTCCAAGCACTGTTTCCATTAGTTTGTTCAATGGAATTTGAAAGTCGGTTCAACTTTTCTTGGATCATCTCCTGAACTCAATAAAAATGAGCAATATATTATTTAAACTAAGTTTGTATGTCTTATAGGAAAAAATAAAAATTAAATAATCCTCTAACTTAATAATTTTATCTCATTCTTGAAAAACTTAGTATTCATTTATATAAGTAACAAGAAACATTATATTATTATTAAGTGAATATTACAATATAAATGCAACAAAGTTTTCTCAAATTAACCCAAAAACAAAAAAAAGTGAACTTACAATTCTTTGAGTAGACTTATAATTAATCAATCTTTCGTCCTTACATCTCTTATGTATTGCTATAAATACTTTTGCTTGAGATGACTCTTCTCCGTTTTTAGCCTTGTAACCATAATTCAAAAGATGCATTTTTATCAATTTACCAGTCATATAATAGATAGATCAATCATAACTTAATAATTATATTCCAACTTGCTATTTCATCCATTAAGTGAGCGATACTCTTAGTCCCTTCAATATGTGGCTTCATTTGTGTTGAACAATTTCTCCTATTTGTTTCACTGCATTTTTGTTCTATTTGGACATTTATGTGAGAACTTTGCATAAGCATTTATTCACCATGACAAAAACAAGTATCATACCATGACATAATATCATCGACCACAAGATACTCATATATTTCTACCCGATCTCTACAGTAATAAAACACACATTTTGCAAGGGTATAAAACTTTTTCATCAATTGATTTGTTTCTAAATACAAAATTTATAAATCTATTCACTTCTTCAAGGTATTCGTCACTTAGTTAATCAAAATTCATCAATCTCTTATGCTTGTGATTATCCATTAAAGATAACTGATAAAATAATAAATAATATTTTAGATTATGCATTTATTCTTATAACAAATAAAGTAAAGTGGCCACATTTTTCTATAAAGTAACGTGCCTGTATAACTATAATATATTGCCATACTTTCTTGTCTAGCGTTTAATGAAAACATCATTACTAACAATCATCAAACAAGTTGATTTCAATTACTACCATAACATCGTTGTATGGATGCAATCACTAGTTTACAAAATGAAAGCATAGGACAAGCTAACAAGGAAGCTTGAATATAGACATGAATCATCATTTTTATGCCTGCTAAATTGAAATTTCTTAACTTTCATACGCTATTTTATTATCTTTTCTGGTTTGGTTACAGTACCAAGTAGAGATCAAAACTTGGTTCAACCGGGTACTTGAGTCAAACTCGAACTTGACTTCTATCAAGCGAGTTGCAGTCGAGCAACTTTGAAGGGATCTTACTGAGCTCAATCCTAAACTAGTCATTGGCATCTCTTAAATAGCTCTTGGTTGATAGTTACTTTAGCTAGGATTAAATGGTACAATATTACAGCGGGGATTCTAGAACTCATTGATACCACTAGAAACAGGCAAGATTATAAGAATTACAATACAAGGGTGAATGAAAATAATGTTTGTACACAATTCTATTGACAAATTATACCAAGACTGGCAAATCTAAGTTCAGTTTGAATTGTTCCTCTTTAATGTACCAGGTATACAGGGTAATCATGAGTTTGCTTAGTGGACATTTTAATTTTACTACGCATTCAGTCGTTTCACTTTCTTAACCATGCAGCTTGAAAATCTTGTTAAGTCGGTTTGAATGTGTACAACTTCAGTTTAATAATGCAACACCAGAGGAATGCATCAACATTGATTGGAAAAAGAAACCATCAATATATCAACAGTGTGCGAGGTAAATGCTTAGTTTGGATCAGTTTCTAATAAATTGCAGCTTTACAGACTTATCAGATTTCAGTGAAGAAACTTAAGCTCAGTGGAAATTTAAAAAAAAAATTGCAGCTTTACACACGGGCACATGCAACATGAACCCATTGCAAAGTTTCTTGGTTCTTCTGCACAGTCAACACAACATCTATAGCAACTCTTTCATTGCATCAGACATGTCAATTATCAAACGCTTGGTCAGTTTTAGAAGACTATTGGCAGATTTGGTTTGCTGCTGTAGTACTCACTGTTAACGAATCAAATCACAACAATATAGGGTCAGTAAAACTAATCATTTCCTAGTTTTCGGGTTATATCATGGTCAAATGCATAATTCATTTACCCCTTTGAACCTATAAAATCAATCCACCTCAAAGCCTTCCACTATCAAAATTTTTATTATCCCCCAATTTGCTCCATAATCCTGGAACAATTTTTTTTTTAAAATTTTTGCTGCCTAACTTGGTTCGATAAGTAAATCCTGAAATATAATTATTGAACCTACAATTATTGTATTGGGTAATTCAATATTTTGCTAGTAACGGAAGAGTCTTTTCTTGAACTTGATCTCCCATTTGAAGATAATAAAACTCCACTAGTTTTGTTAATCTTGGAATAGCTGCTCTCTACTTGCTGAACAAAATTCTAATGGGAAATTTGATCATATAACACTTATAAAAAAAATTAGCCACCCATCTCCAGTTAACCATCATCCACTTCAATCTCTATCTCATTGTGATATACAAATCGAGATCAACTTGCTCAAACATTTTTGACAGATCTTTACAGCACATACAATGTCAATCTAATTATTTTAAACCTGATTTTGGAAAGGTTGCATATGTTGTTATGTTCTGAGAGTAATAGATCTCTCTTGCAACTCCTACTAAACAAAATATGACCTAAGGTTTGAGATATTTTGTTTCTCATAAGGATCATACATTCTCTATGTCTTCTTTCTAAGCCAACTTCCATCAAACACCTAACAAAACTAATACAAAATTACAAATCCATGTCCTTTACATAGAAAAGAATAAAACTGGCATCATATCTCATTGTTTCACACAACTCTTTACGTACTTCTCAATACAAATGCACTGCCGGCAAAGGGAAAAATTATACCCACCTGATAAAAAAATGGAGAAAGATGGTGCAAATTGTTCAAGCCTTGATTGGACAAAGATTTTTGGATTCCATTATTTTTAATGGCATTTAATGCAAATATTATGATAAAGATACTACTGAATATTCCAATATTATCGATTATTATAAATGTTATTATAGTTATTAATCCAAACCAAACCAATGTTTCAAACCATTAGTCAAATTAAATTATTTTTCTTTTAATTTTTCAACCCAAATTAAATAATTTTTTAACCCAAAGAAAATTAAATCAAATCGTAAATTTAGAATGACTCAATTCAATTTTATGGTTTGAACTATTTTATGTACACCCTTAAATTTTCATCACGTAATTCAGCTTTCATTTGTGTTTTTGTTGTCGGGCATTCCGGCTTATCAACCTGATCAAAATTTCAGCTGCTCGAATTTTCAGCTGGTGTCCTTTATCAATAACCATCATGATCGTAAATAGTTAAAACTAAAACCTTAATGACCGGACGCATAAATGATATGTAGCAATTATATTTTAATTATCAATAACCTTATTGGTGCTGAGTGTTTGATCAATACAGTAATACCCAGATATTTCAGATGACAGTGTTTGTTGATTAGTCCAGACAATGCAGAACTCAGCATTTCACTGCTTTTCTGACAATAAAATCTTTAACAAAAATGGGCATATGGTATAGAATCGCCATTATGGTGGAGAGTTGACCGGAGGAGAACCAAGCAGGGGGGTTGTTCTTCATCACTGCCGCTACAGTGTTCTTTGCAAACACTTCTGCAGGGGTTGACTTTGATGTCTGCGAAAAATAAGCTCTCTCTCGGATATATTCTTCAAATGGCTTGTACAGCTTCCATTCAGGCATCCGGTTGTAGTTGGAAAGAGCAGTCTTTCCTATATTGGATGTTATAGCCCCAGGGACGATGTTGATGACATCAATTCCAAAATGTCTTAGTTCCAATCTGCAATAGACACCAGACTTGTGAAGATAATTTCATGAGAAAAGCCTTTGGTCATGGAATGATCATATTTACATGGGATATACGTATATCATAAAATGACACAATCTAAATGCTCAAGATGACTGCTGCATCAATAGGTTTATACAGCCTCTTCTAAGAGTAGTATTCTTTCAACAATGGCCAGATAGCATGTGGAAACATCTATGCATAAGAAAAGAAAGGTTATGCTATAATTTTCTGATGATTTTCATGGCATTTGTGATATAGTGCTACAAGAATAGTGTAATCAGAATAGGAATCTGCGAAATACAAACCTCAAAGTATCAGTCAGTGAATGAAGAGCACATTTAGTTGATGTGTAGACGCCAGCCCATGGTGCAGGAAGGTATGCACTAACACTTCCGACATTTACAATCTTTCCCTTCTTCCTGGATGCCATGTGAGGAACAACTGCTTGAACCATCCTCATGGGACCTACAGAACAGTAAAATAATGCAGCTTCAAGAAATCGATGTATTAACCTACAAATGGAACTTCAAAAATGCCCAAGTTCTAGGTACATAGATAACATGACCCTCTAACATCAGCTGCTTTTTTACAACTGAGTAAAACTATTTTCAATTATTTATCCTACCCAGTTCAAGTTTGAATAGTAGGAATTGCCTCAAAACCATTGGAAGAATTTTGTTAACTCCAATAAAACCATTCTCAGTTGATTATCTAGCCAAGTTCAGAAAAATAGGAGTTTCTATATGTAATTCACCAGATGCGGAGATTGCAGCAAGCATTTTTTGTTAAGAAATTTTTTTTATCGTCATGCAAATCTCAGAGAACTAGTTTCTACAAGTTCAAAATGACAAACTTGGTGGAAAGGTGGTTGAAACCCACTCAAAACCTTTTTTTTTAAACCCCCATGCTGCTTTTGCAATTGGTTTTCAACTGGACATGAAATGAAAGACACAGGATTTCCAAAAAACAACTGGTGAAAAAAGGCTCTAGAAGCTCAAGTGTACCAAATAATTGGTAGTGGTAGTACAAATAAGGCATGGAAAAAATTAGTTCAAGTATGACAAAAATGAAATACATAAAAGAAAAAGGTGTAAAAGTTCTGTTTTTTCATTGACAGAGTCTGCTGATAAAATAATGTTAATTTCCATTTTCAATTACTTCCACATTTTTCTCATTATAGTTGCATTTATCATAACTTCTTTATTTCTTCATAATCACTCCATGGTATTATATGCAATGACTCTCCATAGTCAGTTCCACTCCTTACACTCTTATCACAACTTAAAGCAACCACTCCAACTACGTAATTTTTTCTTCATTTTGGTACATGAAAACCATCCAATCTCTCTCACCAGATCAACTATTTCTAAACTTATGCACTAGTAGAACCTATGACCTTGGTGGCTAGAAGAGTAATGGATATAATATCTCACACAACACCTCAAAGGGATTCACAATTCTGCCAAGTCACTGCTTAATCCTCCAATAACTCATCATAGCCATTCAATGCTGTATCTACTCAGTAATAATCTAAACATACAAACAACAAATCGAAGCACACAACTCATCCGGGTAGTCGTCATTTTCAAAATCCAAATTATAATCAGAAACATAATAAAAAAAATATATATTATAATGAGCACCAAATTCAAAATCACTCTTTAATCTTTTAATTACCTTAATAGCTATTCAAGTGAAAATCTTTTTAGCGGCAGTTTAGACATATAATCACCACCGGATAAAAGAAAAAACCCAAAAAAGGCAATGAAAACTCTCATAAAGTTACAATCATTACAACCCCATATCCAAATAAATTAAATTAAAATTACCATAAACATTGGTATTGAAAGTGTGCTCCATAGCTGATAAAGGAAGCTCAGCAAGAGGGCCAACACATTGAACTCCAGCATTATTAACCAAAACATCAATCTTTCCACATTTTTCAACAACATTTGACACAACATTCTTCACACTTTCATCAGAAACAACATCAAGTTCTTGAAGGAAGAACCTGGGGTCATGTTCGAGGTCAGCCATGGCCGTTTTGGATCTGCTGGTGGCCACCACCATGCACCCTTTTGCAGCAAACTCACGTGCCAGCGCGTGGCCTATCCCGCCCTGAGAACAGCCGATGATTAACACCACTGGCAGCTGCTGCTCTTGAGGCTCCATTGAAATGGCGTGTGAGAGAAGTTACAGGGTTTGGCGTAGATTTAAGCAGACGAGAGTTGACATTTCAACTTTCCAACAAGATATTGCCTTTAGGGAAATTATCAAAAATTACCAAAATACCCTCCCACTAAGTAAAAATGCCCAAAATCACTATTTTCAAACAAAAATGCCCAAATTCACTATTTCAAGCAAAAATGCCCATAACTTTTTTCAAAATACCAAAATTACCCTTCCCCTTATTTATATAAACCCTCCTCACTCACTATGAGGGGTTAAAATTTTTTTTATTAAAATTGTTAAGTTTAGTTTTTATGTCGTAATATAAGGATTAAATCAATGTTTCACAAATATGGGGGGTTAAATAAATTTTAGATAAATATGGAGGCTTTTGGATATTTTACATTGCAAAGGCATTTTGATATTTCTTTATTTCATAACTTTTTCTAAAATGTCAAAATTACCCTTCCCCTCATCTATATAAACCCTCCTCGCTTACTTTTATTACACACACTTCTCATATCACTCAAACACTCACTTTCACTTTTATTTTTATTCAAGATCAATTAGTGGAGATTCGTTCGGATGGAAGAAGTTCGTATTTCTAAATTCGACTCGAAAAAAGACTTTTCATCAAAAAAAGGTATTTATACCAATCTTAGCCTAAAACTTAATTTTATTTGTTAAGTCTAGTTTTTATGTCGTAATATAAGGGTTAAATGCAATGTTTCACAAATATGGGGGTTAAATGAAATTTTTGATAAATATGGGGGTTTTTGGATATTTTACATTGCAAAGGCATTTTGATATTTCTTTATTTCATAACTTTTTCTAAAATGTCAAAATTACCCTTCCCCTCATCTATATAAACCCTTCTCACTCACTTTTATTACACACACTTCTCATATCACTCTCACTTTCATTTTTATTCAAGATCAATTAGTAGGGATTCGTTCAGACGGAAGAAGTTCATATTTCTGAATTCGACTCGAAAAAAGACTATTCATCAAAAAAAGGTATTTATACCAATCTTAGCCTAAAACTTAATTTTATTTGTTAAGTCTAGTTTTTATGTCGTAATATAGGGGTTAAATAAATGTTTGACAAATATGGGGGTTAAATGTAATTTTAGATAAATATGGGGGGTTTTTGGATATTTTACAATATATAAAGGATTTATATAACATGTTAAGAATAGATAGGTATTGCTTTGATACAAGACAACATACAAGGATGTTAAATAAAGAAAGAGATAATTGAAGGGTCAAATGAAATGTTATTAAAATTAGGGGGGCATTTTGATATTAAACATTGTAGGCGCATTATAATTGAAATTTTAGGTTTTTTCGAGTTTCACCGTTTTAGGATATATCGACTCGTATTATCCATATTTCTGAAGAATTTTTTGATTGTTGCCATTCTAGGGTTTTCAACTTTTAGAATTCGAATTTCAGTTTCGTTTTTTCAAAT
This sequence comes from Mangifera indica, assembly GCF_011075055.1. Taxonomy (NCBI): domain Eukaryota; kingdom Viridiplantae; phylum Streptophyta; class Magnoliopsida; order Sapindales; family Anacardiaceae; genus Mangifera; species Mangifera indica. The sequence goes on from NC_058137.1 coordinate 9,537,516, forward strand.
TTCAACGTTTTAGGATATATCGACTAGTATTTTTCAGATTTCTGAAGAAATTTTAAATTGTTGCCATTCTAGGGTATTTAAACTCTAAGAATTCGAATTTCAGTTTCGTTTTTTCGAATTTTACCTTTTCAGGATATATCGACTAGTATTTTTCAAATTTTCGAAGAATTTTTTGATTCTTGCCATTCTAGGGTTTTCAACTTTTAGAATTCGAATTTTAGTTCCCTTTTTTTGAATTTTACCGTTTTAAGATATATTGACTCGTATTTTTCAGATTTTCGAAGAATTTTTCGATTATTGTCATTCTAGGGTATTTAAAAAATTAGAATTCGAATTTCAGTTCTGTTTTTCTGAATTTCACCGTTTTAGGATATATCGACTTATATTTTTCAGATTTCTGAAGAAATTTTCGATTATTGACATTTTAAAGTATTTCAAATTATAGAATTTGAATATCTATTTCAAAGTATAGATATTATAAAAACATTTTAAATGGAACGTTAAAAACAGATAGATGCATTTTGTTATAAGATAACATACGAAAGTGTTGTATAAATTGTTAAATAATTATAGGGGGATAAATAAAATATTAGAAAAATATGAAGAGTTTTTTTTTTATATTAATAATTGTACGACTGTTTTACATAGTTATTATAGATTTTTTTATTATAAATGAATAATTATCTTCAAAAACTTGTAATTGCAGGATTGATAATTAAAATGGATGGTTATGCATCGATTCGTTACTAGGGAGAATGGATTCAAGGTGGCAACAACACAATGAAATATGTTGGAGGAGCCAAACAATTGATTAAAATCCCTTATGGAACAACATTCAAGGGATTTATTGAGCTTTTGACGGAGTCTTGCAGTATTGATCCAATGACAAACTTCCTTCAACTATCAATGAAGCCAAGAAAAATTGAGCTCGACTGTCCCATACAGATCCAAAACGATGAAGATGTCCAGGGTCTTATTGATATGTCCCAATACTTACAGAAATGTATTCCGATTTTTGTTACATGTACCCCAATTGAAGGGTAGAAGGAAGAAGATGAAGATGAAGATGAAGATGAAGAAGAAAGTAATGGGGTAAAAAAAGAATACGATTTGGAAAAGTTGATTGATTTCAATAATGACTCGTTGTACATTGCAAACTCATAGGCTCATGGAGAAAAAGATATAGTTCCCGATTGGGGTGACTTTGATGGAAATGATATGCTCGATATTCCTTCAGAAGATGTAGAGCCTGATTATATGACATTAGTTACCGAGGGTATGGATAGTTTACAGCTTGAAGATCCTATTTTAGGTGGTGAAAATTATTCTGGGCCATTTTTTGACAACGTCCCCACTGATCCATTTAGGTGGCTTCCTGATTTTCCTCCATAACCATCAGTATCATCAGGTGGTTCTAGATCGATCTGAGAGGAGAATGGTGTAAAGGTAGGTGATATTTTTCATAATAAAGTCCAATTGAAAGATGCCGTGAAGCAATTCTCTTACTTAAAGGATTTCAATTTGGTGTAAAAAAGTCTGACAAGAAACGGTAGGAAATAAAGTGCAAGGCTGAAAATTGTGAGTGGTATATACATGCAACCAAGTCCACAGTCGGTGAAGTGTGGGGGATCAACTCTATGAATCCTACCCACACATGTTCAGTTGATCAAATCATGCCACATCACAGATAAACTGGGGCTCGAGCTTTAGGTCAATTAATGAGATCAAAGTTTGTGATGGTTGATCAAATTTATTGGCCTAAGGAAATAATTGTAGACATCGTCGACCGACATAAAATTGATATTTCATACTCACAGGCTTGGCGGGCAAGAAATTGGGCTATAAATTCATTGAGGGGTTCACCGGAGAAATCATTTATGCTTTTGTCAGATTATTGCTACAATCTACAACGTACTAATCCGGGCACCGTTACTGTTATTGAAACGGATGATGACCATCGATTTAAGAATTTTTTCATGGCATTAGGATGTTCCATTAGTGCATTCAGAGATTATCTCCGACCGGTTATTTGCATTGACACTGCATTCCTTAAAGGTCGATATCTGGGGCATTTATTCGTTGCGGTGGCTCTTGATGGTAATAACCAGATATATCCTATTGGTTTTGGTGTCGATAAAAAAGAAGATCATGAAACGTGGTCTTGGTTTCTCCAGCGGATTAAAGAATGTATCCATGACCTATCTGATTTGGCAATAATCTCATATCGACATCATGCTATATACTCGGCAATGGCTGAAGTCTTTTCAGATGTCCACTATGGATGTTGTTGTCATCATCTTCTGTGTAACATATGAGCAAAGTATAAACGAGACTCAAAGGTATAATGTTTTAAACAAGTAATTAAAATTGTAACAGTTTATCCTTTTCATACATTTTAATTATAATCAGTTATCATAATTTTTGACATCTAATAGGTTGCGAGGGCATATTGGAAAGCCACAAAATCATACACAGAATCAGAATTTGGGGCGATGATGTAATCTCTTGACTCAATGAACCCTCAAGCTGGAGCCTATCTACGTGATATCGGATTTGAGCGTTGGAGTAGAGCGTACTTTTTGGGGTATCGTTACAACATCATGACCACTAACATTGCTGAGTCATTTAATGCCTTTATTAGACATGCACGAGGCCTACCTATCACAATGCTCCTGGAGTTCATTCGTGGTACCATGCAGCGATGGTTTTACGAGAGAAGAAACCATACAAGTAAGTATCTACTCATTATTGATTAAATGTTTTTTTCTCGTGTTCTTTTTTCCCTTAGTTTTGAATATTACCAAATGTGTTGTTAATATTTTTTCAAATTACAGACGAATGTCCTAACTTTATCACCCCTTAGGTGGAGGAGAAGATCAGTAATCATCTATCAAAGTCTGTAAGCCTAGAGGTTCGACCGATTACACCTACTCGATATCAGGTTGTCGGATTTGGTGGATTCATGGGTATTGTGAACTTTGGTGAAATGTCATGTACGTGTAGAAAGTTTCAGCTTTCGCTTATTCCGTGCAAACATGCCATTGCTGTTGCACGATATATGAGGCAGACGAATGTTAATGCATGGGTTCATCCATTCTTCCACACCAACGTCTACCATGCAATATATTAGGAACCGATCAATCCTCTTGGAAATCAATGTGATTAGTTGCACTCGCCAGAAGAAAGAGTTATATTGCCGCCTGTCCTCGATAGTCGTCATCCAGGTCATCCATCCAACAGAAATCGACGTCCATTATAAGGAGAAAATGTTACACCGAGGATTTGCAGTCGTTGCCATCAACCGAGGCATACATGAACCCAATGTCAATCCCCAGCACCAGTCCCGAGCTCAGCCCCGTAACATTCATCTAAAAAGGGCAAAGAAACAAGATCTTGACATGCTTATTCTTAGTTTTGTTTCTTATATGATTCTTCATTGTTGTACTTTAGTTTTATGTAACCGATGTATTTTAATTATTGTTTCAAATGTGTAATTGTATTGTCATTTGATGTAATAACTTTAGTGTAAACAATAAGTTGTTTCAGTATTTCTTTATTTCATCTAATTGTTTCAAATGTGTAATTGTTTGAGTAATCCTATGTTTTCATTGTATTTCCGTGACAAGATTATTTAAAAAATAAAATCAAATACGATACATATCCATATATAACAACAAATAAAGTATATCATACACATATACTTATACAATAAATATATACATCTAAACATAGGAAGAACGATAAATAAATAATGAGTCAACTAACTATACATCCGTAAGCTACTCGATACAGTGAAAATATAACTCCGTCGCTAAACATCGATGCATAGAGGTAGACGACTCTCGGGGAAATCCATATCTCCGTGACAATGCCAAACACTCAAAAAATCGTAACATAAACACGCCATAGTCACCGAAGCCCAATCCCTGCTGAGGGACATCCGTCACTTGATGCAAAGTAAGGGAATCACGTCGTAAAGTCCTCCTAGAAGCTAACCAAAAACTTGTTGCATCTAATAACACGGAAATGAATGTCAAATACGGTCGCATGCGCTGCTCAAGAGTCCCTATATTATCTGAATATGATACCTCTGAATCGTATACCGTAATCGACCACTCACAGAGATCTATAACTCTGGCGACCTAATGTGCATTGTTGAAGTTTATAGGGATGTAAACCTATAAACAGAGACAAATTTTAGTTAATTATCGTTGTCATCAACCAATTCAGTGTAATAGAAATATATATATACTATACCTGATTGATCATCCCCCATGGTTTATACAACAATCTCGTGGTGTACGCTGCCTTAACCATCCTCGTGAAGAGCCCCGAAAACTCAAACTCGTTAATCGGTGTGGTCTACCAACTCTTTCAAGCCATCTCAATATGGCCTCTGAAGAATGTATGGGTAGTCATCCAACGTTGGGAAACAGTCGCACGGTGCTCGTCCTGGTGCCGACGTAATAAAGCTAAAAAGAATCCACATGCTAAAATGGTTTAAACAAGTTCACATGTGTTAGTTATTGATAAATATAACAAACTTTTTCCCAAATGATATAGTATAGACAACTTACATCGTCGATCAGCCACTGACGCAACTCTACCACAAGCCGCCAAAAACTGTCCTTTAACTTTGTCCCGATGAAGTAGACATTATGTAAGTCGGAAGCCGCAGCTCTGGTATACCATGTGAGGAAAGATTCCTCATGCTCTGAGGTAGAGGATGAAATGGTCCTAAGTTACCGTTTCACCCTCCCTTTGAGTGGATTTGTATACGGGGTGTAAACCAGCGGACCCTTCCGGATGATCCGACCACGTGTTGTACGAATCATCTGCATGATCCCAAAAAATAATTAATTCATCATTCATCCTATGTAACAATTAGCATTAATCGATTTATTTTACCTTTTTCATGTATGCGGGAGGAGGTTTAGCTAGAGAATCCTAAATCGCAATCAAGTCCAACACGCGTGCTCCCTCGGTGGACTAGAAAATTGTAATTTTGAACATCTCAGTGACCAATATATACGAATATTTATATACTAAGTATATAAATATATACCTCAATATGGATGGCCTCAGAAATGTCCCCCTGGAAGTCGTCCTCCTGGAAATCCTCCTCCTGTGAACCAATATCCACTATCTTTTTGGTTGAGCTCGGGATATCAGCAAGTAACCATAATCGCTCGTCCTGAAAAAGAGTCAAAACATCATTAAATGAACAATATAATTGAAAAGACAAATCGATCAATGACATTGTTTTAAGAAAGTTAACCTTAACTTCCGGGGAAGGTGTTCGGGGAAAACCCTCTATCGATAATATATCAATGCCGGTTCCCTATATGCATGAAAAGGGCAAAATGGTAAGTGATATTTCATATAAAATATAATATCGTTAATAATTAGCATACCTCAAGTGGAGGATCTGATGCAACAGAAGGGCTAACCGGTGCCTCCTCATGGTGACTACCCTAAGATAATAGTAATAATAACTTAATCAGTGACATTTCATATATAACAATAATATAATATAATAACGACATTAAATATAAATTTGAAATGTCATATGGACCTCGTGTGACTGATGGGATGGTATTGCAGTATCAATGGGGCATGTCGGTCGGATATCATCGTCCCTCTCCTATACGAATGTAATAATAGTTGTCAGAATAATAACAGTATAGACATTTTTAATAAGTAATAAATTAGAAGTGGTTTTATAACCTGAGCGACAGGGGTTGGATATGTACGCGTGACGATGTCCTCCAAACGAGTCATACAATCCTGTAATCCAGTCATATCATTGCGTAATCGAGTTAGCTGGAAAGAGACATCGTCGTGTAATCGAGTCATCTGGGAAGAGACATCGTCGCAAAAACTCGATAACTCATATAAAATTGTAGCACCCTAGTGTGCTAATGTAGCATCTAATGTAGAAATATTGGGTGCTACGGATGGGGGACACTGCTCGGTGGCATGATGGGTAGTACGGTCCTTCACTCCAAGATGGTGTGTCGTCCGTGGGCTCTGAACTATAGGAGAACATAAAGGCTGCTCCATAATAAGAGGCTGAATAGGCTGCTCCATAATAAGAGGCTGAATAGGCTCCTCCTGTGTCTCAGAAGTGTCGACGGGTACATTTGAAGGTCCAGAGTCTAGAGAAGCCCCATCTCTGGTTGGTGGAGGAATCGAAGAAGATGAGGAGGAATCAGCATCGGGTAAACCAGTGTACTCACGAATCTCAGAATACCATGGTGCACCCTCCTCAATCGATGATGGACGAAGGGGAAATGTGACATCCTCCTAATGATGAAGATATATAAGTCAAAATAATAGCAACATCATATGAATTAATCAACTTATTAATTAACGAGTACATACCGGACTACTAGTGAAAATACGACCTATATGAGTTCAACTAGGGACGTCTCGCGTACGCCACCTTAACATCCGTGGGGACGCATAAGGATCAACAAGGTCAATCTAATCGTATAACGTGTCCAGAGTCTCATATATCCAATACTGCAATATAATCATTTACGATATAAATAAATCAATTTATATTTTTGTTAATTAATATATATAAATAATAATATAAAAATTACCTGAAATGCGAAAGGAAATCCGTAAAGGTCATATTTACAGATTTTAAGCATCCGTCTGGAATAGACTCTCTCATTCGCCTGTGACATAAACTCATATGTCATTTTCCACACAGCAATGCCCTAGGGGTAGGAATTAAACCCGTCCAAATGATCAACTAACTGTAAGTAATCCGTAGACACCTTCTTTCGTCGATCATTCCCCAACAAAACTATGTGAAAAATATACAACAAGGCCATCTTGACAGCATCAATATCATCATCCCCCCATGGCCTCAACAATAAAACATGCTTTATGTCGTGATACTACACCTTCGGACAACCGCGAAAGTACGTATCCCTGATCCTATGTCCGAAGGAGCGAGGAATATATGAAGAAACATCAGTCTGTCGGCTAAACGAAAGCCCTGTCACCAATGCAAACTCAAACGGGCTAAATCTCATATCAACCCCGCTAACCCTAAACCAAAACTCGTCTTTGGCAAAAGATGGATGTAGCTGTCGTAGTAGAAATGCATGAACTAATATCCCAGAGAATTTGGTTTCGGGTAAACGATGGAGAGACCCGAAACATGTCCTCTCAAATAGTCGCAGCTGTCCCGGGGTCAATGTAGAAGAAATCTGAGATAATACGGCACGCTGTGCACGACATATCGCATTTGCCTGGAAGTGTCTGGACTCGTTGGGGATTCGCAGCTCGCTGTCAACCCGTTTTCTTTTGCGAGAAATATCCTGTAACAATTTTAAAAATTTGTTAGACATTCATAAAAATAAATATGTAAACAAATGTATTAGTGGAAAAAAAACATAAAAAGATGAAAAATACCAAATAATGCAAAAGGAAATGACAAAACTTAACAAATAAGAACTGAAATTCAAGTTCTATACGTTCAAATACCTTGGAATGTTAACAATTGAAAAATCGATCGAAAATAACATAATATGAATCAAGATATCCTGAAAGGACAAAATTAAAAAAACAAAACTGAAATTCGAATTCTATACTTTGAAATACCTTAAAATGACAATAATAAAAAAATCGTTCGAAAATCTTGAAAATACGAATCGATATATCCTGAAATGGTAAAATTCATTAAAATAGAATTGAAATTCAAATTCTATACTTTGAAATACTTTAAAGTGACGATAATCAAAAAATCATTCAGAAATCTTGAAAATTCGAGTTGATATATCCTGAAATGGTGAAATTCGAAAAAACGAAACTGAAATTTGAATTCTATACATTGAAATACCTTTTAATGTTAATAATCAAAAAATTGATCAGAAATGAATCAATACGAGTTGATATATTCTGAAATAGTAAAATTAGAAAAAACGGAACTGAAGGTCGAATTTTAGAAGTTGAAATGGGGAAATTTGAAAAAACGAAAATAAAATTCGAAATCTATACGATAAAGTACCATAGAATATGAATAATCAAAAAATCGTTGGATAATTTGAAAAGAAGACTCGATTTATCCTAACACGGGGAAAATCGAAAAAACGAATTTGAAATTCGAACTCTATTAGTTGAAATACCTATAAATGTCACTAACCGAAAAATCATTTGAAAATTTGAAAAAAACGAATCGATATATCATAAAAAGACAAAATACGGAAAAACGTAATTGAAATTCAAAAACACGAGTCAATATATTCTATAAACGAAAAAATCGAAATATTAAGTTGAAATTACGTCATTACATCGTAAAATGTGTCAAAAAGCACCAAAATTCGAAAAATCGAATCTCAAATTTGAAAATTACATATGGAAAAACCCTAAAACAGAAAAAACGGATATAATATTTGAAACTACATGATCAGAAACCCTAGATAAGAAAATTCTCAATTTACCCCCTCATGAAAATTCCTTAATTGAAAATGTCCACTGTTATATGACAAATTTCAAAAAAACCCGCTGTGTTCTAACGAATCTCCTCCGGCTCCCCAATATTTTAAAAAAGCCATTTTACCCCTCTAACCCATGGTCAATGCTACTGACCGTGGGATAAATCGTTTGACCGTGGGAAACACTGTTCCCACGGTCGGACTGCCGATCCTTTCGGCAGCCATTTCGGCCAAATTTTGGTCGTTTTGGCCTCCGATTTTGATATAAATCAAATCTACACGTTGTATAACACAAAACCCCTCAATCAATTCAACGAAAACAACCAAGAATCAAAACATTTTAAGCATTGTTCAAACCGTAAACCCTAAAATTTGAAATCGAAAAATCTCAATCAAATCTTAATAATATGAGCAATAACTTGATCCAAACAAGATTACGGGAGATATACTAACCTTCTTTGCCATTTGCGGTTGTCGGAAAGTAAGAAAATCGACGGAAATGAGGTTCACCGTGGGAGAGTGGGAAGCTTTGGAATTTTCTTTGAATTGCACAGTGAAAATCGCAAATATTACCGTGGGAAGAAATGAAATTTTGCTTTGTTTATATAGAAGGGCAGTTTCGTAATTTTGCCAAACCCACGATCACGTGGGAAATTTCAGAAAAACCCGACATTGGCTAAGGACTTTCCCCGACACCCCAATATTTAAAAAAAACCACTTTACCCCCCTAACCCACTGTCAATGTCTGTTGACCGTGGGAAACACTGTTCCCACGATCGGACTGTCTATCCTTTCAATAGCCATTTCGATCAAATTTTGGTTGTTTCGGCCTCCGATTTTCACATAAATCAAATCTACACGTTGTATAACACAAAACCCCTTAATCAATTCAACGAAAACAACCAAGAATCAAAACATTTTAAGCATTGTTCAAACCGTAAACCCTAAAATTTCAAACTGAAAAATCTCAATCAAATCTCAATAATATGAGCAATAACTTGATTCAAACAAGATTACGGGAGATATACTAACCTTCTTTGCCATTTGCGGTTGTCGAAAAGAAAGAAAATCGACGGAAATGAGGTTCAACCGTGGGACGGCCGTGGGAAAGGGGAAAGTTTGAATTTTCTTTGAATTTGCACAGTAAAATGACTGTGGGAAGTGATGAAATTTGCTGTGTTTATATATGGGGGCAGTTTCGTCATTTCACAAAACCAGGACATTTTTGCTTAAACCTGAATTTTTTGGTCAATTTCGCTTAGACCCCCTTAATTTTGCCTATTTTTAATAATTTCCCTTGCTTTTATCATGGGGGGTTGGCGATTATGTCTTTAATATTATAATAGATTTGGAACTGGATCTATATGTCATTTATTTATTTATACTTTTATATATCCTAGGTGAGAAAATATAATTTCGCAAATGCCCCAAAAAAAAAAGGTAAATAATTTTCTCTAATTATTTTTTTATTTTTTTGATCAAATCTAGTTTGAGAGATAGCTTAGAATTACGTCGGGGTGACTTCGACTCAGTTCACCATACATACAAGTCATATTGAACCAAAATTAGGTCTATATAATAGCCAACCTTGTATATTGGGCCAGTTTCCAAAAATACTAAAGTTTACAACAAGACTGACACTATATAACAGCTTATGTTATGTCAAGTCTTGAACAAGCTGGTCTATAGAATTTTAGCAAGTCAACTCATTAATATTATTAATAAAATAATTTTTTTATTAAATAAAATTTTAAATTATGTTTTCCAATATAAAAAATTGTTAGAAAATTGAATCATGAGTTGAGTTATAATGATCAATATTACTTATGTGAAACAACTGAAACTTAAATTTGGTCGACCTTAATATGTAACCATTATATATAATGGGTGAATTTTATGATTTGTTTTTGACGAAAGAGAGGGCCTTACTTGTTGGAGATACGATAGGTTGGTAATTTATGGTGACTCAAGTTGCGCATAGTATTTAATTATTTAATTATACGACAAAATTATGTGTATAAATAATTTACATAATTTTATATATGAATAATTGCATGTTATCACGTAATTGTATGTTGTTTTATCTCTAATTTAAAATTATCATACCATATGGTGATATGTTACTATTTGTGCACAATATTGTGTTCATAACACTACTTTTAATTATGCAACTAAAATTGAGACCTTCTGCTTATTTGACTAACTTGTTAGGTTTGATTCTGATTTTATCCAATTTTAATTAATTTGATTTGATCTAATTCTAATTTAATATGATTTTGATTTAGTATATATTATTTTTTCTATTTTGTAGGATTATGGTTCTTTTTCAGATTGTATTATAATACTATAAATTGTATAACATTATGTCAATGATATTAATTCAATTTATAACTCAATTCATAATTCTTCATGGTATCAGAACGATTAATTTCCACTTGCCACTGCTAGTTTAGGTGCTACGGGCTCTCCTTCTTTGCTGCCCCCAATCCCTACAAGAATGAACATTGGCAGTTTCTTTTCTTCACTCATGGTGTGCGATATGTACCACGAGTGGAAATCTTAATTTCTTGATATTCTTGCCATTCACGATTTGGAAAATTTAGTTATTGGTGATGCACAAACTCCACCACCTTTCCTTCACAATAAGACTTCTAGTTTAACTCATTCTCACTAGTTGTGAGCTGATGTATTAGTTTTGACTTGGATTAAGTCTATGGTGTCACCCATAATTGTTCAAGCGATACTATTGCCTTGTGTTATTATTGCCAAAACATGGGTTCTGTTTGATCGACAACTAAATCTAATTTCTGGGGTTCATCTTCAATTCATCCATGACAAGTTACGTCATCTCCAGAAAGCTTCTAATCAAACAATGGCTGATTATCTTATTGATACCAAGTCCATCTTTGACTCACTTGCTCTAGCTGGGTTTCCTATTCCAAATGCTGATTTTGTGGAGTACGTTGTTGATGGTTTTGGTCTTGAGTACCAATCTTTCATCACTTTCCTTCATTTTTGTCTATCTACTATTTTTGATGAACTGTATGATCTTTTCCTTCGCAAAGAGCACCTCTCCTATCCTACCATTGTCTCTTTTAAATATTATTTTTTCATTGTTAATGATTTCAGTCTGTTTATATGGTTATACCCTATGTTTAGGAAATCTGACATTACTACTGTCTTTACTAAATTTAAATTAATGATAGAAAAAATTTTTCATGTTCTATTCAAATTATCTAATCTAATGGTGGTGGTGAATTTGATAATAAAATATATCATTCTTTTCTTGAGTCATACAGTATTACGCATCAAATGTCTTGTTTTTACATTCTTGCCCAAAATAGAGTTGTTGAAAGGAAATACTGTGACATAATGGAAAAATGACATTATTTTTTATTTTAGGCTAACTTGCCCCCACCTTTTGAGTTGAGACATTTTCATAAATTGGCGCCTTAAGAATAAGACTTCCTTTGAAGTTATTCTTTAACATCTTTTTTATTATGGATTTTTGCAAATTTTTGGTTATGCTTGTTATCCACTTCTCACCCTGACTGCTTTGCATAAATTGGCGCCTTGGTCTACTCTTTGTTTATTCTTGGCGTATAATGTTGCCTATTATGGGTATTGTTGTTTCCATGTACCCACTAGTTATGTCTACATCTCATACCATGCGTTGTTTCATAAGACTATTTTTCTTGGATATGTTGTAGCTCCTTCTTTATTGAAGCCTTCTTCAAGGTTTCATTTGCTATCAGTTCCTTCTGCAACTGTTGAAATCTCTAATGTGATGGGCTTGCAATTATCTAGTCCATTTGTTATGCCATTTGACCCTGTACAATCTAACAATAGTTCTTAACCACCACTAGAGTTTGTTAGTTCTTCTAATTTATCCATAATGGTTTCCTTCTTTGAGACCTTTATGTCTGATAAATTTAAGATGCCACCTATTAGGCCCAAGTTTTAAAGCATCAATGAGATCATGGCTTCCTCTCCTTTTATGCTTATTTGAGTTTTTGTTGCTAAGGTACTTGTTTCATCGTCTCTTTAGCAACAAGGTCAAATGTTATGTTGATGGGTTTGTTAAGTGGTATAAGACTCGTTTAGTTGCCAAGGGTTTTCACTAGTAGACTTGTGTGGACTTTGTAGATACAATCAAACTTGTTGTCAAGCTAACTATTATTTATACCATTCTTGCTCTCGTAACAATGTATGACTAGCCACTGTATAACTTGGTGTAAAAAATGTCTATCTTTAGGGATATCTTACTGAAGAAGTGTTCATGGAGTAACCTATTAGTTTTATCAATCCTAGCCAACCATCTCATGTTTGTCATCTTATTAAGGTTATTTATGGCCTTAAATAGGCATTTCGAGCATTGTATTATCAGTTGTACTAATTTTTACTTGATTATGAGTTTGTGAATAATTGATTTGATCTCTCACTGTTTATTTGGTATACATCAATCGTTACAGATTACGTCACTACTCTATGCTCTGCCTTTGCTTGTTGGGACTTGAGTACACTTAGTTTCTTCCTTAGTATGAAAGTTGTTCGACAATCCACCACTTTGCATCTGTCATAGCATTGTTACATGGTAGATTTGCTTCGACGCTTCCAACTTGACTTATGCACTTTTTGTACTACCTCTTTTGTTAGTTCTAAGACATCACCATCTGCTAATAATGTCCTATTTCTAGATGCTACACTCTATCATAGCATGGTTGAAGATCTTCAATGTCTTACTCTCACTTGGCTTGATATCACATTTACTATTAATTAGGTCACTCAATGACTATCTACAGTAATTTACACAGACATACGTGTAATCAAACATATTTTTCAGTTTATTAAGGGCATCTTGTTTCATGACTTCACATTTCATCGTGACTCAACCCTTTATCTTCTTGCCTATTTAGATGTTGTTTTTGTTGCTTATGTTTCCACATGATGATCTGTTACTGGCAGTTGTATTTTTCTTTGGCGCAACCTTATTTGTTGGACTTCTAAGAAACAGGTCATTATGTCCTATTATAGTGCAAAGCCTAAGTACCATGCCTTCGCACATGTGATTGCTGATGTTTGGTGGTCTTGTAATCTTTTACGAGAGCTCGACATTCCATTACACTCATCTTTACTTTTGCTTTGTGACAATCAGTTTGCTTTGCATATGATTGCCAATCCTATGTTTCATGCTCGCATTTGGCATATAAACATGCTTGCACTTGGCATATCAACATTGATTTGCATTTCATTCTTGAGTTGGTTGCTTGTGGGGTTGTTCGACTTTGATATGTTCCTACAATCTCTTAGCTTGTAGATATATTTACCAATGACTTATCTTGTGAGCGCTTTTTCTCCTTGTGTTTTCAATTACAACTCCATGAGTTTCCACTTGCGAGGAAGTGTAAAATAAAATATATTTTTTTCATTTAGTCTGATTCTAGTTTGATCCAATTCTAATTGATTCTAATATGATTTGATTCTAATTTGATTTGATTCTGTTTAGTGTATATTATTTTTTTCTATTTTATAGGATTATGATTCATTTTCAGATTACACTGTAATACTATAAGTTATACAACATTTTGTTAATAATAATTATTCAATTTATAAGCTAATTCATAATTTTTCATAACAAACCACCTATCTGATAAAATTGGGGGGCTTGTGTTTTTTGGATACATATGCAATAGACATGCTTGCTTTTTTTGGTTGATGAGTTTTACACATTTTACTCTTATACACTAAGACATGCTTTAGAATAACTCAACATGCTTCCAGCTTGGCTACTATTTTGCACAAATTATAGACAAAGCTGAAAAGGATACATAACTGTGTGTGGTTGGCAGCCAGCAACATGTTATATAGAACTAACTGGAACACAAGACAATTGTAAGACAATACCAAAAATTAAGTCCACTTAAAAAAGGCTATTGTTCTCTTTTAACTTAGTTACTAAAAAAATAAAAACTACATCAACCTTATAAACCAAAATTATGCTATTCTCAGTTTTTATGTAAAATTTAGTTTAGTTTTTTATTAGTTATATTTGAGTGGGAAGAAAATGTTTACTAAATTATTTGTGATTGTGTCTTTGAGGTATTGTTGGATGGGTTCTTGCAAAAGAAAGGCGCCTATGGAATATCTTGGATTTGGATGTCTAAAAATTATAGTAAGTTTGAATTTAGTTATACATTATTTGTTTCTTTCCATAATCTTTATTTTGCATTAGGCAGAAGGACTAGACTATAATTGAAATAAAAGATTTTGAAAACCAAATTTTTAATATAAGAGTCATGAATTATGATATACAATTTCAGAAATTCAAATTTGTGTATTTAATAATATCACAATTTGTTGATATACTTGAACCAACTCTTTTCTTTGTGGGACCTAACTTATGAATATTTAAGCGACTCGTAAAAAAGCAAAAATTTTAAATCCTTTTCTTTTCTACCATAAACATTGAACATTTTAACATTTTTATTAAAAATTCAAAGAATTTGTTAGATTTTGCTACTAATTTAGATTCTTTTATTTCCTTTTTTACATCATGAACTCTAATTTTATTTTGAAATAATTAAGATGATTAATACCCCATATATATGATAAATCTGTGTATACAAACAATGACTTGTTATTATATAATTGAGTCTATAATTTAAAACTACTTGATACATGATGTCACATTTAATTGATTGTGCATAAAGTTATGTACATTCTTTATGCATATAACACTATTCTTATTTTATTACATTATCGATTCATTTGCACATTTATATAAAAAATTGACATTCTATGAAATATTTGTATTGAAGAAGCTAAAATTAATGAGATATGATGGGTATCATAGTATTTTAAAATATAGAGTGAACGATGGACATTATACGGTATCTTTTATTGTCATTCAAGCGTATCTTATAGGTTGATTATTTGTTAATTCATTCATTTCTATTTTTGTATATGGTAGACATAAATGATGAACTCTTAATCAGAAAAAGGGGAAGTTCGTCTTCTTTATCACAAGTTGAAAGACAACATGAACACTTCAACAATGAAATGGAAAGTTATGAAAGAAAGATTTGTTGTGTGTAAGTATTTCACTGAGTTTTGAAACTGATGGAGAAATTAAATGTAAACACAATTATTATATGTCACATGTACACATGTTTCCCAAGAATCCTAGGTACAAGTACATTGAAGAACCATTTGTCAAGGTGTAAGAAATATCCTTTTAGTGGTGTTAGTTAAGTGGATTCCAAGTAGACACTAATGGGTTATGATGTTGTTTGGGAAGAAGATAGTGTAGGTGGTAAAATTGGTAATTGGAAACTCAATCAACTATCATTAATAAAGGCTCTACTATGCATGATTGTTACAGATAAGCTTTCTTTTTAGTTGCTGAAGATGAAGTGATGTATGCATAAATTACACATATTTATAGTGCAGATATTAGGTTTTTAGGAAGATTTTTATGTAGTTTTATTAAGTTTCGTTTGATTATAGGTTTATTTTATGATATTTTCTTATTTTGTGTTTTAATTTATGTTTGTAAGTATTTTGGTTAAGTTTGAAGTTAATCAAAATCAAATTGAAGCAAAATTGGAAATTTGGGATGAATAAATTACATTCCTATGCAAAAATTCTAGAGATTTAATACAAATACATAATACAACTATATTAAGATAGAATCCAAGAAATCCTGGAAATTTGATTTTTGCATAACAATCAAACCCTAAGTATTTAAGGAGTGTTTCACATATCTCAAGACATGTTTTCATTCTTTTCGGCTTTTTCACCTTCCCAACAACTTAGGACACATTGAGGATAAAAAATTTAACACAAAAACACAAGTTTAAAGATTAAGAATTGTAGCAACATCAAGATTTTAAGGAGATCAAGACTGAACATCTTACCAAGATTTCTAAACCTTGTCTTCTTTTATATGTTATGGATTATTCTATTTCTTTTATTTGTGTTCTTGTAATTACTATGAGCGGCTAGACATATTTTCTATACAATTTAATTTAAAGATAAATTGAAGTCCTTGTTGATTCATTGATTGACACAAATCTCAATAGGTTTATATTAATTGCATATCATTTGAGTAGGTATTCGTTTAATATTTACATGTTTAATTAACTTCGAGAGAGAAAATAGGTAAAATAAGATGATTAACCATCAAACTTATCAAATTCATTAAGGAACAAACTATATGCACTAATAGGTTTGTGGGATTATTAGAAAATTTGGGGTTTAGAATTCAAGGGTCATCCTGATAGTATGGTCTGGTAGATTATGGATACTCAATAGTACCCATGTGCTTAAAGAGAAAGAAAAGGCCCAAGCATGAGTTTCAGTTTTACATAGAAGCAAAACCAGTAAGAGATAATACATGCATGCTAAGAAATATGAGGGGACACTTTATGCTACACTGCCTATAGTAGGGCACGTTCACAATAGCACATATCCGTAGTAGGACATAGACCCACAGTAAGGTTCGCTCGTAGTAGAGCACAGTTTAGATTTCAAGATAATGTAGTGAAAAAAAGAAAGAGAGCTTAAGCCTAAAAAAGTGTCGAATCCCTATAATCAACTTCCAAAAAGTACTAAATGGACACAAGATGGGACAAAATGTGACCCAAATAGTAAAAGATGAGACAGATTATTCCCTAGATTCCCTAGGGAGGTTATTGCGTAAGATTGAGATCCGTGAGTGATTAAGAATGGAAAGGGAGAATTTACTTATTTCTTTCCCTTTTACTAAGTTTTCTTATCCCTCACTTCCTTTCTTTTCATGATTGCAGGTACATGTGATCGAGGGCGCTGTAAGGCAGGGATGGGTCAGAGAGGATAAAGTTGGGCTAGAGTAGTCTATCTATGTTTTATGTTACATGTGTATGTTGACTTATGGCCTTTTTCATATATAGTTTTCAAATAATTGTATAGTTGTATCTAGGGGTCTATACATGATTACTTCATGATCTCAGATGTTTTCAAATGAGTTTTTATACTTGATATATACATCTTTTGTTCGCTTCTAAAGTTTCAATTTTCATAGAACAATTTCTGAACACTAAAATGAGTTTATTTTAAAGTTTTGTAAATAGACGCTCCATATATTAATTAGTAACATTTTTCCTCAAGAGGATAGTACTTTTATAGAAGGATGTTACAATTACCAAACTTGTTATACCTATAAATAACTTTGAGCTAAAACCATTAATAATCTATATGATCCAATAAAATTAGTTTAAAGGGTTAGCAATTGAAGATCCACATACATATCTATCAAGATTTTATAGATTTGCGATGCCTTTAAGATGAATGGAGTATCAGATATTGTTATTAAGTTGAGGTCATTTCTGTTATCACTTCGAGACAGAGCAACAACATGGTTGGATTTGAGAGCTCTAACATAATTAATTTCATAACATGATAAACTTTGTCCTAAGCCTTTTTAATAAAGTACTTTCTACTAGACAAAACAACGAAGCTTAGGAATGACATTATTACCTTTGCTTAATGGGATGATGAGACATGATATGAAGCTTGAGAGAGATTAAAGGGTATGCAAAAACAGTGTTCACATTATGGTTTACCATATTGGTTACTTGTGTAGACTTTTTACAATAGATTGTGAGGGCAAATCAAAAGTAATTAGATTTTGCTGCCGGTGGTTCACCAATGGGAAAGAATATAGAAGAAGCTTTACAATTGATAGAAAGAATGACCTCAAGTAGCTTTTAGTGGTTTAGTAAAGGAATAACATCAAAGAAGCACTATGTGATTTATGAGGTAGATGAAATTACAATGGTAAATACAAAGTTGGATGCTTTGAAAAAAAGATTAGAGAAATTAGACATGAAGGTAATAAGTGTACACAATTGTGAGATGTGTGGACAAAGGTACAAGAGTTAGAATTTACCAAATCAGTCAATACCCTCAAGATCTCACCATTGAACAAGTACGTCTCTTGAATTACAACCCATGGGTAAAAGGGAATCCACACTTTAACACTTCTAATCCTGGTTGGAGAAATCACCCAACCTTTTCATAGAATAAGCAAGCTATAACCTCTAATTTGATATATAACTTTAGACCAACACCTTTAAAATTCCAACCAAGAAACCCGAACTAGAAGCTACTACATATAACACCTCAAGAATAAAAGTCTAACCTAAAGTCAACGATGGAAAACTTTATTTTAGCACAAAAATAGAAGGCTAATACACAAGACGAGATAATTAGACAATTAACTATAAAAGTCGATCAATTGGCTATTCATAACCAAATGTTAGAAGTTCAATTGAGTAAACAAGCTAGTGCATCGAGCTTAAGAGATATAAGGAAATTACCAAGTCAGCTGCATAATTCAAGAGAATAGTGCATGACAATAACAACCAAAAGTGGGAAATAATAAAAAGAATATATAGAGAATATGAATTCTAAAACAAGCATATTAAATTCTAGAGCATAAACAATATTATAAGAGAAAGACACTGGACAGGAAAAAAGATTTTTTAAGAGATGCTAAAATCAAAGAAAAAGTTAGAAAAATCAGCCCCATTGAAGAAATACACCATTCCATAACCTTTTACATAAAGGTTTCAGAAGGTCAAGTTAGATTAAAATTTGTAATTTTTTAGAAGTTTTCAAATGGATTTAGTTGAATGGACCCTTCACGAAGGCTATTACATATAAGCCAACATACAAAAAATTCCTTAAGGACATTCAGTCTAACAAGAGGATGTTGGAAGAATTTGAAACTATAGCACTTTTTGAAGAATTTAATGTTATCTTGCAAAATAAGTTGCCACCAAAACTAAAAGATCTAGGGAGTTTTTCTATTCCTTGTGTAGTTGGTAAAGAATCATTTGATAAAGTTTTATATGATCTAGAAGCCAATATAAGTCTAATGCCTTGTTTGATTTGCAAGAGATTACACATTAGAGAATTCAAACCAACTACAATGGCATTGCAATTGGTAGATAGGTTGATTGGATACCCCATAAGATTGCTTGAAAATGTGCCAATTCAAGTTGGCAAATTTTATGTTCTAGTGGACTTTATAGTGTTTGAAAGAGATTAGGACTTTCAAATCATGATAATTCTAGGAAGACCTTTCCTAAGTATGGTCGAAACATTCATAGATGTCAAGAGTGAAAAACTCACCTTTGAGATAGGTAACGAGAAGGTAGAATTTAATGTTTTCCAGTTAACTGAATTGCCTTCAATTGTGAAATCATGTTATAAGCTCGATGTTACAGACGAGTGCATAAAGGATATGTTTACCAACCAATATTCAGAAGACCCTATTGCAAAATAAATTATACATGAATGTGTGACAAAAGATGGGAAATGCCTTTTAATTTAGTTTGATTGATTTTTGATTGAGAATTAAGGTTCGTTGAGTGCCAAGATGTGTCCTAGAGATAGAGATTAAGATAGACACTTAGAAATTGATTAAGAAACTTGGTTAAAGATAGATTTGACTCGATTGATGTCCCAGCGAGTTTTGAATGATTAGGTATCGATAGGAATTCAAGTACCCTAACAGATTTGAGATGAGTTGATACCTACGAGACATAGAGGATAAGATCATAGGTTGACCTAAGGGAGTACTTATAACCTATGAACACCCGTAAATATGGTGTAGTTCATCGATTGATGATCTTAGACAAATAAAGAAATTGCTAGCACCATATGTTTATTAATTGGCTAGGTTTTACGAAGACATAAAAAGTTTGACTATTGGAATCCATAGATTGATATACCAGGATTGCAAGTCTGTCGATTTGTAAAGAGATATGACAACCACTACTAGAAAGCCTTAGGGATTTGTCACTCAAGTGGGTACACAGATTCTCTTTATTCAGTTGACGTCTAAAAACCTTAAACTATAATAGAAACAACCTGGGTTAGAAAAAGAAAGAGATAGATTTTGATTGATTAAGTGTAAGATAGATCAATCCTACTTACTAAGTGTTTTCACGCACTCCCTTCCATTTTTATTTTGTAAGTGACAAATATAAAGGCGATGACGGCGTGATGACTGGTCAGTGATGGAGCGACATGCAATTGATGGACTTATTAGGGTGTCCTAATGTTATGATTTTGATATAGACATGATTATTATTTGATTTGAAAGATTTTGATTCTATTTAGTACCCATGGATGATTTTGGTTTTAGTTTATAATGCTTGGGGATAATTATGAGATTTTGCTTTTATTATGATTAATAAGAGACTTGATTTATTTTAGACTATTTGCTAGCATGTTGATTATTGAATACTTGGATGTATATTAAGATTTTAAACATGCATGATAATGATTTAGTAGAACATTACCTTGAAAGATAAAACTTTTAGGGTTGGGGTGTTACAGGAATGATATCGAACTCAATACTAACTCAATCCCATAATGGTCACAGATTTGATTAGTCGTTGTCATCCGTTAGTGGCCCTATATGAGATATTAGCTCTTGCATTCGAGAGCAACGAATCTTTTATTGATTCACTATAACCGTTGTACATATCTCAATATGGACAATCACTATTTTTATGGAAATTCTTTATAAAGACTACATTGGGTTGGTGTCTTATATTGATTCTTGTACATGACAGTTCAGTGACCTCAAGTCTAAGAATCATATGTACTTTTATTCACTAAGATGATATATTCCATAAAAACTAGAGCAACTATCCACATGAAATCCTCATTGTGGGTCTGTCCAGTAGATATGTTTACAACATACACCTATATGTTACACCAAACTATCAACAAACGATTTTGATACATGAGATCTATCACCGTCTTTTGATGGGATCGTTCAAAAGTATAATATTACTATCACTATTACTTATATCCTTGGTCACGATAATATAAGAATTGTGGATGTGTTAAGAATGACTACCTAATGTGCATATAGCATTCTCACGATAAGTTATCATGCACTAAGCTTTTCATCACAGAATAGGACAATTATCTTAATTGCATACAATATTAGAAATGAAATTCTATATTTTATTAATTAAAATAATAATGATCATAAAATTACATCGATGACAATTGGCTTTAAGACACTATTCTAATATAAACCTCTGTTGTAACCACCCTCGATAATCTTTGCAAATTCTAACAATGACTTATGACAAATGGAGTGGAAAAGCCTTAGACAACAATTAATTCAAAGACTCAAATAATAGCCCAAAGCCTTTATTTTGCAGACTGTAATCAACCTACCTATAAGGTTAACATACCATTGCCTAAGATAGACACGACTCCTTAGCGACACGACTCCTTAGCGACACGACTCCTTACCCAACTATAAGCAATGATCCTAAAGTTGCTCCATGAATGCATAATTCTAGCCCAACAATACACTTTGCCAAAAAGGAATTTTCCAAAGGAGAAATGGTCACAAAAATATCTACACTACACTTAAAGATTACTTGCTTTTAGTACTAACAAGAGGGACAAATTAATAAATAGAGGATCCTAAATCCTCCTTAGTGCACTTTTGCCCAAAACTTGTTGACTTCCAACAAATCCCCCCCACTCCAGTAAAAAATAAAAAACACTTTGAAACATTTAGCATCATGTCATTTCAAACACTTGCAATCCCTAAGTCACACAAACCTAGAAATGCTTTGACCTTACCTATTGATAAGCAGCCAAGGCTGCTTAACCCCAAGGCTACTACCGCACGACCACTTGAATGCCCTTTGGGCCTCTCAAAAGAAGGTGGTCAAATATGCCACAACATTCATTACTTCCTAACTCATAGGACAAGCTTTTCTTCTAGCTAGAAGTGCTTATCAAGCTAAATTTTGAACAAGCTCGTTATTTGGCTACAAGATTCAACCAAAGCCAACATATGACATTTAGTGGATAACACCTACGGGCATATAGAGCAAGCCTCCAATGTGTACGAATATGCTCAATGTCGAAGGACACTAGTGTTATAACTGACCTTGAGTTACAGGTTGGAACAAGTCATAGGACATGCAAGCCAAACATGTGACCACATGAATGCTCTTTGAACCTCTCAAGGGAAGGTGATCAAATGCACCCCGACTCAAATCATGTTGGGAAGCTTTGTTGTGTCTCTTAATGCCTCAATAGCAAAGATTAGCGAGTTGAACATTACAGGGGAAGATAATCTTATCAACAATTTATCATCATGCTACTAACTATGATAGACTGGGTTTGATTGTTTCACCTTTTTAGAATTATTCTTACCTAACACAAATGGTGAGGGGCAAGTGATCAAACTATGGGATAATCCTCTAAATCATGAGCATTAGTCGTGTACAATACTTGAGCTCTCCAAAATCCATAGCTACCTTAAGGGAGCTTCAAACTAATTGCTTGCAAGGTTGACACAAAAGAAAAATTTCAAACAATGAAGTTCTCAGACTATGCATATAGCTAGATGAATTACCATGTTCAGGCATTCCAAAAGAACTAGAAACTGAAGAAAAGTTAACCATTGATGCTAGTCACAATGGATCTGATACAATGAGAAGGCAAGTAATCAAAGAAACAAAACAAAATCGTTATAAAAAAACAAAAAAAACCTCAACAATTTTGATTAATACTTGAGAATGTCAGATTACAACCTTTTTATATTATCTAACTATCTAGCCTGGCAATCCATGTCATAATAATCCGAAGACAGTTCGATTTTACAATAAACGAGATCTCTCTATTAAGAGAACAAAGACTCTTCCTCTATTTTTATTCATCCAACTGTAGCACCATTTAATCTTCTTGTTAATAAGAAACATATCGTACGCGTTTGTTGACTTCCTAACAGTTCTAATATTAATGTCGTCTCCTCACCTGGGCATTTCCTTATTCTTTACAAACTCAGGCAGTTATATTTAACCCAAAAGGCATCACTTCAATATGTTTACAAAACAGCAAGCTATTATTAAAAAGGACAAAAATATTTCAAGCTTTTTCACATCAAGGTAAGATTACTTACCTTTGTACTTGATAGATATATAACTCAACTTTTAAAACACCAACAAATTAAATTATAAAATTATTATATATTTACATATGTTAGTTAATTAAGAACACTCTTGTCTATTTTCTTCATAATTAGAGACCAAGATTTATATATAATTCAGTTGATCAATACCATTAATCGCTTGTTTAAAGACACAAAAGCAGAAAGTCAACAAAAGGATCCAAACAAGAAAACTATAAAACATCATTTTTACAAGGAATTTACAACCACAATCACTCTTTGTAAAGACCATTTATTTTCTTGTAACAAACCAAACTACAGAAGAGTTACTGACTTAATCGAACTGTACAGAATCTTCACATAAAAACAAAGAAAAAAACAAGCCGCAGAAAAACATTATTTTTCAAGTATATGCATCCAAATTACAACCGAATAAAACATTATCTTATAACTAAGATTTCCACATTAATCACTTAATCAAACCCTTAAATTCTCCTTGAGATCTTTTAACAGATTTTTCAGGATTAAAATTCCCTGGATGAACCTTACTTTTAGCTGTCTTCGATCCACTTGAAGAATTAGCTTCTTGATCACCTGATGAACTTTTCGCGGCTCTTTCTTGTTCCATTCTGTTCAACTTCTCCTTTTGTTTCTTCTTCATAACATATACTGCCGCATAACTTGCTCCAATGGAGGTCGACATTAATAAAGAAACCCTTAATTATATACGGAAATTGTGTACTGCAGGAGATAATTTATAGGAGTTGAAAGAAGCTACTGGTGAGGTAGGAGTCACCAACTTTTAATTGTTGGGTAAAGCAGCTGAATAATTTTTGTGTTTAATATGTTAATTAATTAATGTTACAACAAAAACAAAAAACTATTTTAAATGGGGAGGTGGATAAGTACCATCACTTTTGGTGAGATAGGTATCACTTTTGGGATTTTTTTTTCCCAGAATCTTATCGGAGAAGATACAAATTTTAAAATGTAAAATTTTATATATATAAATAATACGTATAAATAATAATATATTATTATATAATTAGATATTAATTTATTTTTAATTTTAAACTATTTAATAATATAATAATACGTTATTCTTTTTATATAAAATTATATACGTTATTTATATATGTATATATAACTATTTAATTTTAAAATATGATGAAAACCCAAAATTGAAAATCGGCAATTACTTTAAACTATTGCACTTTCTAGGCTTTTAACCGCGGTTTACCAGTGAATATCAGGGTCTCTTATAAATTATGTAATCCTATATGTTTTTGACATAAATTCATGTTTAATTAAAGTGATGAATTCATACATAAATAACATATTTGAAATATACATTCAAAGACTTGGCCAAGTGGAGATATTAATGATTTAGATTATAATGAATAGTGGTTTTGCATTTGGAGTGGCTCTCTCGTGTAATTAACAGAACCCACAAAGCCTCCACGTCAGTGTTTTGTTATAGAGATTGAAGGGGGGTTCAAGTTAGACATTTAATTGAAGTTACAGAAGTGCTTAGTTTGTCAAAAAATTTCACATATTGGGTTTACAGTAGTTGCGTGTTTTGTTTCAAATTAAAACTAAGTTAATGTGAAGTGGTCTGTTATGATATATCTAGTGACTCATAAAAAATCGATCAAAATAAATTGGGTTGATATTTTAAGTTCTATATTCTAGACCAAATTATTAACGTAGGTCACGGAGGCCAATTAAGCTATGATTGAAAGACTAATTGACATTTTATAAAAGTGGTTAGGTCTTTTCTTTTATCTCAATTTGGCAAAGTTGTCATTTAAAAATGAACAAATTCTTAGACCAAATTATTTTCTCTATTATTCCGTTCCGAAGACAAGTTTGTCTATAAACTTTTTTAATTTGGTGTTGTAAGTAATCATATATGTAATCCTATTCAATCTGTGTTATGTTAAACTTAATTAAGTTGTATTATGTTAAATTTTTTTAGAACCCTAAAATAATTTCAAATTTATTTAATTTATCTTTTGAGTTAATCAAATTTAAATTCAAAGGATTTGTTTTTATTTTAATAAATATTTTTTGTTATATAATTTAATGAAATTATATAATTTATTGTTGCGTGTACATGAAGGTCTTTTTGTCTTATGTGTTGCATAATTGTCCTTGGGTTACCGGCTATATTTGTGAATTTGTAAACTCTTTTAATTTATCATTGAATTGTAATAGTGATAGAATATAGTACATGTATATTGTTTAATTATTCGCAATAATATAGTCTTATCTAGATTTGTCGTGTGTATATATTGTTAATTTATAATTTTTTATAAAATTTGAGAAAGTCATAAATAAGTAAATAACAATAAGAGAGATGATGGTAACAATACGATGTGATAAACTTTGTTTTGTCACGTTACCATTTTACAATGTAATTTAATGGCATGACGAGAGCTATAATTAGAGTTATTTTCTCTCATAAAATTTCATGTCACAAAGCAAAGTATTTTTTTTTAAGGACATTAAAGCCCCCTGTCTATAAGGTTAACACACCATAAATTATTTTTCAATTCAAGGATAACATAAAGGTGTATCCTAATGTAAGAGAATTTTATAATTTTGGTTGGATTATTGCCATGAAAGTGGTTAATCTACTAAATTTATAAATTTTTGTTTTCACATGTTTTAGAAATGTCCCTAAGTAAATATAAAGTCATTCTACCCAAAGGTGTTTATTGTGATTTAGTGAAGAGAATGCACAAAAAACATATGATTGTGAATTGACTTATCTAAGTGGTCTATTCACCCGAAGGTAGTAGATTTGCTTCGATTGGAAGAAATTCTTTAAACCATTTTATGAGGAGTCTAAATTGTATGTTATGCATTCTGCCCAAAGGTGTTTGCATAAAGATATGTTTGTGTTGGGGTTAGTGTTCTAAAATCAATCTCCGCGATGATACAAGGTTTTTGATAAAGGTCATATTTGTAATTTATTGTTACATTTTTTGTCTATAAAACATATTAATATATGCTCAGACAAATATTTTAATAATGGTTGAACTGTGATAGGGGATTAGTGTTCGACACCTAATCGTGAGAACCTTATATGCACATTGGATGACTATTCTTAAAATGTCTATAACTTTGATATTACCGTGACCAATGGTATAGGTAATAATGATAGAGTTATCATACTGTTAAACAATCTCATCGAAAGATGATTACAATTTTCATGTGTCAAATTTGTTTGCTGACAACTTGGTGCAACATATGGGTGCACATTATAGACGTGATCACCGGACTAACCTACCAAGAGAATTCTATATAGATGGTTGTTTCAGTGGCTATAGAATATTTTCTCTTAGTGAACGGAGGTACATGTGATCTTTAGATTTGAGGTCAATAGATTATCTTGTGCAAAGATTGGTATAGTTTAATACTAACCCAACGTAGTATGGTTAGAAGATTACTAGAAAGGTTGTGATTGACCATATCAAGATCTGTACGAAAGCCATGGTAGATCAACAAAGGATTCTTCACTCCTGAGCACGAAAGCTGATATCTTAGTTAGGATCCTATGATGGATGACAATGACCAATTAAATTTATATCTATAGTGGGATTGAGTTGATGTTTGATCTAATATTTCTCCAGTTGTTGATAGAAGTCAGTCTGTGTAACTCGATGATCCCTGAGAGAGACACTTCATCTATACCTCAACTTCGAAGAGATATCATATGATGAAAGGATTGAATTGTATAAGTAATCGTATCACTAATAGGCGAAAAAGTCATATACTAACACTCTATTAATTAGGTGGCCATGATGTCTTGTTATAAACCATTCTTGGTCTGTGTCTATATGGATGTTGGGTTAGGAGTCTGACATGAATATGGTTACTACCGACCTCGTAAAGAGCCTATGAGTCACATACAAAAAATAGTTGATCAAACTCTAAATGTATAAGATTTTCTGAGTTGAATCTGAGTCAGATTCGATATAGATTTTGGATTGAGAGTTTTGAATCTTGAAAATGTCTTTAGACTCGAGAACATATTTTATGGTGCTTAGAGATTAAAGTAAAATAATTTTGAGTAGTTGAGATTTTATGTAAAAAAAGTATAAGAGTCCTAGTCATAATTCATAATTCATATGGACCATAACTTTAAATAAAAGTTAAATGAAAATAAAATTATTTTTATATATATGTTAAACCCACATAGATAGGGCCTACATGTGTGTACATATATATATAGATATAGATATATATATATATATATATATATATATATATATATATATATATATATATATATATATATATATATATATATATATATATATATATATATATATATATATATATATATATATATATATATATATATATATATATATATATATATATATATATATATCTATATCTATTCGCATGTTCGTGCTTACAACAACATGTTGTTTCTCATGGATGGCTTTTAGAAAAGTCAACGCTCTCACGTTATATAAAGGTAAGCATGTTAGGTTTGTTTCTCATGGAAGAAACAAGTGCCACACTTATTTGTTTTCTTTAAACCCTAGCCGCCACAAAAGATAAATGTGCATTTTCATGGCTTTCATCAAAATTAATAAATCATGCTCAAGCCCTAGTAGCTTTTAAACATGATTTTAGCCTCCAATTTAGTTTGTGTTCTGTATGGATACTGAGGTTCAAGTCTACTTTAAGTTTTAGAAGTGATTTCATAGGCTGCCTTAATCAATGAAAGTCAAAGAAATCGTCTTTACATAGGTATATTATATAAACACCCTGTTAGTGTTAATAACATATTTGTAAATTAATTATCCTATAAGTTCAATCTGAAAGGGGTTTTTGCATTATGTTTTTTTATTAATTAAAAATTCTAAAAGCTATTCTATTACCCAAAGGCCGCAAATTCACTACAATGGTATCAGAGTCTACTTTGAGGAATTAATTTACAAAATTATACCTGTGAATTTATTTAATTCAATTGCATATTTTTAATTGTTGATATTGAATTTTTTTCATTATCAATTGTAATTGGCTGTTATAAAATTGTTGTTGGTATTTCATGATTGATGTTATTATTAATTTAAATTGTTGGCTAATGTTTTGTTGTTGTAATTCATTTGAGGTCATATAAAGAACGTGAATTTGTGTTAAATTTATTGAGTTTTTGATTGAGATTGTTGAATTATGTAGGTTATTTAAAATTCAGTCCATTGGCCATTGATTTCGTTTAGTTGCACAAAATTGCCTTTGAATTATGTTGTTGCATGCTTCAAAGGTTGCTATTGGTGTAAAGATGGTTTACATGTCATGTTCCCTCACTCCAGCGATGTGGCTCACTAAAAAATTAGGAAATTTTTTGAGTTTCTCCGTCATTGGAAAATCTAGAGAATTCGGGTGTGAAAAACTCCATGCACGGTTGTCTCCAAGTCGTGCATTGGGTGGTCAAGTGGCGCCTTCCTCTCAGACACAATTAGACAACTCATGTCTAGTTGTGCCCTTGCACAAATCCAACCGTGCTTTCCTTGACACCTCCCTAGAATTATGTTACCAAGCATGGTTGGACATCCCATGTCTAAGTTATGTCCTTGCACGATGTAGCTTTTAAATGTGTATGATTTTGGAATTTTGTTGAATTTCATATACATGGCTGGACATTTTACTTGCACACCCAACAAAATGAAAAAGATCAATTTGGTCTTGTTTTGCTAAACTAGGATTAAATTGAGATTTTTTGACCTTTGGGGTTGAAAAAAATTATGCTTTTTTCAATTATAAGATAAGGAAAATAATAACTAATTGAAGAAAGGATCTCTTCCAATATTGTTGTTATCTTCTTAAATGATTGCATCAAATCTACTCCAAAATAATAGCAAATCTTTATTTATAACAAATCACTATAACTAGCAACAATTGGTCAGCATCTTGCTAACTATAGAATATCCTTGATTCTTGACAACATTACTTTTTATAAACTCAATTAATTCAATATTGTAATTAATTAATTTAGTATTCATTTATGAGATCCTATTCAGTTTATATTATATTAAATTTATTAACATAGTTGTACCAATACTCTGAGGACAAAGAACAAAGAGAATTATTGAAAAAGATTTTAGCATTAGGTGAGTGAATAGACATGGAAAGTTCTAATTATTTTGTTTCTCCATTCTCTTCTAATCTAATTCTCTTTGCATGTAATGGATTTTTGTAATGTTTCGATTTAAGTTTATAATTATTATTGAAATGTTTTCCCTTCTATTGTATAATTTAAAAGCTAATAAAATTTAAATAAACATTGTAAAATGGTTATATTGTTGTAATGATTATTGATTAATTACAATGATTTGAACAGAGAGTGCATGCATACATTGTATAAGGTTACTTTAAATCTTATAATTAACATGTTAAGTAACGTTAATAGTTTGAAGCAAAAGCTTTTATTTTGTAAGGAGAGGGAACATTTGATCGTAGGAAATAATAAAAAGATTTAGATATTCAAATATGGTTATAAATTACACATATAGTTGGAGAAGAAGGTCTTCATGCACATTCTACAATCATTAATCAGCACATATCACATAAAAATAAAGGCCAAAGCACTATTTCCCACCCAAGGTATGTTGCATTCCTAAATTTCCTCCCTTTAACTTTGATAATCTCAAATACCTACCCATGAGCAGTTAAAATTAACGGAACCCTAATCTCTTAAAATTTTTTCTCTTTTTACCCCCTAAACTTTAAAAACTAAAATTTTTATCAACCTAAGTTTTAAACAATAACAGTTTCACCCTAGGGCTTCATTTTAAAATCTCCAGCGTCATCTCTGGCTCTATTATCGGTGGCCTCTCCCTCCCGAAGTTTTCTCTCCCTCTGACAATCTCTTTTCTCCTATTTGGACATCCGATTGGCATCGGAGGAGTGGTGAAAGATAAAGAACTTTCCTCCCAGACGAAGACGAAGTTAGGAAGACGATCGTCTTCCCAGAAGAAGACCTCGTCTTCCCAGACGAAGACGACAACTTCGTCTTCGTCTTCCACCGCTTATCCGAAGTTGATCAGACGTCCAAATGGGAGAAGAGAGAGCATTGGAGGGAGATAAAGCTTTGGGAGAGAGAGGCTGCCGGCAATGGAGTCAGAGATCTTGAAACGAAACTCTAGGATGAAATTGTCATTTTTTAAAACTTAGACTGGAAGAAACTTTTAGTTTTTAAAGTTTAGAAGGACAATAAGAGATTATATTTTAGTTTATTTTTAATATTATAAAAAAATAACTATTTTACCTTTATTATTATTAATTTTAACTATTTATGAGTGAATATTTGAGATTATCAAAATTAAAGGAGAGAAACTAGGAATAAAACACACCTTGGGTGGGAAATAGTCCTTTGGCGAAAAATAAATAATTTAAACACATGTAATCATGAATACATTGCATGTACAATCGCTGCACAGAAGTTTTACCCAACTTATAAGCCTAATCCAAACAAAATGTATTCTATTTAATTGATTATATCGCAGCTAGCGTGATTAAATGGTCATGGAAACCAATAAACAAGCCCTCAAAGTTTCACGCATGGCACTATTCTTAGTCACACTTCGGGGCCCGCTACTTTAATTATTTCCCACCAACCTAGTGGCAGGCATGATGGGCGGCGGGATGGAGTCACTAAATATTAATTAATTAATTTGCTTGGCCGAATGACTATTTCCATCCCAAACCTTATTTAATTTTAATATATATTATTAGTTTAATTTTATTAACAAAAATAGTCGATGGATGGATGGATAAATATATTTTTATAGTAGTGAAATTAGAAATTACCCTAAATAAAATTCGACATTTTGGTTTCTGGTTTGGTAGTTGTTAAGATGAGGAGAGTGTCATATTGCACTCTCTTATTATGTTTCATAATTTTGAATAAAATGAAATTTTTTCCTTTCACATAACTGTTTTCACCAACAAAAATAAATGAAATGTGGATAAAATAATTTTTTCAAACTTAAAAAGTAAACAATCATTATTTCATCAAAATTCCGGTGGAAAATAGTCATTTGGCCTACTTGGCTTTCTATAATGGGGCAATTGATGAAACTCTCCTTATCCTAATGAATCAATAAATTTTTGATGACCTGCAGATGGGCAGAGATAGAGACTAATTACATTCTTTAATAAGCAATATGTCGATGGCCCCTCCCTCAAATTGCCTTGTGAATGTGACATTTCCAACTTTTAATTCGTATTGCATAATGGTACGATCTACATGGTTATTCATTGAGATAGACATCCCCAAAAGTTTTATTCTGCGGTTCCCCAGGATAGGACTAAATTCTTTACTAAATGTTTAATCACCCGTGGTGTGTTTCTCTTTGAAACCCACACAATAATTGACTAAACTTTTACTGTTAAATCACATGCTCGTTTCATTCAAAAAAAAAAAACTTTTTCGTTTGAATAATAATATTTTATCACCAAAATCAATTTTTTTAATTAAAAAATAAGCAAATACCATGCACCCATATACCTTTAAGTTTCCATAGTTAAATGGATATTTGATTCACATCTCCATGAATGTTCTGAAATTAATGTTAGCAGATGGAGTCTTGTGTTTACCAAATAAGTTGCTGTATGACTTACCTCTGCCCAGAAATGGCTACACAGTTTTGCATTGGATTGCATACATACTATGAAATCCTCATTCTCTCTACAAACAATATTGAAATCCAATTTTCCGTCCGTGAGTGCGATTTTATTCAACCTGTATATTGTCGTTGTCCCACTTAAGCTAGAATAAATATCTAGAAAGTGGCTGTCACTTGGAGAACATTCATAAAGATAAGGCTTAATTCTTTAGTAACTAGTGGGGGAAGCAAAACCCAAGCCAGTCGCTTCAATTGGATATAAAACAACTCTCACTTGATAATGGACTTCACTTATCAAATTTTAAAATGATGATGCCATTAAATGAACAATTAATCAAATACCATAAGATCGATTTTTATTTATATTGGGTTTTCCAAAAATATATGATTAAATATGGCCTTTCTGGGCATACTAGTGCTCATGATGAGGAAGCTCGAATTCCATACGTTTCAAGAACAAACCACAAGTCGCCGGCGACATCCTTTCCATTGAAAATATTGTACCAGTGAACAACCGGCATTTCAAGTCTTGGCATATTATTCAAGTCATGGTTTCCGAAAAATAACGTCAAATGTCTTAAAAAAGTAACTTTTACTGGTAATTTTTTAAACAAATAAATTGTATAAATTTAATTGTATGAACTCAGATGATGACATTTAATTGAATTATTTTAGAATAATAAAAAATAAATAATCACATAATTTAATTATAAATTATTATTTTATTTTATATTAATAAATTTATATAATTTATTTATATACATAGTATTACTCTATTTCAAATTTCATATATAGATAATGACTAATAAATTTTCTCAAATATATTTCTCCATTGCAAGCAACTAAAAATTAATTTATATAAATAAATAATCCTCATTATCTTATTTTATACAAATAAGTTTGCATTAAATATATATATATATATATATATATATATATATATATATATATATATATATTTTGTATTACTCTATTTCAAATGTCATATATGGATGATGGTTACAAATTTTCTCAAATGTATTTCCCCGTGGCAAGTTTTTTTTTTTTTTTTTTTTTTTCTGAGCAATTTGGCCCTTTAATTGCTTTCAAGTTTTAGGGACTTCGTCAGTTACTATGTAACATGGATTTCCCCTATTTTAGCTAAGGCCTAAAGACTTGTACCCACCCAAAGTATAGTGAAATTCTAAAATCTCACCTTTCGAACTTTCAAAAATTTAAATACTCATTTATAGATAATTTATATTGAAAATCTTATTTAGAGTTAGAGATAAAATCGTTATTTATAAAAAAAAAATTTAAAAATTAAAGTTTTATCATAGTTTTAAAAATCTCATAATTTCTCTCCAATCCAAAGTTTGAAAAATAACCATTTTTTTCTAAGGTTTTTTCCTTTTCTTTTTTATAACGATGAGTCTTCATGATAAAAATGACAAATTTTCATATTTGTCTTAGTTGAAGACGTTCGGAAAGGGAAGGGAGAGAGACCGAGAAGGAGAGATAAGGAGGGAGAGAAGATGGTTGATGGTTAGAGATGGTGAATTGTTGCTGAAGAGAAGACGAAAAAGCCCTAGGGGGAAAATGGTCATTTTTCAAACTTTGGGTGGGAGAAATTATGAGTTTTTAAAACTAGGAAGAAAAATGTGATGGTGAATTGTTATTGAAGAGAAGACAAAAAAGCCTTAGGGGGGGAATGGTCATTTTTCAAACTTTGGGTGGGAGAAATTGTGAGTTTTTAAAACTAGGAAGAAAAATATTATAAAATTTTAGTTTTTAAAATTTTTTTAGTAAATAACTGTTTTATCTTTAATTCTTACTGAGATTTTTAACAAAAATTAACTCATAGATAGATATTTAGATTTTTGAAAATTGAAAAGTGAGAACAAGATTTCACAATCCCTTTAGGGGGCGTTTGATTTGGGTAATGTTTGATTACTAAAATAGAAAGATTACCTTGAAGATAGATTACTTATAAGATTACTAGATATAAATGATTACTATATTTGATAAAATTTGATAGATATAAATAATTATTGTGTTTGGTTAAAGGTAATAAAAGATTACTAGTAAATTATTTTATTTAAATGCCATTGAATATAATTATTTTTAAATATTTTTTATATTATTTGCCATATTAATTAAAAATAAATTTATTTTTATCTCAAAAAATTAATAAATAATAATTTTTTTATAATAAACTCAAGATTACCCTAGTAATCTTTAAATACCTAAAGTGAAGGTGGTAATCAGATTACCACCTATATTACCTGTCAAGTCAGCATTGGTAATAGAAGATTACTGTAATATTTTATTACTGACAAACCAAATAAGGGAATAAAAGATAGATTACCAAAGTAATAATAAATACCCCCAACCAAACGCACCCTTAGTGGAAACAAGTCTTTCAACCTTTTGCTAATAATGTTAGATAATTAATTTTCAAATAATGAATAATAGATTGAATGATAAGTTTGTAGCATATATCAAAGAGAAAGAAAATCCTTTTGTGGGTTACATAGTGAATAGTATAACAAAAATGTTTCTCTCAATATTGTTTATAAATTTAGGCAAACGGAGTTACTTCCCACCCAAAGTTTATTGAAATAATATGCCACCCTTTAAATTTGAAAAAGTTCAATTTTCACATGTTATCTATTTCAATTAGTTAATTATATTAAGTAAAAGAGAAAGAAAATCATTTTACATAAATTTTTCTATTTTCTTTTTCTCTTCTCTTGCTTCTCTTCTTTTCCTAACTTTTCTATTTTTTATTCCCCCCATGTTTTTTCTAATTTCCCTTTTCAAAACTTTAAAAGGCACACTATAATTTTAAAAAAATATTAGGAGATTTAATGAAATTTAGGGGGTTTGGAAATTGAAAAAAGTTCAAGGGAGTTGTTGAAAACTATAAATTCTTCTATGCCCCTCAATAATTTAAAAAATGTCATTATACCCTAAAAAATTGACTAAACTGTAACATTTTAAAGTTTGTTTGAATGTTGAAATTTTTTAGGAGTTAAAGTGATAAATTTATATATTAGTGAAAATATATTAATAATTTGCCATTTATATTAACTCTTAATAACAATTTTGTAATTTTAATAAAATGATAAAATAATTAATTTTAAAAAAATAACAAATTCACTAATAGATTTAGAGAATGGATGAAAATTTGATTTCTTAAAATTTTAAAAAATAAGTCTTTTCGTTTCTTCCAACCTTGGGTGTGAAATAGTCAGTCGGCCTTATCTTGTGCTATTTCTTGGTGCATCAACCAACTGTGATGCCGTGGGGGGCGCCATATCAGGGTAGGCCCAGCCCACCCCGATATTAGAAATTATAGAATATTTTTTGTTTAGGCCATTCTCAATTTAGGAAAATATGAGGATAAATTTACTAAACCCACTCTTAATTTTAAACCGATTTGGAAAAAAAATAAAAATATGTTAATAAGCCTACTCTCAAATTGGCCAAAATTAGAATTATTAGAAAATTTGTCTTGATATAAAATCAAACTCTAAATTTAATGTAAATTTAAATTAGGTTATCACTCAAACACTACATTTATAAAAAAAACTCAAAGCCCATGTCAATTGGAATTAGGAAAACTAATTTTAGAAACTAAATTTCTTCCTCTAGATCTATAACTTGATATTGACAACTATACTTGACGATTTTGTCTCCAAAGACATGATTTCACTCTTTTCAAAAATAGTGTTAAACTAAATAATTAATATTTAAATATATTATTCTAACTTGATTTTTTTATTAGTATCTAACGAGATATATGAATCTTTAATCTAGATGATTAAACATTGATTTAATGACTGGATTCAAAGTTATAAAATCTAAAAATTGATTACTTATCTAGTAAATTTTATCAATATTTTTGTAAACCATTATGTATTTTATTTATATTAGAATTGTGATTAGGCTCTAAATTTTGTGTAAAATATTTTTTATGGATTGTGACTGATCGTTAGATTCTGTAGTCTGTTTTTCCTTTTTGATCTGTCTTGCATTTCTTTTATATTATTTCCCTTATTCAAGAATTGGTGCTTTTTTTTAATTAAGTTTTCACTGTTTGATTAATAAAAAATAGTAGAGTTGTTAAGATAGGGTTGGATCCAAATCGAACTGGATTAGTAACGAAAGCTAGGTCAACTCGGTTTAGTCTGATTTGTATTTATTTAATTTGATTGGAGTAGAAAGATTTGATTTGTTTTTTAAATCAAGCTAAACTTAAACTGGGAGGTGTTTGACTCGATTCAATTTGAGTTTGACTCAAATCGGTGATTTGAATTTGTGGTTTGATCAAATTTGAATTTATAGCTCGAATCCGTTGTTCAAATTCGTAACTTGGTTTGTCTCGAATTCATAGCTCAAATTGGTGATTTTGTTTATTATTTTTGATAAAACGTGTTGTTTTGTCATGAGACATAAATTTGCATCATCGATTCAAATCGAATTCAAATTAAATCGAACTGAATCATTTTTTATTTGAGCCACCACTAATATTGGTTTGGAAAACTTGAGTTAAACTCAAACCGAACTATATTTTATTTAAATCAAATGCAAACTAATGGGGTGTTCAACCTTGATTTGATTCATATGCACCTTGACGTAGAGGGTCCCCCTCAACAAAAATCCTAATTCGCCATTGGATGCCACACATATATATTGATCTTAGCATGGATGATGTAGCAGCATGCGGCTAAATGAAGACATGAAAAATAAAAATTATTAAGTAAGAAAAATGATGGCATTATTTGAAAAATAGCAGAGTTTGTTTTTGTTAAGGAGAACTATATGGAAGGCGCTTGTGTAAATAGATTCAAGTTAAACGGAGAAATGTGGAAGACAAATTATGCAAAGTTGATGACACGGTGCTTATTGAAGACACGAAGATGGAAGGAAGAACAACTGTGTTTTGAGAACAAGGCATATCTGTTATTTAGTTTCTATTTTGTAATGGAATATAAATTGAAAGAGAGTTAAGGTTCTCTTCTTTCTCTAAAAGGATAATCCATTGAAACTTGATCTGAGGGTCATTATATTTTAATTGTGTGCTTGTTGAGAGAGTAATCGAACAATGAGGACTTTTTTTCACCTCGATTGCTAACTTGGAATTCAGTTTTGTATATAAACAAGGATATATTTTTAATTGATTAATGAGATTCAGTTGAAAACTTAAGCCAAAGGTTGTGTAATTTTTTGTCCTAAGTTCAAGATTTTCATAGTATCAAAGTTGTTCAACTAACATCAATAACAGATTAAACTCTTTTTTACAATAGTATGATGAATCCAGAGAATAACTACAAAGCTTGTTCATCTATCAATGCCTCAATAGTTCAACTTGGGAGCTTTTTATCTTCGAGTCTTCAAGTTGTTTTTGTTGGTATATTTTTTTAATTGCAAAAGTCATACTTTTATTCAATCATAAACTTCAATTTATACAACAAAAATATAAACTGAAATGAGCATAAAGTGGGGAATATCATGGCATAACAACTAGTCACAAACTGAAATAACAAGCTCTTGGAAACTAGGTCTTCACCATATTCTGCTAACTGAAAATTATTTGCATCACACATTTCATAAGTTGCCAACAAACCTTCAACCATGTCAACATCCTTGTCAACAACACATCAGTATCAGTAGCTATTTTGTAGCAGCAGCTCCTGAGGTATTGTATTCAACACTCTTCCTTGGCTATGAAGCTGCATACTCCAAGCCTTTGTCTCAAAAACTCATACCTAGCCTTAGGAAGTGCCTTGGTTAAGATGTCAGCATTCTGATTTTCTGTTCTGCAATAGATTAGCTATATTTCACCTTTCTTTTGTACCTTTCTGAGGAAATAGAGTTTCAACTTGAAATGTTTTGTTTTGCCATGAAACACTGGATTTTTTGCAATTGAGATTGCAGCCTGGTTATCCACAAATATTTGTGTACTTTCTCCTTGCTCCATATGCAAATCTGCCATTAATTTCCTAATCTAGAGAGCTTGATTCACAACAGTAGCTACATATTTTGCTTCTGCTGTGGATTGAGCTATGACTTCTTGCTTTTTAGAACACCATGAGAAAATACCAGAGCCAAAGCTAAAACAATAACCTGAAGTACTTCTCATGTCATTAACACAACTAGCCCAATCACTATCAGAATAACCATAGAGACAGAAATTTTTTACTTGACTGAACTTCAAACCATAATCAACTGTCCCCTTGACATATCAACAATTCTTTTTGCTGCTTGAAAATGAATCTCACTAGCACAGTGGATGTATCTTGAAAGAAGACTTACAACATTCGTAATATCTAGTCGAGTTGCAGTCAAGTACATTAAGCAACCTATGAGGCTCTTATAAAGTCCTTCATAAACCTTTTCAGCTTCATCTTCTTTACAAAACTTCTCCTTTTGATTCATTAGAGTTGTAGTTGGCTTGCATTCCATCATGTTGAACTTCTTGAGAATTTCCTTGGCATATTTCTGTTGACATATGAAGATCTCATTTTGTTTTTGTTGTACCTCCATGCCAAGAAAAAAATGTCATTCTCCCAAGATCAGTCATCTCAAAAACATCTTTCATTTTCTTTTTAAACTTTTCAATGTGCTCTACACTACTCCCTATCACAAGTAGGCCATCAACATAAAGAGACACCACAAGTATTTCATCATAAGCCTTTTGAATATACAAAAACTTTTTGTAAAGCCTAAGTCAAGCAAATGAGCATCAATCTTGCTATACTAGGCCCTTGGTCCTGTTTTAGACCATAGAAAGCCTTTTTTAGCAAGTATACCTTCTCTTCTTGTCCTTGAATAGCAAATCCTTCAGGTTGCTTTAAAAAAATTTCTTCCTCTAAGTGTCCATTCAGGAAGGCTAATTTGACATCCATTTGGTGTATAATCTAGCCCTTTTGAGCAGCTAGGGCTAAGAGTATTCGTATAGTATCTAATCTAGCAACTAGGGCAAAAGTCTTAGAGAAATCCACTCCAAACATCTATATATATCCCTTGACAACTAGCCTTGCTTTGTGTTTGTTTACAGAACCATCAGGATTGAGTTTGGTTTTATAAACCCATTTGACACCTATTGCTTTTTTGTGTGTAGGTCTATCCACTAACTCCTAAGTCTGGTTTTTCTCAATCATCATGAGCTCCTCCTTCATTACAACAGTCCATTTCAGATCTTTTGCAGCTTCTTCATATCCTGCAGGCTCCATTACAACAACATTACACCTTTGATAAATATCAAAGAGTGATCTTGTTCCCTGATTGGTTCTTCGTCAACACTATCATTTTCCTCTTGAAATTCTAGCTTCTTGTCATCTTTCCAACTCCAACTTTCTAACTCAAGGAAGTGGACATCCCTATTAACAATTACTTTGTTATTTTGTGGAAAGTAGATCTTGTAAGCTTTTGAAACTAAGCTGTAGCCTACAAAGATCCCGAGTTGTGCCTTTTTATCTAATTTGTCTCTTTTGACCTGAGGAATGTAAGAGAAACAAAGGCAACCAAATGTTTTTAAATTCAGTAGCCTAGGTTTGTAGCCATACCATACTTCAAATGGAGTCTTTTTCTGTAAACTTTTTGTTGGCAATCTGTTCAGCAAAAAAATTGATGTGTTTGCAGCCTTTACCCAGAATTTCTTTGGTAGCCTTTTATCATGTAACAAACATCTTGTCATCTCTATAAGTGTTCTGTTTTTTCTCTCTACAACTCTATTTTGCTGGGGAGTGTAAGAAGCTGTCCACTGGTGTTTAATGCCAACATCTTGACAAAATTTGCTGAATTTTTCTGAGGTGTATTCAGTTCCATTATCAAACCTAATCACTTGTATTCTACATCCACTTTTATTTTCTACCCAGGCCTTAAACTTCTAGAAGATGTCAACAACCTAAAAATTTGAATTTCATGAAATAAATCCAACACATTCTTGTGTAATCATCAATGAAAACAATATAAAACTTACTACCATGGTGTTGTTTGAGGTCCTCCTACATCTGTATGAACTAGTTGTAGTTTTTGTGTAGCCCTCTAGGCTTTGTTTTGTGGAAAAGATAGTTTGGTCTACTTTTCATACTGACAAGCAACACATGCTGGAAGCTCCTCCTCCAATTTAGGCAGTCCTTCCATCAGATTATTCTTCTTCATTAAAAGTAGGGCAACATAGTGAAAATGCCTCAATCTCTTGTGCCAAAGCATTACATTACTTTCTTGTTTATGCACTGCAACCTATTCTTCTTCCAGCAGATTCAAGGCAAAGCATTTGCTTCTCATTTGGACTTTGAACAACTCCTCGCCTTCTGCATCCTTAATTACACAACTTTTGTCTTTAAACAAAACCTTGTAGCCTTTCTCTAACAACTGACCAACACTAAAAAGGTTTTGATCAATTTCAAGAACATATAACACATCTGGGATGAGTTTCAAACTTGAGAGGCCTTCAATAGCAATCATTCCTTTGCCTTTTGCAGCAATATATGACCCATTCCTAATTTTAACTTTGGAAATAATTATTCTATCAAGCTCCCTAAAGAGCTCAAGGTCATAAGTCATATGGTGTGTACAAGCACTATCTATTAGCCAATTTTCTGTAAAGCTATTGGTGGTAAAGCATGATGTTACAAATAATTGCTCCTCATACGACTGATCAGTAGCAGTTTTGGCTTCTTTTTGTTGCTGTTGATTTTTGCAAATCCTCTCCATATGCCCTAACTGTCCACATTTGTTACATCTTGCATCAGGGCTCTACCAGCATCTTTTCTATGGATGATTAGTCTTTTTATAGTGAGGACAAGGTGGATAGGTTTGAGTGTTGTTGTTGTTATTGTTGTTACTGCCTGAGCTTATTCTAGGCTGTTTTTTGTTGTTTTTGTTTTTGTTGTTTTTGCTTCCACTGTTGTTCAATGACTTGGCTTGAAAAACACCCTCCACAAATCCTTCTTGTCTCATAAGCCTTCTTTGTTCTTGTGCTTGTAGTGTATTTAAAAGTTCTGCCAAGGTGATACTTGACAGGTCTTTAGTATTCTCTAGTGATGAAATTGTATCCTCGAACTTTTCAAGAATTGTAACTAGAATTTTCTAAACTATTCTTGAATCAGAAAATTCAGTACCAAACATCCTTACCTTGTTAACTATACTGAGAATTCTGTCAGAGTAGTCTTTGATAGTTTCTGACTCCTTTATCTTTTGCATTTTGAATTCCTTGATCAAATTCAGAACTTGCATGCCTCTGACTTTTTCGTTTCCTTCATACTCCTCTTTCAGGAAGTTCCAGATTTCATTTGCAGTCTTCAGTGTCATTATTTTGGTGAAGATTGTAGAGGAGACAACTGTATATAGATTGGCTCGAGCTTCAGATTTCCTTTGTTTCCTTTCCTTATGATTTTTTATTTGTGCCACAGTTGGATTATTTGGAAGAGGAGGTACTTCGTAATCATCCTTAACAGCTTCCCACAAATCATTTCCATCAGGATAGGCTTCCATTCTGATAGCCCACATTTGATCATTTGTTCCATCAAACATTAGAGGTGCAATTGGATTGAATAAAACTTCTGAATCCATTTTTTTTTGTATGTTATGTAAAGAAAGGGTAAGTGTTTAAACTCCCTCAACCTCACAGATCTCTCAAGATTTTGGCTCTGATACCACTTTGTTGGTATATTTTTTTAATTGTAAAAGTCATACTTTTATTCAATCATAAACTTCAATTTATACAACAAAAATATAAATTGAAATGAGTATAAAGTAGAGAATATCATGGCATAATAGCTAGTCACAAACTGAAATAACAAGCTCCTGGAAACCAGGTCTTCACTATATTGTAATACCCTCAGGTATGTTCTAGGGGTAATTATGTCTTTTGACCTTGTTTGGAGATATTTCCAAGTGTATGTGTGTGTTTTTAGTATATATAGATATATATAAAAGAAAAAAAATATATTGAAAAAGTATGGAGGAGAAAAGTCAATAAAAGGAAAATCTTTACCTTTTGCTTACCTTTTGTTTTTTTCTATCATTCTCTCATCTCTTCCAGCTTTTTCCATCATTCTCTCGTCTTTTCCAGAAGAAGGCAATCTTCTTCCTTTCTTTGCTACATTTTTAAGAATAGTGAGTGATTGTGGGAAAGTTTTGGAAGATAAATAAGGAAAGAAAATAAGAGGAAGCACTTTAGAAGCCTTGGTAACCAAAAGATCTCTTTCTTTTTCCCTTTTCCTATGTTTATATATATATTGGATGTATGTTATATGAATATATTAGTATGTTTTGGTGTTGATTTAAGGTGTGATTTTGGTGATAAAAGAAGTAAAACAAAGATAAGAAAGTCAACTTGTAAAGATTTGACTTGAAATAAGGTCAGGGGAATCATCCTTGATATATTGCATGTTTTAGGCTTTTGGTTCCTTGGATCTATGTTATAAATGAGGATTTTGAAGTTGAGGAATGTTGTTTTGCCATTTGGGATGTCTATGTGTGTTATTTTGTTCATGGCAGAAAATTGCATGATATTTACAGTTTCTACTATTGTGTTCGTCCCATGTTTTAGCTGTCTTATCTGATGAATTATAAGTGCTAATATAACTTGTTGGAAAGATCTTTAAATCTTCTTTTCAATGATATATCTTGTATGAATTAGAAACCGTTTGGGCTATTAAATTGTATGAAAAAAGAAGGCTGCCCTGCTAAATGACTGTTCTATGAATAGTACTTCGTAGTTTTAGGCAAGAAAGAAAGAAAAGAAAAGAAAAGAAAAGAAAGGAAAGGAAAGGAAAGGAAAGAAAGGAGAGAAAAAAAAAAGAAAAGAAGAAAAGAAGAAAAGAAAAAGAAAGAAAAGCAAGAAAATGAATTTGGGGCTCACGATTTAAGGGTCGTCCCAAGAGTAATGTCTAGTGAGTTATGAATAAATTTAGATGGAAACAAAATTAGTAAGATATAAGACCTGCATGCATGCTATAAACTATGAGAGGGCACTTTACACTACACCGCCTATAGTAAGGCACATCCATAGTAGGACATAGACCCACAACAGAGTCCACTCACAGTAGAACATGCTCATAGTAGAATACAATTCAGATCACAATTGGTGTAGTGAGAGAAAGGAAAAGAGCTTGAGCTTAGAAAAGTACCAAATCCCTATAGTTAGCTTCCAAAAAGTATCAAATAGATACCAGATAGGACAAAGTATGACCCTAATAGTAAATAATGAACTAGATTACCCTCTCAATCTCTTATAGAGGTTAGAATGTGAGGTAGAGTCCCGAAAGTGAGTTAGAACAGGAAAAGAGATAGTTTACTTGATTCTTTCCCCTTGTTGAGTGTTCTTATCACTAATTTCCTTTTCTTTTCGGATTGCACATACAGGTGATCAAGGTAGCTGCAAGGCAAGGTCAGGTCAGCGAAGATAGATCCGGCTGAAGCAGGTTATCTTTGGTTTGTATTACATGCATACAGTCGCATGTTCTTGGTACTTTTAGACCTTTTTGTGATGATGATACAGTTATATATAATTACTCCACATTTTCAGATGCTTTTAGATGAGTTTTCATATGAGTATATATATCTTTTGTTTGCTTCTAAACTCTCAATTTTCTTCGAATAATTTCTAAACATTTTTAGTGATGCGTTTATTTTAAAATATTTTAAACGAAAAAAATATAAACATTTTGGATATTAATTCTTAACATTTCTTCTTCGACGGGTAGTACTTCTAGGGAGAGGTGTTACACATATTCTGCTAACTGAAAATTATTTACATCACATGTTTCATAAGTTACCAACAAACCTTCAGCCATGTTAGCATCCTTGTCAACAACACTTCAGCATCAGTAGCTATTTTGTAGCAGCAGCTCTTGAGGTATTGCATTCAACAGTTTTGAAGCTTGCAAAGGAGAATTCCAAGTATTGGCGAGCTTAAGTGCTTTTTAATATTAGTGTATGAGTTAGAGGATAATCTTACAGATTTGGTTCCTTGTCCATTTTTGTTTGTAATAGTGAAACTTGAATCTGACATGCATGAATTT
The DNA here is from genome assembly GCF_011075055.1 of Mangifera indica. Taxonomy (NCBI): domain Eukaryota; kingdom Viridiplantae; phylum Streptophyta; class Magnoliopsida; order Sapindales; family Anacardiaceae; genus Mangifera; species Mangifera indica. The sequence continues at coordinate 9,581,620 of NC_058137.1, forward strand.
AATTAAACAACAAAATCCATAATATAGTATATGGAAGAAATATGTCAAAGTTGTTGAGGAGTTATTTGTTAGGGTTAATCTCATAATACATGTTTAGTTATATAGCGCACTGTGAAACTTCATAGGAAATTTGGAGTGCCTTACATAACTATTTCATTACTGAGTCAAAAGTAAGAGTAATGATCTTAAAAAATGTTGTGCAAACACAAGAGAGGGAGACTTAAGTGTACCTGATTATATGAAGAAGATGAAGGGAATTTCAGAAACTCTTATAGCCAGTGGTAAGTAATATCTGAGAAGGAAGTGATTAATTTCATAATAGATGGAATATGGCATGAATTTGATCCAATTGTTGTCTTTATTACCTCAAAATTAGATTTTGTGACAGAAAATACTGCTTTAATTGATGTTAAGTTCATACTTCAAACATATAAATAGAGGTTGTGTAGGAATGTAATTCATTTGTTTGAGTTACAAGGAGGTAATGTTAATTTTGTTAAGAAGTTTGGTAGGAGATAGGGTTGGATTCAAACCGAGTCAAGCTCAGTGAGCCAAACATATGGTTACTCTAACTCGAGCTTAATCATTGCTCACTGGAATTGTCAAACCTGATGCATAAGAGGGAAAATACAATTTCTACAAGAGTATTACAATAGTTATACGTGTGTCTATTTAAAAGAAAGAGAGATAAACTGAAAAAAAATGAAGAAGAGATAGAAGAGATGGTTGTCTTCTGCCATTATAAAAGCTTTATACTGATATAAAACAACAAAATATAAATGAATGAAAATGTATGAGAATAAACTAAAGGGAGAGAAAGATGTTATGTGATTGGAACACATTGAATTGCCAAATACCGTCATCGAGAACACGAAATGGATGCACTGAGATAGAGATAAAGATGTAGTGGATGCTGAAAGAAGAAAAAAAGGTCAGAATTAGAAGACTGAAAAAGAAGAGAAGGTCAGCAGATTGAAGAAGAAGCTAAACTGCATGCATTAATTAGAAGAAGGGAAGTCTTTTTTCCTTTAACCAATGTGCATTTATTAGAGGTAGGAAAGTCTGAATTCCTTTGGCCAATATGCGTGAAGACTGAAGAGGGAAAGGAAGACTTTTCCCTAGGGCTAGATTCGAGCCGAGCTTAGCTCAACTCGATCGAGCCCAAAATGAGTTGGGCTTGGCTCAGCTCGATCGAACTTGAGCTCGAGCTGAGCTTGAGTTGACTCAATAGATTTTTTAAAATTTTTTTTTATACAAAATGACGTCATTTTCATTAATATATATTAAAAACAATGTCGTTTTGATAATAAAAAATGAATCGAGCCGAACAGAGTCGAATTAAGCCGAACGCGAGCCCGAAACGAACCGACCTTAGCCGAGCTCGAGTCAAGCTCGAGCTGAACTTAAGCTACCCATATTTGAACCGAGCTGAACTCAAGCTGGCTGCGAGCCGAGCTCGGCTCGATTCGAATCCAACCATACTTTTCCCTTTAATTAAAAATTTTAAAGTGAAACACACTGTACAGCTTAAAATTGTTTTATGACACAAGCGACCTGGCTAGTGAGTCGCTCAGTTACGTAGCTCAAGCTTGGATTTGGGCTTGTTCATATTGACATGTAAAACTCAGGTTTAGGTTTGGACTCGTTTATGTCAAATTCGTTTTAGCCTCATTCGAGTTAAACTCGATCTTGAATAAGTTTAGTTCGAATCTAGTCTTAAGTGAGAGTGATTCAGGAAATATTCAAATAAGATAGAATAAGAAGTGTACTATATAAACTGATATGTTACTATTGGATTATAACCCCGTTTTTACAAACTCACAGTAGTTTAGTTTTTACTAATGGACAAGGAAGAGGTTAGGAAAGAATTTTATGAAACCAAAAACCGTGTGTCAATTGGGTGGGAAGAATGGACATATGGCACTTCAATACTACCATAGGTTTGATTTAACATACATTGGTAATATGCGTACTCAGTTTAGTCTAGTGTATAATAGTTCTAGTTTTGAGTAAGTTCCAATTTTGTGTATAATGAGTATTAACCAGAAAGTGGTCATAACTTTGTGTATTCAAATGAAAGAGATTAGCAAAGCAATCTGACTTCGGCTTAAGTTGCTTATATAGTTCCTGCTAGACATATGATGAGTTCTAAGTGTAATGCAAATAGCTTATGAGGATCCAACTACTGTCATTGCTCAGAGCTTTATAGTGATTCCTAATACAGTCAATGATCGTAGTTGGTACATGGATTATGAGGCAATAGACCATGTTGCTTCAAATGCAAATCAACTAAACAACAAGGTGCATTATGCCAAGAAGTAACAACTTCAAGTAGAAAATGAGGAGTATGTACATATCTCACACACAAGTTTTGTTTCTTACCCTCAACTTTTTCAGAAAAATACTTGCATTTAAAGCATATCCTGTGTATCATATAAATCACAAAAAATTCATTAAGCATCTCTATACTAACAAGTGATGACAATGTGATAGTTAAATTCAATGTTTATTGTTGCTTAGTTAGAGATAGAGATGCAAGAATTATTCTTCTCCAAGCAATATTGAAGGATGGTTTGTATATTTTCATCAATCAGTCCACTAGTTCTAATTTCAATTTACTAGTACTAGACCTCAAAATGTCAATCTACTTTACAATTGACCGATACAAATTCAAGAAAATCAAGACGATGAATCTAAGAAAGCTAAGAATAAAACAATTTTGAATACTTATAAAACAAATTTTTCTATGTGACTCAACATGCATGATCACCCTTATTTTCAAACTCTTAATTTTTTCCTTAAACAATTAGGTTCTTCTGGAAAGCTAGAAAAATTTTTGTTTTGTGATGACTTCCAGTTTAGAAAGAATCACCAAAAATTTTTCCCAAATTTATTTATAGAGTTTCAAATTTTGTAGAATTAATTCATAGTGATGTGTGAGGTCCTTCTCCTTCTCCATCAAAAGTCAAATATAAATTTTACATCCATTTCATAGTGACATGTGATTTCACTTGGAATTTTTCCTTAAAACAAAAATCAGATGCCAAAATAGTCTTTACCTTATTTCGCAAATTAGTGGAGACAAAATTTGAGAGGAAAATTAATTCTATTCAAAATGATTGGAAGGATATTATAGAAATTTTATCTCTTATCTTTAAGAGCATGGTATCAATTTTAGACACCGTTGTCTAGTTTTACTATCTCAAGCTATTATGCCTCTGTATCATTGGTGGTTAACTTTGCAAGCTACAATTTTCCCAATAATTGAATGCCTACTCATGTTTTGACTGGAAACTCACCTTTTTAGGTCCTATCAATCGTAAACCAAATTATTCCTCCTTGAAAACATTTGGTTATGCTTGTTGTACCCATCTGAGACTATATAAGCAGAATAAATTTAATTTCACACTTAAAAATGTGTTTTATAGGGTATAGTTTATCTCATAAAGGATATAAGCATTTGAATTCATTTGGAATATCATTTGCTTTCACATGACATTGATGATGCCAAGTTCAGCTTAGTCATTAGTCATCTAAGATGAATGACACTGTTCATGTTTTTAGGGTAGATGTCCTAAAGTCAATCGAATTTGACATTTGTGGATGTAATTTTATATTAATAATTAATATAAGGATTGATTGTTGTTAAGTCATGTGCTTACTATTTATATGATTGTGTGAATAATAGGCCATTAGAATTGTAGAACTATGACAAGAGGATTAGATGATTGATCATGAGAACCTTATATGCACATTTACTGGTCATTCTAAAAATGTTCGTAGTCTCGACATTACAATGAATAAAGACACATATAATGATGATGAGATTATCATAGTATTGAGTGATTTCACCAAAAATAGTGACAGTTCTCACTTGTTGAAACTGTTATAGACAACTTAGTGTAATACATGGGTACATGTTGCAGATATGTTTATTAAATTGACTCGACCAAAAGATATCCATATAGATAGTTGTTTCACTGTCTATAGAATAAATCCCTTAAACATATCGGTGCATATGAGTTTTTGAGTTGAGGTTGCTAAATCGTCTCGTGTAAGGATCAGTATGGTTTGATGCTATCTAACATGTCATTGTAATTAGGGTAACTATAAAAACAGTAATCAGCCATATTATGAGATACATAGAGACTATGGTTAATCAATAAAAAATTTGTTACTTTTGAGTACAAGAGAAGATATATTACATGAGAATACTGAAAGACATTTATGACTACTTGAATTTGCGACTACAGTGGGATGAAGTTGTAACTTAATCCATGTTAGTCATTGATGTCAGTTCATGCTAAGAAATCATTGAGATAGACACATTTCTATGTTTTAGCCTCGAGAGATATTGGTTGATGAAATGATTGAATTGCATGTAGTTATGATGTTGTATAAGCTTAAAAGATATCTGTTGACACTCTATCGTTTATATGACTATAATGCTTTACTAGAAGCTAATCTTAGTTTATGTTAGAATTCACCATAAATTTGGAGACTATCGATTCAATAAAGAGCTTATAGGTCACACACATAAAGGAATTGAATCGAACTTAAAGGAGTGGATTATTTGTTGACAATTTTGGTGTTCAAGGTTGAAAGAGAAATAGCAAATGGATCGAGTTTGCCCAATAGGTTGAGAGGACTCAATTTGATTATGCTTTGACCAAGTGCCACTTGTGCATTTGGTATGATGGTTTTAGCCATGCAAATGCATGATGCCAACTAGCACCATGAAATAAAGCTTGTCAGTTGGCATACTTAAGTGTGCCAATCATGCAAGTGTTGAAGCTTGCCTATTGACATACTTAAGTATGCTAACTGTGCATGTGAAACATGTTAGCTAGGTCTTCTACATGCCAACTGTGCATATATGTTGAGGGTGTTGCACGTGCTTGGAATTCCAACCATGCTTATACATTTGCACATATAAAATAAAAGGCATAATTTTTTTGTAAAATATACAATATACACAGAGTGAAACTCAACCGTCATTCATCTTTTTTCTCTCTTTCTTGTGAATACTGAAAGTCTAGTTAAAAGCTCTAGTAGCCTCTTAGCTTAGATTTCCTCTACTTGTGTTCGTGCTTAGCATAGATACCAAGACACCACCTTTCAAGGGTTGGACAACATTTGATCTCAAGCCACGTAAAGATTCGAAGGAGCTATAAACGTAGTTATAAATCTAAAATACCTTATGATTGTTTTACATATTCATGAATATATGTTTTAAAATGGGTATCTTGGTTAGGGTTTTTCAGGCTTATTTAATCTTTAAATTTTTAAATTCTACCACATTATTGGTTATCAGTGCCCTGAAAACCATACAGTGGTATCAGAACCACCGTTTAGCATATATTCATGAAAATGATACCTATTGATTATTTTGATTAATTTTATATGTTGATTGCATATAATTGGATTAATTAAAATTGTTAAAATTGATAAAGATGATTTGCAATTGTGTTACTAGATGATTTGTTGAGTATAATGTACAATGTAAACTATGTTAAACTGTTGAGTGATGATTGTTGAATTTTGTTCGAGTTTTGTTAATATTACAGGTTTAATTTTTGGTTGAAAGCTATAAGTTTCATATTATTGCATGAAATCACCTTCTGATCCTATTGATTGCATGATCCAAGGGTTGCCACTAGTGTCAGTATGATTTACGTGTCGTATTTCTTAACTTGGTGATAGGCTTACCAAAAAATAAGAGGATTTTTGGATTTTCTGTCCTTAAAAAACCCAAAAAGTTGAGACAAGAATTTAAAACATGATGCATGACTAAACCAAAAATTGGCCTAATCGTGACTGAAGCACCATGAATGTGGCATGGTTGGACAAAATTTTGTCTAGCCATACTTGTCTCTTGATGTTTTGGCACCATGTGATTTGCATGGCTGGACAAAGTTTTTGTCCAACCATGCCTATTTTTTAGTGCTTTGCATGGCTAAACCAATTTTTGTCCAGCCATGATCTATCTTTGGTGCTAGCCACCTTGATTTTTCTAGCCATGCCCAAGTCGTAACTCTAGCCATGTAATATTATACAATTTTAGTAAATCCCAAATACACGGCTGAATGTTATACTTGCACATGTTGAAAATTATGATGTAGTCCTGTTTTGTCTAATTTGGACTAAATTAAGATTTATTGCAATTTTTTAAAACTCTATGGACTAAAAAAAATTTGTCACTTGAGATAATAATAACTAAAATTTTAAATTTTAATTGATATGTATATGTATGGATGTATATATGCATAATGCGCAATACGCAATTAAAGAACCTTGTGAAGGTTTTATATTTTATTTTATTTTTTATTTTTGGGTTGTAATTCCAAAATAGGGTTTATGTGCCCTGCCTTTATCTACTTTCTTCTTTTAGATTAGGTTCTTTTTATTTTCTTATAATTCTGTAACTAGAAAATAAAACAATGTAATAATTGAAGATCAAAGACGAAAGGACAAGCGTGAAGTCTCAAAGATGAAAATTCACCTAGATTGACTAGTTAAGCTCATCTTCACTCGAAGGGTTTTGATATTAGTTATAGTTGTGTGCTGACACATTTTTATTTTACGTTGTAGAATGTATGTGTAGTTTTTATTTTATAAATGTCATCTAGCATGTGGCTTAAAATCTAATAAGACTAAATAATAAAACTCTTGACTTAAATATTATGTTTAAGATTTAATTGGTGTCTTCCAATATGATGTCTTAATTAAGCCCCTATTCATTGAAATCTTGTTCGTCAAAACAAAAGGTACATTTCTATTAGGTGGAAAATTAGGTGATGCTCTTGTTAGGTTCGACTTAACTAATGTACTTTGCTTGTTTATCAAAGTGAAGGTGAATTATGGTATAGACATAAGTAGAGAATGCATTTGTCGATGCGAGGAGATATGTAGGATACACCCTACTGATACTGAGAGTTATATTTGAGGTCACATGATTTGTTAGGATAACACTTAACTTGAGATCGTGAGCTTTTGGTAATTAATTTGAGATTTACCTAATCAATTAATTTGAACTTATTCACCAAAGCGAAGGGGAGAATTAATACAATGGGATTTCTATCCATTAGGAAGTTCACTAGAACTTCTTAAGTTCAATAGTGAAGGCTATTGACTTAAGGAAAATAATATGAGTATTTTAATTATTACATTTGTAATAAAATGAATGTTAATAATTAAATAAAATTATTGATTATTTTATTTGTAAATTGTAATGCGCATAATCATCATGTCAAATCTAACATATCGATTAATTCTCAAAAAAGAAAATAGACTCACTAGAAGTAATTTCACTTATTGGTATATAAATCTTTAAATTATTCTATGTTAGGAAAAGCGGTTATATATCCTTGAAGGGTCGTTACCCCCGAAACCTGGTCCCAACACCATCTAGAAGGAAAGTGATACATTTAATAAGTATCTTATTAACTTTATGAAAGTTTAGTGTCTCATGTTGACTTCTATGTGCAAATGGATGAGTAATTTATACTTGCACACCTTCAAGAGTGCGTTATTTGATTACAAACTTTCTAAGGGAAGACAAGTTAGCCTTTATGTGGCTAAGATGATTAACTATATTGAGCAATTGGTAAGCTTAAGCTTCATCATGGACAATAAGTTTACCATTGACTTGGTGTTGAAATCCTTCCTTAAATCGTGGGCTAATTTCATTATGAATTTTAATCTAAACGAAAAGGAGAAAACCTTTAAGGGGTTATTCTATATACTCATGTAAGCTGAAAAAAAAGTATAAAAGATAGCTTTGACTAATCTACTTATGGTTGAAGCCTAAGCATAAAAAGTTACGGCCAAGGCTAAGGCTAAGCTTAAGCCCAAAGATAAGAAGCAAATGATATTGCTATTCAACTTATAGGTGATGGAGGGAAGAGAAAAGTTGTCTACTTCTATTGTGGCAAAACATGTCATTGGTAGAGACATTGTAAGACTTTTTTAAAGAACAAAAAGAAGAAGACAATTGAAGCCTCTACTTCAAGTATGTTTATCATTGGGATAAACTATTCTCCTTATTCATCTTGGGTTGTAGACATATAATATGGTTCTCATATTTGTTCTAATATGCAATGAGTGCAGTAAATTAGATTGTTGCCTAAAAAAGAAGTTAACCTACATGTTGTAAATATAACATGTGTTGTTGCATTAGTCATAGTTGTTTATTATCTTAGGTTACCTATTAAGCTAGTTTTAGAATAAAAACATTATTATTATGTAACTTATGTTTCTAGAAATTTAGTTAGTATGTCTATTTTGGACAAAGAAGGATATTCATTTTTTATTATTTGCAGTATTATAACCATTAATTAATAATATTCTTTATGGAACAACTGAATTGAATAATGGTTTATATATTCTAAAATTGGATAATGAAATTCTCAATGTGCAAAATAATAAATGATTGAAATCAAATGATTTCAATAATACATATCTGTGGCATTGTAGGCTAGGTCACATAGGATTGAAATGTATATCAAGACTTCTTGAACAAAGAATCTTACAATCATTTGACTTTTACTCATATGATAAATTTGAATTATGCCTATTAGGTAAGATAGCCAAAGCACCCTTCACTAGTTATAGTGAAATGACCATCGAACTATTAAGGATTATACATAGCGATGTGTGTAGGCCTATGATAGTGCATGGTAGATATAGGAAAACCTACTTCGTCACATTTACTAATAATTTCAATAGATATGATTATATTTTTTTTATGAAACATAAATCTAAATAATTTGATAAATTCAAATAATTTAATAACGAAGGAGAAAAGTAACTTCAGAAACAAATTAAAATCCTCTAAAGTAATCGAGGGGTAAATACCCGAGTGTTGAATTCAGACAATGCCTAAAGAAAAATGAGATAATATCTCAACACACTCCTTCTAGTACTTCAAAATATAATGGTATATCTAAATAGAGGAATAGAACCTTAATGGAAATAGTTAGGTCCATGATGAGTTTTACTAGTCTATTTATGTCTTTTTGGGGGTTATGCCCTAGAAATTATTACCTTTACATTGAATTGTGTCCTATTTATGTCTATGGATAAAACTCTCTATGAATTGTGGATTAGATGAAAGCCAAATCTAGATTACTTGAGGATTTGAGACTGTGAAACTTATGTCAATAACAAGTTAAGGGCTAAGTCTGAAAAGTATGTCTTTGTAGGGTATTTGAAGATTACTAAGGGATACTATTTCTACCACATAGATGAGCAAAAGGACTTTGTTGCTCATACTAACATGTTCTTTGAAAAAAAGTTTATTCTTAATAGAAATAGTGGGAAAAGGGTGAAGCTCGATGAAGTTCTTGTACATAAAATACGATAGATGTTAGACAGGATGATATGTCATCATAAATGGTTGATTATGATGAGGAAGTTCCTCTACTTCAGGTGGAACAACCTTAATGCACACAAAAGCTATATAAGTCTACATGAGTACGTTATAAGCAAGAAAGATTTGGTTTTCTCTTGACTCAGAATGGTGATATACTGGTCATAAATAATGACGAACCTAAGAACACGATGAGGTTATTTCAAGTCCAGATTTTGATAAATAGTTGGATGCAATGAAACCTGAAACAAATTCTATGTACCAGAACTAAGTATGGATTCTGGTCGATACATTTGAAGAGGTAAAACTTGTAGGGTGCAAATAGGTTTTCAAAAAGAAAACTGACTTAAAAGGTAATGTTTATACCTATAAAGCACGGTTGGTTGCCAAAGGTTTCACTCAAAACTATGATATTGACTACGATGAAACCTTTTTGCATGTCATTATACCTAACTCTATTAGGATTATACTTACTATAATTGTACACTATAACTATGAAATCTTTCATATGAATGCCAAAACTACTTTTCTAAATGGTTACCTTAAAAAGGATGTCTCTATGGCATAACATGATGGTTTCGTTCTTACTGGATAAACAAACAAAGTATGCAAGTTAGAAAAATCCATTTATAAACTTAAGCATGCTACAAAAAGCTAGAATATTCGTTTTGTTGAAACTATTCGTGAGTTTAGATGCATACAAAATGAAGATGTGTACAAGAAAATCAGTGGGAGTGTGATTGCATTTTTGGTATTATATGTCAGTAACATTTTGACTATTGGAAATGACATATCGAACTTGCAATCGATAAAGATTTGGTTATCTAAGTGTTTCTACATGAAAGATTTAGGAGAAGTAACCTATATTCTTAAAATTAAAATTTACTGAGATAGAGAGAGTAAATTGTTGGGCCTAAGTAAAAACATGTATATAGACAAGGTTTTGACTAAATTCAATATGGAAGAATCCAAAAAAGGATTTCTACCTATGTCTCATGGTGTAGATCTTTCAAAAGAGATGTGTCTATGTATATAACTAAGAGAGATAAGATAAGTAAGATCTTATATGCTTCGACTATAGGATCAATCATGTATATCATGCTATATATGAGGATTGATGTCTTATACGCTTTGAGCGTTTATAGTATATATCAATTTAATCTAGGTGAAAATAAATGAATAGCTATCAAGAACATTTTGAACTACTTAAGAAGGACTAAAGATGTATTATTGGTTTATGGAAAGTAATCTGAACTCACTGTAAGAGGTTATAATGACACCAGTTCCCAAACTAATCGAAATGATTACAAATCCCAATCAGGGTTTGTGTTTTGTTTAAATGGTAATGCATTTAGCTAGAAAAGCTCCAAACAAAGTATAGTGATTGATTCTACAGTTGAGGCTGAGTACATTGGTTTTTCATAAATGACAAAAAAGAATGTATGGATCAAGAAATTCATGACTAAACTTAGAGTGGTTCTAAGTATCATCGAGCCAATTGAGCACTCTTGTGACAACATTGGAGCTACTACTTAGGCAAAAAAGTGGTTGTCTTATCAAAAGTATAAGCACATACCTAGACAATATCCCTTAATTTGAGATATTATACAACGAGGTGATATACAGATAACAAGAATTGATATAGATGAAAATTTAGCTGACTTTCTGACAAAGCCTTTGTCACAGTAGAAACATGATAGACATATAGTCGAATTTGACATTGGATATATAATGGATTAGTTATAGTGCAAGTAGGAGAGTTTTAAGGTAGGTGCCCTAAAGCCAATAAAATTTGGCATTTGTAGATATAATTTTATATTAATAATTAATAAAATAATTGATTGTTATTCAATTCATATGTTGACTAATTATATAATTATATGAATAACATACTCTTAGAATTGTAGAACTATGACAAGGGGATTTGACAATTGATCATAAAAACCTTATGTGCACATTTGGTAGCCATTTTAGAAATGTCCATAATCTAGACATTGCAATGAATAAGGGAACGTGTAATGATGATGAGAACATCATAGTGTTGAGTGACTCCACCAAAAGTGACGATAGTTCTCACGTGTCAAAACTATTATAGATAGGTTGTTATAACACATAGATGCATGCTATAAATGTATTCATCGGATTAACCTGACTAAAGAATATCCATATAGATGGTTGCTTTGATATCTATGGAATAAATCCTCTGAACACCATGAGCACATGTGATCCTTTGACTTAAGGTTGCCAGACTATCTTGTGTAAAGATCGACATGGTTTGACACTATCTAACATGTTAATGTAATTTGGGTTACTATAAAGGTAGTAATTGACTATATTGTAAGATACATAGAGACTAAGGTTAATTGATAAAGGATTTTGTCACTTTTGAGCACAAGAGAAGATATCACATATGAGAAAATTAAAAAAATTGTATGAGTGCTTACATATGTGGTCATAGTGGAATGAGGTTTGTAGCCTAATCTATATTAGTCATTGATGTGTGTCAATTCATATAAATGAATTACTAAGATCGATACATTTCTATGTTTCAACCTCGAGAGATATTGGTTGATGAAAAGATTGAATTGCATGAAACTATGATGTTGTAAAAGCTTAAGAAATGCCCACTAACACTTTATTGTCCAGGTGGTCTTGATACTTTGCTAGAGGCTAATCTTGGTCTATATTTGAATTCATCCTGAATTTGGACACTCTCGATTTGATAGAGAGCTTATAGGTCACACACATAAAGGAGTTGAATTGAACTTAGAGAAGTGAATTGTTTGTTGACAATCTTAGTGTTCAAAGCTAAGAGAGAGATCACGAATGGACTAGGTTTACCTAATGAGTTGAAAGGGCTTGAGTTTATTTATGCTTTAACCAAGTGCCACTTGTAAACTTGGTATTATGGTATCGGTCGTGCAAATGCATGATGCCAGTCAATACCATGAAATAAAGCTTGTCAGTTGGCATACTTAAGTGTGCCAACTATGCAAGTGTTGAAGCTTACCAGTTAGCAGAAGCAAGTGTGTCAGCCATGCAACTAAAACATGTCAGTTGGGTATTTTGCCTACCACTCATGCATTTGTGTTAAAGGTGTCATGCTAGTCATGCTCAGATACCTACACATATAAAATAAAAGGCATAAATTTTTTGTAAAATATACAATCTACAGAAAGTGAAACCTAGCCACCATTCCTATGTTTTTCTCTTTCCCATGAACACTGATAGTCCAAACAAGAGCCTTAACAACCTGTTCGCTTGGATTTCCTCTACTTGTATTCGTACTCCGCATGGATACTAAGGCATAGCCTATCAAGGGTTAGATAGCGTTAAATCTTAAGCCACGTGAAGATTTAAAAGAGCCATTAACATAGGTATAAATGTAAAACACCTTATGAATGTTTTACATATTCTTAAATATATGTTTTAAAACGGGTATCTTTGTTGCGGTTTTTCGGGCTTGTTTGATTTTTAAAATTTTAAATTTTGATGCACAATCAGTTTTTGGCACCTTGAAAACCTTACAAGTGTATGCCCTATAAACCATATAATCAGTTTCAACTGTTTCATCTTGTATATAATTATAATTTATTAATTAAGAGAAAGTGTTCGATTGTCTATATATGTAAATTTCTTCCTTTATTTGTTTGAATATAAAATATGTATGTAAACTATCCAAATAATTCATTTAAACAGTAAACAAAATTATCAAATTCTTCTTTATAGACATGATATTAGCTAGACAATAATATCATACAGTAAACATATATAATACCTCCATTGAATATCATGAGATGATATTAGTGTGGATAACAATGATGGTCATGTCATTAGAGATGATATTAGTATGGTTTAACAGTTACTGAACAATTCTCGAATGTGACTAATTACAATAAATCAAATGACATTGCAATGTAGTCAATGACTTATCATATAGTTGTACTAGAATAAGGAGTAATCGTTTGATTTAAGATATCATGGTCGTATTTGATACAGATGCATATGGTTCATGTGGTACATAAATACAAAATAGTCATGTCCCATATGGTAAAACCAAGTTGGTTATATGCTGTTTGTATATAGAGACAAATGGTGATAAAAAAAGTATCTATTGACTTGAAGTTATTGGATTTGAAGTATCTGCTAACTTAGTAATTATTTGGTTTTGAGTTTCTCAATGAATGTCAATAAATATTGAAAACAAAATCTTTAGCCAGAGTCTGATATAAGTCATACGAAGGATAATGTGTGATGACACATTTTGAATATTGATCGATGATTCAGTGAAATATCAAGCTTAGGGTTTTGATAAACCATGAATTTGTACTTGATCAGTATATAATAACAGAAGGATCTTACCTGCATAGAGCATATAATTGAAAAATAGGTTCAATAGAATGTGTCTTCATCATAGTTTAAGGACTATGTTACATTATTAAATATTTACCATAGTCATTGAGTCTCTGGACATGTTCTTGGTTCATTCGAAATTGACTCACGGCTATGCTATGATAAACCTAAACGGTCACACTAATAAATTGATTGTTTTAGAGAGACTAATAATTGATTATCCAAGATGGTTAGCACTTTCCAATGGTAATAAAGGAAATATTATATAAAATATTATATGGATGTGACAACAACATTTTAAAGGTTAAGGTGTCAATGAGATAAAACATGGGTGGTTAATCTATATGTTAGATATATAAGCATGAATATTAAGTAAACTTAGTTATTTATGGGTGCCATGAAAAATGATTGAATTACAATTTAGTCCACCATTATATAAAGCAAGTTTGAGCTTAATTTAAGTGTGTGAATTCATTTTTGCTTGAAAATCTCTCTTACCTCTCTTTCTCTCTCAAGTCTTGACAAAAGGGACTAAAAACAAAATGTGGGTGCAACTTTTAATGGTCTTACAAGTGTGTTTCTTCACTCTATCATCTTCATCAAAGAGTAGCTTAGAGAAGATAAAATCCTAACCATTCTTTCATGTGTTTAAAGAACCATTGTTTCTTCCTTTCACCATATAAATTTGGAAGCATGTTTATGAACATGCATTGACATTTCCATCCCCATCTTTATCCATATTTTTCAATTGGTATTAGAGCCATTTTATGCTCCTTGCTTGTTACTTTTAACCAAAAAAACTGTGTTTTTATACATAATGGTATGTATGGCTCACATGGTTGTTCATGCATGTGCTTAGTTTGCATAAAAATGTGTTTTTATCAAACTGTTTCATTCGACGAAGTTTGTTTGGTTGATGATTTCCATTTATTTAAATGTTCTAATGATATTGAGTTGAAGAACATAATATTTGAAGCATTTTTCGATGTTTTAAAGTCATGTACAGATGAATGGTTCATAAACTACATGAGTGGATCCTCCAATACCACATGCATGTGTTTGTTTGGCTTAAAAATTAAATTTTCAAGATGAAATGTCTCATGCATGTCTCGTCAATGATGATGTTTTGATGAAAAGTGCATGAAACATGTGATTTTGAGACATGCATGTGATATTTGTATGAATAACTTCAAGTATCTACGAATATATTGAATTAACATGCATGTAAATTTTGAATTTATTAAAGAATAATAGCATATGTTGTTATGTTGTTACTTGTTAACACGTCATGTTAATGTTTGAAATTGGAAGATTTTGATTTCATGTGGGAAATAGCCCATTTTTCCAATGTATGTATTTTGATACATTATTTTGCTTGAATCATATTTTATAGATGTATGGTTTTACTTGAAAAGGATGAGTTATGTGTGGTGACATATAGATTCAAATGCTTGTTGAAATTGATTTAAAAAAAATTGGTTAAACATGCTAACTTACTACACTTTATTGCTGATTAAAATAAATTTGGACGAAACATAAAGTATATGCAAGTAATGTAATTGCATTTGGATGGAATGTTTGGTTGTATGATGAAATGGGAGTATAAGTCATATGATGAATGGTATGACATGCATATGCGTCATGAAGTATTATGCATAGTTTTTGCTTAATTGTGATTAAATGATCAAATTATGTATGACTAAAGATGCTAATATAATATAAGTTAGAGATGTAAAATGTTACATGTACTCTTATTCAATCATAACTAAATATACGTAATTGTTACTTAAGGTAAATATTATAAATATTTAGACTATATGAATTATAATATTTATTCTTAAGTCATTGGATAAATATTGTCTACATTAGATTTTGTTGCTTATTTCAATTGCATGCCTAATGTTTATTTATATTATGAATGAATGTATAATAGTTTATAAATATTTATTTAGTTGATGGATAGATATTTGTTTAGGATGATCATAAGTGTTATTTGTGATTTTTAAAATTTAAAGTAATTGAAATGTAATATTCTTTTATTAAGTAAAATCGAGTCTGCGTGCCAAAGATCTAGTTGTAATTGCATCGACTGGAAATAGACTCGAGTGACATCTAGATGATGGTTTGTTTGAAGATATAGACCTAGGTGAATAGTTTTCCTTTAGGATGTATATGAGCAATAACTGAACATGTTCTTAGTTCATTTGAAATTGACTTAGCTACGCCATGGTAAACTTAGATGGTCACACCAAAAAATCAAGTGTTTTCAAAAGACAAATAATTGATTATCCAAGATAGTTAGCACCTTCCATGAGTAATAAAGGTAACATTATATAAAAGTGTTATATGAATGTGAAAATAACATTTTAAAAGTTAAGGTGTCAATGAGATAAAACATGGGTGGTTAATGTATATGTTAGATATACAAGCATGGCTATAAAGTAAACTTTGTTATTTATAGGGTGCTATGAAAATTGTTGAATTGCAACTTAGTCCACCATTATATAAAGCAAGTTTGAGCTCATTTTAAGTGTGTGGATTCATTTTTACTCAAAAATCTCTCTGATTTCTTTTTCTTTCTAAAATCTTGGCCAAGGGACTAAAAACGCTAGGTGAGTGCAACTTCTAGAGGTCTCACAAGTTTATTTCTCCACTCCATCATCTTCATCAAAGAATAGCTTTGATAAGGCAAAATTCTAACCATTCTTTCTTGTGTTTAAAGAACCATTGTTTCTATTAATTGTTAATAAAAGACTTATTATTATTCAATTCATGTGTATGCCAATGATATGATTCTATAAATAATATGCCCTTAGAATAATGAAACTGTGATGAGAGGTTCAGACAACTGATCATAAGAACTTTATATACACATTAAGTGATCACTTTAGAAATGTTTGTAATCTTGACATTACTATGACTAAAGACACTAGTAATGATGATAAGATTATTATAGTGTTGAATTATTCCATTGAAAGGTGGCGATGGTTCTCATGCATCGAAACTGCTTGTAATACGTTGTAGACATGTTCACCAAACTAATCCAATCAAAGGATTTTCATATGAATAGTTGTTATAATGTTTATGAAATAAATCATCTAAACACCACTGGTGCATATGATCATTTGACTTGAGGTTATTAGATTGTCTCATGTCAGGATTGATATGGTTTTACATTATCCAACATGCTATTATAACTAGGGTAATTGTAAAGATAGTGATTAGCTATATCTTGAGATACATAGAGGTTATGATTGATCAATAAAGGATTTGCCACTCTCAAGCATTGAAGAAGATATCTCATATAAAAATACTAAAGGGCATCTATAACCACTTAAATATATGGTTATAGTGGGACTAGGTCATAACTTGATTTATGTTAATCATTGATATATATCTGTTTATATCGAGGAGCCACTAAGATAGAAACACCTCTATATCTTAACCATGAGAAATATTGGTTGATGAAAAGATTAAATTGCATGTAATTGTGATGTAAAGGTTTAAAAGATATCTATTGACACTTTGTTGACTGAATGGCCATGATGCATTACTAAAGGCTAATCTTAGTCTATATTTGGAATTGATTTGAATTCAGGCACTACTAATTCAATAAAGAGCTTATAGATTACACACATACAGGAGTTAACTTAAACTCAGAGGCAAGAATTATTTGATAATAATCATGGTGTTTAAGAATAAATGTGAGATTATTAATAGATTGGACTTGTCCAATAGAATTGCAAAGTCTAGTTTGACTTTTCCTTAACCATGCACAGTCAACCGTAAGCCACCATAAGGAAAGGAATGACTGTTCCCTATGATGGAGTCAGCTATTCCAAGTGTCCAAACATTATAAATAGTTGCATGCATTTGCAAGAAAAAAATAGAACAGTTTTTATTTTAAATACCTTAGTTATCCCTTCTTACCTTAAACACAAACATTAAATAACAAAGCCCTTGCAGCCTCTTATGATTAAATTAGCCTCCTTTTGAGTTCATGCTTCATGTAGATACTAAGGCACCTCTTTCTAAAGGTTGGATCATATCGTCTCTAACCATATAAAGAACAAATGAGCTATCTAATGTAGGTATAATCTCATTAACACCCTATGTTTGTTAATGCATGTTCTTAAATCATATGTCCAAAACGGGTATCCTAGTTGACATTTTCAAGATTATTTGTTTTATAAAGTTTTAAATTTTGCTACGTTGTTGGTTATCAATACCTTGAAAACCCAATAGTTTATACCTTTCACCATATAACTTTGGAAGCATGTTTATGAACATGCATTGAAATTTCCATCACCGTCTTTATCCATATTTTTTAGACACCACTTATGGATATAGAGTACAAGGGTACCGAGTTAAAACGAATGGGTGTAAAAAGATGCCAAAAAAATATGATAATAACAACACTAAGAGATAACAATGGAACACTAGATTGTGAGATGTGTAAGGTGTCGCGAGCTATCTTACTTACTTAGTGATTTTAATCTCTTGTTCTTTTTATGGTTTTATAGGAAGACAAGGTGAGTAATCAACATGTGGGGGAGCCAACGATCCAACCCAAGACGTTGTATAAGGTAGAAAGACATTTTAGCCATTTGCTATTTATATTGAGATTATCTATTTTTTTTTATAGTTTTACACTATGTTATAGTTATGCACACTTGTTTACCTTTAAGACACTTGTGATGTTTGGATGGTATTTATTATTTACATGAATGAGGTATTTTTAAGTCAACTATTGTTTACACCTTTTTGCAAGCATTTGTATTAAGACTATTATATCATGTTATATATCTGTTGTAGTTGAGTAAAAGTTCAAGTTTCACACGTCTTTTTGGGTCCATATTTTGTTTAGAGGAATGTTACAATAGACTTGCCTTGTCAACGAGTTCATGAATCACATTCATAATATGTTCCATGTCTTATTACTTTGCAAGTATGTGGGAAACCTGAGTCATGTGCTAAGAACTAATTGAGGAACTTGTGTATAAGGAGCTACCTGTGAAAATTCTAGATAGAAAAGTAAATGTGCTTCGAAAAAAGTAAATTCTCTTAGTCAAAGTCCTTTAGAGGAATCAAAAAGTTAAGGAAGCTACTTAGGAGGTCAAACAGAAAATGAAAGATCACTACCTGAAACTATTTGAGTCAAATTTCGAGGATAAAATTCTGAATAAGGAAGAGAGAAATGTGACACCCTCAAGTACACTCTAAGGGAATTTTTGTCCTTTCCTTTGAATTAGATTCAAATTCACATTGATTAAGGTTAGATTTGGAATTTGAATTCAAATTTTTAGCCGAATGTACGATTGTACATAGGGAGGTGTACACTTTTACATTGGTCATAATGTGGCTAGCACATGCAAACTACCACATTGGAAGAATTAAGTAACGTATGCCTATACATCCTTAGATTATGGATTAATTAATGAGTTTTGATTCTTGTATTGATGCCTATGATTGTTTATGTGAATGCATGGTTTAAAATCATTAAAAATAAAAGGAAATTTGACCAATAATGCATGGAATTCTAGGATGTCATGTATAACAATGTCATGCATGGTCACAAGCGTACATAGGCTAAGATCAAATAAAATTTATAAGGGCATATGCTCATACACATTTGTGTGTATGCCCCTATACTCCTCTTCTAAAAAATATGAATTCTTTGGAAGATGAACATGCAACAACCATACGCAATCATTTGTTGCTTAGATATGATTTATGACGTCACGAAAGCCCATGCACTAATTAGATATAATCATACATGACTGATTAAGGTTACAAAAATCTTAGGATTAGATAAGAAAAAATGACCCTTCGTGCTTATAGGTATGATCATTTGTTGCCTAGATATGATTTATGACATCATGAAAGCCCATGCACTGATTAGCTATGATCATACAGTAATCAAGAGATGGATGCTCGTGCACTTGAATAATACATACCCAAACATCACCCTTCATGCTTAAATGCCTGTGAAGAGTTAGACACGAACATACATGCAAAGATAATATTGTATGTCCATGCCCTAGTTATTTACAAGCAATACACAAATTGAATATTATGGATGTTTGAATATGAATTAAGGCCTATAAAGATGTCAAGATGTGTCTTAGAGATAGATACATAAGTTAAGCATTTAGAGATGAATAATAAACCCAACTATAGATATAATGGATTAGATTGATGTCGGAGAGAGTTTAAGGTGATTAGGTGTCAATAAAGATTCAATTATCTTGAGAAGTACAAGATAAGTCGATACTAATGAGACATAGATTATGAGATTGTAGGTTGACTTGAGAGAGTACCCATGACCGTGGCACACTTGTAGATAGGGTATAGTTCATCAATTAATGTCTTTAGATAGAAAAAGATTACCAAGATCGCATATCTATCAATTGACTAGGACTTATCAAGATATAGGTTTATTTGTTGATACACTAGCATCGCAGGTATACCAATTAGCAAAGAGATAGGACAACTAGGACTAAAGAGCCTTAAAGATTGGTTACTAGAGTTAGTATAGAGATTTCCTTTATTCACTTGAGATTCAAGTAATCTTAGATTGGAATATAGACTACCCAAGTCAAAAAAGGAAAGAGATAAATTTGATTGATAGATTGTAAAATGGATTATTTCTGCTTACTGAGTGTTTTCCACTCACTCCATTCCTTTTGATTTTGTAGGTGAAATGCATAAAGGTGACAACAAAGAGATGGCTACTTAATGATAGAGCGACATGCGACTGATGGACTCATAGGAATTCATAAAGTATGACTTTATTTTGATTGTGTTTTAATTTATGAGATTTTGGATTTCATTTATTACATATTTGATTATTTAATGGATTTAATTAACCTGACAAAATTTGACATAACCCATTAATCTGACAAGACATGACATAAAAAAAATTAAGTTAGAGTTATGATTTTCGATACAAAAAATAATTCAGATCGAGTTAGGATTAACTCTTAAAAAGTTAGATTGTGTCAAAGTTGACACAAAGCTTACTTGAATTGATCAGAACTAACCAGGACATTTTAAATAAAATATTATATAACATTATAACGGTAAAAAATCTCTAATATCATTTATCTTCTTTTTTTGATAGAAAAAGTTTTAATCTACAAAATCTCTCTCTAATTTGAATTAACAAAAAAATCGATATTTTATCACTAAATACCAAATTCGCATCACCCGAGGACATTCATTTTTATTTAATAACTCTTTTTAGCAAAATTATAAAAAATTATTTGTAGTTTTTTTTTGTTAGTGTGTTATAAGCATTATTGATTTAAACTTATTAGATTTGATTTGTCATATATTTGTTAATAGTTTTAATATTTATAATAGTTATTAATTGCATTATTTTAAAGTTGAAGTTATAGAGTTATTTAGGTTCTTAATTATGATATTATATTATTTTATCTCTACTAGAAGTGTTCATAATTCGGTTTAAACCATAAAATCAGACCAAATCATTTAAGAATTATGGTTTGATTTATAAAATGGTTTGGTTTGGTTAATAAATTTTTAAAAAATAGCTTTTAATTTGTGTTATGATATAGAGGATTTTCAAAATCAAATGAAACTGTAAATTTTTTTTAATATGTATGTATAATTATATTTGTTAAAATTTTTTAATAAACAATTAGGTGTATAACTTGTTTTTGTCATATTTATTTTTTCATTTTCTTTATATGTATATTTTATATATATTTCATATTTATTTTACATGTTAATATTATGCTATAAAAATTGTAATTCAATTAATTTTATAAAATAATGTATATGTATAAGTTAATAATTTTAATAAGTTTAAATTATACTCTAGATCGGATTAAACCATATTTTTTCTAGTTTGGTTCAAAAAATTTTCAAATTGTTTTTTCAGTTTGGTTTGAAAAAGCTCTCAAACTATACTAAATCGGATTGAGCACACTTTGAATTCTATAATTCATCATATAAAATAATAATAAGTAAACTATTACTATTAACTTTAACTAAAACAATTTTGTTTTGACAAAATGTCGTTTTGTGTCAAAATATTTTTTGTGTATTTTAATTTAGTAAGTATGTGTTTTAGTGTATTGTCTTGTAACAGATTGTGTTATTTTTTTATATTTGACAAAATGTGTTACTTCACTATAAATTATATTGTTATTTGTTATGTTTTGACACGACTTTACTTCTTACATAATTTGAGTCATTTTCAGTTTAGTTAGGTCAATACAAAAATATTTTGATTTGGTTTAAGGTTGAAAATTTTTTATATAATTTTATTTCAGTGCGGGTTAGGGTTTAAGATTTTTAATCTAAAATCTGAATTGATACAATATAAATACGATTTAATGACTCGAATTTTCAAATCTAGATTTAATTATAAATGCTTGGGGCTGAACTTTTTAATTGGATATACTTTATTATTTAATAAAGTTTTGAAAATTATTTGATATTTGTACATATTGACTTTAGAAAACCTTCGGTTTATTGATAATTAATTATAAAGAATATGTTATGAATTTAATACACAAGTATAAAAAGATAATGTGATATTTGTGCTTTTCATAGCCGGCTATTGCCTCCTAACTAGGAGAGCAAGAAAGAAGAATACTTCTTTACTGGGAGATAATGGTGAATCTTTAAAAGCTATTTTATTAACAGTTCAAACAATCTTTTACTTCCCATTGTCTGTACATTAATCCTATAGTTGCAATCTTTCATTAAGATTAAATTATTTACTATCTGGCTATGCAGTTGAAAATGATGACATTTCAACTATTGAATCTTTGCAATTTGATTTGGGGACAATTGAAACAGCCACAAACAAATTCTCAACTGATAACAAATTGGGTGAAGGTGGATTTGGTGCTGTTTATAAGGTATTGCAGTACATAGTGACTTCAACCTCTAAGAGTTGTCAAGGTTCAAAAATTTGTCAGTTTAGGGATTAAAAAAGTTTCAATAAATGATATAACAGTTGATTAATGAACATTTTCAGGGCATACTTTCTAATGGGCAAGCAATAGCTGTAAAACGGCTATCAAGAAGTTCCGTGCAGGGTGCAGAAGAATTTAAGAATGAGGTTTTATTGTTAGCCAAGCTTCAACACAGAAATTTGGTTAGACTACTGGGATTTTGCTTTGGAGGGAGAAGAAAAGATTCTTATCTATGAATTTGTGACAAACAAAAGCCTCGACTATTTTCTATATGGTCTGAACTGTCTCCATGAATTTCAATTTTCATAAGTCCGATATTCTTGTTAGGCTTTAGACCAAATGGATTCTTTTATCCATCCTCTGTAGATGGTAGAGTTGCTTCATTATCAATTTGAACTCAGCTCTAGATAGTTTTATTTTAGATTTTGATTTTGACATTTGCAGACCCTGAAAGGCAAGCAAAATTGGATTGGTCAAGACGCTACAATATTATTGGAGGCATTGCTAGAGGAATGCTTTATCTTCATGAGGATTCTCGCCTGAGAATTATACATCGTGATCTTAAGACTTGCAATATACTATTAAATGAAGATCTGAAACCTAAAATTTCTGATTTTGGCATGGCAAGGATGGTTGGAGTTGATCAAACTCAAGTGAATACAAATAGGATCGTTCGGATATAGTAAGTTTTTCTACTAGTTTTAAGGAAAGCAAATAAATGAATTTTGGGTTTTCTTATATCACTAAAATGGTCTTCATTTGGTATTACCAAATCGCTATAGGCATAACATCTGGAGAACCTGTTGAGTTAACCTTAAAAAAAATTAAAGTAATAATATATATACAAATAAATTGTATAAACTTATCAATATAAATTGAAGTGGTAACATTTCTTTAAGTGATTTTGAAATGACTGAAAAAGTAAACAATCATATTAACTAATCATAAATTATCATTTTAGTTTGTATAAACAACTTTGTACAATTTGTTTCTATTCATAGTTTTATCCAAATAATTAATGTATATGTTTTTTTGATTAAATTTTTGGAGGTTCCTTGCTGTCTTTAATATCTAACATAATCTCTATTGTACAGTGGTTACATGTCTCCAGAATATGCTATGCATGGACAATTCTCAGTGAAATCCGATGTGTATAGTTTCGGTGTCCTAGTACTAGAGATCATTACTGGCAAGAAGAACAACAATTTCTATCAAACAGATGATGCTGAGGATCTCGTGAGCTATGTAAGCAAAATATGCGTTGTATTTCCCCTTTGTTTGAATTAGTATCTTTAAATGCAAAGGGAGAGCGGAGAAAAAATGATTTAGTTGAATCTCATTAATTGTGACCAACTTATTATTTCAGGTTTGGAAACATTGGGTGGATGGGACACCATTGCAACTGTTGGATTCAACTTTGACAGATTCTTACTCAAGAAATGAAGTGATTAGATGCATCCATATGGGGTTGTTATGTGTCCAGGAAGATCCGGCTGACAGACCCACAATGGCAACAATAGTTCTCATGCTTAATAGTTATTCGATTACTCTTCCAGCACCTCAACAACCAGCATTTGTTCTTGGTAATAGAAGAAACGCTAGCACAGCTGCAAAGGAGTTGGACTTTGATCAATCTAAAAGCAACTCAATCCCATGCTCTGTTTATGACTCATCAATTACTGAAGTATATCCTCGATAATAGGGTGTTTTAGAACTCACTTGTTCAACCAAAAATGACAAAAATGCATGTTTCTATGTTGTAATTTAGTGAACTGGAGGATCCTTCATTTCCTATAGTGATCGGGCAAATGTAGCTTGAAAGGGAGGAGACGTGCTCAGTATTTTCTTGATGAAGATACAAATTTCATAATGTGGTATCACCAGGTATAATAATATTACTGAGGAAAGAGTTTCAAATTGTTAATTTCTCACTTCTTTCCGTTGATTTTGTTATCTGCTGCATTTTGAGTCTTCGAAACTAAACAAATTGAAAAATGAGTACCCTTTTATTCTACTTTAATTATTCGTCAAATACTTCTTTTGAACAATAAGAATAGGGGTAAAAGTCAAAAGCCGAATTGGCCGTGCCGGAGAAAACGTTATGTATTTTGCATCACTTCTGTCGCCATCCATTAAAGATTGAGATAAAAATTCTTATCTCAATCTTTCATTTAATATCATAAGAGACACGACAAAGTCTCTTTAGATTCGATCTAGGTAGCACGGAAGTAGAAATGTAGAAACGTGAAAACGCAGAAACGAAAACGTGGAAATGAGCATGTGGAAGAGTCAACAATCCAACTCAGAAGGTTGCATGAGGTAGAAAGGCATTTTAGCCATTTGTTATTTTTGTTGAGATTATGTATTTATTTTATGGTTTGACACTATGTTGTAGTTGTGCACACTTGTTTACCTTTAAGACACTTGTGATTTTTGGATGGTATTTATTATTTGAATGGATGAGGTATTTTTAGGTCAACTATTGTTTACACCTTTTTGCAAACATTTGTGTTAAGACTATTATATCATGTTATATATCTATTGTAGTTGAGTAAAAGTTCAAGTTTCACATGTCTCTTTGGGTCCATATTTTGTTTAGGGGCATGTATCTAAAGAGAAATGTTACAATAGACCTGTCTTGTCGATGAGCTCAGGTATCACATTCATAATGTATTCCAAGTCTTATTGCTTTGCAAGTATATGGGAAACCTAAGGCATATGCTAAGAACTAACTGAGGAACTTGCGTATGAAAGCTACCTATGAAGATTCTACATGGAAAAGTAAATATGCGTTGAAAAAAGTAAATTCTCGTAGTAAAAGTCCTCTAAAGGAATCAGTAAGTCAAAGAGGCTACTTAAGAGGTCAAACTAAAAATGAAAGATCACTACCTGAAGCTGTTTGAGTCAAATTTTAAGGATAAAATTCTAAATAAGGAAGAGAGAAATGTAACACCCACAAGTACACTCTAAGGGAATTTTTGTCTTTTCCTTTTAATTAG
This sequence comes from Mangifera indica, assembly GCF_011075055.1. Lineage (NCBI taxonomy): Eukaryota > Viridiplantae > Streptophyta > Magnoliopsida > Sapindales > Anacardiaceae > Mangifera > Mangifera indica. The sequence goes on from NC_058137.1 coordinate 9,607,293, forward strand.
ATTCAAATTCGAATTGATTAAGGTTAGATTTGGAATTTGAATTCAAATTTTAGGCCAAATGTACAATTGTACATAGAGAGGTGTACTCTTTTACATTGGTCATCACGTGGCTAGCATATGACAACTACCACATTAGTAAGAATTAAGTAACGTACGCCTATACATCTTTAGATTATAGATTAATTGATGAGTTTTGATTCTTGTATTGATGCCTATGATTGTTTATGTGAATGCATGGTTTAAAATCATCAAAAATAAAAGGAAATTCGACCAAGAATGGATGGAATTCTGGGATGTCATGTACGACAATGTCATGCATGGTCACAAGAGTGCATGGGCTAAGATCAAATAAAATTTATAAGGGCATATGCTCGTACATGTTTATGTGCATGCCCCTATACTCCTCTTCTAAAAAATATGAATTTTATGACAAACGAACATGCGACAACCATGCACAATTATTTGTTGCTTAGATATGATTTATGATGTCATGAAAGCCTATGCATTGATTAGGTACGATCGTACATGACTAATTAAGGTTACAAAAATCTTAGGATTAGATAAGGAAGAAGATGACCAGTAATCGAGAAATGTACGCTCATACACTTGAAGAATACACACCCAAACATCACCCTTCATGCTTATATGCCCATGAAGAGTTAGACATGAACGTGCATGCAAAGATAATGGTGTATGCCCATGCCTTGGTTATTTACAAGCAATACACAGATTGAATATTATGGATGTTTGAATATGAATTAAGGCCCATAAAGATGTCAAGATGTGTCTTAGATATAGATACATGCGCTAAGCATTTGGAGATGAATAATAAACCCAAGTATAGATTGATGTCTGAGAGAGTTTAAGGTGATTAGGTATTGATAGAGATTCAACCATCTTATGAAATATAGATTATGAGATTGTAGGTTGACTTAAGAGAGTACTCATGACCTTGGCACACTTGTTGATAGGGTATAGTCCATCAATTGATGTCCTTAAATAGAAAAAGATTATCGGGATCGCATATCTTTAGATTGGCTAGGACTTACCTGGACATAGGTTTATTTGTTGATACACTAGAATCGCAGGTATGTCGATTAACAAAGAGATAGGACAATTATAATTAAAGAGCCTTAAAGTTTGGTCACTAGAGTTAGTATAGAGATTTCCTTTATTCACTTGAGATTCGAGTAATCTTGGATTGGAATAGAGATTACTTAGGTCAAAAAAGGAAAGGAATAAATTTGATTGATAAAAGGTAAAATAGATTATTTCTACTTGTTGAGTGTTTTCCACTCACTACATTCATTTTGATTTTGTCGGTAAAATGCATAAAGGTGACAACAAAGAGATGGTTGTTCAATGATAGAGAGACATGCGACTGATGGACTCATAGGAATTCAAAAAAAATGACTTTATTTCGATTGTGCTTTAAAGATTTTGGATTTCATTTAGTTCATATTTGATTATTTAATGGATTTAATTAGACCTGACAAAATTTGACACAATCCATTAACCCGACAAGACACAACATAAAAAAATCAGGTTAGAGTTATGATTTTCAATACGAAAAGTTATTCAGATCAGATCAGGATTAACTTTTAAAAAATTGGATTAGGTTAAAGTTGACATAAAGCTAACTCGAATTGACTTGAACTAACTTAAATATTTTAAACAAAATATTACATAACATCATAATAGTAAAAAAATCTTTAATATTATTTATTTTCTTTTTTTGATAGAAAGAGTTTCAATCTATAAAATCTCTATCCCTAATATGAATTAACAAAAAAATTGACAGTGTATCACTAAATATCAAATTCACATCACCTGAGGATATTCATTTTAATTTAATAACTCTTTTTGGCAAATTGTAAAAAATTATAGATAGTTTTTTTTTTTGTTGGTGTGTTATAAGTACTATTGATTTAAATTTATTATGTTTGATGTGTCATATATTTGTTAATAGTTTTAATATTTATAATAGTTATTAATTGCACTATTTTAAAGTTGAAGTTATAGACTTATTTAGGTTCTTAATTATGATATTCTATTATTTTATCCTCATTAGAAGTGTTCATAATTCTGTTCAAACCGTAAAATTAAATCAAACCATTTAAAAATTATGATTTGATTTGTAAAATTGTTTGACTTTGGTTAATAAATTTTAAAAAAATAATTTTTAGTTTGTGTTATGATATAGACGATTTTCAAAATCACACCAAACTGTAAACTATTTTTTTTAATATGTATATATAATTATATTTTTTAAAATTTTTTAATAAATAATTAGGTGTACAATTTGTTTTTTTATATTTATTTTGTGATTTTCTTTATATGTATCTTTTATATATATTTCATATTTATTTTACATGTTAATATTATGCTATAGAAAATTGTAATTCAATTAATTTTATAAAATAATATATATGTATAAATTAATAATTTTAATAAATTCAAACCGTAATCTAGACCAAACTAAACTATATTTTTTCTAGTTTGGTTTGAAAATTTTTCAAACTGTTTATTCAATTTGATTTGAAGAAACTCTTAAACTACACCAAATTGGATTGTGCACACTTTGAATTCTATAATTGATCATATAAAACAATAATAAGTAAACTATTACTATTAACTTGAAATAAAACAATTTTGTTTTGAAAAAATATCGTTTCATGTCAAAATATTTTTTGTGTATTTGAATTTAGTAAGTATGTGTTTTGATGTATTATTTTATAACAAATTATGTTATTTCTTGATATTTGATAAAATGTGTTATTTCATTATAAATTATATCGTTATCTGTTGTGTTTTGACATGACTTTACTTTTTACATAATTTAAATCATTTCGAGTTTGGTCAGGTTAATACAAAAATATTTCGGTTCAATTTAAGGTTACAATTTTTTTATATAATTTTATTTCAGTTTGGGTTTGGGTTTAAGATTTTTAATCTGAAATCTGAATTGATACAATATAAATACGATTTAATGACACGAATTTTCAAATCTAGATTTAATTATAAATGCTTGGGGCTGAACTTTTTGATTGGATATACTTTATTATTTAATAAAGTTTTGAAAAATTATTTGATATTTGTACATATTGACTTTAGAAAGCCTTCTGTATATTGATAATTAATTATATGTCTTATGAAGAATAGAATTTTTAGAGTGGCTTGTTACAATACGAATTAACCAAGAAAAGTCCTAGGGACAGGTTTGAGAGTTTAATCAACGCTTACTTTTATATGGTCAAATAAATTAATTTTCTTTTCTGACAGGTCGTCAAGCATTTTATATCCACTCACGTCACCATCGAAGACCAAAGTTTCCGGTTCTTTTCCTCCAACAGATGGAAATTAATTAGTTGGCTTGGCCTGACTTTTTTGACTTTGGATATGAAACTTTTAAAATCATTAATAAATTTTATAAATAAAATATAACTTATTATAATATTTAAAAAAAAATTAATGTATATCAATTTAAATACACATCTAAATATAAATTTAAAATATATAATCAAATAATTAAATAATTTTAAATTAAAATTAAAATTATATTTATTTATATGATAAAACTCGTGTGGTCAAAAAGTAGGTTCTGCTCAATGGCTTTTGACTAATCATTTCGAAGTTGGTGGAGATATTTAAACTGCGTTGTTCACAAAGAAAAGCATTTTCAGAGCCCAAGAACTGAGAATCAAAATGCCTTCCTCCAAAATTTTCATGTTCTTTCTTGCTGTCTATCTTGTAAGTTTTGTTATTGGTTTAACAAGTGCAGCCAATCCAAATTACCTTTCCCACGATTGCCCAAACACAACAACTTTTTCAAGAAATAGCACCTATCAATCCAACCTCAATCTTCTACTCTCTTCCCTTGTCTCTAACGCCAGTCGCAGCAATGGATTCTCCAGCGGTTTTTACAACGCCACCGCAGGCGAAGACCCTAACAAGGTCTACGCTCTCTTTCTTTGCCGTGGTGATCTCTCTTCCACAATCTGTCGAGACTGTGTCAATTTTGCTACCTCAGATATTCTTCAACGTTGTCCTGTTCAAAAAGAAGCTATAATATACTACGACGAGTGCCGTTTACGCTACTCAGACGCCTACATCTTTTCTACCGTTGCCGATAACCCATATTTAATTCTGTACAATACTAATAATGTTACAGAACCAGGTTTTAGCCAGCTAGTAGGGAGTACAATGAAGGAAGCAGTAAATCAGGCTGTTGATTCACCTAAAAAATTTTCGACCAGAAAGGCAAATTTTACAGCCTTACAAACATTGTACTGCCTTGTGCAGTGCACACCAGACCTGTCAAATGTTGACTGTAATAGTTGTCTTGAGCAATCTTTTGCTAATTTGCGGACTGCCCAGGCAGGAGCAAGAGTTTATTTTCCGAGTTGTACTAGCCACTTTGAACTCTACTCGTTTTATAATGAAAGCGTCACTGCCGCACCGCCACCGACGCCTATGCTCTCTTCACCAGCTCCTGTTTCTGTTGTGACACGTAGAGGTGAAGTTGAACTAACCCACTCTGAATTCATTCTATTATTTTTATTTAAAATTACTATTTACTAGATATAGTTGCTCTCTTTTTTTTTTTTTTTAAGTTTTTGACTCTTTTAAAATTTTATTGAATATATACAAACATGCATACATATATATTATGTTTTGTTTAAATAATAGACTGACATCATACTGATTCATTTGTTCAAAAATGGAAAAATTTTGTGGCTTTTACCATTTATTATATTAGAACATTTCTAAAGATGTTTTGAGGGCAAAAACAGAGATGGTAATTTTGTGTATTAAAACATTCAGATATTATTTCAGCTTGTATCAAATTGTGAGTTTACACCAAATCTGAGCTTATCAGAACCAAGTGAGTCTGAATACTAGTGTACAAAATGCAAATGTTACTGTTCTTGCAGGAAAAAAGGGAATTTCATCTTCAATAATCATAGCCATCGTTGCTCCAATTGTTGTCGCTGCAGTGCTTTTCGTAGCCGGCTATTGCCTCCTAACTAGGAGAGCAAGAAAGAAGAATACTTCTTTACTGGGAGATAATGGTGAATCTTTAAAAGCTATTTTATTAACAGTTCAAACAATCTTTTACTTCCCATTGTCTGTACATTAATCCTATAGTTGCAATCTTTTATTAAGATTAAATTATTTACTATCTGGCTATGCAGTTGAAAATGATGACATTTCAACTATTGAATCTTTGCAATTTGATTTGGGGGCAATTGAAACAGCCACAAACAAATTCTCAGCTGATAACAAATTGGGTGAAGGTGGATTTGGTGCTGTTTATAAGGTATTGCAGTACATAGTGACATCAACCTCTAAGAGTTGTCAAGGTTCAAAAATTTGTCAGTTTAGGGATTAAAAAAGTTTCAATAAATGATATAACAGTTGATTAATGAACATTTTCAGGGCATACTTTCTAATGGGCAAGCAATAGCTGTAAAACGGCTATCAAGAAGTTCCGTGCAGGGTGCAGAAGAATTTAAGAATGAGGTTTTATTGTTAGCCAAGCTTCAACACAGAAATTTGGTTAGACTACTGGGATTTTGCTTGGAGGGAGAAGAAAAGATTCTTATCTATGAATTTGTGACAAACAAAAGCCTCGACTATTTTCTATATGGTCTGAACTGTCTCCATGAATTTCAATTTTCATAAGTCCGATATCCTTGTTAGGCTTTAGACCGAATGGATTCTTTTATCCATCCTCTGTAGATGGTAGAGTTGCTTCATTATTCATTAAACTCAGCTCTAGATAGTTTTATGTTAGATTTTGATTTTGACATTTGCAGAACCTGAAAGGCAAGCAGAATTGGATTGGTCAAGACGCTACAAGATTATTGGAGGCATTGCTAGAGGAATGCTTTATCTTCATGAGGATTCACGATTGAGAATTATACATCGTGATCTTAAGGCTAGCAATATATTGTTAGATAGAGATCTGAAACCTAAAATTTCTGATTTTGGCATGGCAAAGATAGTTGGAGTTGATCAAACTCAAGGGAATACAAACAGAATCGTTGGGACATAGTAAGTTTTTCTACTAGTTGTAAAGAAAGCAGATAAATGAATTTTGGCTTTTTTTTATATCACTAATGCAGTCTTCATTTGGTCTTATCAAATCGCTATAGGCATAACATCTGGAGAACCTATTTAGTTAACCTTAAAAAAATTAGAGTAATAATACATATTCAAATAAATTGTATAAGTTTATCAATACAAATTGAAGTAATAATATCTCTTTAGATGATATTAAAATGAGTGAAAAAGTAAATAATCATATCAATTAATTTGTACAAACAACTTTGTATAATTTGTTTCTATGCATAGTTTTATCCAAACAATTAATGTATGTGTTTTTTTGATTAAAGTTTCCAAGGTTCCTTGCTGTCTTTAATATCTAACATAATCTCTACTGCACAGTGGTTACATGTCTCCAGAATATGCTATGCATGGACAATTCTCAGTGAAATCCGATGTGTATAGTTTCGGTGTCCTAGTACTAGAGATCATTACTGGCAAGAAGAACAACAATTTCTATCAAACAGATGATGCTGAGGATCTCGTGAGCTATGTAAGCAAAATATGCGTTTTATTTCCCCTTTGTTTGAATTAGTATCTTTAAATGCAAAGGGAGAGCGGAGAAAAAATGAGTTAGTTGAATCTCATTAATTGTGACCAACTTATTATTTCAGGTTTGGAAACATTGGGTGGATGGGACACCGTTGCAACTGTTGGATTCAACTTTGACAGATTCTTACTCTAGAAATGAAGTGATTAGATGCATCCATATGGGGTTGTTATGTGTCCAGGAAGATCCGGCTGACAGACCCACAATGGCAACAATAGTTCTCATGCTTAATAGTTATTCGATTACTCTTCCAGCACCTCAACAACCAGCATTTGTTCTTGGTAATAGAAGAAACGCTAGCACGGCTGCAAAGGATTTGGAATCTGATCAATCTAAAAGCAACTCAATCCCATGCTCTGTTTATGACTCATCAATTACTGAAGTATATCCTCGATAATAGGGTGTTTTAGAACTCACTTGTTCAACCAAAAATGACAAAAATGCATGTCTCTATGTTGTAATTTAGTGAACTGGAGGATCCTTCATTTCCTATAGTGATCGGGCAAATGTAGCTTGAAAGGGAGGAGACGTGCTCAGTATTTTCTTGATGAAGATACAAATTTCATAATGTGGTATCACCAGGTATAATAATATTACTGAGGAAAGAGTTTCAAATTGTTAATTTCTCACTTCTTTCCGTTGATTTTGTTATCTGCTGCATTTTGAGTCTTCGAAACTAAACAAATTGAAAAATGAGTACCCTTTTCTTCTACTTTAATTATTCGTCAAATACTTCTTTTAAAAAATAAGAATAGAAGTAAAAGTCAAAACCCGAATTGGCCGTGCCGGAGAAAACGTTATGCATCTTGCATCACTTCTGTCGCCATCCATTAAATATGTTTTTCGCTCATCCAACCGCGATAAAAATCATGTGTAATAAATTCTTATCTCAATCTTTCATTTAATATCATAAGAGACACGACAAAGCCTCTTTAGATTCTATGAACTGTTGACTTAAATTTTTTTGTGCAAAATTCAAAATTGTATGTATTACTGATGACGAAAAATTACATAAACAGTTTGGCACCAGGATGGGGACCTAAACCTCTACCGTTATCCTTCAACAATCTTTGCAAATTCCAACAATGACTTGTGGCAAATTGTAACACCCTCAAGTTTTCTACAAGTGTCTTTTAATCCTTTCCCTTAAGTTGTATTCATATCTCGATTGAAAATGACTAAGTATAGAATCAAATTTGGATATTGGATTGAGGTAAAATCATGCATGGTAAGTGCACGCCAATAAATAAATCTGCCAGGAGGCAGCTCACATGGATCACCATGTAGGCAGAATAAGAGGATGTACGACAGTGCGTCGTTGAAGCGCATGACCATGCATTGTGTTTTTAGCAATCCTATATAAGAACAAATTGTGAAGGATGGAAAGGGTTTTTCACGGATTTATATTGATTTCACCAGCCAAAAAACCTTAGAAATCAAATAGTCTTTGAGAGAGGACAGTCATCTGGAGTGGCTGGTAGTGAATTTTGGCTAGTGTGAGTTTCCAGCAATCAAGAATCTTGAGAGAGAAAGAGCGGTGACAATCTTCTTGCTTTGCGTCCAAGTAAGTGGGAGTCGTCTCTTCCTCTTTGAAATTGTAGAAATCTGATAATCTTGTTAGAATGATAAGGTGATGGTCAAACCTACATTTTCAATGAATTAACAAAGATTACGTTGTAATCTTGTGCATGATGTGGGGTCAGATTAACGGAAAATATAATTAGTGAATGGATATTCTTGATACGTTTGGGAATTCGCATGAGATTGGGGGATAGACGAACTAATGGATTAAACGGAAACCTTGGTTGTGATTGTTGCTTGATTCTATTTTAATTCTTGTTGATTACTTAAGTTGAGTTGGTGAAGATCCGATGTCAATAGTAGATTGGGATAGGTTAGTTATGACTTATTTTTCGTTGCTTGAATCTTGTGAATGTTTATAATTGGTTTAGAATTTAAATAGTTAGGAGAAATTCAGCTTAGAGGCTTAAAATCTTATTTACAGAACATCATGCATGATAGTGCTAAGGTTAGTCACGCTCATGCATAGGCACAAAATCTTTGATTTTTGAATGGGAATACGCTTGTGCACCATTGCATGTTTGACCATGCATTGATTTTTAGAAAATAGAATTTTCGGTAAACAAACATGTGACAAGAACAGACAACCGTCCATGACCTAAAAAAAACTTTATTGACATCATGTATGCCCATACCCAAGATTATGTATGGTCATACATAGCTTATCAAAATTACAATAATGCCCTTAGGGTTCTATTGAAAAGAGAGAAAGATATCAAAATTACAAAATTACAATATGTAACGGTCTTGTTAAATGCTTCAATTTTTGGCTATAAACGTACAATGGTGATTAGCCTCTCCAGGAATCTAAATCTTTGCATATTTCAACTGACAAAGCAAGGGATAAATAGAGGGAATAAGATTACTTCATTCACGAAACATTTTAAGTTAAAATCTTTTCATATCCTTCCAATAAACAATAGAGTCTCCACCTGTTATTACACTTACGCATGGCAAGAATTTAATAAGCTCCATCAAGCCAAGCTAACAATTGAGCTCAAGTCAGTTTAACTCAAATCCAACTCTAAATATGCTTAAACTAGGGATGGATTTAAACCAACTCAGATTGAATTGATAATCAACTCAATTCAAGCCAAATTCGAATTGGAATTTCAATTTCAAGGGTTTAGCTTGAATCCTTGTATGGAGCTAAAGTTTATCCTATCGGTGACACTATTCATTTCTCCGACTATACCTCTAGTCAATTCAAAGGAGTTCAAACTCAAACTTGAATTAACTATTTAGGATTCGAACCAAATTAGTTAACCCATATTCAGACTCAACTCTAGCCCAAGCCTAAACATAACAATAAAGAAACCACTTTTTTTTCTCATTGAGAAACCGAACAAAAGAAGACAACATCATAATAGATCTTTCAAAAACTCAAAACAGCATCGTTATTTGATGATCTAGATATAACAACTTCATATCATTTGTGATCTAAACATGTACCCATGGAAAGCTCTTCTACCAGTTATTTAATTTTTCTTTTCTTTTTTACTTTCTAATGGAAGAAGCAAATATAAACTATCCATCAAATCACACCTCATCTATTATGGATGTTTGAATATGAATTAAGGCCCACAAAGGTGCCAAGATGTCTCATAGAGATAGATATATGAGTTGGGCATTTGGAGATGATTAATAAACCCAAGTATAGACATAATGGATTAGACTAATGTCTGAGAGAGTTTAGGTGATTACGTATTGATAAGGATTCAACTATCCCAAGAAGTATGAGATAAGTCGATACCAATGATACATAGGTTATTAGATTATTGGTTGACTTGAGAGAGTACTCATAACCTTGGCACACTTATAAATATGGTATATCTATCGATTGATGTCCTTAGATAGAGAAAGATTACCAAGATCGCATGTCTATCGATTGATGGGACTTATCAAGACATAGATAGTCTAATGATTGAGGTCTATTGGTTTATACACTAGAATCGCAAGTATTTCGATTACCAATGAAATAGGACAATTAGGACTAAAAAACCTTAAAGATTAGTCACTAAGGTTAGTATAAAGATTTCCTTTATTCAGTTGAAATTTGAAACCTTAGACTAGAATAAAGATCATCTGGGTTAAAAAAAGGAAAGAGATAACTTTGATTGATATATTGTAAGATAAATTACTCATATTTACTAAGTGTTTTCCACTCACTCCATTCCTTTTGATTTTGTAGGTGAAATGCACAAAGGTGACAACGAAGAGACGGCTGCTAGTAATGGAGCAACATGCGGGTGATGGACTCATAAGGATTCATAGAGTATGACTTTATTTCGATTATGTTTTGATTTATGAGATTTTGGATTTCATTTAATACAATTTGATTATTTAATGGATTTAAATAGACTTGACAAAATTTCATACAACTCATTAACCTGATATGACACGACACAAAAACTCAGGTTAGAGTTATGATTTTTGACACGAAAAGTAGTTCAGATCAGGTTAAAGTTAACCTTTAAAAAATTGGATTGGATTAAGGTTGACATGAAACCAATTTGAATTGACCTGGACTAACTTGAACTAACCTGCACATTTTAAACAAAATATTACATAACATCATAATGGTAAAAAACCTCTAATATTTTTTATTTTCTTTATTTGATAGAAATAGTTTCAATCCACAAAATCTCTATCTCTAATTTGAATTAACAAATAAATCGATATTGTATCACCAAATACCAAATTTATGTCATCCTAAGGACATTAATTTTAATTTAATAACTTTTTTGGCAAAATTGTAAAAAATTATTTGTAATTTATCTTTTTTTTTGTGGGTATATTATAAGTACTATTGATTTAAACTTATTATATTTAATGTGTCATGTGTTTGTTAATAGTTTTAATAATTATGACAATTACATTCATTATATAGATTGGAAATTAAATTTAAATATTTAACAAATGACTATTAATCTCATTAGTTATCAATTACATTATTTTAAAATTAAAGTTATAGACTTATTTGGGTTCTTAATTATAATATTCTATTGCTTTATTCCTACTCGTAAAACCATATCGAACTATTTAAAAAATATGGTTTGGTTTGTAAAATGGTTTTGTTTGGATTAATAAATTTTTGAAAACTAGTTTTCATTTTGTGTTATGGTATAGACAATTTTCAAAATGAAACTAAATTGTAAATTGTATTTTTTTTAAATACATAAATATAGTTATATTTGATAACAATTTTTAATAAACAATTAAGTGTACAACTTGTTTTTTTATATTTATTATCATTTTCTTTATATGTACATTATATATATATTTCATATTTATTTTACATGTTAATATTATACTATAGAAAATTGTAATTTAATTAATTTTATAAAATAATATATATTTATGAATTAATTATTTTAATATGCTCAAACCGTAATCTAGATCAGACCAAACTATATTTTTTTTAGTTTGGTTTAGTTTATAAATTTTTCAAATCGTTTTTTCAGTTTGATTTGAAAAAGCTCTTAGACTACACCAAATTGGACTATGCATACCCCTAATTCTACAATTGATCATATAAAGCGGTAATAAGCAAATTATTATTATTAACTTGAAACAGAGCAATTATGTTTTGACAAAATATCATTTCGTGTCAAAATATTTTTTGTTTATTTTAATTTGGTAAGTATGTGTTTTTGTGTATTATTTTATAACAAATTGTATTATTATTTGACATTTCACAATGTGTGTTGTTTCACTTTAAATTATATTGTTATCCGTTGTATTTTGACATAACTTTACTTATTACATAGTTTGGATTATTTCATATTAGCGTAGGTCAACACAAAAATATTTTGGTTTGGTTTAAGAATGAAAATTTTTTTATATAATTTTATTTTTGGTCAGGTTAGAGTTTAAAGTTTTTAATCTAAAATCTAAATTAATACAATATAAATGTAATCTAATAATATGAATAATCATATCTAGATTTAATTATAGATGCCTGGGATTGAACTTTTTGATTGGATATACTTTATTATTTAATAAAGTTTTTAAAATTATTTGATATTTGTGCATATTGACTTTAGAAAACCTTCTGTATATTGATAATTAATTATATGTCTTATGAAGAATAGAATTTTTAGAGTGGCTTGTTACAATACGAATTAACCAAGAAAAAGTCCTTGGGACGGGCTTGAGGGTTTAATCAAAACTTACTTTTATATGGTCAAACAAACTAATATTCCTTTCGTAAGCGTGGTTACTGGGATCGACTGCCAAGCATTTTATATCCAGTCACGTCACCATCGAAGGCCCAAGTTTCCTGTTCTTTTCCTCCAACAGATGGAAATTAATTGGCTTGGCCTGACTTTATTGACTTTGGATATGAAGCTTTTAAAATCATTATTAAATTTTATAAATAAAATATAACTTATTATAATATTTTTAAATTTTTAATTAAAATAAATTTTTTATTCTGTTTATACATTTTTAACTAACATTATATATATATATATATATATATATATATATATATATATATATATATATATATATATATTATGACCTTATTTTAATCTTAATTTAATATTCATTTTACTCTTATCACTTCAAAATCGAAGAATCATTACATTAAAATTATTATTAATTCAAATAACATTTTATTAGATTATTTATTATATTATTAAATAATTTAAAATTAAAATTTTAAGATTTTATTATGTAATTAATTTACACATTGTTGTTTTTTAAATTTAGTTATATACAAATATTTATTTACATCAAATTTAAATTAAAATAAAAAACTGTTTGGATTTTGGGATAAAATTGATGAAAAACCAATCTAAGAAGACTTGTTTTATTTTTCTGGAAACAATAGTTAGGTTGGGTAGACGGGAGATAGACGAGTAGACAAGATATTTTTAAAATTAGAAATTTTAGATTTTTTTTGAAATATATAAGAATCTATGGTGATTTTACTATAACAAAAAATTTTTAATTTTTAAAAACAGTTAAAATAATATTTATAATTAAGTATGAAGGTTAATAAATATCAGAAGATTACAATATAAGAAGATACATTCGTCAATGGATAATAAAAATTATATTAATTGGCTAAAAGTATTTATATGTATCAGTTTGAATACATATCTGAATATATATTTAAAATATATAATTATATTGATTAAATAATTTTAAATTAAAAATAAAATAATATTTAATATATAATATATAATACAAATAAATGTACGTAGTCTAACTAGGTATTGCTTGATGAATTTTGATTAAACATTATGAAGTTGGTGGAGATATTTAAACCGCGTTGTTCACAAAGAACAGCAAAGAGCCCAAGAACTGAGAATCAAAATGCCTTCCTCCAAAATTTTCATGTTCCTTCTTGTAAGTTTTGTTATTGGTTTAACAAGTGCAGCCAATCCAAAATACCTTAACCACGATTGCACAAACACGACTTTTTCAAGAAATAGCACCTATCAATCCAACCTCAATCTTCTACTCTCTTCCTTTGTCTCTAACGCCAGTCGCAGCAATGGATTCTCCAACAGTTTCTACAACGCCACCGCAGGCGAAGACCCTAACAAGGTCTACGCTCTCTTTCTTTGCCGTGGTGACCTCTCTTCCACAACCTGTCGAGACTGTGTCAATTTTGCTACCTCAGATATTCTTCAAAGTTGTCCTGTTCAAAAAGAAGCTATAATATGGTACGACGAGTGCCGTTTACGCTACTCAGACGCGAACATCTTTTCTACCGTGGCCGATGAACCCAGTTTAATTCTGCACAATACTAATAATGTTACAGAACCAGGTTTTAGCCAGCTAGTAGGGAGTACAGTGAAGGAAGCAGTAAATCAGGCTGTTAATTCATCTAAAAAATTTTCTACGAGAAAGGCAAATTTTACAGCCTCACAAACATTGTACTGTCTTGTACAGTGCACACCAGACCTGTCAAATGCTGACTGTAATAGTTGTCTTGAGCAATCTTTTGCTAGTTTGCCGACTACCCAGGCAGGAGCAAGAGTTTATTTTCCGAGTTGTACTAGCCACTTTGAACTCTACTCGTTTTATAATGAAAACGTCACTGCCGCACCGCCACCGACGCCTGTGCTCTCTTTACCACCTTCTGTTTCTGTTATAACACGTACAGGTGAAGTTGAACTAACCCACTTTGAATTCATTCTATTATTTTATTTAAAATTACTATTTACTAGATATATTTGCTCTCTCTCTTTTTTTTTTTTTTTTTAAGTTTTTGACTTTTTTAAAATTTTATTGAATATATACAAACATGCGTACATATATAATATGTTTTGTTTATATAATAGATTGACATCATACGGATTCATTTTGTTCAAAATTGGAAAAATTTTGCGGCTTTTACCGTTCATTATATTATAACATTTCTAAAGATGTTTTGAGGGCAAAAACAGAGATGGTAATTTTGTGCATCAAAACATTAAGATATTATTTCAGCTTGTATCAAATTTTGAGTTTACACTAAATCTGAGCTTATGAGAACCGAGTGAGTCTGAATACCAGTGGACAAAATGAAAATGTTACTGTTCTTGCAGGAAAAAACGGAATTTCATCTTCATTTATCATAGCCATCGTTGCTCCAATTGTTGCCGCTGCAGTGCTTTTCATAGCCGGCTATTGCCTCCTAATTAGGAGAGCAAGAAAGAAGAATGCTCCTTCACCAGGAGATAATGGTAAATCTTTAAAAGCTATTTTATTAACAATTCAAACAATCTTTTACTTCCCATTGTCTGTACATTAATCCTATAGTTGCAATCTTTCATTAAGATTAAATTATTTACTATCTGACTATGCAGTTGAAAATGATGACATTTCAACTGTAGAATCTTTGCTATTTGATTTGGGGGCAATTGAAGTAGCCACAAACAAATTCTCAGCTGATAACAAATTGGGTGAAGGTGGATTTGGTGATGTTTATAAGGTATTGCAGTACATAGTCATTTCAACCTCGTAAGAGTTGTAAAAGTTCAAAAATTTGTCAGTTTAGAGATTAAAAAAGTTTCAATAAATGACCAAACAGTTGATTAATGAACATTTTCAGGGCATACTTTCTAATGGGCAAGCAATAGCTGTAAAACGGCTATCAAGAAGTTCCGTGCAGGGTGCAGAAGAATTTAAGAATGAGGTTTTATTGTTAGCCAAGCTTCAACACAGAAATTTGGTTAGACTACTGGGATTTTGCTTGGAGGGAGAAGAAAAGATTCTTATCTATGAATTTGTGACAAACAAAAGCCTCGACTATTTTCTATATGGTCTGAACTGTCTCCATGAATTTCAATTTTCATAAGTCCGATATCCTTGTTAGGCTTTAGACCGAATGGATTCTTTTATCCATCCTCTGAAGATGGTAGAGTTGCTTCATTATTCATTAAACTCAGCTCTAGATAGTTTTATTTTGGATTTTGATTTTGACATTTGCAGACCCTGAAAGGCAAGCAGAATTGGATTGGTCAAGACGCTACAAGATTATTGGAGGCATTGCTAGAGGAATGCTTTATCTTTATGAGGATTCACGATTGAGAATTATACATCGTGATCTTAAGGCTAGCAATATATTGTTAGATAGAGATCTAAAACCTAAAATTTCTGATTTTGGCATGGCAAAGATAGTTGGAGTTGATCAAACTCAAGGGAATACAAACAGAATCGTTGGGACATAGTAAGTTTTTTTACTAGTTGTAAAGAAAGTAGATAAATGAATTTTGGGTTTTTTTTATATCACTAATGCAGTCTTCATTTGGTCTTACCAAATTGCTATAGTCATAACATCTAGAGAACCTATTTAGTTAACCTTAAAAAAATTAGAGTAATAATACATATTCAAATAAATTGTATAAGTTTATCAATACAAATTGAAGTAATAGTATCTCTTTAGATGATGTTGAAATGAGTGAAAAAATAAATAATCATATCAATTAATTTGTACAAACAACTTTGTATAATTTGTTTCTATGCATAGTTTTATCCAAACAATTAATGTATGTGTTTTTTTGATTAAAGTTTCCAAGGGTCCTTGCTGTCTTTAATATCTAACATAATCTCTACTGCACAGTGGTTACATGTCTCCAGAATATGCTATGCATGGACAATTCTCAGTGAAATCCGATGTGTATAGTTTCGGTGTCCTAGTACTAGAGATCATTACTGGCAAGAAGAACAACAATTTCTATCAAACAGATGATGCTGAGGATCTCGTGAGCTATGTAAGCAAAATATGCGTTTTATTTCCCCTTTGTTTGAATTAGTATCTTTAAAAGCAATGGGAGAGCGGAGAAAAAATGAGTTAGTTGAATCTCATTAATTGTGACCAACTTATTATTTCAGGTTTGGAAACATTGGGTGGATGGGACACCGTTGCAACTGTTGGATTCAACTTTGACAGATTCTTACTCTAGAAATGAAGTGATTAGATGCATCCATATGGGGTTGTTATGTGTCCAGGAAGATCCGGCTGACAGACCCACAATGGCAACAATAGTTCTCATGCTTAATAGTTATTCGATTACTCTTCCAGCACCTCAACAACCAGCATTTGTTCTTGGTAATAGAAGAAACGCTAGCACGGCTGCAAAGGATTTGGAATCTGATCAATCTAAAGGCAACTCAATCCCATGCTCTGTTTATGACTCATCAATTAGTGAAGTATATCCTCGATAATAGGGTGTTTTAGAACTCACTTTTTCAACCAAAAATGACAAAATGCATGTTTCTATGCTGTAATTTAGTGAACTGGAGGATCCTTCATTTCCTATAGTTATCGGGCAAATGTAGCTTGAAAGGGAGGAGACGTGCTCAGTATTTTCTTGATGAAGATACAAATTTCATAATGTGGTATCACCAGGTATAATAATATTACTGAGGAAAGAATTTCAAATTGTTAATTTCTCACTTCTTTCCGTTGATTTTGTTATCTGCTGCATTTTGAGTCTTCGAAACTAAACAAATTGAAAAATGAGTACCCTTTTCTTCTACTTTAATTATTCGTCAAATACTTCTTTTGAAAAATAAGAATAGAAGTAAAAGTCAAAAGCCGAATTGGCCGTGCCGGAGAAAACGTTATGCATCTTGCATCACTTCTGTCGCCATCCATTAAATATGTTTTTCGCTCATCCAACCGCGATAAAATCACGTGTAATAAATTCTTATCTCAATCTTTCATTTAATATCATAAGAGACACGACAAAGTCTCTTTAGATTCTATTAACTGTTGACTTAAATTTTTTTGTGCAAAATTCAAATTTGTATGTATTAACTGATGACGAAAAATTACATAAACAGTTTGGCACCAGAATGAGGACCTAAACCTCTATCGTTATCCTTCAACAATCTTTGCAAATTCCAACAATGACTTGTGGCAAATTGTAACACCCTCAGGTTTGCTACAAGTGTCTTTTAATCCTTTCCCTTAAGTTGCATTCATATCTCGATTGAAAATGACTAAGTATAGAATCAAATTTGGATATTGGATTGAGATATAATCATGCATGGTAAGTGCACGCCCATAAATAAACCTGCCAGGAGGCAGCTCACATGGATCACCATGTTGGCAGAATAAGAGGATGTACGACAGTGCGTCGTTGAAGCGCGTGACCATGCATTGTGTTTTTAGCAATCCTATATAAGAACAAATTCTGAAGGATGGAAAGAGTTTTTCATGGGTTTATATTGATTTCACCCGCCAAAAAACCTTAGAAATCAAAGAGTCTTTGAGAGAGGAGAGGCATCTGGAGTAGCTGGTAGTGAATTTTGGCAAGCGTGAGTTTGCAGCAATCAAGAATCTTGAGAGAGAAAGAGCGGTGAGGGTGACAATCTTCTTGCTTTGCGTCCAAGTAAGTGGGAGTCGTCTCTTCCTCTTTGAAATTGTAGAAATTTGATAATCTTGTTAGATTGATATGGTGATGGTCAAACCTACATTTTTAATGAATTAACAAAGATTACGTTGTAATCTTGTGCATGATGTGGGGTCAGATTAACGGAAAATATAATTAGTGAATGGATATTCTTGATACGTTTGGGAATTCGCATGAGATTGGGGGATAGACGAACTAATGGATTAAACGGAAACCTTTTTCTGATTGTTGCTTGCAACTTTTTTAATTCTTGTTGATTACTTGAGTTGGTGAAGATCCGATGTCAATAGTAGATTGGGATAGGTTAGTTATGACTTATTTTTCGTTGCTTGAATCTTGTGAATGTTTATAATTGGTTTAGAATTTAAATAGCTAGGAGAATTTCAGCTTAGAGGCTTAAAATCTTATTCACAGAACATCATGCATGATAGTGCTAAGGTTAGTCACGCTCATGCATAGGCACAAAATCTTTGATGTTTGAACGGAAGTACGCTTGTGCACCATTGCGTGTTTGACCATGCATTGACTTTTAGAAATTAGAATTTCCGTAAACAAACATGTGACAAGAACTGAGGACCATCCATGACCTAACAAAAACTTTATTGACATCATGTACACTCATACCCAAGATTATGTATGGTCATACATAGCTTATCAAAATTACAATAATACCCTTAGGGTTCTATTAAAAAGAGAGAAAGATGATAAACAATAGAAGAAGTGATGCATGATCATGCACTGAACAAAGTCCCGCTTGTATATAGAGGAATATAGTGTGTAGCTCGTGAATTCATAATTTTTGCATACATGCAGTTAAATAGATACACTTATACATAGTTGAGAGCACAACTGTACATCTAATGAGTGATACTTGCAGGATATAAATTCATAAGATTATTAGTAGACACGAAAGAGTACTCGTGACTTAGGCTCACTCATAAATAGAGTAAGATGTTGTCTGT
The DNA here is from genome assembly GCF_011075055.1 of Mangifera indica. NCBI lineage: Eukaryota > Viridiplantae > Streptophyta > Magnoliopsida > Sapindales > Anacardiaceae > Mangifera > Mangifera indica. The sequence goes on from NC_058137.1 coordinate 9,626,354, forward strand.
CAATTAGTATCCTTAGGTAGAGAGAATTGATAGGACCGTGAACTTGTCATTTAGCTTATGACTTATTAGGATATAGATAGTTTGTCGATTAGGTAATAGATTGAAAGGACTGCGACTCCATCGATTGACAACCAAGACTAGAGAGCCTTAAAGATCAGTCATTATAGTGGGTATCTTACCTTTCTTCGATCAAGATCTGATCAGTCTTAGAATTTTAATGGACAAAAAACCTAGGATGCTTAAAATAGAAATGAAAGAGGGAAATTATTGATTGGAATATTATGGGTAGATTATTTTTACTTACTGAACATTTTTACTCACCTATTTGTTTTGATTTTGTATGTAAAAGATGTAGATAACAAGATGGTTGGTCAATGATAGAGTGTTATGCAGCGGATAGACTCATTTAGGATTTTTATTTTTATTATTATTGTTGTTGGCATGATTTTATTATGATGATGGATTTGTTTAGCACATATAGGTGTGTTTATAATTTAGTTGAAATTATAAAATTGAATCGAACCATTTAAATATTACAGTTTGGTTTGGCTTGGTTTGTAAAATAGTTTGATTTGAGTTGAAAATTTTTCAAGCAATTTTTTTAGTTAATAATAAAATAATAATAAATAATAATTAATATATCATCATTTTAAAAAATATCATAAACGTTCTTATTATTTGAAAATTTTTTATAAACACCTATATTGTACCATCATTTTATTTAAAAAAGTACATCGATTTATATCAGTTATGATACAGTAAACGTATCTTACGATATGATACATATTACTGATATATATAGATATATTTTTTAGAGAAAATGATAGTACAATATGGGTGTTTATGATACATGATTTGACTACTATGGTAGTCAAATTGTGTATCAATGTATCAAAAATCTAATTTTTTATATTATATATCGAATTATATAATGAGCATTTTAAAAAATGAAATAACAAAATATTAATCAACTAATAAAAAATTATAATTAACATGTTATCATTTTAGAAAATAACACAAACACTTCTAAAATTTGAAAATTTTTCATAAACACCTACACTGTACTATTATTTTCTCTAAAAAAGTGTATCAATTTGTATCAGTAATATATATTATATCATAAGTTATGTTTATTGTATCGTATTAATTCAATACATCTTATAATACATATAGTTTTTCTTTTGTATCGTATTGTATTATGTATCATAGGATATTAATAACTATGGTTCAAACCACACCAAATAGTATTTTTTTTGGCTTAATTCGGTTTTAAAATTTTTTAAAACGTTTTTTTTAGTTTGGTTTAAAAAAATCTTAAAATGCACCAAAATAGACCATGCATACCCCAAGTACATGACTTAGTTATTATTTTATTAGATTGTTATTTGGATTCTTGGGGTTGAAGGAGTGTTGGATTAGTATCTTTATTATGATTAATAAAGTTTAATGTTATTCAACAATTTGTCTTGTATCATTGGTTATTGAAAATGCCTAATTAAGATTTATAGCATTTTATCTCGAAAGATAGGACTTTTGAAGTGTGATGTTAGACAAATGGAGTAGAAAAGCCTTAAACAACCAATCATTCAAAGTCCCAAATAGTAGTCCAAAGTCTCCATTCTACATAATGTAATCAACCTACCTTAAACGTCTGCACACCATAGCCTAAGAAAGACACTCATTAGCCAACCACAATCAATAATCCCAACGTTGCTTCATGAATGCATAATTCTACCTCGAAAATATACTTTGTTAAAAAAGGTATGTTTCTAAAAGGGAAATGATGACAAAAACATCTACAACTACACTTAAAGAGTTCTCGCTTTTAGCAGTGACGAGAGGAATACACCTTCCCCTACCCCACCCCCCTGCGACAAGTTAAAAAGAAGAACACTTAAAGAGTACTCATTCTTAGCACCTTAGGCTTAGAACTTGGTCACTCTAAGCAATACTCCTTCCCACCCCCCGTGTCAAGTTAAAAATAAGAACACTCTAAAGCATCCAGCACCATGTCACTACTAATACTTTTAGACCCCATGTCACACAAACCTTGAAATGTTTTGACCTTAATTGTCGATAGGATAAGCAACCAAGGTTGCCTAACCGTAAGGCCATTGGTGCACCACTACTTGAATTCCTTTGTGCCTCTCAAAAGAAAGTGATCAAATGTGCTACAACATTCATCACTCCTTGACTAATAGGACAAGCTTTTGGTCTCGCTAGTATTGCTCATCAAGTAGAATCTTAAACAAGCTTGTTGTTTGGCTACAACTTGCAACCTAAGCTAGCCAACTCAAACCACGATACACCATTTAGTGGATAACAACTACAAGCATTTGGAGCATCCCTCCCATGTAAAGGAATATGCTCACTGTTCCAAGGACAATAGTGTTATAACGAACCTTGAGTTATAGGTTGGAACAAGTCATAGGAAATGCAAGACAAACATGCAACCACTTGAATGCTCTTTGAATTTCTCAAGAACAGGTGGTCAAACATACCCTAACTCAAATCATGTTGGGAAAATTTGCTGTCTTTTAATGCCTTGATAGTGAAAACTTGCAAGCTTATAACATTCACGTGTATGTTTAGGGGTAAAATAGTCTTTTTTTTTATTTTCAAAAGTTGACTTTTGACCGAAATGAGTTGAAATTAAGTAGTAATAAATAATTTCAGCCCATGAACGACCGTCTATGAGCCTATGGGTGACCATTCTAAGAAAAATGGCATCAATCTATTAACATAACGAAGACTTTTCCTCCATTTTGATTTATCCAACTGCAGCCCCATTTGATCTTCTTGTTAATACGAAACACACCGATTTGTTGACTTCCTAACAGTTTTCATATTAACGTCGTCTCCTCACCTTGCATTTCCTTATTCTTTACAAACTTAGACAATTATGTTAACCCAAAAGGCAGCACTTCATTATGTTTACAAAATAGCAATCTTTTGATTAGAAAGAACAAAAACACTTTAAGCTTTTTCTCATTTAGGTAAGATTGCTTACCTTTCTAATAATAGATATTTACCTACCATTTAAATCGTCAATAAATTGAATTATAAAATTATTATATATTCTAATAATAGATATTTTACTTACCATTTAAATCATCAATAAATTGGATTATAAAATTATTATATATTTACATACGTTAGTTAATAAAGAACACTGGTATCTGTTTTTTTCGTAATTAGAGACCAAGATGTATATATAATTCAGTTGATTAATACCATTGATGACTTGCTTAAAGACACAAAAGCAAAAAGTACAAAAAAATGATCCAAACAAGAAAACTATAAAACATCATTTCTCTAAGGAATTTACACCCACAGTCACTCTTTGTAAAGACCTTCTTTTTTTGTCCCTGGTGACAAACCAAACTACAAAACATTCATTAACTTAATCAAAATGTACAAAATTTTCACATAAAAACAAACAAACAAGCCGAACAAAAGCATCATTTTTCAAGAATATGCATCAAATTACAACCAAATGTAACAATATCTTACAACTAAGTTCTCCACATTAATTACTTGATCAAACCCTTAAATTCTCCTTGAGATCTTTTAACAGATTTTTCAGGACTAAAATTCCCTGGATGAACCTTATTTTTAGCAATCGTTGATTCATTTGAAGAATTAGCTTCTTGATCACCTGATGAACTTTTGGCGGCTCTTTCCTCTTCCATTCTGTTCATCTTCTCTACCTGTTTCTTCTTCATAACATAAACTGTTGCATAGCTTGCTCCAATGGAGGTTGACATTAATTGCTAAACAAACCCTTAATTGTGTACAGAAATTGTGTACGGTAGGAGAGATTAGTCGACGAGAGAATTTATAGGAGCTAAAAGGAGCTACTGGTGAGGTAGGAGTCACCAACTTTAAATTATTGTGTAAAACAGCTTACTAATTTCAGTGTTTAATATGTTAATTAATTAATTAATGTAACAACAAGAACACAAAACAATTTTAAAAGGAAGGTGGGTAGGTATATCATCACTTTTTGGTGAGTTAGGTATCACTTTCGGGATTTTTTTTTTTTGGAAACTAATTGAAAAAGTATACAAATTTTAACATACGTTGAAAACCCAAAAAGAAAAACTCTGAGTTACGTTAAACTTTTGAACTTTCTAGGCTTTCAAAATCTGTTTAACGATGAATATCAGGGTTTCATTATATTTTTAAAAAATTCGTTATTGCTTATAAATTATGCAACCCTATATGTTTTTGACATAAATTCATGTTTAATTAAATTGATGAATTTATTCATAAATAACCAATTTGATATATAACATTGAAAGACTTGGCCTAGTGGATATGTCAATGATTTAGATTATAATCAATAGTGGTCTTGCTTTTGTAGTGGCTTTCTCGTGTAATTAATAGAACCCACAAAGCATCCATGTCAGTGTTTGGTTATGAAGATTGAAGGTGAGTTTCAAGTTAGACATTAAATTGAAGATAGAGAAGTGCTTGGTTTGTCAAAAAAATTTCATATCGTAGGTTTACATTAACTCGAAGTTTTGTTTTAAATTAAAAAGGGTTCATATAAATTGGTCTATTATGATATATCCACTAGCTCGTGAGTTTTGTTTTAAATTAATACAGGTTGATATAAATTGGTCTGTTATGATATATCCACTAGCTCATAAAAAAGTTTATCAAAATAAATTAGGTTGATATTCTAAATTCTATATTGTGGATCAAATTATTAATGTAGGTCACGAAAGCCTATCAGGTTATAATGGAAAGACTAATTGAAACTATATAAAAGTGGTTAAATCTTTTCTTATATCTCAATTTGGCAAGAGTTGTCATTATTTTACCCGTTGAAACTCACACAAAAAAGAAAAAATTCCCAAAGCAAATAAATTATTGTCGCTATTATTATGTTCATAAGACAAATTTGTCTATAAAGTTAAATAATTTGATGTTGTAAGTAAATTATAAATGTGATTCTATTCAATTTGTATTATATTAATGTTATTTTAGAACCTTACAATAATTTCATATGTATGTAATTTATCTTTTGAGTGAATCAAATTTTGATTCAAATGATTTGTTTTATTTTGTCATGATTTTTATGTTTGAATTAAACAAATGATTTAATAAATTATATGACTTGTCGTGCAGAAGGTCTCTTTGCCTGAAGTACTAAATTATTGTGGTTGTGCTACCAACCATATTTGTGAATTTGTGTACCCCTTTAATTTACCATTGAATTATAATGGTGATTAGATCTAAACTTTAAATCTTAAACTTTGGTATCCACACTATGCGCAAATGAAAAGAGGCTAAGAACACACACCAACGTCTACTAAAATGTGATGTATAAGGAAGAGGCGTTTGGTGAACAGGCATTATTAATATGTTTTTAGGCAAAAGATCATGAAATTGTGAAATTGAGTACATTTATATAGGCACCATGTATAGTTGTGCATCGAGAAGTATGATTGTACATCATCCTTATCCATATCCTATACAATTTGCGATATGTCCAAATTTCAAGCTGAATGACGGTCATGGATTATTCTTATCTAAGGGTCTTACACGTGTACATAATGCATGCATGGTTATGCATAGGCCAAAATTATCCATTTGGGTTTTATCCTAATCCAATTGGGTAAACTTAACTTCTACAATTTTAATTACATTCCAACACTTTGGGATCGTTACACTTTGGTCCTTAGATGCAATAAACTGCATTTTGAAACCAAATATCTCTTAAGACTCAAAACCATCTATCCAAATTATAGGCTGGATTCATCTAGAATAATCTTATACCTCTTAAGTTTGATCAACTCTTGTTGTGTGTGATTCATAAACTCTTCGTTATATCAGTAGTGGACAAATTCATATGAAGCTCTTAACCCAATAGTCATTCAAACATAGATCAAAATTAGCCTCTAGCAAGGCATGATGGTCACCTAACTAACAAAGTGTCAACGATTGACTTTGAACTTGCCAACGATAAGTTTATTCATACAATTTAATCTTTTATTTATACGATATCTCTTCGAGATTGAGATATAGGTTTAGTCTCTACCCCATAGAACTCTCGATTTGCAAAGATTAATGTCTATCAATAATCAAACAATATTAGATTGAGCACTAGATTAACCCCATTGTGGCTACAAATTTAAGTAGTCATTGTCATCCATTAATGAGTCTATATGAGATATTGGCTCCTGTGCTTGAAAATAACAAACCCTATGTTGATCCATTATAAGCTTTCTACATTTCTCAATGTGGCCAATCACCACATTTTTGGTAACCTTTTATAAGAACTACATTAGGTTGATATTAAACCATACTGATCATTGTACAAAATAGTCTAGTGATCTCAAAATATCAAATGCACCATTGTTTACTAAGATGATTTATTATATGGCCAAAGAACTATTTCCTATCTAACTTTTAGTGCAACGACAAGTACACACACAAAAGGTTTCAAAAACCTAAAGTCTCACTTATGAGCTAAAATCTATTAAAATTTTCACTTGGGGTTAAGGGTAAAATTATCATTTTAATAATATTATTAAAAAATATATAATTCATTAAATTTTGCCCCTAAGTTTTAAAAAATAACAACTTCACCCCTGCTTACAACAACTTCATATGGAATCCTCTCGAAGAGAAGATAAGGCTGACATCAACTCGATCTTAGACAAAGAATGACGTAAGAGAGAAAGAGAGAGAGGTCACTGGATTTTTGAGTAATTTGAAGTTGAAGAAAGGGGTTAAAATGATGTTTTCAAAAGTTTAGGGGTAGTTGAATTGGGAAAAAGATGAAAACCCTACTTTTCAAAATTAGAAAACTTTAAACAAAGGTGAAGTTGTTAGTTTTTAAAATCTAAAGGGGACATATAATGAATTATATTCTTTCAATATTTTATTAAAATAATGATTTTACCTTTAACCTTAATTGAAAATTTTAACAAATTTTTGTTCATGGGTAGGACTTTAGATTTTTGAAACCCTGTAGGTGTGTATTTGTCTTTGTATTAAACCTTGAGTGGGAATAGTCCTTTGGCCTTTATTATATAGATTTTAGAGCAATCATTCATATAGAATCTTCTCAATGAGTTTGTCTAGTGGATATGTTTATAACATGCACTCATATACTGCACCAAGTTATCAACTAATAACTTTGACATATGAAGTATGTCACCACTTTTTAATGTGGTCATTTAACACTATGATTGTTCTACTCCATTACATGTGTCATTAGTCAAGATAATATCAAAACTATAGACATTTTGTGACACTTCCCTTATAAACGCACTGTCTTCTAGTGGAAGATGTCATTAATTAGGTCATTTGACCGTTTATTTCAAAAATTCATAAATAAATCTCATAAATTCTTTGAATAAAACCTCATTTATAAAACCATGGAATTTATGAAAATCCTTTTTACAACAAAAACTGTTGTAAACGTATAAAAGATGTCCCATAAAAACATACTTATAATAAAGTCATAGAATGTGTACCTACACATGAAAGTATAAAAGTAAGTGATAAAATACTTAGTAAGTAGAAGACTCTAATATTAACTTTTGCATAATCCTTAATATTTCTTTGTCTTGACTTATACTATCTTTATCATCTAAGTCGGTCATTAAACTCCCATTGAAATGATGGTGGTTATACATCTCATCCTTATATTCATACTAAACTCTAGAGAACTAGCATGACTATAATATCTCTTGATGAAAGTCTCATCATCTAGAAGTTATCTCTATAGTTGTATACTAGGTTGATTGGATTAGATCAAATACAGAGATTTGACACCTTAGTCATGTGAGTTTTCTCTCTGTTTCACTACACTAAGACATAATCCCAACTGGGTTCTATTACTAGCAAGTACCCTACGATAGGTATGATATCTTATTGTGAGTGATGTAAGGAATATGTACTCATAATGTCCTTTTATAACGATCTTATGACATCTAGCATGTATACATCTCGAGCCTCAGATTACCGTGGGCTTGTCATAGCTTTCAACTAAATCATATTTATACCTCCTTAAAATCTCATATCTTAGGCACATAGGATACTACTATGTACCTTACCCAGGAACTTTATACTAACTCTCACGATGACCCCTCAATCTTTAGCCTAGTTCCCTTTCTCTTTATTTATTCTGCCCATCATACACAGACGTGTTCTCTAGAATACAAGAATGTGTATCTTCCTTGTGTATGAGACACAATTATCCTCTCAAGGGTGTGTCTCTATTGTTCATTATACATGGGCGTGTTACTTATGGAACAAGGTCGTGTAAACTCTCTAAACTATACACAACCTTTTTTCATCATAGCCTTTCCCTATGTGAATATTTTCTTCTATGCATAAGGGTGTGTGTCTCTAAACCGCTCCACTTCTCAAAGGTAGTTTAGTCACTTAACCCAATACACAGTAATGTAAAAGTCATACACGACCAATCTTCATGGCCTAATTAACCACACGATAGTCAACGATGCTTAATGGTTGTTAGATCATCAAAAAAGCTTATTTGATTTCTAGGCATCATGCACATGAACGTGTATCCTATACCACATGGTCATGTTTCACACTTAGAAAATGGTAAAACAGACTTAAATTGCACTCTATATGGTCTCAATTGCAATTTCAATCCATCCAAACCGTGTCTAAGAGTTTCTAGCATTAATATGGTTTCCCTAAACATAGCTTTTGTTCCTAGGCATGATCTCTACCACATCAATATCATACTTAAATACGAAAGGCTTTCTCATTCTAATATTACCAACATTCGCAATATCAGACCATTAGTTACGTTAAAGATCAATACTCAAGATTAATTTACATCAAGTTTACTAATAACAGTAATAAAGTCATTCTAAAAATTACAACAAATGTTTATATCTTTTTTTTTCTTTTTTGGAGAAATTAAAAGATTTATATAAAAAAAGAAACATAGTACAAAATACGAAGGGCATACTCCATGCAATATCAGAGTAATTTGTCATTTCATCTAAAACCTTGGGTGTAACAACCTCCTTGGACTTGAACCTAAGACCAAACAATGTAATCTTATAAAAGCATAAACCACCAAGTCCACAGAGGGTTGATGCAAATGTTTATATCACATCCATAAAACATCATTTCTTCTGAAATCTAAAAATAACATGTGAAACCATACACAAGTTTGCTTATTGATAGGATCAAATCATTAAATTAACAATCTTGTCAAAGGAAAGCTCCTTAATCCACCATAATTCATGCACAAACAGAAGTAGATCAAACCTTACTTACCTTTAATCAAGATTGCAGGATAATAGCTGAGCATCAAGCCTTCTTCCCTCTATAATTGTCACCTCTTCCTTTGTTGGAAAGCATCATTGAAGCTATCATAGAAACATTGAATGATCAATTCTCAAGGTTCTCTCGTTCTTCTTAGAAAATGCTTGCATTTGATTAGGGATAAAAATTCCCAAAATGTAGAAAACATGTCTTTTAAAACTGAATCCATGTAATGTTTTACACAGGTGTGTACTCCGCCACACGTGGCCATGTATCATTTAATTCTAAGAATTACGCGACGCTCACCTAACCCAACTGACGTGGTAGCAACACATAGACACGGGCATCTCATACACAACCATGTGTCACCCAAATTACATAAAAATACATTCATAATGATTGGCTTTAGGGCACTATCTTTGTATAGTATATGTACATATTGTTAATTTATAAAATTTTATAAAATTTGAGAAAGTCATAACTAAGTTAGTAACAATAATAGAGATAATAATGTCAATATGCTTTGACAAATTTTATTTTGTCACATTACCATTTTACAATGCAATCTAATGGCATGACGAGAGAATTATAATTAGAGGTATTTCCCCTCATAAAATTTCTTGTCACAAAGAAATGTGTTTATTTTTCAAGCATTAAAGCCCCTTATTTATAAGGTTAATACACTATAAATAAATTTTTAGTTCAAGGATAATATAAAGGTGTATCCCAATATGAAAAAGTTTTGTAATTTTGGTTGGATAATTTCCACCAAAGTGATTAATCTACTTAATTTATAAATTTTCATTTTCACATGTTTTAGGAATGTCTCTAATTAAATATAAAACTATTCTACCCAAAGGAGTTTACTGTATATTTAATTAAAAGATTGCACAAAAGGCATATGTTTGTGAGTTGACTTATCCAAGTGGTCTATTCACCCAGAGGTGGTAGATTTGTTTCAATTGGAATAAATTCTATGAATCATTTTATATGGAGTCTAAATTGTATGTCATGCATTTTGCCCAAACGTGTTTATATAAAGATATGCCTAAATTATCATTGCTGATACTCACTTATGGCAATAAGTAATACGATTTCCCTATCATGTGTTAATGATATTGCATTGTTTAATATTGTTTAGTTACCTATTCTATCAACAACAATATGGTTACAACTAAGGTTTTAACTAGCTCAAACATTAAGAATCGGAAAAAAGATGTGGAGTTTGCTATTAACATGGTTAATATGGATTCAGTTATGACTACACCTAAGCTTGTAGATATCACAACTACCAAATTGATATAGAAAAACAAGCTCTTGTAGTATGGATGAAATCTTATCATACATGTTATCTAATGATTAAAATGATCAATTCTTGAACATTTTTCCAATGGTTTACCTTAAAATACCACAACAAAAGACCTACTGGATGTTGTAGCACAAAAATGTACAAATTTTTCACTAAGGGTAAAATAGGTAAGCCTCTTAAAAGACTTTATTTCACGAGGTATGATGGTGTAGGATGTGTTAGGGAGTACATTCTTAAAATGGTCAACAACCAAACTCAAATGAAAGCCTTTGATATCATTCTTCCTATGCCTGTATTGTTGAGCAAGCCTTAACACACTCCCACTAGAATTTGATATGATTTTGTCCATTTATAAGTCCTAGGATGAAGTTTGGAAGGTTAATGACCTTGTCACATTTGTGTTGTTGAGGAAGAGAAACTTAAGAATTAAAAATTCTAAAATTGTTCTCTTTGGTTCTAAACTCAAAAATAAAAGGAAAGAAACCAAACCAAAAAATCATTCAACAAAACCCAAAGAGAAAGGATTGATCACACCAAATCCTTTTCTCATGTGTTCATCTAAGGATGCATCTAGGGTGATTATGACATTAGTAGGTCATTATGATTTGGAGTTACACCAAATGGATGTTAAGATCACATTCCTAAATGAAAAATTAAATGGAAAGGTCTTTATGTTGCAACTTGATAGTTTTCATGAATACGAGAAAGATTATCTTGTATGTGTTGTTTCTATGGTTGACAAGGGTTTTGAAAAAGAGATGCATGAACTTATTCAAGCATGATAAATCATATAGATAAACATAAACATAATATAAAGAAAAAGTCTAGTTTTTGTACCTTCTTTTTCGTAAAAAAAAATACATGGTTTGATGAATTAGACCTGAACACACAAATGTCTCCAAAAGTACCCACCCACCCTAGAGAGATGTGAGAGCTTTTGCCTTCAAAGGTTTAGAAAGAGAGCATTTTTGTTTCAAATGGCAAAAAATTGCTAAAATGTGGTGTGTATAGTTATGGGCTAAAGTATTATTAATTTTGCATGGCACCACACTGAATAATCTTATTATTTAGTTGTCATATCAATGTATTCATAATACGCATTAATCACTCAAATTATGTCACATGACACCTTAACCTTTTAAAATGTCAAAAATAGATTCATTAACTCTTTACATGATTTTACTAGATTATCCTTCAGAAGGTACTAGTCATCCCCAAATAATTAGTTCTATCTTATATCTCTCAAACGTTTCGAGCTTTTAGGTGTGATCTTCTAGGTTCACTATAACCTAGTTAAAAGGCAATTTCAGATAACCAAAAAAAAAAATTTGGAGACGTTTTGTCCATGGTGGTTATCTAGCAATGGTCTATAGCCCTAAACCATAATAAAAACATACTTCATTGAATTTATTTATGATCGTATATATCATGTAGTCAAATCTCTCTATTTGTTGAATCTCGATTGAGGAAGGATTCATAGTATGTCAAAACCCTAAATAAACGTCGATCAATTCATCTAGAACACATTAACATGAATAACTTATGTATGATTATTTTACACTTTGGCCAAAGATTTTAGTTTTCGATATTTATCAACATTTTTTTAAGACCTCAAATTTAAACAAATCCATGTTAATAGATCTCATCTTGACTATCACCATTTTCACATTCAAACAACGTTTGACCAAACTGACTTATTGCACATGACATGATTAGTTTTGTACTTATAACCATATGAAAAATACACATTCGTATCGGATTTAGTCATGACATCTTAATTCCAAGGATTAAAAATACGTTAGTATGATCCTACAATGAACCATTAATCACATATTAAATGTCAATGTGATTCATTGTAATTGGTCATGTCTAAAAAATAGTTCTCTAACCGTTAATTCATACTAATACTCTAATGATATGACTTTCATATCACTCACACTAATAGCATTTCATGATATTCAACGGAAATATTCAAGTCTATTATACATAAATATTATTACAAAATTAAATACCCTGAGCTGACAACATAATTGTTTCCTAAGGCATATGCTAATAGTATGTAGGCTCAAAAGGTCTATTTATTGACTCAAACAACTTTCTTATCAGTGGTATCTAAAATTTGACAACATAATTAGCTATCTTGGTTTTGGGGAAAACGAAGTGTATTGTTGTATATACCTCAAGGTTAGTAAGAGCAACTTTATTTTCCTTATTTTCTATGTGGATGATATTTTGTTTGCAACTAATGATTTAGGTATATTTCATGAGACAAAGCAATTATTATCTAAACAATTTGATATGAAAGATTTGAGAGAAGCTTCCTTGTTTGTAAGAAGATCTTGAAGCTTATTAGGTTTCTCTTAAAAGGCATACATTAAAATTATATTGAATAGATTAAGTATGTAAGACTATAAATCTTGGGATGTGTAAATCACTAAAAGTAATAAATTAAGCTTTACACAATGTTCTAGGAATGAAGTTGATAAGGATTCAATTAAGATAATACATAGGCTAGTGTAGTAGATAACCTAATGTATATTCTAGTTTGCATTGGACCTAACATTGTATTTGTAAAAGATTTCTTAGGGTGACATCTATTTAATATTAGAAAAGAACACTTGTTTGTAGTTAAGATAGTTTTAAGATATTTGAAATGGATAGAAGATTGCACGTTGACTTATCAAAAGGTTAACAATCTTGAGCTAGGGGGTTATAGGGATTTAAACTTTATCAGTTATATTGATAATCAAAAATCCACATCAGGTTACATCTCTACATTAGCAAGTGATATGTTAACTTAGAGAAGTATAAAGCAAATGTTGGTAATTTCTTAAAAAATGCGAGTTGGGTTTCTAGTGTGCTTTGGAGTTGTTACACAAGTTGCATGGTTGAAAAGCCTTATTGTTGAAACGTGTGTTGTTGATTCCATTGCTAAATCCATTCAGTTATATTATGTTAATATTAATAAAGTATTAATCTCTAAGAACAAAAAGTTAAAAAAAAAAAAGGTTTAAACACATGGAAATTAAGTATCTAATAGTGAAAGAACTTGTGAATAAAGGTTACATTATAGTAGAGCCTCTTAGGATTGATGATGTGATAGTAGATCCTCTAACTAAAGGGGACTTCACCATAACGCTTATAAGAAATATGTTTTTGGCATGGGTTTAGTGGAGTCTTTTGATATGTTTGGTTAGTGGAACATAATGTATTTACTATTTGCTTTATATGTCTTGTTTGAATTAATTTTTGTTAATGTATTTGGAACTTTTTGAAGATCATCAATAATATTTTGTTAGAAATTTTTGATTATATTGTATAACACATGATATGTCATAACAAAAGTCTTAAGACTTGCCTGAATCTTAAGCAAAGGCTTTCAGGCATTTATCATTTTATAGGCTTAGTTGTATGTCTTAAGACACATTCAATAATCTCAAAATATTTGTCTATAATTAATACATACAAGAATATTTATAAACCATAATAGATTTCTCAAGTATGCATGTGCCACCTAAGGAAGAGAAATCAATTATGACCGGCAAATCGAAAATAACACATATTATATTATAAATAAGTGTTATTATTCTTTCTTACACTACTACATCTTGTTCATGTTAATATAATTGAATGGTACATGTGGCCATAGGAGGCATTATGTCTTTGAATGATATAGTGACTACTATGATTCGATATCAAAGATGTTATTGAGCCGAACAATGACTTGGAATTATGTCTAGACCAATTTTGTTATCTTCACATAGTTTGGGCCCTTAAGTTTTTAAACATTAGCTTGAAAATGGTTTTCAAAATGTTTTTAAATTTGATCAATTTAATAGTGCCCAAGTGAGATAATATTGAAAATTTTATATAGTAAACATACGTTAATTGTGGGTTTTGTTTTAATCAAATTAAACTAGGTTATGATAAATTGGTCTATTATGAGATCTTTAGTAGCCCATAAAGAATTGAAATAAATAAAGTGAGTTGATATTTTAATGTTCTATGTTGTAGGCTAAGGAGGCTAATTTTCCTCTTTTGTCTCACCTTGGTAAGAGTTGTCATTATTTAACCCATTGGAGATTGCTCAAGAAAAAAGAAGAGCAAATTATTTTCTCGTTTATTCATTACTTTGATATGCATATGAAGACATGTTTGTCCACAAACTCAATTAATTCAATGTTTTAAGTAATCATGTGTGAGATCCTATTTAGTTTGTATTATGTTAAATTTATTAACGTGGTTGCCACTATAATAATAAAGAGAATTATTCAACAAGTTTTTAGGGTAAGGCGAGTGAATAGACATGGAAAGTACTCATTATTTTGGACTCACCATTCTCTTATGTTTAATTCTTTTTACGTATAATGAATTTTTGTAATGTTTCAGTTTTTAATTTTATAATTATTATTAAAATGTTTTCTCTTTTATTGTAGAAATAAGTACTGGAATTTCAAGGGTTATATAAATTCGAATTAATTTGTTTTAATTTTTTCTTCTATCATATGCTATAATTTTATTTTATTTTATTCCTTTTATGGGCTATGTAGAATGAATTAATTGGTCATTTGAAATTATATTTTCATCTACCTTTTCTTAATGAGAGTTGAACATTGTGTAATTTTATTTTTTACAATTGAAAAATAAAAATTGAATCAAGTGATTAATGGTTATACATATATACACATATAGAGAGAGAGAGAGAGAGAGGGACTTTTACGTTCATCAACAATAAAAAATGACATAAGTTGCTATTATTGATTAAAAAAAAAAGTCTTTTATGAAAATTATAAATATCACAATAACTTACAATAACTTATAATTTTTATGGTATTCACAATTTTCATAATATATAATATTAGTTTTGTTGGAAGAGGTTTTTCTTTTTTTGATTTTTAATAACAATTACAAATGTTAGTATAAATAATATTAGTTATTGGAAATAGTTTGTTTCAATCTTTGATGGCAAATGCAAATGGGAAAAAAATTTTAATTTACAAAGTAATTCTAAATGCATCGTCTAACCTTTATTGACAATTATTATCATAAATAATTACCACTATATTGTTTAACTTTTATTACATATAAAACTTAGAAATAATAATGACAATTCTAAATGCTATTAAAGCTTATTAAACGCCCACAAAATGGTTATTTTGTTGTAGTGACTATTGCTTAATTACAATGATTTGAACTCAAGTGCATACATTATATAAGGTTACTTTAACTCTTATAGCATGTTAACTAATGTTAGTAGTTTGAAAGCAAAAATTTTTTATTCTATAAGGAGAAGCAACATTCGATCCTAAGAACTAATAACAAAATTTAGATATTCAAATATGGTTTTCAATACAAATATAGTTGGAGAAAAAAGTCTTCATGCACATTATACAATCATTTATCAGCACAAATCACGTAAGAATACATAATGTATCATGGAGTACATTGTATGTACAATCACTGCACACAAGTTTTAATCCAATCCAAACCAAACCAAATCTATTCTATTTAATTGATTATATTATAGCTAGCTTCATTAAATAGTAATAAAAAACAATGAACAAGTTCCCAAAGTTTCACGCATGGCACTATTGTTTGTCACGGTTGGGGCCTGCTACTTTAATTATCTCCCACTAATCCAACTCCCAATTAAATTAAGTCATCAATATTTCTGATGACTTGCCCGATGGGCAGCGGAAGGAGACACTCAACTCAGTATTAATTACTTTGCTTGGCGGGCCAATCACTTGTCCCACCCGTCATTTGATAAAAGAAACATTGTTGACCTTGTTAGTAGTAAAATTCATTTACCCGCCTATTATCGGTTTTTGCTTATAAATACAACTTTTATAATTATATTGTATCAGTTTTTTTATTGTCTTTATTTTTATTTAATGATTATATTACAATTCAATTAAATTATATTTTTTAGTAGAAATTAAAATGCAAGAGGACATATAGAAATTCCCCTCTGCCAACACAAATTTAAACACTTCAATTTGAAACTTAACACTTACTAAACTGACTAAAAAAAAAAGACAGTATATGATGATTTCCCCAGCACAAACTATTGGCAATTCGTTGGGAATAATGTCAACGTGTCAGTGGTTCATATACAAGCCAACTAAAAACGCCCTCCATTTTAGAAAAATGGTACATGAGTTCCTATAAGGAAAATGAGTTTTGTAAGTTCGAAGGGGAGCCAATTGAGATGATTTTTGTCAAGAATTGTTCCTTGATGAGAGTTTTGAACATAATTAGCATCAATATTTGACATCTACATGTCCTTCAAGTTCTCTAAAATAATTTAAAATTTTGTTATATTATTTTGTTGTTGTTTAAATGAAAAAAATGTTATTTGCGGTTTCTTATCATGTCTCACATTTTTCTTATTTTGCTTATTATTATTATTTTTTATTTTAAGGATAAGAAAATAATTTTGGATAAAATGACATTTTTGCTTTTCACATGTCTATTTTAATCAATAGAAGTGAATGATGGGTGGATAGATAAACTTTTCAACCTTAGAGATTACAATGAGTTCATCAAAGTTTTGGTGGGACATAGTCATTTAGCCAACTTTCCTTTTTATAGTGGGCCATTACTTTTGATGACTTGCATATCGGCAGAGAAAGAGACTAATAAGTTTCTTTAATGAGCAATTTGCCCCTCCTCCGATTGCCTTGTTGTGAATGTGACGTTTCCGACTTTGAATGTCGAATTGGGAAACTGTACGATGTAAAAGAATTATACATGTATAGTTTGGATAGGGCCAAAGGAATTATTTCCCCGAATAATTCATCGTATCTCTAAATTGATGTTAATTAATTATTAAAAGATTAAATATTTATTTTTTATTTAAAAATAAAGATAATCAAATGAAGATGATATTTTTGTTTTTAAATAAAAAAGATATTTTAAAATAATAATTAAATATATAAATAATATATTATTATATTAAAAATAAGAGAATTTTAATTATATATAATTACATACTTGATGTGATATATTGCCGACGTCCCACTTAAGTAAAAATAAAAATCTGGAAAGTGGTTGTGACTTGCTGAACATTCATGATTAATAATAAAAAAATGTCCACGCGGTTCCCGAAGATAAGACTAAATTCTTTAGTTCAAAACTTTTATTATTAAATTACGTAATCTTCCTACCTAAAATACCTTTTCAATAATATTTTGTCTAAAACAATTATTAAATAACACTTTATCACGATTTAGTTTGAGAAGGATATCATTATAATATTTTGAGGGTGACAACAGTAAAAAGACGTTTGGGTTAATAAAAAATTTAGAGACTCTAACTGTAGTATGGTTGTAAATTACCTAAAAAAAAGACTGTACGATTGTAATAAAAAATTACTTGAATCAAACCACCTTTACTGTTGGTGCTTGTAATTTTCCTACCCTGAAATATGCTGCAATTTGCAAATGTCCAATGGATGTTTGGTCAACATCTCCATGAATGTTTTGAAATCAGTTGTAGCAGATGGAGTCCTGTTTACCAAATAAGTTGCTCCATGACTTACCTCTACCCAGAAACGGCTACACAGTTTTGCATTTGATTGCATAATCAAATCCTCATTCTCTCTACAAACAATATTGAAATCCTCATTTACATATTCCAATCCATAAGTGCCATTTTATTCAACCTTTATATTGTCGTCGTCCCATTAGTACTTGAGCTAAAATAAATATCTGGAAAGTGGTTGTCACTTAGAAAACATTCATAATTAATACTAAAAAACGCCCATGCGTTCCTTAAGATAAGACTTAATTCTTTATATATTAGTGGGGGAAGCAAAACTCAAGTCAGTTGCCTCATTTGGATATAAAACAACTCTCGCTTGACAATGATAATGGCCCTCCCTTATCAAATATTATAATTATAATGCCATTACCTAAACAATTAATCAATTAATATAAGTTTGATGAGAATGGAAGATCGATTTTTATATTGGATTTTTTATAATTATATAATTAATTATGTAATATAGAATAATTATTTATTTAGCCAATCAAATGAAAGTTCAGTTTAAGCCACAAACCCTACAGCCACTCCTTCATCGACACATCCTACCTACCTAAAATTATCTACTATATTAAATTGTATAAATAAATTAAAAAGATTTATTTGTATATATATTATTCTATTAAAATAAAATATTAATTTTTAGTTATTTGCAACCGACATTGGTACGGCTAAAAAAGCCATATTTAAACATTTCTCTAGTAATGATAAAACTTGTTATCTAGTTAAAATTTCCCCTTAGTTAAGCTTGTAAATATTGTTGATGAGATTTCTTATTATTAAATATTGTTGATGAGATTTCTTATTATTAATTAATTTATACAATTTTGGATTTTTACACAAGATAGATTATATTAATGACAATAAAAAATAAATAATTATTTATAATATCCTTTGTGATGAAAAATAAAATAAATTTAGAGAGATGAAACAGATATTAAGAGTGGTTTTTTAAAGTGGTTTAATCTGTTACTCAATAAATTATGTTCATGGGTATAACATTAATAACTTTGGGAGAATATTCTAACATAGTTTGAATAGAAGTGAAAAAGGAAATGTTTTGAGAAAGACTTGATTTTCTAAAAAGGTTCTTAAGAGAGTTGTTGGATTATTATGAGAGATTCCTTGACTAGCTTAGTATGATGCTTGTCTAATCTTACGTATCGTATATTTGATTCTTGTACCTCTTTGTTTTCCTCTACTCTCCTTTTTTTCCTTGAATAATCCTTTTATATTTATAGAAGGAAATAATGGGTTAGAATCTTATCAATTTCATTTTCAAATTAAAATCCAAATAATCGCTTCTTAATATGTTACAGTGAAGATAAGATAGTGATCAAAAGTCAATTAACAAGAAGTTAATGTTTTCCATTATAGGCAAATAAGATGGAAGGAATGCCAATTAGAAGATTATGTCTCCAGGACGAGGGAGGTATATCCAAATTTCAAAGTGTGGGTTATTGCTTCTATTGCTAGTGACTTCTTTGGAAGATATTACACATAGAAGTCTATGTATAACAGATGTGTTATATGATCCGTGTTTAGCCACATCATTTATATACATCCAAGAGTAGCATGAAGAATGAGACCTGGCATGATCTCCCTTTTGTATCCAACTCAATTTCCTATACTTATTAGGACTATATTTCTATTCCATCTCATATCACTTATCTAATAATCGAGAATATCTATTTTTTTATAAAAGATAAATTAGAATACATGTTTAGATTCATTATTGTACTAGGAATTAAATACATTTTATTTTGTAACAATATGCAACCCTACCTCTTTGTCTAATAAATTAAGAAATGTACAGAGGTGAAGGGACCAAATTATAACCTAATGATCATATACACATAGCACTCTTAGCATGAACATTATTACGCTGTTAAATCCTATCAATAACATAATAGCGAACATAGATTTTTTCGAGTAACAATCTAAACCACCTTAAAAAGTTCTTATTGTCTTATTATTTTATTATTTGCTTGCATTGGACTACATCCTTACTTTTTTGTGCTTCTTAATGGTACAAATGTGCATGTCACCAACTTGGCACTAGAAGGAGGGCCACTTTAAGAAAAACTCTTCATATAAAGAGGGGGGTGTGTGTTTTACTCTTGATATTCAAAATTCGATGTTAGATTGCATGTATGAATTTTAGAAGTTGAGTATAAAATATAAAAGTTTAAAAGGGTTTAGAGTTTAAGGTAATGTAATATTTTAAGTTTAAAAGTTTTAAAAATTTATTGATATTTTGTAGCTCATCTAAGTTTGTGAGCTCATCAAGCTACTTGATTAAATACTTGAGTCATTTTAGCTTAAGTTATACTTGAAAATAATCAAACCAATCATAAGTTGGCTCATTTGCAACCCTACTATCTACCCCTTATATGAAGGATATAACTCACATCAAGGTGGCGTCAACTAATTGCATATAGACTATAATTTACATCATGACAAAGTTAGTTATCGACATGTAGAACATAATTCACACTATCAAGGTGCCAATCAATGTCATGCAGAAGTTAACTTATGCCATGGAGACACTGATTCTCAATATGCAAATGAAAATTCACGTTATTGAGGAAACTATCTATATACTTCCATCATGTAATAACTCTATGAGTGTCTTTGGTAGGCTTGGTTACCTAGGTGAACATGCCCAAAAGAATAACCGATGCAACCGTATTGCTATAAGGGCATATTGCTATAGGCAAAATGGGCAAATATAACTTAGTAGGCATATTGCTATAGGGGCTCAAGCAAGCCTTCAATACTCTAACAACCTAAGAGGATGAGTAAAAAATTAAGGTTGACTATTCCCATTCTCCCCTGATAGTGTGTTATACACCACTTTCTAATGGCTTCAAGACATAATTAATTGGAGTTTTTAACAAAATTCTTTACGTAAAGCATCAATTAGACACATTTAGAGATATCATAGATATCTATCGGGTCTTTAAGCTAGCTAGATGTTGTTGTTTAACGGTTATAGTCATTAGAGGAACCAAAAGTTGGTTTAAGAAGTTATTTGTTGCTTCCATCACCTTATGGAAATAGTTAACTGTAGACTTTTTGATGCAATTGTAGGCATCAAGGAGGTTTTTCATGGCAATAAATCAGTTGGCAAATATACAACCAAAAAAAGAAAACTTTGAAGTCCTATCTAAAGTGATTCGATATCAAACTCTCTAAAGTAA
Organism: Mangifera indica; assembly: GCF_011075055.1. NCBI lineage: Eukaryota > Viridiplantae > Streptophyta > Magnoliopsida > Sapindales > Anacardiaceae > Mangifera > Mangifera indica. The sequence goes on from NC_058137.1 coordinate 9,647,678, forward strand.
CATGTGCTCTAAAAGAATCAGTTAGAGTGTTGATCATAGGAGGGTTAACACAGAAAGGAACTTAATGTTCAAAAATGCACATCCCTAGAGCGTTTCTTCAAAATGTTTGAAAGGCACTTAAGGATTAAGAGTTTTATAATCGCCATAAAGAGCAAGTGTTATTTGAGTATCACGAAAATAAGTGCTTGTTTGATGTATACACGCTTAGTCAATCTCACAAGGGGAACTAAGATAATTTAAGATATTCAACCATCAATACGTCATAATTACTATAGGAATTTTACATAATCTAAGAGTTTTTGAACGATTGTCAATGAAACTTTAGTTCCTAGAAGCTTTCATTATATGAGTTTAGTAATAATGACACAGTTGTGAGAGTTAGTTGCATTAATTAGCCATATTTTCGGTAGTTTTGTTATTAGGAGTAAACATAGTCATATTTTCATATTAAATTTTTATAATTACTCGGTATCCTTAGCTAATAACAATCTTAAAATAAATCAGTAGTTAGTTTTTCAATCCTTATATGATCAATATTTATTATACCACTTGTTCACTCATACACTTGTGAGCAAGACTCAACAAATAATGAGACTTGGCATGATTTTCCATTTGTATCATACTAAATTTGCTATAATCACAAGGATTAATTTCTTATTATATCTCATATCTCTTTGTTGGGTTGAGTTTTCCTCCATGTAGAGGATGGTTCAAAGTTCACTTATGTGAAGCTTATGTGGGTATTTTATTGGTTATTTATTAATCAATTAATGAATTTTAGATCCCTAAAGTTTACTACAACAAGTAAGAGTAGCAAAATTAGGTTTAGCCACTAATAAACAGAGAAGAGAAGTGTACAAATTCTTGGGTAAAACTAATACGACCAGTTTTGATCAAGAGTTTTGGTCGAGGTTGATCCATTGTCTGATTCAACTAAAATTTTATAAGCATATTCTGTACTCATTGATCTTCATTTTGAACGATGAGAATTAGATTTGGGGTTCAGGAAGATTTTTTTTTTCCCTTGAATGAACCTCTATTTTTGGTGAGATTTTTCCATTAATTGTTGTGTAAACTTGTTGCAATTGCCAAGAATAATAGTTTTTGAAGGGTTATAGATGGATGCCTCTAGTTTTAACGAGGGAGATTTGTATCCAATCTTGTTGATAGTAGAAATTTTTTAGGTGGACTTCAGTCCCATGGTTTTCCTTCCCTCACTTTGAGGAGGTTTTTACATTAAAAATTGCTTGTGTCTTGTGTTGGTTGTGTTTGCTTGCTTCCATATTATTTATGTATTATTCTGAGGTAGATTTATTTGTTTAACTTCAATAGATTCACACTAATTAAGAGAAAATTTATTCTGTTGTGTATTGATCGATTTGATGAATTCCAAATTGTGTTATGTTTTGTGTGGTTTCTCTCAACAAAGTGGTTTCAGAGCTTGGGTTACTAAACCTTGTTGTTTTATGTTTAATTATTTAAGCTAATATAAGTAGAATGGTTACCTTTAATGGGTCAAATTGTAATGAATTAAAAGGTAAGATGAGAGACCTTTAATGTGTGAAAGATTATTATTTGCCAATATTTAGTACTAAGAAGCCAAAAGGTAAGTATGATGAACAATATAATTTGTTCCATAAACAAGTTTATGGATATATCAGACAATAGGTTTATGACAATGTTTGAATCATGTTAATGATGAGACACATGCATGCATGTTATGGAACAACCTTGAACAACTTTATGCTAGAAAAACTAGAAATAACAAGTTATTTTTTAATCAAGCAGATGATGATATTAAGGTATGAAGAAGATGCCACCTTAACTAATCACTTGAATAAATTTTAAAGGATTCTTAATCAGTTAGCAGGAATAGGAATTAAGTTTGATGATATAAGAGGGCATTTTAAACTTCTTTACCTAATTCTACCTCTTATTGTATAATTACTATGAACTTGGTAAATAGGTTCCTCGTCACAATCAGAATGTTAATTATTGAAAAAAAGGAAAGAGTAAAAGTAAAGATCTGAAGAATAAAGATAAAGGAAAAAGCAAGTCTAACAAGTTTGCCAATATTGAGTATCATTCTTATGGTGTGAAAAGGCATAAAAAAAGTATCGTCAGTAGTTAAAGAGAGACTTTACACAAAGGAGTGAAAGAGAAAAAGAACGATGATAGTGTTAAGGATGATCAAGTTGCCACGACCACTTCAGACTTTCTTCTTGTTCATGATGGTGATATTGCAAATATTGTATGCCATGGGACCACTTGGGTGATTGATAGTGATGCATCCATTCATGCTACATCTTGTAAAGATTTCTTTACCTCTTACAAATCTGGTAATTTTGGATTTGTTAAGATAGCCAATGACGGTTTGGTTAATGCCATTAGTATTGGAGATATGTGTTTGGTGACCAGTAATAACATAAATGTAACACCCCTCTCTAGATACATACCCCTACTTAGAATATAACCTAAAAAGATGTGCACAATGGACTACTTAACTTACATTCTCATAATTTAATACATGATCATAAATATTTTAAATGTACAAAAGGTGCAATATGAATAATTACTTAAATACATTATTTATTGAAAATTCATTAATACATTAGAAGTCTGATAACTTAATTGAAAGTTATTATACATAAATAAATCTGAAAAACGTAATTGAAATATTCAAAATAAATGAATAGACAAATAATCTCAAAATGATAATTATGCCCTTACCCTTGTGCAACTACTCACTGGACTATTGGCTCTCTCGCATGCCACATTACTCACCTCTACCTACAAAACAACAAAAAGAAACGCATGAGTGAAATTACTTAGTAAGTTGTTGATCTCTTAGCACCCTGAATACTTATAAAACTGGTAAACCTAACGTTCCATTTGCGAATCTATATATGGTCACAACTCAGTACTCTCATACCTTGACATAGGTCATCTACCAAGATCACTAAAGCCTATGTTGGAATTGACATATCTAATGGCCTAGTGAAAACATAAGACACCTTATGTGCCATTCTTTGTCATGCCTTATGCATACACTATAAAGCCTGTTGGACTAGCTATCTAGGACACCCTAGTCACACAGAAAAATAATCTAGTAACAGTGTTTTTCCTTATTATATAAATTGATCAAAACTGTTGTCTAAACCATCATGGAATGACCTCTACCATGGGTACATATGTGATACATCTTGTTGACCACATGAGAAAATATATGAAATGTCATAGTCCTTATCATACACATCTGAATAAACTAAGTGGTTATGTGTCATTGTGCCAAGTGCATGATATATCTTATGAGCATCTAACCCTACTGTTTTCATGCATCTTGCCATTTATGCACACAATTGGTGGCTATCTATATGTGAACCACTTTCTTTAACTTTTCTAATTTTCAACTCAAATCTGACTTAATCGGGGTCGAGTGTCGTATTTTACATAATCAGACACTCTTTCTAATTTTATCTAGCTTTTTTTTTTTTTAACTATATTCTTATATTATTTCTTATTTCTTCTATTCCCTTCATATAGTGTTTTTATTAACTATATAGGTGTGGACCTAAGATGCAACCCCATGTGCCTTTTTTTTAAGCAGTGTTCACTTTTGGAAAGTCACACACGATAGTGTTTGGCTTTCCTTAAAATAAGCGCAAAAATGGTGAAACTTCTTAATTTAAACTAAGGATACACGAGTGTGTATGAGACTACACACGGTTGTGTATCGCAATCTGGAACTGAGATTATATATATAAAACATTTAACAACACACTCATGACAAAATTAATTTAATACAATGTCATGCATTCATGTTCAAACATTGACTAATCTTCTTAACATCATGAAATCATTCACCGATCAAAGTTTTGCTTACAAACCTTAAATTCATCTAAATTAGACTTGATTAATAGAGAGAAGGAGAGGCCAACTTACTTGTCTTTCAAAAATTGCTAAGGTCTTCACGTGGTTGTAAGGATTCCAACAATCTTTAGCTTCCTTTGGCAACCAAAAACCTCTTTATTCTCTACTCTCTCTCTTTTGAGTGCAGTTATAGGTAAGAATAATGAGAGGGATTAGGTTAAATATGTTTTTATTTTTTGTTTGTTAGGCATGATACATGAGCATGTATGGACTATAAATGGGTGCATATCGCGTTACACAACTAAGACAACACATGATCTTGTCGTGATTGTGACTTTATCTGCTAAATTTAAATTTGTTAATGATACATAACCATGTATACCTTCATAAATGGGTGGGCATCCCTCTGAAAAACATTAGTTAGCTTAATTTAAAATAAGAAAAAAGACTAAAATACCCTTGAACTTACTTGTGGGTGTTACAACAAGGTTAGTCTTGAATAATGTTAAATATATTTGTATTTTTGATTCTACAGGTAGACTTGATGATGAGGGGTATTGCAGCACTTTCTAGAATGGTCAAGGGAAGCTCACTAAAGGTAAAAAATGTTCATCATTGTATGTAATATAAGCAAGTATATTAACATAAAATATTAATGCAGTGGAAGATAAAGGTACAATAGAGTTGTGGCATTAGAGGCTTAGTCATATTATTTTAATTGGGTTGACAGTTTTAGCCAATAAGAAAATCCTTTTAAATGAAAAACACATTTTCTAAGAAGTGTTCTCATTGCTTGGTAGGAAACCAAAGCAATGTCACATTTAAGAGTTCTTCTCCTTCAAGAATGTCAAGTACATTTAATTTAGTTTATTTTGATGTGTTTAGTCCTATGAAAACAAAAAAAACTTGGTGGTGCTCTTTACTTTGTTACTTTCATAGAGATCATTCAAGAAAACTTTGGATTTGCATGTTGAAAACTAAAAATCAAGTATTAGATATGTTTAAGTAATTTCAAGCTCAGTTGAGACACAAATTGGGAAGAAGTTAAAATGCAATAGAATTGGTAATAATGGAGAGCGTACAAGTCTTTTTTTATGTGTAATACAAACAACAGGGTATTTGATATCAAAAGACACTCCCAAGGCTCCTCAATTGAATGGATTAATTGAGAGGATGAATAGGACATTGGTTGAAAGTTTGAGATGTTTGTTTTCACAATCACAATTGCCAACATCATTTTGGGGTGCAACTTTGAGCACTATTTTTCATGTCTTAAATTTCAAATACTATGTGTTCCATTACAATTTGATGTTGTAGAAAAATTTTGGACAAGTAAGGAAGTTTCCTATGATCATTTACATGTTTTTAGGTGTAAGGCTTTTTATGCATATCCATAAAGATGAAAGGTATAAACTTGATGTAAAAACATAACAATATATATTTCTTGATTATAGGCAAGATGAGTTTGACTACAGATTTTATGATCCAGTTAAAAAGAAACTTGTATTAGAGATTTCAATGTCAGAGTATAATGATATTTGATAGACCTAAATCCAATTTCTCCTACACTGATTTTAACACTAGTTGAAGAAGAGCAATAAAGCACAAGTGTTTTAAATAATATAAATATCCTAATACAAGTATAGACTCATGATGTTGTCTAAGAGTAGTTGTCAATACCAGAGGTTCCTTTAAAAACTCTATTAGAGATTCCATTAGATATTCCATTAGATATTCCACTTAGGAGATTTATTAGAAGTTGAGTAAGTTTCACCACGTATCCTACCAATTAGTTTGCGTTGTTATTGATTCATGAGAACTAGAATGTTATGCAAAAGTCATAGAAGATTAACATAAAAGTAAGTGGATTGAAGTCATGCAAGATGAGATGCAATCATTGCATGAGAATCATTCATTTGAGTTGGTAAAATTACCTAAGGGTAAGAGAGCTTTGGAAAACAAATGTGTGTATAGGGTGAAACAGGATGAGGGTGAAATAAGATAAGATTACTTCACAACTCAGATACAAAGTAAGATTGATTGTAAAAAGATTTAGTTAGAGAAAAGACATTGACTTTGATGAGGTATTTTCAATAGTTGTGAAGATATCCTTCATTCGTGTGGTTTTAGGCTTAGTACTTAGTATAAATGTAGAGATTGAGCAAATGGATGTTAAAACCACCTTCCTTCATGGTAACTTGCAGGACGAAATTTATATAGATCAACTAAAGGGTTTCATAGTAAAAGGAAAAGAAAATTATGTGTGCAAATTAAAAAAAGGTCTTTATGGTTTGAAGTAAGCATTGAGGTAATGGTAAGGTTTGAATTTTTTATGGGAGAGCAAGGCTACCATAAAACAATTTCTTATCATTATCTATTTTTCTAGAAATTCTCTAATGATGATTTTATCATTTTATTATTTTATGTTGATGACATGTTAATTATTGGTAAAAATTCTTCTAGAATTGACAAATTAAAGAACCAGTTGAGTGAGTACTTTGCAATGAAATATTTAGGGCCAACAAAAAAGATTCTTACCATTTGAATTGATCAAGACAAGAATAAAAAGTTATACATATCACAAGAGCAATATATTAAAAAGGTGTTTGAAAGATTCAATATAAGCAATACTAAAGTGGTTAGTACACCTCTTGCTACACATTTAAAGTTAAGTTCCAAGTAATGTCCTTCTACTGATAAAAAGAAAGAAGATATGGCTAGAGTGCCATATGCCTCAATTGTAAAAAATTTAATGTATGCAATGGTCTGCATGAGGCTAGACATAACACACGTTGTTGGTGTTGTTAGTAGGTTTTTTTCTTATTCAGGAAGGGAGCATTGGAATACAATAAAGTGAATCATAAGGTATATGCATGAAACTTCTAATATGAGACTTGGTTTTAGAAATGGTAAGCTAGTGTTAGTTGGCTATACAAATTCTAATATGGCAAGTCACATGGATACTCACAGATCCACTTTGGGGTATTTGATCATATTTGTAGGTGGTGTTGTTTTTTGGGAATCAAAGTTACAACGGAGGTAGAATTTATTGCAACAACCGAATCTTGTAAAGAGTTACTATAGATAGATAAGTTTTTTGGAGAGTTTGGTTTCCATCAAAAGAGGTATATTCTATTTTATGACAACTGAATTGCCATTTACCTTGTTAAAAACTCTATATTTCATGGGAAATTAAAACTTATTAATGTAAGGTATCATTAGATTAGAGATGTGTTTGAGAAGAAATTATTAAGACTACATTAAGTACACACCAATGATAATGATTTAAATATGCTAACAAATATTCTATCAAAGGAAAAGCTACAAAAATGTTGTTTAGTCACCATGATGGTAAACCCCTCCACATAGTTGCTAAAGAGGACATTTGTTGGGTTAGGTTTACCTCCAAGTGGAGGATGACCCAAAGTTCATTTATTAATTGCATCCATAAGCATATGATTAGAAGTATGATCTGTAGATCTAATTTGCCAGAGTATTTATGGGGTAAAGCTATCAAAATTCCATTATACATTCTGAATAGGGTTCCTTTCAAATCAGTACCCAAAACTCCTTTTAAGCTCTAGATAGAAAGAAAACCTAGTTTGAGACATGTTCGAGTTCAGGTTGTCCAACTAAAGTAAAGGTTTATAATCCTAATGAGAAGAAATTGGATCATAAGACTATTCGGGGATACTTCATTGGTTTTCCATAACATTTCTAACGATAATGATTTTATTGCCCATCTCGCAATACTAGAGTGGTTGAGTCAATGAAAACTAAATTTCATGAGCTAGATTCAACAAAAGGTAGTAGCTTTTAACCATTGAAGGAATTTGAAGACGATTAATCTAGATCGGAACTATTAATTAATACATATAATAGTATTTTACCTGTTTTTGTTGAAGAGCCTAGATGAAAGATTTAGAAAATCCTTCAAAACATGAGACTATTTAGAATGAAGCCACTATGATGATACGATTTCTTATCTCTCATTAGTCTAACTGCTTGTGTCTGATACTGTTCCTAAAAAGCCTACAATTGTGATTCCAATCAAAAGATCATTTAGACAAAGACAACTAGCTATCTCTAATGATTATTATGTCTATCTTAGTAAGTTTGATTATAATATTGGTCAAACTATAGAGCTTGTGAATTTTAAAAAAGTCATTTCTTACCTACAGTCAGATAAATAGTTTAAGGCTAGGAAGGAAGAAATGCAGTTTATAAGTGACAATGGTATATGAGATCCAGTAGGCTACCTAATGGAGTTAGACTTGTTGGTTGTAAATAGGTTTTCAAGACCATTAAAAACTCTAAGGGCATAATTGATAGATTTAAAGCTAGATTGGTTACTAAAGGTTTTACCTAGAGAGAAGGTATAGACCTCAATGAGACTTTTTCTCCTATATTGACTGAAGATTCATTCAAAATCATTATGGCTTTGGTGGCTTATTTTGAAGAAGTCTGTATGAAACAACGAGAAGGTTTTGAAGTTGAAGAAAACGGGCATATAGTATACAAACTAGAGAAATCTATATATGGATTGAAAGCATCTCGATAGTGGTATCTAGAGAGAAGGTATAGACTTTAGTGAGATGTTTTCTCTTATATTGACTAATGATTCATTCAGAATCATTATGGCTTTGGTGGCTTATTTTGAAGAAGTCTATATGAAACAACTAGAAAGTTTTGAAGTTGAAAAATATGGGCATATGGTATACAAACTAAAGAAATCTATATGTGGATTGAAAGCATCTTGACAGTGGTATTTGAAATTTGATGAGGTAATAACTTCTTATGGGTCTACTAAAAACAAATTTAATCAATATGTATATATCAAGATCAGTGGGAAGAGATTCATCTTTCTGGTCCTTTATGTTTATGATATTTTGTTGGCTAGTAATGATGGTAATTTACTTCATAATTCAAAATAATTTTTGTTTAAGGGTTTTAATATGAAAGACCTTGGAGAAGTATTTTTGTCCTCGGTATTGAGATTCACCATGATAGGAATCATAGGGGCCACTAAGATTATCACAAAAGACATATATTAAACGAGGGCTTAAGAGATTTAATATGCGTAATTGTAAGGATGGTAAGGTACCTGTGGTGAAATGAGATAAATGTAGTATTAAGAAATGTCCTCAAAATCATGTGGGAAAGGCATTTATGTCTTATGTTCCTCATGCTAATGCAATTGGAAGCTTGATGTATGCTCAAATTTGTACTAGGTCAGACATTACATTCATTGTGTATGTGTTTGGTCGTTCTCTTTCCAATCTAGTTACTGATCATTAGATTGCAGCCAAGAAAGTCATGATATTTATAGAGGACAAAAGATTTTAAGCTAATATATAGGAAGGTTGAGAATCTTAAAGTAATAGGGTATTATAATTCAGACTTTGGTGGTTGTGTGGAAGACTATAAGTCTATTTTAGGATTCCTTTTCATGCTAGCTAATGAGGCCATATCATAGAAAGACCTTGATAGCATCTTCAACATGTATGCAGAATTTATTGCTTGCTTTGGAGTAGTCATACAAGCAATGTGGTTGAAAATTTTTATTATTGAGTTTTGATAGTCAATTCCATCTTAAGGCCTTTGATGATTTACTATGATAATAATACAATTATATTCTTTTCTAAGAATAAATAAATTATCAATGAATCGAAACATATGAAAATAAAGTATTTGATACTCAAGGACCTAATCAAGAAATGTGACATTATTGTATAATACATCAATACAGACTCCATGTTAACAGATCCCCTAACTAAAGGATTGAGACCCACTGTTTTTAAACAACATGTAGTGAACATGAGTGTCTTGAAGTCTTTTGATATCTTAATTTAGTGGGAAGGGTCATTAGGGGTGGATTCAAGTTGGGTCAAGCCAAAACACCCTTTGGTTGGAGTTCGGCTTAGATAGAAAATAGTTTGACTCGAATTTAGCTCAAGTTTGTCGAGCCAAAATTAAGTTTGGCTTGAGTTCGATTCGGATAAAAAATAGTCCAGTTTAGTTCGGTTCGAGTATAGCTCAATTTCGTAACTTGAATCAATGGTTCAAATTCATAGCTTGGTTCGGATCGAATTAATGGTTTGAATTTATAACTCAAATTAGTGGCTCAAATTCGTGGTTCATTAACAAAACGATATCGTTTTACTCAAATGATATTCAAAATTTTTTATTCAAGCCGAATATTCCTTAGCTTGAGTTCGGTTCGAATTAAAAAAAGAGTCAAATCTTTTGATTTGAGTTCGATTCAAATTTTAATCAAATGAATTTGAGCTAAACTAAATCGAACCGAATCCACTTTCGAGATTGAGTCGGCTTGGATCATATCCAGGCCTAAGAGTTATTAATGTATTTCTTGTCGCCTTGATAGAGTTTATTGTGATTATACGCTCATAAATATTTTTTGTATGATGTTTATTGATTGATATAAATATATTAAATATATATACATATATTTGTATATATTATTTTATACAACATGTATATTAAAAACAATGTTTCTCTTCAATGTGACAGTTGTATAATCAATGATATTATGGTATAAGTACAACATGTGCCTCAGTATATATATATATATATATATATATATATATATATATATATATATATATATATATATATATATATATATATAGAGCGAAGTCTACTTTCAAGACTAAGTCGGCTTGGATCATATCCGGCCCTAAGAGTCATTAATGTATTTCTTATTGTCTTAATAAAATTTATTGTGATTATGCGCTCATATGTATTTTTTGTATGATGCTTATTGATTGATATAAATATATTAAATATATACACATATATTTGTATATATTATTTTATACGACATGTATATTAAAAATAATGTTTCTCTTAAATGTGATAATTGTATAATTGATGATATTATGGTATAAGTACAACATGTGTCTCAATATATAAATATATATATCAAGCCGAATCCATTTTTGAGATTGAGCTGGTTTGGATCATATCCAGGCGTAGGAGTAATTAATGTATTTCTTGTTGTCTTAATAAAGTTTATTGTGATTGTGTGCTCCTACATATTTTTTGTATGATGTTTATTGATTGATAGAAATATATTAAATATATACACATATATTTGTACATATTATTTTATACAATATGTATCTTAAAAATAATATTTCTCTTAAATGTGAGTGTTATATATTTGATGATATTATGATATAAGTACAACATCACTCTCTCTCTCTCTCTCTCTCCCCTCTATATATATATATAATCATTGTTGTCTAAATTGCATAATATTAGAATATTATGAGTATATATTGATTAAATTTTTAGATCGTTTAATAAAATTGGGTGAATATGTAGTATAGAAAGAATTTATTTTATGAATTTGATACGAACGTTTGAAAATGAGTTTATACACTCTATATTATAATTATTAATTTGAATTATAAGCGAGTAAAAGTTGTTGGAGTTTTAATCGAAAAATCCAATTGATCATTTTAGTATTAAATAAAAGAAAGATAGTGTACCATTTCTCCAGTTTTTAATATAAAGTATAACAGTCTTTGTGCACATTCTAAAAACTGGAAAATGAAGCTCTACTCCGGATTGACAACTAATCATTTTTGTATTAATTTTCTATAATAAAATGGTACAAACATGTTTATCTTAATCCTTATTTTATGGTTTATACAATTTTATAGGGTATTGTGATTAAATTAAGCAACTTGAGTAGAATAATTATGATTTATAATTCTATAATTTTGTAATATTATTTTGATTTTGCTTCCAGAAATAACATATAATAACATAAAGTCGATTAGTGTTCGCTAAATATTGTCCATTATTACCGAGTGAATCGACTAAATTGAAAAAGAAAAAATTGCATCAACCATTGTCAGTTTATAGATAAAAACAGTTAGATGGGTGCAAGTTTCAGAAAGGCCCAAGGACTTATTCCCACCGAACGTATGTTATATTTTTTAGTTTTCACATTTCTTAATTTTGAAAATCTTATTTATTCACTTATAGATGGTTAAAGTTAATAAAACTTTAATCTCTTAAAATTTTATTTCATTTTTTCTTAAATTTTAAAAATTAACAATTTTCTCTCCTAAGTCAAGTTTAAAAAATAACATTTTCCCTCCTAGGGTTTAGTTTCAATATCTAGTGACTCACTCTAACACCATTGTCGGTTGTTTCTCCTTTTTAATGGTTTCCCTTCCTCCAACGGTTTGTCTCAATGAGACTCTAACCTCCGACACCATGCGATGTCATCTAGGAAGACAAATCATCTTCTCTAACGACCAAGATGAGATCTATCTAGGAAGACAAGACGACTCGTCTTCTTCTGGAAAGACGAGATCAATTGATCTAGCCTTTATCATCTAGAAAAACAATTCATCTTCCTAAACAACGTCACACAACGTCAGAGGGGTTGAGATTTTGTTGAGGCAAATTGTCAGAGAAAAGGGAACCGTCAGGAGGGAGAGACAGCCAACGATGGTGCCGAAAAGAGTGACTGGATATTGAAACTAAACCCTAAAAGAAAATGTGATTTTTTAAAACTTTGTTTATAAGAGAAAATATTAGTTTTTTAAATTTAAAGAGCAAAAAGAAGATAAAATTTTTGTTTATTTTTAATATTATATATAAAAGGATGATTTTATCTTAAAATTAACATACTTAACAACTCATAAGTAAGTAAATAAGAATTTCAAAGTTAAGAGATAAAAATTTGTGAACGCAACATACTTTAGGTGGGAATAAGTCCTTTAGCCTTTCAAAAATAAAAAGTTGGCAACAATAATGGGGCCTGACCCTCATGAAGGAGAGTATACCAATAATCCAAGTGAAGTTGGTGGCTAACCAGGCCCAGCCATTATCTTTTGTGCCTTATTCCATTATTGAAAAGAAAAAGTTATATTCATGCACCTATATACATACATGTAATATTTATTATAAAAAATAATAATTTAATTTCACTCAAAACTCTTGCAATATAGAAAAATGGCAGATTGAGCCTTTTTTGAGTGACACATATTAGTTTCCAAAATTCTTCAAAAACTCTGTACATATTTCGTTCGTAAATCAAATGGGAAGATAAAATTACCCTTATAAATATTTTTTTTTTGGTAAAAGGTAAATCAAAACATTCAATGTGCCCATATAATTTTTATGATAATGGGTAATTTTCATTAATATGTAGTTTAATCTTGATATATAATAAGAAGAGAGTTAAATTTATGTCTTCTTCTATATATAATATCATCTTTTATCATTCAAATTATCATTTAAAACTTATAAATTTAAAGATTCTATAATATAATTTTGTCACTTTATTTATATAATATATAATAAGGTTAATAATACTTAAACCTATAATAATATGGGCAAATTATATGTTTACATTCACTACTGTATACTTTTCTTTTTTGTAAAATTTATTCTCCTTTTTCATTTCTTAACCACGGGAAAACACCTAGAGAAAGTAAGAGAAGTCGATGACAAAATTGAAGAGGAGTAAAGGCGAGGCAGTGACGAAGCTATTTCACTTGCTTTTTAACTCAATCCTCAGAGTTGGATCCAACTTAGACTTATTCAATTCAATCATGTATTCTTCTTTTTGATGGACTTTTCCTAGGTCAAGTAATGCCTTTGCAGATCAATTCCTTATTCACAGGTAGAAACTAAAGAAAGGCGTTGAGTGAGCACACAAAAGACAGCTCTCCAAAAGTCTATACTACTTCCTAAAGAGAGTTCATTTCCTTGGACTTGATCCAAATGTGCAGAAGTTTCATCCAGTCATTCTACCTCAAAAGGCTTTGTCCCTGCCAAGCATCTTCCTAGGTCACCAAATTCTTACTATAAACACAAACCATTTGTTGATGCTACTGTTAAATAGTTCCATCAGCCTCCATCGTCCAACCAACCTCACACGTTAGCTCAACGAGGACATCAATCATGTTAATACGCGCAGCAAGTGGGAAATTACCATATTGCCTCAACACAGCCAACATTCTGCTGGTGATAGCACAATAGTGCTGCTCTTGGAGCTTTGTTTGCCCTTTCTCTTAGGAGTGTGTAGGCGTTCGGTATGGTGCAGTTTGAAAGCTTTGGAAAATCAAATTTAAAAAAATAATTTAAAATTTTTTTAAATTAAACCAAACTATTTTAGATTTCAAATCAAACCAAACTGAAAAATACAGTTTGAATTACAATTTGAACTTATTAAAATCATTCACTTCTAAATATATATTATTTAATAAAATTAATTTAATTATAATTTTTAAGAGCATAATATATATATGCGAAATAAATATGAAATATATATGTAATATACGTGTAAAAAAATGACAAAATAAATTTATAAAAAAAGTGATACATCTAATTGCTTATTGAAAAATTTTGTCATATATATATATATATATATATATATATATATATATATATATATATATATATATATATATATATATATATATATATATATATATATATATATATTAAATACGTTTTACAGTTTGGTTCAATTTAAAAATTGTTCAAACCATAACCCAAATTAAAAACTGATTTTCAAAAATTTATTAACACAAACTAACCTATTTTACAAATCAAACCATAATTTTCAAGTGATTCTATCTAATTTTATAGTTTGAACTAAATTATGCACACTCTAATTTTCTCTATCTTCCTCTTCTTTTGGCCTTTTGATAGCATTGTTAGTAAGGTCCAGGTGTTGGTGACAACCTTAGCCACAAAGCCACGAGGGTGCCAAGGCTAAGTCTAAGATTGCATTTGGAAAGAGTTGTAGTGAGAGTGAGGATGGTGTTGGTGAGGGTCTGTATATATTTATGTATTTAAAGTGGGTATGTATAATATTACTCAAAAAATTAATAAATTTTATTACTAAATTTAATAAAGAAGTAAATTTTTTTAACTAAAATGGTGAAAAATCAAAGGAAAATTAAATTAATTACACTAAACATTAGGGTTCTAAATGAAATTGCCCAATTTCCTTTAGATAAAGCAAAAATGCCCCATTAACATAAAATAAACAAAATACCCTCACATATAAACAAAACCAAATCAAATCCCCACCTATTTGTTTCCACGAATTTACTGTTGGCATTTTTAGAGAATTCTCGAGGCTTCCATGGGTTCCGATGACAACAAGAGGCTTTAGCATTTTTTACAGCATTTTAAAGCTTTTCGGTGAAGAAAATGGCAAAGAAGTGAGTACATCATCCACTGTCTTGTTTGAATTATTTTGGTGTTTAAATTTTATCGATTAGATAAAGATTTTACGTGTTATTAGTTTAGGGTTTTTGATTTTGAACAATTGATTTTATGAGTTGATTATTGTTTGTTTTGGATGAATTAGTTGAGGGTTATTGTATTATAGTAGGTTTGTATTCATTTGTTATTGAGATAGGAGTCGGAAAATGAGATTTTGGTTGGAAAATATGGATTTTTTGATGTTGGCACTCTACCTCGAGGAATCCCGAGGTGGATAAATATCCCCTAGTTGGATAAATGCCTCCGGAGGGGATTGTGATTTTTGAAACAATAATCATCTCATAGGAAGGGGAAATTGGGATTTTTTGAATAGTATATCTCAAGGGGACCATGGGAGCGGGGGGAATTTTTTATTTTTGAAATAGTGCAATCCAGGGGAACACGTTTTAGGGGAAAATTGTGAGCTTTTGAAATAGTAAGACATGTCGGAGGGAGGGAAATTGTTAAAAAGGCAAATTGATTTTTTTCTCTTCTAGGGTTTGTCAACATGTAGTTATAGAATTTTGTGTTCGTTTTTTTAATCTAGGGTTTTTCCACATTTAGTTTTCGAATTTTAGGTCTGTTTGTTTGATTCTTCTCAATCTAGGGTTTTTTATATGTAATTTTTGAAATTCAAATCGATTTTTTTGTTTTACTAATTTTAAAATTTTTAAACTTGTAGTTATCGAATTTCATATCAGATTTTTTTATTTTTCTCATTCTAGAGCTTTTCGACGTGCAGTTTTCAAATTTGGAGTTAGATTTTTTTTTTTTTTTTGCAATCTAGGGTTTTTTTAGTGTAGTTTTCAGATTCAAGTTTGTTTTTTCGATTTTTCTCATCCTAAGCTTTTTCGATATGTAGTTTTCAAATTTTATGTATGTTTTTTTGAATTTTCTCATTTTAGGATTTTTCAACATATAGTTTTTGAAATTCAAATTGGCTTTTTTATTTTTCTCATTTTAGAGTTTTTAACGTGTAGTTTTTGAATTTTAAGTTAGATTTTTTTATTTTTCCCATTCTAGAATTTTTCAATATATAGTTTTTGGATTTTAGGTCTGTTTTTTAAATTTTTCTCATTTTAGGATTTTTCAACCTGTATTTTTTAAAATTCAAGTAAGTTTTTTTATTTTTCTCATTCTAGAATTTTTCGACGTATAGTTTTTGAATTTCAAGTTGGATTTTTTTATTTTTCCCATTCTAGAGTTTTTTAACTTGTAGTTTTCAGATTTCAAGTTTGTTTTTTAAGTTTTTTTCCATTTTAGGTGTTTTTGGACTTACAATTTTTGAATTTAAGGTTTGTTTTTTTTTTCAATTATTATAGAAATTCATAGATTAGATATGCATTTTAAAGTAATTTCAAATTTTATGTGTGTATTCTATGAAATTATTATCAAAATGTTCATAATAATAATTTTTTTGTAGAAAGTTTCCCAAAAGAAAAAAAACATGAGGACCCTAGCGGCAAATTGAGAATCTTGGATGAGGCAGAATACTTTTGGGCAGAGATGACTTCGCGCGTGCAGCGAAATGCAATGTCTAAGATAAAATTCATATTGACATAGGTGCAATTGAGGTTATTTGAGAGGACATGTTTTGGACACTTGTTTTGGTTACCAAACACAAGATTTAACAAAGCATTGGTGCACTCCTACATATTACAACAGTTATACCAAGGTTTAGGGAGAAATGAGTTATGGTTCCAAATTAATAGGGTTGACATGAGGTTCCGAAGATAGGATTTGAGACACTTATTTTTTAGGATACCAGAAGGTGCAATATCAAGATTTAGAGTGACTTTTCTCAACAAGTCCATGAGGGATGATGATATCAATGCCATCAAAATGGCCCTATTGTATTACCTTCATATGGTACTATTGGGAAGCGATAGACCAAAGAAGGCATTTGTAGAGTATCTTCAGTTAGTTAATCACTTGGACAGTTTCAATTCTTAGTCGTGGGTTGTACTAGTATGGGATATGACCTATGAATCGATGTGCTAGACAAGTGAGAGGATTTGCTCTAATCAAATGACAGATATGCATAAATACGATATCTATGAGTTTCTACTCTCATTCCAAGTAAGAGTATAATTGTAAATAATTTATGTTGATTGCCAAGGAAAAAATATTAATTGTGGTGATCATTGATGGAATTTAAACATTGATATTGACATTGCACTCTTGGATACATGAGATGATTGACACCCTGTATAAATTAGGTGGACTTGGTTGCTATTAATGTGTCTCCACAAATGTTCAAGTGGCATACTTAGGATATCTGTAGATGGAGTCATGCAAGAATTATATTCAACATTTATAATATATGTAATTGTTAATTGATTAGTTAATTGATTAATTCTAATATGTTTAGTCATATATTTTAATGAGTAGGATGATGTAACTCTCTCACTCTATTCATCACAAATTAAGGAGGTTACAAGATGGTATGCTGACATCGTTGGGTATGTCGGATCTCTAGTCATCCTCATCCTTATTGGTGCCTTCCTCGTCAAGAGATGGAAGCTTCTCTTGTTATGCCACTTGTGGACATTTAGCCCTCTAGCCCTAAGACACCGATTGACATTTAGCCTCCGGCTATCGAGCACATTACTTGTCTAACCATTTAGACCCTAGTCACCGATCCCATTACTATTCATGGCATTCAATGCATATAATCAGTCGAATATGTCATTGAAATAAACAGCATCAATACAAATAACCAATCAAATATGTTTTTGAAATCCATGGATGCAACAGTCCAATGCCATAAAAAAGTTTTAAATGCGATACTCCACATCTGTTTGTATGTGTCACAATGTCACGGTACCTAGATTAGCACGCTTTAAATTGTAGTAATAATCTAGTAAAAACATAAATGACTTTTTTGGTAAGCTCCTCAATTATTGTAAAACCTAATTTTTAGCTGATAACCCTGTGAATATGATATATCAATTTAATACCTATCGGTGATATTGATATTGACCTCCTTGGGTCGATAAATACAATCAACCAACACAAACTTTGACTTTATTAATTGGCCCAAAGTTGGAGCCCCAACTTGCCTATGTGTGGCTTTATCGGATCTCTTGAACATGTGTGTTTGGGATTCATAGAACAAATTCAGAATAAGTCAGTGGGTTTTAATCTTCTTCTTGATAGATACCATTCGCATTGTTGATCAATACACTTAATCCTCTATCTCCCCATGTTTGACTCAGTCACTCTATACTGGAATCCTTTCTCTAATGCAAATTAAGCCACTACATCTATCAAGTGTTTTTTATTATTAAAAAGGTCACCAATTTTTATAGCATTCCTCTCTTACACCGATATTGCACCACTTAATGTTGTTATTAATGTTATAGTTGGGGAGGAAATTCGAGTAGCCACTTAAATGAATCAATTGGGACATTATCAAAAAATGGTCTAGTATAATTTCTACCATCTTAAAAAGGATTTGCAAGCTTGAGACTACTTACATCATAGTTAATAGGTAATGTATCCTCGAAGTTTGGCTCATCAAGAGGAATATCAACCACCTCGTTCCCATCAAAGTCACCCTAATCTGAAACCTTCTCTTTGTATCCACAAACCTATTCTTTAACAATATACAATGCATCATTATGAAATTCTATAAGGTTTTTCCTGTCAAATTCCTCATTCAATTCACCATTATTGTAGCCACTTCTTTCTTCTTCTCATTCTGCTTCTGCTTCAATAGGTGTACATGTAAAAAAAACTAGAATATATTCCTCGAAATATTTAGACATGTTAATAAGACCCTCGACATTTTTTTTATTTTTTATTTTTACAAGGCATCAAACTTGATACCTTTTGGTTTCATGCATATCTGAACATTGTTTCGGATCATACTGATATCACACTTTTCATTAAACAATTAGATAAATCCCTCAAGTATTGTTCTGTATCGAATTTTGACCACTCTTTTATGACCTTCTTTATAATTCATTATGTTCTGTTCACTAAACTAGAATATATTCCTCGAAATGTTTAGACATGTGTATAAGACCTCCGACATCTTTATTATTTTTTATTTTTACAAGATAGTCTAGCTTGATACCTTTTGGTTTCATGCATATTTGAACATTATTTCGAATTAGATTGATATCACACTTTTCACTAAACAATTGGATAAATCCCTCAAGTATTGTTTCGTATCGAATTGTAACCACTCTTTTATAACCTTCTTTGTATTTCATTATATTCTGATCACTTTGAATTTATTTTCTTTTGTAATAAACAACAACATAACCTTTCATTTCAATAATCAATTCTACAATAATCTATATTGGTTTTAAAAAAAAACATTTAGGAGAAAAATCCACATTAACATCCTATAAAATTCTTATTGAAATGCCCGCTAAATTTTGGCATATTTTATTTAATTCGTATTTCAATAATCAATCCTATAAAATTTGTATCAAAATATCCTTTATATTTTTTAATATTTTATTTAAACCATTCATATATTGTCATATGTTAAAATGCTCCTATATTTTCCTAAGATTTATTTTATGGCATAATTATATGCAAATATATATAAAATATAGGAAGTTCATATTCATATAATATCAAAATGCCCTCTAAATTTTATCGTATCTTATTTTACACCTTTATATTTTCTCTTATTTCAAATGTCCCCTATATTTTTTAATATTTTATTTAACACCTTCATACATCGTCTAATAGCAACATGCCCCCTATATTTTCCTATCATTTCTTAAACTCTTTATATATCGTAAAATATCAAAATACTCTCATATTTTCCTAATATTCTTTTATATAAGTAAAATATATTAACTGAATTTAACAAATAAATTAAGTTTTCAATTAAAATTTGTATAAATACTTTATTGTGACAAATTGATTTTTTTCATTCGAACTTAGAAACGTAAATTTTCTTCCTTTAAACGAATCCACAATGTTAGTTATTAAGTGAAAGTAAAAATTTGACTAGTGTGAAAAAAAAAAATGAGAGTGAGAGTTTATATAAAAGTGGTGAAGGGTATTTTAGGTATTTCTAAAAAAGTAAAGTATTTTTGCTTAAGCCCTTGAATTTGGGGCATTTTTGTTAAATCTCTATAATTTAGGGCAATTAATTTAATTTCCCAAAATCAAAATTTCAGTGGGAAATAGTTTTTCAGTCTTTTTTATTTACATAATAAAACTGGGCGGTCCACCGAGCCCATCAATAATACAACAGAAAAGAAAACCTGCTTTCCACCCAAACTTTATAAATGTAATTCGAATTAAAGGAATAAAAAGCCTAATTTCTTGAAAAGATATATATTCGATTTACGTTGAAAACTTTGCTTAGAAGATTCAACAATTAAAATAATAAATAATTATATTTTGTAAATTTTATTTATTCATTAATAAATTTCCAATGTAAAGAGATGACACATTTTCTTATATTCATTTTTACCCAAATAATTATGTGATGAATAATTAGTGACAAATAAGATAGAGTTAGAAGATTGATTTATTCAATTCTAGGTAGAAGGTTGAAGCAGATTAAACTTATTTTCAGTTGAAATTTATTGTGTTGAAAATTCTAGAATTCTGAAGTTGAATGTTGCCAAATAACGCCACTAAATACATCCAGAAAGTTCAATTTAATGAAACTCTAGAAGCTATTACTTTATATATAATAATCCTCATACTTTTGGAACTTCCTCTTAACTTATTTTCTCCAGACGTTTAGATGACGTTAGGGCTTTAAATTTTTAATATATGGGAGGTATAAAAATATTCAACACAAAACATTATGTTTTAACCCTAGCATCGGCGAAACAATAGACAGGTTGAGAGTGACTTCCCAAATAAGGTCAAATGACTATTTCTCAACTAAGGTTTGATGAAATGACAAAATTCTAAAAATATAAGTTTAATATGATATCTCGTTAATAATAAATTTACAAAAATATAATAATATAAATAATATTTTTAATATTTTTCACAGATCTCTTAAGTAAAGACAATATAAAAATTCATATGTGAAGTATTTGATTGATTATTAAAATTAATATAACATAATACAATATATTCATCCACTAAGCCACTACATGAATATGCAAAAAAATTAATAAAATATCGGTATCTCAAATCAGTCTATAAATTAGACAATAAACGAATTACAAATATTTGTAATTTCACTATATTTATAAATATTTATAAAAAAATTATGTAAAAATTTTTGTTGATGTTATAAATATGAACATGATGCTTTGAATGGAAAGATTAAGACTAGTTAGTTTTAATAGTCAAAAGGTATTTATGTTATTTTATCTAAATATCGTAATATAAAATGTAAGTGAGGGTATAAATATTATTTTTCAAAACTTATTAGAGCCAAATAGACAGGGCTAAAAATATTAATAGTTCTAATAATTTTAATAGGATATTTGCATCACTAATTTATTGTATTTTATTCATTTTATTAGGGGTTTAATTATAATTTTTCAAACTATTGAAAGAAGTATTAAAATTTAAAATTTTCAAAAATACCCTAAAACTTTTTATATTCTCTAAAATCCCAAAAATTTTAAAAATTACAGTTTATTTTAAACATATTATTATATATTATTGACATCCCTAGTTACATTTATACTAATAGTTTTGTATTTTTTAATTGAAATTAATATAAATCAACATAATAAAAATTATTTAATAAACTTTTGTAGCACAATATTATTTAATTAGAGGGTTATTTTTGTCAATTTAATATTTTTATTAGAAAAATTAACAGAATTTTTAACAAATTTAATATATTGGTGGGAAATTGACTTTTTTCAAATTTAAAGAGTAACACTGTTAGTTTATCAAACATTGGGTGGAAATAGTTATCTGGCTCCTACATAATCCAGAATACGACCTATAAATGACCGAAATTAAAATATGATTTTAATTGGAAGTTCATTCATTTACGCAAGTGAACCATGACAGAGAATTGCTTGCCTCTGGATTAAACTTTTTCTCGCCGAGTCAACCACGTGCAATAATTTCAAAATAAGTGGCTCAATAATATAATATAATAAGACGGGTTCATTTTTTAGGTTTCTGTTGGCACTCTTAACCTTCTCTTTTGAAATATACACCAAATTTTCTTGCTTGTTTAGGTAAGATTAAATTCATTATGAAACTCACTGAACCAAAAGTAAAAGGAATAGTTCAAAATTTAATGGCCAAAAGACTGTTCCCAACCAAGGTTTAGTCAATTTGAACTTTCACCCATAAAGTTTTAAAACCCTCAATATTCACTCATCATTCAACTTCTGTTAATATTTTCTATTAAGGTTAAGAATAAAAATATTATTTAACTAATAATATTAAAAAATATAAAAGTTTATATCATTTTATTTACAAAGATGATTAAAAGTTAATATAGTTCAACTGATGAAAGGATAAACAATAATTATATTGCAATATTTGCAAAGAGATTCTTAAAACAAAACTCAAATATGAATTTTATTGATAAATTGATTTACCTCTTTGAATAACAAGACTCATACCTTTATATAGACTTATTTTCTTAACTAGACTATTAAAATTTTTTATACTAATTTAACTAAAATTAGGAATATTAATTAATTTCAAATTCTAGGAAATTATAACTCTAAGAAATAATATTAATAAATTTTACAAAAACTGAACTTTTCTAAGCAAATATTTCTAAACTCAAAATAGAACTCTTGAAATTATTAGGAAAAATAATATTGATAAAATATTTAATTAACTAAACTGAATTGGGAAACTCGTCTTCATATGATTTGCAATATAAACATGCCACATAAACACACCACTTCACTTTGTTATGTCACGTCAAACAAGTTGTCATGTCATTCTTGCCTACCACGTCATTCACCTATCCTCCCTCTTGTCTTTGGCTCGTTTATTCAATAATCTTATTCGTTTTTTTCCACCCAACCTCCCTCTTACCTCATATCTTTTGTCAATCTCTTTTCCTTTCATAATTTAGTCTTATTTTCCCTCCACAATTATAATGTCTTAGTCCCCTATCAATTTTTTCCACTTGGTTTGAAAAACTAATATTTTTCCCTTAGGATGAAGTTTTAAAATATTAAGGCTTAAAATGAAAACGTTACATTTTGTCTTATGATAAAACACACTGTTTCATTATTGTCATTATGTTGAAAACAAAAGTTGAAGGTTGACTTATGGAAGGTTGTTTTCTTCTTTACTTCTTATGCAACTTTTTAGTTCAAACTATGTTCACTTTGCTTTGTGTATAGTGATCAAACGACAGATAGGATTGCGATAGTTAGATATCAATGTCAGTTGTTAAGATTTACAATTGGAAGCAGTTAGTTAGTTAACTAATCTCTCTTGTATAAATATTGTTGTAAAGACTCATTTTTTTTAAATGAAAATCTTTCAGTAAGGGTTGTGTGTTTTCATTAATTTACTTTTCGATCTGTTGTTCTTTCATGGTATCAGAGCTCTTTGGCTCATGTTAGCTAAGTAGTTCATCTTTTACTCCTGTTTCGATGACTTTTGGTGTTTTAAAGAAGGATCTTAGTTCATGTTCATGATGTTGTGGTGGACATCTTGCCTATAGGAGTTTTGAGTTTTAGATTTCAAGAAGTAAAAGTTATCCAATCTCCAGTCTTCAACCAATCAACCCAAAACTCTCAAAAGATAACTATAGACATTAGAGAGTGCATGCATTTCAAATAGTCAATGCTCATGACCTAGAAGAACATCTCAAAGGTTTGATTTCTTGCCCTTCGTCTTTCATTATTGAAAAATCAATGGATGGTTTGAGTGAATTAAGAAAATAGAATGAACAATACTGTATTTGGAAGAGGTTTGATAAATTTTACTAATTTGGTTGACAACTTCTATTTCATAGTCGATTTTCTCATGTGGCTACTTGTAGAATAGCTAGTAAAGCATGACTTCCTATTGAGCATTACTTTATCATAGAGTCTAAAGCTAGATTGGTGAATCTTAGAACTATTCTACAAACATTGAAGAAAGGAGTCTCAATGTTCATAAGTATATTAGGAGGATGAAAGATGTCTTTGATGCCTTAGTGTCTAGTGGATAAAATACTGTAAAGGATGAGCTAGTGAATTACATAATAAAAGGTCTAGGTCTAGAATTTGAACCATTTTTTATGCATATAATGGCAAGGATAGATGGATTAATGGAGAAACTGAGTTTACAAGAACTCAGATTGATTCTACAGAAATATGAAAACAAACCCAACAAATTTCCTCATGATTTTGGTTTTAGCATTGCTAATTTTGTAAATCATCATGGTACTAATGTGCACTCTAACTTTATAAGGTATCAATGGTTCTTTTTCTAATGGAGATGGTAGTAATGTTGTCACTTCTAGGGGAACTCTAAAGTAAAGGTATGTAGGACCCGGTGGTCTTATGACAGGATATTCTAGTCAAGGAAAAGGTGGAGGTAGGTTTGGCAATAAGTTTAGAGTCATCTATCAACTGCGCAGTAAGCCAGGACATGTGGTATTGTAATGCTACCACAAGTTCAACATCACTTATATGGGTCGCCTTCAATCCTACAATAGCCAATCACAAGGTTATAATTAGTACCCTGTTACAGCTTCTTAGTTCAATCAACCCTCATATAGTTTATCCCTATCACATATGCGAAGTTCCCAATCTCTTCTTACTTCACAGAATCACTCTAGTCCCTCATTTCACTCTTCTTCACAATCTGCATCTTTTGTTAATCAATCCATTTCTCAGCTTGTAAACCCTACTCTAGTATATACTAGTTAGTTCTCAAACAATAGTTTACAAGCTCTTTTGTCAATCTAAACACTATTGAAGATATAAGCTAGTACATGGATTCAAGAGCTTTTGATCATATGACTTCTCAGATAGAGCAGTTTGTTGTTAAAGAAGACTACATAGAAAATCAATAACTTTTGGTCTGAAGTGGTAAGTGTTTAAGGATATCTCACAAAGGTTCTACCTTTCCAACTACCCTTTTAGCCAATAAATACCTATATTTAAAGAATATCCTCTGTGTGCCTAGAATAACAAAGAATCTACTTAGTATTTCTAAATTTACCCATGATAATAATGTAATTGTTGAGTTTCTAAGTGATTGTCGTCTTGTTAAGGACAAGGACCAAGGTGGTGTTGTTGCAAAAGACTCTTAAGAAAGGCTTATATCAACTTCAACTTGTTCTTATTATTCCTAAAGTTATCAATTTACAGTCAAATGGCATTTCTGGTTTTTCAAAGAATTCAACTACTATTTTGAATAAATTTCCAAATTGTACAAACTTGGTTATGCATGTTAATAAAACTAATGTTAGTCTTTGGCATGAAAGATTGGGTTACCCTAGTGAAAGAGTTATGCATTCTATTTTGAATAACATGCATATTAAAGCTAATTTTTCTTAATTTCTTTTCTGTAAAGATTGCCATTTGGCAAGCACAAACAAAGTCATTTTTCTAGTTCAAATGCAAGAGCTTCTAGAGTCCTTAAGCTAATTCATAATGATTTGTAGGGCCTTACCCTTGTTACATCAAAAGAAAGGTTTAGATATTACTTGCATTTTCTTGATGATCATTCCAAATTTACTTGGCTATTTCCTTTGAGAAGTAAGAGTAAAGTCTATAAAGTTTTTAAATGGTTTCATAAGTTTATTAAGAATCAGTTTCAGAAAAGACTCAAAACTATTCAGATTGATTGGATGAGGGAAGTTTAGAGATCATATACCTTATTTTCAAAAGCATGACATCCATTTTAGTGTTTCTTGTCATCATACACATTAGCAAAATAAGAGGGTTGAACATGAGCATCGACATAATAATTGAATTAAACCTTATTTTAATGTCGTAAGCTAGTTTATCTATGTTCTACTGCTGGGACTATTTCCAAACTTATGTTTATCTAATCAACAAGATGCCTACTCCTATTGAGAAATACTAATCCCTATCAGATTTTGTCTAACACAAACCTAGACTATTCTCTTCTAAAAATGTTTAGTTGAGTTTGTTTCCCTTTCATAAGACCTTATAATAAGTATAAGTTTGATTTTCATACCCAAAAGTTTATGTTTTTAAGTTATAGTTTGCATCACAAAGGATACAAAAGTCTTAGTAAATTTGGAAAGGTTTTCAATTCTACATCTATCAAATTCAATGAAATAGATTTTCCTTTTAAAACAAATAAATACTTTACTAGTTTAGTCTCTACATAGTCCTTAAAGAATTCCTTAATATCTCCTCTCAATTTTTTCGTACCAGATGACTTAAAGAGTCTTGTCAACAACCTTGGTTCTTCAATTATTGCTGACTTAATCGCTACAAGTACTCACAATGAAAAACAACCAATTCAATTCATTCAGTAGTCTTCTCTTGATACCTCTTCTACTCTATAACACCAAAATCTCCTATTCAAACCAATCTATCTTACCACATAGGTCCCATCTTAGCTTTATCTACTCTATCTAATACATCCTCACATCGACAAGCCACTCTTCAATAAGAGGTTATTGTTCTTGCTAGTTTACCTTATCCATCACATTTAGGCACATTTTAGTGCATCTTATGTTAACAAGGACCAAGATAGGCCATTTATCACCCCTTAAGACCTTTTCCTTTATTTATAAAGTTTTCCCGAAAGAGCCTATTGTTACTAAGGCCCTTAATCACCCTATTAGTTTAAAACAATGAAGTTAGAATATGAAGCCTTAGTTAGAAATCAAACCTAGAAGTTAGTACCACCCATAGCAAATTAACAATTGGTAGTTATAAGTGGGTTTACAAAACAAAACCTAATACTGATAGGACTATACAAAAACTAAAGGCCACACTTGTGGCTAAAAGATTCCAACAAACTACTGGCATTGATTATATGGACACTTTCAGTCCAGTGGTAAAGCCACTGACTATTAAGGTGGTTCTCACATTAGTTGTGACTTATAAGTGGGTAATGCATCAAATTGATATCAATAATGTTTTCCTTAATGGATAACTGTAAGAAAAGGTGTATATGAGCCAACCTCAAGGTTTGGTAGATATTAATAGACCTTAGTATGTATGAAGATTGAAAAAGGCCTTTTAGGGCCTTAAATAGGCTTCGAAGGCCTAATATCATAAGTTGAAATAAGTTCTACTTAATAGAGGGTTTGTGAACACTGTGTCTAATTCAAGCCTTTTTATGGATGAATCCTATTGACAGGTTTAGATTCTAATTATATTTAATCATTGATAGGGGATCTTAATTCTCATTTTTCATTAAAGGATTTGAGGGATTTAAATTTGTTTTTAGGCATTGAAGCTCATAAAACTAAGCATGGTTTACATTTACGTCAAGCCAAGAATGCCACTGAGTTATTAGTTAAAACACATATGTTAGATGTTAAGGCCTACCAAACTCCTATAGTAACAGGTGTCAAGTTATGCATAAGAGAAGTACCATCAGAGCATTACAATATCTAACCATTACTAAACCTGATCTTTCATTTTTAGTGAACAAATTAAGCCAATATATGGAAGATCCTACCTTAATGTAATGGCAAGCATGAAAAAGTGTATTACAATACATCAAAGAGACTACCAATTATACGCTGATGATTAAACTTATTTCCATTTTAACTCTAGAAACTTATACAAATGTTGATTATGTAGGTAACTTGGGTGACACGATATCTACAAGTGGATATATTGTGTTCTTTGGCTCCAATCTGATTCAATAAAAATATAAAAAGCAGAAAGTGGTAGCTCTCTCTTCCATGGAGGTAGAATGCAAATCAGTGAATTAGGTGGTTGTTGAGTTAGCATGGTTAAAGAGTCTTTTGCAAGAGATTAAAATGTCTTGGTTTAGTACACTTGTGGTGTGGTGTGATAGTACAAGTGCAGGGCATTTAGCTTCCAATGTTGTTTTTCACAGTTGAACTAAAAATATAGAAATAGATGTATACTATATTAGGGAACAAGTGATTGCTAAGAGCTTGAAAGTTCAGTATGTCCCCACACAATATCAAATTATCAATGTACTTACTAAACCTTTGTCTATTGTCAGGTATCAAAAGCTGAGAAGAAAGTTAACTGTCTGAAGTTTGATAGAATTTCTGTAGTAGATTCTGAAGAGAGACAAAAAGACTCAATAGTGTAGATTAGTGTTGGGAAGAAAAACACATAGACTTCCCAGACTATGATGTGATGTATTACATTAGTATGAATATTTTTATTTCATTGAGGATTAGAAAACATCAGTATGAGTTCTTTGAACTCAAGGACAACTTAGTGTGTCTCAAGTGATTACGATTGATAAAGTTTTTTTTTTCATAAGTTCTTTGAGTTCAAAGAGGATTTGGTGTATCTCAAGTGACTGCAGTTGAGGAAGGTTTTTTTTTTTACTGGTAGATAGTCAAGTATTAAGAGGGTTGATATTTTCTTCTCCATTTTTCTTCTTATTGTTATTTTGGTTCATTTCTTCTTTGTTGTATTGGCTAGGTTAACCTGGGAATCTTACATGTTAAATGAATAGTACTAGTTTAGAAACTGTAGGAGGATCTTTGTAATGATAGGTAAATATTATAGGGGTTTTGTTTTTACCCTGAATGAGGAATTGATAAAGTTCTTTTTATGAGTGCAATTATGGTAACAATGATACAAAATATTGGTGATTGGTATGTACATGAATAAGTAGGAGTTTGAAGTTTGGTTTGTGTGTTGGTTGTGAGAATATTAGATTAAGTAAGAGTTTGCAGTTTGGTTTATAAGCAAGCCAAGCACACTATACCAGAGTGTTTGCCTTGAAGGAGGATATTAAAGCTTAAAATGAAAACTTTGCATTTTGTCTTATGACAAAACACACTATTTCATTATTGTCATTATGTTGAAAAGAAAAGTTGAAAGGTTGACTTTTGGAAGGTTGTTTTTTTTTTAAATTCTTCTAGAGCTCTTTATTTCAAACTACATTCACTTTGCTTTGTGTACAGTGATCAAACAATGATAGTGTTACGGTGGTTAGAGATCAACATCAGTTGTTAAGATTTACAACTGGAAATAGTTAGTTAGTTAGTTGATTCTCTCTTGTATAAATACTATTGTAAAGACTCGTTATTTTTTGTTAATAAAAATCTTGAGGTATTTCACTTAGGGTTGTGCGTTTTTGTTAATTTTCTTTTCGATCTATTGTTCTTTCATGAAAAATTACATTTTTCCCTTTAGGGTTTCAAAATCTTCCTTTCATTTTTTGACAACCTTTTATCTTCGTTCGACTACCTTCTATTCCTGTGACTAAAGCTATTTGTCCCATGTTATCTTTTCTTCCTATGACTGATGTAATTTGTCTCTAGCTACCTTTTCTTCCCAGTTTTTTTTCTTAGGGATCATCATCATCATTGAATGAAAAAGGAAAGCCCAATAATCCTTTGTCTAGATGACAAAGGATTCATCATCCAAATGAAGATGAATCGTCTTCGTCAAGATAATGACAAATCGTCTAGGCAAAAAGGATTCATCTTTTTCTCGACACTAAACACTTCATTATCCAAACAAAGCCTTCATTGTCAAAAGGAGAAAGAGAGGTTTTATCATCTATCATTAGTGATAAAGAAAGAAGATGGCTTAGCTAAAGCCAATCGCCGAAGAACAGAAGGAAGATTTTGAAATCTAAGATGAAAATATAACTTTTCAAAACTTAATCCTAAGAGAAAATTGTTAGTTTTTCAAATTAAAGAGGGAAATAATATAAAATTTTATATTTTTAATATTATTGGTTAAATAACATTTTTATCCTTAACCCAAATAAAAAATCTTAACATAGTTTAGATAACGGGTGGGTATTTGAGTTTTTAAAACTTTATGGGTGAGAGTTTGCAAATGGACTAAACTTTGGGTTGGAATATGTCTTTTGGCCAAATTTAATTCTTATCTTTACCAAGATTTAGACTATTATAATTAATTCTCAAATAAAATATCATTTGTTTTAATACGAAAATGGACATTGGACTTACATTAGAATAACCAGTATGTCAATCACTCACCCCAAGTATTATGTATAGTTTTTTTTATTTATTTTTTTTGTTTAGCAAATAAACTTCCGCTTATGCTTTCTTTTCTTAGAAAATATAAATTTGAAAATAATTTTAATAGTTAAAAAACTTTTTTTGAGCTTAAGCTTGGCTTGAGCTTAACTTTTGTGGCTTAAGTTCGAACTCAAGTTTAAAAATTTTTTAGATCATGGCTTAAGCTCAAGCCATGTCAGCTTATTTCAAGCTCGATCAAGCCAAGTTGTCAATCAAATTCAAGTTAGCTCGAGTCAATACTAGCCTTATGTTTGGAGATGAAATATAATTTATGAAAATGCTAGGAGTGTTAATAAAATTTTTAAAAGATTTTGCAATTTCAAAAAGAGTTAAGTGTTTAAGAAAATTTTCAAATTTTAATATGTTTGTGGATATTTTCAAAAGATCACAATTATAGCCCTAAATAAATGAACAAATTAGGGGTGTAAATATTATATTATAAACTATTAGGTTAAAATTATATTTTTAAAATATATAGAAGTGAATATGATAACTTTTAAAACAAAATAGGGGAAATATTCATTTGTCCCTAGTAAGTTTTAAAAAATGATATTTACACCCTTACAATATTATTTATAGTTCAATCTAACAGATATGTTACTGTATTTAAAACTTCAAGGATAAAATATCAGTTAATTATACCTCTATTATGATATTTAAATAAAATGACATAATACTGTTCGACTATTAAAACCAACAACTCGTCTTGTTAGTTAGACCAAGCAAGCCCAAGGCCCACTTGTTTGGCCCAAAAAAATCCATTTTGAGTCAAACAAAATTTGGGTCTTAGGCGGGCTTAGACAAAAAATTTTGTCCATTACGTTATCAAACTCAAGCTTAGACTAAGGTTGTTCAAGCCTGAAACCTGACAGGGCTTCAAAATTCATGGTAGATAAGGGTGTATTTGTTAGGTTTTCAAACCTATAGGGTATTGTAAGGGCTTTTTTTAAGGTTTCAAAGTTGTTGAAACAAGCTTGAAGTAGGCCTAATATATGCCTAAAGCTTGAAAATGTTAATGAATTGTGTCTACACAAAAAATATGAGACTATAATAGGTAGAATCAAAGCCTAGGCCTAAAGATTTTTTAAGGACCTGAGCTTAAACAAGTTAGATCTGATTCAATAGGCCCTATTAACAATTCTATAAATGACTGACTTTGGCAGATAAGTGGAAAATATGGTTTTTTTTTAACTTAAAGAATGAAAATTTGTCATTTTATCAATCTTTGGGTGGGAAATAGTCATTTGGCCGAATATCAATTGTCGTATTATGTATCAAGGACACATATATTAGATTATACTAGGAAATGGTGTAAAAGTTTACTATAAATCTATACATTTCCTGGTTAGTAAAAACGGAAACGAATGAAAAATATATAAGAATTATACTAGTATAATACAGTGAATTGTGAAAAGTACATTTGTAAAAATATAGTTATATAATTCAAATGCAAGAAAAATATAGACTATACATACATGTTTAATATGACATATCATCAATAATATATTTTCAAACTTACAACAATATCAATCCTACTATTAGCATTTGTCATAGATCACTTGGTTAAAATCAATGTAACATTTCAAATATAAAACATTCAATTGCAACTAAAACAATAAAGACCAAGATCTATCATTGCAAGTAATAAGTTTCTTACATTGACCAAATTACCAGTGTGAAATGTCATCTCTTGACATCAACAATGAATGATGAAATGTTAGGTTGATGGTGAGAAATAGGAAATCGAAAAGAAAAATATAAGAGTGTTAGAGATTTTTGGATTTTAGAAGAAAAAAACAACTTGTAACTGTTTGGGTTGGGTTTTTTATACTTTATGTCAAATGAAATTTTTTATGCTCTATAAAACAATGTCATTTTATCATTTATTAAAGAAAAATTAGAAAATATGATAATATATAATATAGTCATTTTAAACATGTTTAATATGATAGAGATAGGAAATATGTGTTTTATAAGATTTTAATCTCAAAATAAGAAAAAATGTTTTTAAAAAAAATATAATTTTAAGTGGAATGTCTTCTTTTTATAGAATATTTGATATTTAAAAAACGTTTATTAAAATCTTGATAGAAAACATGTTTATACCATTTTCTAAGCACTCATACTATGAATATTTAAAAATTCTATTGGGTTTGATCCACCTATGATGGGTTGACTTGATCCATGCCCATGTGATGATGAATTACAAAATAACCTAAAGTAGTTGTAGCATAATTACTTCACTACCCATTGTAGTTACTGGAAGTTAAGGGCAATTGGCTTAATTAAAAAGCCAAGAAACTGCCACAAGGAAAATGGTATTCATCTGATGTAAAACCAAAACTTTGCTTTCTCCTCTCTATTTTTTGTATTGCAACATCACAGAAGACAAAACACAAAAGCACAATGCATATAGGCAAAGTGTGTTATGAAAAGTATTTCCCAGAGTTCGTATCATCATTGAATAAGGTTCATCATCATTACCACATTGGTATTAAAGCTAAGTTTTTTTTTTTTTTTTGTATCATGTTGATGATTAAACTACAATCATGATAATATACTTATGCAATGAATAGTGAAATTTTTTGTTTAACTTCATTGAATTTGAATATAGGGTTCTTGGTAAATTTGGTGCAATTTCGTGAAATTGATGTCTAAAATCATGTTAGGATGAATCATAAATGCTTATTACATGACTTTAGTGTTGAAATTACATTGATTAAACCTTAAACCATGAAATCCAAAGCCTATACAAAATAAGAAAATCGTTACTGTATTTGTCAAATTATCATCATATTCTGGCGAGTTTCAGCTATATATTAGATCAAGTAGGACCATTGGCCAAAGCTCTTCAAAAACCCCACGAATACATCATTGATTAATGGTCAAAGATCGACCAATTGAAATGGTAGCAAATTAGGGTTCTTGATATGCATGCACTAGTTGTAATCGAGTTTAAGGAAACCCGATTGCCCGACCTATTGGTCAATGGGTTACCTAAACCCATTGGTCAATGGGTTGGTTAATTGGGTTATCTAACCCAAGTCTTCACCCATAGGTCAGTTGACCGTCAACGATCAACATTTGATTAATCAACTATTAGCATTGACTAATCAATGGTCAAAGTTTGGCTGACGCCAACATGTCTAAGTGCATGGTTACGCATGAAGACCTTTTTCGATATATGGCGGCACATGAGACACTATTTTAACATGCGAAGGCATGTAGGATGCTTGTTTCGACAAGTAAGAATGCATAAACTCTAATCCAATACATCCCACTGCCCTATGAAGGCATCATCAATTGAAAGCTGAAGATCGGCCAATTAAAACAACAATGAATTAGGGTTTTTCATGTGCATGCAAGTTGCAATCAACTTGGGAAAACCCGATTGTCTGACTTGTTGGTCAATAGGTTACCCAAACCCATCAATCAACAGGTCAACCCATCTGTTCAACTTGACTACCTAACTTGGGTCTTCACTTGTAGGTTGGTTGACCATCAACGATCAATATTTGATCGGTCAACCATTAGCATTGACAATCAATAGTTAAAGTTTGACCAACACCTATGCGTTTAGGCATGTGGTGACACATGAAGACCTTTTTCAGTGTATGGTAGCACATGAGACATTATTCTGACACACGAAGGCATGTAGAAAGTTTGTTTCGACACATGCAAGCATGTAAACTCTAATCTAGTGGGTTCTACCATGCGTAAAAGCTTGTATAGACTGTTTTTATTAGAAACCAAACTTATAACAGTGTTTCAAGGACATATTTTAAGTTATGCATTGCTTAATAACATGTGAACATATGTTGTTTGTATTTTTATGCATTAGTAATTTATTTTTGTCCATTTCGTTCATGTATAGGGTGAATATGTTGACTAAAAACTACTATTTGAACTGTAAAATAAATCTATTGCATATTCTCTTCAAACACTTTGGGATTATGGTTGGGAGATATTATGATTTAAAACATAAAGGCATAAACTTAGCCAAAAAGGAAAGGATATATGGATTGATTATGTCTATGTTAGATCATTGGGATCCAATAATTTTTAATCTTGTCCGAGACAAGAAGTTTAAGACTTATTGGCAATATGTGGATGAATTACAATTCACTAAAGAGCAGAAAATTATAATGAATGTAAGAAAATTCATAGCTCTATCTATTTTCCCAAATAAATGGAGTGCAAAGCATATAAGCTATCATAAACAATATGGTAACTTAATCATGGATAAAATAACTCCAACTATTGTTAGGAATAAAGAAGATGTCTTCTCTCAATTTGATTGGTGGAGACTAGTCTACTATAAATATGAAAAATGGTTAATAATCAGAATGTCTTATTTTAATTCATATAAATCTCGAATTAAGGATAGTTCAGCAGTTGGTCCTATTCGTTGAAATTGTTTGGGTTTCATGGATATATGATCTTTAATAATATAGATGTTCTTTGTATTGAATTTTGTTTTGCATTATATAAATATTGAAGCATTTGTTGATTCAATAATTATTATGATGTTTAGTGGAAACTCTAAAATTGGTAGAATTTGTTCCTTATCTAGAATTTACATTGGTGCAATTGGATTAAAATTTCAAAATATTGAACATTTGAGTCATAGATGATGATTGAGAACATAGTGAACTTTTGACTCTATGTCTTATATGAAATATTTTTAATTTTACTGCAAATTGTGATAATAAATGTGTGTATATCTTGCCTCGTTGATGTTGTGTTAATATGTCTCTGTAATCATATAAAAAATTATAAAATTTGGAGAATGAGAATGCATTATATCCTTAAGGAACAAAAGGCCTTAAAGGTTGTCAATCAGGAAATTGAAGCATCCTAACTAGCTGAAGGGCAAAATCCTAACAATGCCCATTATAAGTGTGATATAGACACATATAACATATGGAAAAAGAAATACATGATTGCATAAGGGATTCTTATCAACTCAATGAACGACAATCTTGCTTATAAGTATGAGCAATGTGGAACTACATATGCCATATGGCTGGCATTAATGGAAAAGTTTGAAAGTACCACCATGTCTAAACTCAGGCAATTGACTATCAAGTTCAACAAATACAAAAAGGTTTCCAATAAGCAAATGAAGTAATATTTAAGGGAAATATCGAACTTGATAACAAAATAGAAGAAGGTTGGGCATAACCTAACCAATAAGCAGTAAGTGTAGGTTGTCATACAATCTTTCTCTAATAGTTAGGAGCATATGAAAGTCAATATGGCCCATAATGACAATTTCAAGACTTTCGAAGATGTTGCTTACACCTCAAACTAAAACATAAGCACTTTGAGGTTGTTGGATCGGGTGCTCATGCATATGTTAGTGAACTTTTGACTCTATGTCTTATATGAAATATTTTTAATTTTACTGCAAATTGTGATAATAAATGTGTGTATATCTTGCCTCGTTGATGTTGTGTTAATATGTCTCTGTAATCATATAAAAAATTATAAAATTTGGAGAATGAGAATGCATTATATCCTTAAGGAACAAAAGGCCTTAAAGGTTGTCAATCAGGAAATTGAAGCGTCCTAACTAGCTGAAGGGCAAAATCCTAACAATACCCATTATAAGTGTGATATAGACACATATAACATATGGAAAAAGAAATACATGATTGTATAAGGGATTCTTATCAACTCAATGAACGATAATCTGGCTTATAAGTATGAGTAATGTGGAACTGCATATGCCATATGGCTGGCATTAATGGAAAAGTTTGAAAGTACCACCATGTCTAAACTCAGGCAATTGACTATCAAGTTCAACAAATACAAAAAGGTTTCCAATAAGCGAATGAAGTAATATTTAAGGGAAATATCGAACTTGATAACAAAATAGAAGAAGGTTGGGCATAACCTAACCAATAAGCAGTAAGTATAGGTTGTCATACAATCTCTCTCTAATAGTTAGGAGCATATGAAAGTCAATATGGCCCATAATGACAATTTCAAGACTTTCAAAGATGTTGTTTACACCTCAAATTAAAAGATAAACACTTAGAGGTTGTTGGATCGGGTGCTCATGCTTATGTTATTGAGTCTAATTCTAAGAAATTTTCTGGCTATAAGCAAAAGTGACGTAAGTCCAAAAAGGGGAAAGAGATTGTCTAAGGGCTCATGAATAAGAACAAGTGGTTCAAGCATAAAATAGGAAAGCATGCTAGAAAAAGACTAAACTGACCTATTATAATTGTGGTAACAATAGTCACTTAACCTGTGAGTCTATAGAGCTAAAAAAGGTGTTATCTTATCTTATATCGAATTGTGAGATTTATGTTTCCAGTATTGTTTTCATTAACTAAATCTCATTTTATGTGGACTGTAGACTCAAGAGCCACAAACCTTGTACCTCGCGATAGGGGAGTTTTTGTCAAGTTTCGTGAAATACTAAGGGAGACACGATGGATTTATGTAAACAATAATACAAAAGTTAAAGTAAAAGGAATGGGCACATACAAATTAGTTTTGGGTGATAGTTAGACCTTATACCTAATAAAGTCTTATACACTCCAAAAATTCAATGAAATTTGGTCTCTATGCTTATTCTTTTGAAATTAGGATATAATTTGCATTTCTCTCAAAATTTTATTAGAATATGCTTTGGTACTAAGTTTTATGGATTTGGATTTCTTTAGCATAGTTTTTTGGTGCTAGACACCTTATTTTATGATAATGATAATTATATTAGTTTTTTATTATTTACAACTATATGATATGCTAGATAAGGGCACATTGGCCAAAATAGAATGAATATATTGGCCCATGAATGTTTATTAGAACCTATCACAAAATTAGATTTGTCTATTTGTGAATATTGTCTAGCAAAGAAAACTATAAGAAAACCATTTGACAAAACTGTTTGAGCTGAGTTTTCTTTGCAATTTGTGCACTCAGATATTTGTGGTCCTATGAATTACTTTCATAGATGACTATACACATTTTGGTCACATCTATTTGGTCTCTCATAAGTCAGAAGCAATAAATTGCTTTAGACATTATATAAATGACGTTGAGAATAAGTTAAACAAAAGAATCAAAGCCTTGAAGACTAATCAAGGTCGTAAACATTTATCTATTGAATTTAAGGAATTATGTAGTGAAAAAATAATAGCAGGCAACTAATGATTCCAAGAACTTCTCAACAAAATGATATAGCAGAAAGAAAAAACCAAACTTTGTTAGAAATGGTTAGATCTATGATGGCATAAGCAAATCTTTTAATTTCTTTTTGGAGAGATATACTGTTAACTACGACTTATGTACTTAACTATGTGCTCACTAAGTCAGTTACTTCTACTTCTTATGAGTTATGGATAAATAGAAAACCTAATTTAAATCTGTTGTAACCCTAGGGTTCAACAACATATATCCATGACTCCTTCTATAAATTTGAAAAATTAGGACCGAAAGGAAAGAAATATGTCTTTGTAAGATAGTCTGAACATTCCAAAAGGTATATGTTCATTGAAGAGGACTCTGATGGAAGAGTAACTAAAATAAAATCTAGATATGTGACATTCATAAAAGATGACTTTCCTAATAAGGGTGA
The DNA here is from genome assembly GCF_011075055.1 of Mangifera indica. Taxonomy (NCBI): domain Eukaryota; kingdom Viridiplantae; phylum Streptophyta; class Magnoliopsida; order Sapindales; family Anacardiaceae; genus Mangifera; species Mangifera indica. The sequence continues at coordinate 9,685,471 of NC_058137.1, forward strand.
CATTGACAAAAGTCATCATCTGTATGAGACAAAAGAGGAATAAGGAGAAGATATATCTCAATAACCATTGGTTAATTGCAAGAAATAATGTCTTTACCTATTTCAAATAGTGGGAGCAATGAGAACTTGCCCCATCCATCTTTACCTAATTGAAGCAATGAAATTGAACTTTAACCTATTATAGATATGAGAGCGAAGATCCTCAATTGCATAAGAGTAAACATCCAAGAATACCTAAATGACATTTTGAAATTGAAAACAAAGTTTTCATAATAGTTTCTTAAGAAGATGAAATTCCCTAAAAATCAAATAAACTTTATCATTCTCTAATAAGAAAAGATAGCAAGAAGTATTAAAAGAAAAAAGGAAATCCATGGAAATTAATCGAGTCTAGAGTTTAGTGGACTTGTTATCGGGTTGAAACCTATTGGGAACAGATGGATTCTCAAAATAAAATGTAAAATAGATGGCTCAATATATGGATATTAAGTTCACCCTATGGTAAAAGGTTATATTCAACAATAAGATATAGACTACGAAGAAACCTTTTCACCTGTTGTGAGATTTACTTCGATTTATATAATTTTAGCTATAATAGCACATTTAGATTTAGAATTGCATCAAATGGATGTCAAGATAGTTTTCCTTAATAAAGAACTTGATGAAGAGATCTACATGGAACAACCTGTAGGTTTCGTGATAAAAGGCTAAAAGTGCAAAGTACACAAGCTCTAAAGATCTATATATAGCCTAAAATAGTGATTGAGACAATGGTACTTAAAATTCCACAAGGCTATATTGTCTTATGATTTTAACATGTTACAACAAGACCACTATGTCTATGTAAAAAGGTATAATGACAAGTTTGGAATTTTATCTCTTTATATGGATGATGTACTAATAGTTTTAAGTGATTTGGAGTATGTGATGGCCATTAAGAATTGATTATCTACAAATTTTGACATGATGGATATAGGTGAAGCAAATTATATTTTGGGTTTTAAAATTAAGAGAGATCGTTCTAAGAAATTTTTAGCTCTATCACAAGAGCATTATATCCAAATGATTTTGGAATGATTCAATATGGCAAACAGCAAACCCGTAGATAATTTTGTGTCAAAAGGTGATTCATTAAGCTAAGAAATGTGTCCCAAAACTCAAGATGAGAGAAATGAAATGTTCTTGATACCTTATTCAAATGCAGTTGGAAACCTCATATATGCATTGATATGTACATGCCCTAATATTTGCTTTGTCATCAAACTGGTTAGTCAATATCAATCAAACCTTGGAAAGGAATACTAGAAAGTTGTTAAAAGGATATTAAGATATTTGAAAAGCACTATAGATTATTGTTTATGCTATCAAGGATCATATTTTAATATATTTTAATCCTTCAATGTCACCTATCATTCAATTTTGTAAATAGCTTTAATTATGAAATTAAGGAAAAGAAGAAAATATCTTTTAATAGTTGACTTTTCCCTTTTAGCATTTATGTAAATAGATATATTACACTAAAGAAGGCATCTTTAAACTTCAAAAGAATACCAAAACCCTAGCCGTCATATGTTTATTTTCATGATGGCATAGTAACCATTTCAACATAGTTCCAAAGAGGATTTTAATTAAGTTTTGAGTGGCCACAAATATGGAAGATGGAGATTTCCTTAGGGTGGATAAAGGGATTGACATAGAGAGAGATGTAAACCTTATATGTTATACAATCAAACTCTTCATTGGTCAAACTCTCAAAGGCAACAATGAAGGGACAATTAGTAAGTACATAGAAACTAGTTATACAAATTGTATGCAACGACCAATACATCATCAACATGTTGGTCTATGACACAATTCAAGCAAAAAAGATTATGTCTAAAGAATAGGAATAGTAACCCTTGGCAGTTATAGTTGTTTCCTATGATCTCCCTAACATGCAACGACAATTTTCTATCATCATAAAATTACTTCCATAACATTTCAATCCATAATTAGAAAGTAATCAACTCATACCAAATTGTGAACATGATCTTCCACTTTTCATAATAATATTGTTTTGACATCCAACTATATATAGTTACTTATATAACCTTTTCTCTTATCCAATAAATAAATAATTATAATAAGACTAAAAACAACACTTTGAACATTCTACTATTACTCTGTGAAATTGTAAACTCAAACACTCAATAACATAATTATGGACATAAGCTTTTAAGTAGCAAGTCAAACCATGTTGAAAATGATACCCTATTCATTACAATCTCACAATTCGCATTTGTTCTTAACCACCTTACACTAAATCACACTCACAATCTAAGGTAATTATCGTTGGTGCAATTCAGTTAGCATCAACACTATCATATTCTCATCCAATTGGAGCCAATCTTTTTATTGGTCCTACTAGAATTGCAAAAACTTATTCTCTTATAAGATTCTTCTGTTTGTTATTCACCTAAGCATCTATTTTAGTGTTTAAAATCTACCTCATAGTACAAAGGAAGAAAATTGGCCTCTTAAGAAGATCATCTTAGTTTTAGATGGTAGGTTTGTTCTCAACCCCAATCTACTTGTTGGGTTTTCCTTTTCCTCCCTTATGGGTATAAAATTAGGATTAGATCGTATACTCACAAACAAGACTGTTATAGGCATCTAACTTTTTTTCTTTATCAAAGAAACTCAATAGAAATCTTTTCCTCTTTCTTTGCCTCAATTGGATTAGGGTTCTTGTTGCATGTATTTGTCCTTAAGAACTGGTTCCTTCAAGTTAAGTCTTTGTCCATAAAGTAATAATATCATATGGTATGGTGGTAGGTTGAGGTTAGGCAAAGCAAAAGATAAGGTTATGGGTACAGAGGAAAGGCAGGGATGAGTTTTTTTATTTTTGTTACCTTTTAATTTATATTTGTTTCCAATTAAAAAGAGTTCAAAATAAACATTGAAATTTTTTTGTGCCTAATCAATTACCTTCATACCTTTCATACTTAAATGTAATGAACAAAATTGGATAAGGATGAAACAAGTATCATTTTCAAACTTGGAGGATGAGAATTAATAAGATAAACTTTGGGTGGAAAAAAGTAATTCTACCTTAAATTTTTATAAAAGATAGTGGATCTTAGCTCACCTAATTAACTGTGGTCCAAATATTAAAAGAGTAATACTATATGTACTATTGGGTACACAAATATGTACATACTCATATGTATCATTATATGATTGGATGTTGTTTTATCTTTAATTTAAAATCATTCAATCATATGATAATATATGTAAGTGTATATATATTTGTGTACCTAAAGTGGATACACATAGTTTTATTGATATTAAAATAATGGCCAAAAGACTTATTCCCACCCAAGGTTTGGTGTAAAGACAAACACACACCTATAAAATTTCAAAAACTCAATCACCCACCCAAGGTTTAATCTATTTTCACACATCCAAAAATTATCTATTAGAGTTAAAGGCAAAATCGTTATTTTATCAGTAATATTAAAATAAATAAAATTATATTTCATTTCCCCACTTAATTTGGAAAACTAATAATTTTTCTCTAGGATTATGTTTTGAAAAGTGACATTTCCCCCTCATAAGGTTTCAAATTTCTTCGACAAATGACGATCGTTGTCTCTCCCTTTTAGTAATGGCTCTCCCTCTAGCCTTTCTCTTCATTTGAAGTCTTCTCCCTCCAACTAACAACGTCTAAATTCAAATAATCTAAACGAAATCCTTCGTTTAGACAACGAAATTCGTCTAGACGAATTGTCATCATCTAAATGCATCGTAGTTATCCAGATAATGACAATTCATTTGGACAATGCCTTTCATCACCCAGACAAAGGGTTTCATTTGGATTCAAAAATTCAAATGTCACCAATCAAAGGGAGAGGGCTTTGAAAGGAAAGACAGTGTTGGAGGGAGAGCCATCGTTGGGAGAAGGAGACAGTAGTTATCATTCGTCAGAAAATTGCCAAAGAAATTTGAAATCCTAGGGAGGAAAAATATCACTTTTCAAAACTTAATCCTAAAAAAAAATTATTAGTATTTCAAACCAAAGAGGGAAGATGAAATATAATTTTATTTATTTTAATATTACCAGTAAAGTAACGATTTTGTCTTCGACTCTAACAGAAATTTTTTGAGTATGTGGAAATGGATTAAACTTTGGGTAGGTATTTGAGTTTTTGAAATCCTATGAGTGTGTTTGTCTTTGTACCAAACCTTGGTTGGTAAATGTGTTTTGGCCTAAAATAAACTTTCTATATATTTTATAAAAATATACAAGTACATTTATGTTAGATCTTATCTGCCATTCTTCTTCTTCTTCTTCTTCTTTCTTCCTTGAGCCATGGCAGCTCTCTCAGAATTCTTCTCCCATCTTTACACCATGACCATCGTCTTCTTCACTCTCCTCGTTATCGAAACCCTAGTCCTTCTCCGCTCTGCCACCGCCACCGTCTGCAAGACCAAGAAGCGCTTCGTCACCACCACACAATACCTCAAACTCATCGAAGAGCTAAACCCCACTACCAGTTACCACAAGAACCACCACCAGCTCATCGACGAAGCTACCCCCGCTGTGGAATGCCTCGTTTGTTTGTCCGACTTCGAAGACGGAGATAAGGTCAGAAAACTCAATTGCAACCACACATTCCATAAGGACTGTCTGGACAAATGGTTGCAGCAATATTTGGCGACGTGCCCCCTCTGCCGAACCAAGGTTTTGCCGGACGAAGTGGTGGCCGATTTCCACGGGCAGCTGCAGAATCAAAACCAGATGGAGTTTGATGGTAGTGATGAAGAAATGGTCTTTCTGTTATCAGCATTACATGGTAATATTTTATACAGATTTTTCTGATGATTTTGTATTAGCCTATTAGGGGCCTTTGTTTTCCTTTTTTTTTTCTTTTTTTTTTTTGGATTTAGTGCATAGTTTATTTAAAGAATATATTTTATATCTATTATAAAATTAAATGAGACGAATTTCGAAGATGTGGGCTGTAATTAACACAGTTAAGTAATTAATTATTAATTTATTAACAAGTGAAGAATATTAATTTAGAGAAAATGGAATTGAAGTGGAGAGATTATTTCAATAGAGGTTGTGCAGTATCTGAGGAAGGCGATGATGACTATGGTGAGAATGGTGGGGACAGATCGAGAATTTAAGATGTGTGGAGTGTGAGGTGACAGGGTTATGAAAATGGGGCGGTTAACGTGTGGAAAGAAGTGGAAATAAAAATTTTGTTGCGTGTGGGGCTGCCGCGGATGGAAGAAAATTATTTGTTTTTTGTTTTTTTATGGGATCAAATTATAGGTATATATTTTAAATTATATAATTAGATATAAAAATAATTAATTATTATATAATTAAATAATTTTAAATTAAAAATAAAATAATATATAATTATGTTATAATAATATATTATTTATGCATCTACATATTTTTATATTAATATTATTATAAGTGAATAAAGTAAAATTGTAGAGGTGATACCTGTGAACATTGAGTAAATAAATAGTAAATTTTAGTTGGAAACTCTCCATCTTTATTGATTGTATGAAAAGTACAAGATTGCTTTTGTGGTGAAGCAGATTTTTCATCATTTAATTAATTTGGGTGGACATACATACTTATTAGTAAGTTTGAAAATCCACTCCATTATTAATGTAATTATTTGTTGGCATATACCCCTAACTAAAAGGGGAAGCCTCACATTATTGAATAGAAGAAGTAAATGCATTTATTTAATTTCATCATAAACTATTGTAAGGGGAAAGCAATTATGTTTGACTGACTCATATTAATGTAACAGAATCTCTTTTTTATATTATATTAAAATACAACATCGACAAGATTTGCCTGTTTAATGGGAAGATATTAATGCGAGTTTGATTTTTGAGTTGGTTAAGCTCTTACTATATAGTTAGTTAGTTAGTTTAGTGAAATTTTGTATAGTTGAAATATAATTCTTTTTTCTTATCTTACATTTTATGAAAATAATAATATAACAAGATAATCACTTAAGTTGCTTTTTAATAATATATTCTTATTTAAAAAAACATAGAAAACATAGAAAAGATTTTCTTCAAAAAATAATAATCATCATTTTGTTTAATTTTGGGACGTCTAATAATAATAATAATAATAATATTATTATTATTATTTAATTTAGAAAATAATAATAATAATTGAGATTTTCAATATTATGAGTTTTCTGAAAGATTAGTTGATGTATCAAAGAAGTGATGTTATTATATGAGTTTTTCACACATGACACTCTTTGTCACATCATCTCTCATACATTTAATGTGTAAAATTATGGATGGATATTTAATGAGAGTTTGTTATCACTTGCTGCGGTGGACTGAGGGAGAGGAGAGGAGTATATCGAATTTCAGATTTATATATTTTATTTTATTTTATTTTTAATTTAAAATTATTTTATTATATAATAATATATTATAATTATTTTTTAAGTTAATATTCATATTATATATATATATATATTTTTTAAATTCTTGCTTATCTTCGAAAAGAAGAATTCCTAACTTCAACTTTTTAAATTTTATTCCTATCCTATCCTATCTATGTAAATAAAGTAAGAGAAACATTTATTCGGTCAGTTAAAAACCCACAAGGACCCAGCCTGTCTCTTTTAGGTGTCAGAAAACAGCCAATTTGTTTGTTAGAATAATGAATATTGCCTAGGCTCTACTCAAGCCAAATCCAAGCCCAGACCGAAAAACTAAATTTCCTAAAATTTATAAATAATCAACACATTTATGCTCATGTTTTCAAAATCAGATTAATTTAATCTATTTTCAAATTATTATATAATTTTCAAATAGCATCAAGTATTTATTGCATTTTTTAAATATAAAATATAATTTTAAATATATTAATTAAATAATTAATATTTCATTACATAGATAGATTAAAAAAATTAATTACTAATTTTATCGTTAATTCAATTAAAATCTTACAAGTTATATCTCTTTTAAATTTCAATAAGACAAAAGTTGTGTAACTCGATTTTATTGGTTTTTAAATAGTTTTTCTGATTTAATAAATTTATTGAATTCAATAAAATTTTAAATCAATCAATAATTATATATAAATCATATCAAATTATAAAACTTAAAGGTTTAATCAATCAAACTGATCAATCCAATCCGATTTAAAAACACTTATTTATACCTTTATGAGAAAGATTATTGATATTAATAATGTAATCAATACTGTCGTATTAGCATGACTATTTATTTATGTATCACATTGTAACAATTTAGTATAAAAATACAACGTTATCATTTTTATTCTTTAAATGTTATTAGAGGGTATTTGTAAAAATGATTTCAAGTCATGAAACATACAAATAAATTTCAAAAAATGTTTTATAAAATTATTAATTTACTACCTCTACGCATGTACACATACGATTTAAAAAAAATATCATTTTCTTGATGTTATTAGGAGATATTTATATTTTTTATTATACGGTAATTTTGAAAATATACACAGTATTTGTTTTCGTAAAAATATTTTGTTCCATATCCTAAATTTGCACCATTAATTAATTGCAAATGAAAATGATTCTTTCTTTGAAAGCAAAAATACCCTATTGTGTAAAATAGTTTTCACATTTTGAAAGTTTTTCCAAAAAACACTTATCCCAGTTTCTAGTCATATTCAACCTAAGGCTCGCACAGTTGTGAGCCTTTGTACCAAGTCAGTCTATAAAAAATTAAAGGTCCACAGTATGATCCTACATATATAAAGTTGTACTAGGTAGGTCCCTAAACAGGCAATTCATTAAAACAATTTTCTTATTTTTAGAAAACTAAAGGCCAACACCTATTCGAATTCGAGTTTGGGCTTGTCTTCCATACTACTCTCTAGCTCATGTTCGGGCTCGTAGTCGTTTCCATTGGGCTCATTCCAACAAAGCTTGTTTCGAGCTCAAACAAATTTACTTCAAATCCAATCTTAATATAAATATCAAGTAGATATAACACACTTCTTTAATATCAAACCAAAAGATTCAAAAAAATTTGTTTTTTTAACAAATTATGATTGAAAAATGATCGTGGCTCTAATAAACATGTTAGAGTCATTAAAAACAACTATAAACCAATGTTCAAGTGTGTACTATCTAACTATTTGTTTAATTTTATATAATATGTTAGAAATTAGAAATATTTTTAAAGAGTTAAGGTATCATAATATTTTTCAAAGCATATCTATATAAATGAAGTAAAAATTTTAAAAATATTGGAATGAAATTCTTTTATTTTATACTACTGCCACTGTCTTAGATCTTAAGGTCAAAATAATATGAGTAAAAAAATTATTAGATGTTATTAATGATTCATTAATTCATAATTTATAAGAATGTTTCACCTAAGAGTAGACTTAGAAATTCTTTTAAATGCAAATTAAATATTATTCTACATTATCCATTCTAATATTTTATCTTTAGTATAAAAAAAAAAAAAAGTTGATCAAAAGCGACAACATATCTGCCATGTAAACTCATATTTTCATTTGATCGTATGTAAAAGTGGGCATTTCTCTTATATGATTAAAATCGTTGGAGTTGAGACCAATACATCGCAATCTAGTGAAGACAATTTGTTGTTGCTCTCTTATCTCATATAAAATTTTTTACAATAATATGTAATATGCCGGTTAAGATATCTCGTGCCACTTGAACTTGCACATATTAAACATGAACCGTAGTATTTGCACACTACTAGATGAATTACTCTTCCTTTGATCATTTTTTGTATATGATCAAAGTAATCCTACTCCACAGACTTTTGCTTTTTTTTTTCTTTCTGTCGAACATGTGATTATCCCACTTTCATCTATTAGTGTATATATTCTTCCTATTCCGTATGGATCATTAATAATATCATCAGTGTCACCATTATAATATTTAAATGGATTAAAATCATTTGACCCTAGATCAATTTGTAAAATATTTTGATAAATGAATTATGAAAAATAATAATTAATTTACAAAATTGAAATAAAAACTAAATTATAAACATAGGAAAATATTGTTTGTAAATTCAGAGAATTTCAAAATAAGAGATTGATAAAAGAATATAAAATCGAAAAGAATGACATATCGAGAGGATAAGAGTGTCAATGTATATAAATTTTTGGAGGTTGAGAGGGTTTTATATAGGGAAATTTTGGAAGAAAAAGCAAAAATAATAATAAAGAAATCAAAGTGTTTTTTAAAAGGTCTGCCACTAACCGTTGGGCGGGCATAGCGGATGCCTTGGGCCGGCCTGACGCATTTTACATGTCTAATGCCGGCCTTAAAATAAAGGAATTTTGGTTCTTGTAATGAATCCCAAACACTCTTGATATTTTTATTATAATACACTTTAATATAAATTCTTTATTAACGAGATTTTAGCAAGTAAAGATGAATTTATAATATTTAACACGGAATTAATAAAAGAATAAAATTATATATATAATTTTTTAATATATATATTATAATAAAATTTAATGATTTTAAATTAAAATTTTAATAATATTTAATTATTTAATAATATATTAAAAAATATGCATATATAGCAATACTCTTAATAAAAATATATAAATGAGAGTAAATTATAATTTCGCACCCAAGAAGATGTGAAAAAATAACAAGTTCTCGTACTCTATGAACTTCTACTTTCCATTTCAAAGAATATTGCATGGCATAAAAGTCTTTTCACCTTTCCAAAATTTTGAGAAAACAAAAGAAAATTGGCTGGTATACGTCACATTAATCAAGTATGATATGACAAGATCAACCCCTTTTTGAAGGCCGGGTGGATTTGCTAGTGACAAAATATACCAACTAATTTTATATAATAACTGTTTTCGGGGGCAATATAATAAATTCACAAATTGAAATAATTAAGATAATATGGTATTATTTTTTTGGACAAAATATACCAACTAATTTATATAATTTTTTTTATTTATATCAGTAGCAATCAATGATGGACAATTTAAACATGAAATGCAAAATTATTTTGTCTCTAAAAGAACTCTAATTTGATTAATTAAATTATTTTTTATTTTTTAATAAAACCCGAAAATATAGTCATAATTACTTACACTAATTAGTCAAAATCCAGACAATTCACACACAAGAATAGCACTAGGAAATTTGGAAGAAAAAATAAGTTATATAAATAAAATTATTATTTATATAAATAATATGTTAAACAAAAATAATAAAATATTATTATATAATTATATATTATTTTATTTTTAATTTAAAATTATTTAATTATATAATAATAATAATAATAAATTATTATTTATACACCGAATAATACGCATTCAGATATCAATACTCAAATTATATATTCTTTCGTAGAAAAAGAATAATAATAATATTTACACAACAAAGAAAACCCACCCCAAAGGGATTCCAAGATCCTCTACGACAACATCTTAAAAATAAAAATAAGACTTGAAGATCACCACCATCATCTTGATGATGATCAAGCAGAGAAAACTCCATTAAAAGCAGCAAGACTGAACTGGCTTTTGGGCTCCATCTTCTCTTCACCATCGATGACTTTGCTCTTGATTTTGAGAGCCAAAACTCTAACATACGAAGAAGAAGGACCAGAAGAACCCACCTTCATTTTTACATCATAAGAAGTAGAAGAAGAAGAAGAAGAAGAAGAAGAAGAAGGCATCTTCATCTCCATCTTATTTCTTTTAACTCTTCTTTCATATTCTTCTGCAACCAGCATTGCAATGTCAGCCATTCTTGTTTTCTTCCTTTGTTTCTTCTTGTGCTATAGGCGTGTTTAGTGATGTAGGAGAGCATGTGAAATGGGTCATTTTATCAGAGAAATAATGGATAAGGGTGGCAGGTGGGTACCACATTTTTTTATTATAGTGCGTTGGACAGGCGGTTTTAGACTTGGGTAGTGGTTCCAAGTTACAATGGATTTTAGGGAATATTCATTCAGTAAAGCTTAATTGAAAATTATTGGACACGTGTAACCAATGACCTCTTGCTCATGATTAGAGAAAATAACAACTAGTTAAATTTTATTTAACACCGCCCACAAATATTGTCATTGATTGAGGACAAGTGTCAGTCCGGAAGTGCAGATGCAGTGGTTTTGGAAAACCATGGGGTGGTTTTGGTCGCAGGTAAAACAAACAACAAAACCCACCAAGCACACTTTCGACAAGTCACCACTTTGATCAAAATTGAAAAATATTGAAAATTGCTACTAATAATTTACACCACATTTAATAATCAAGACAAAGATGATTGATTTAGTACGAAGAATCAATCTAATCATCAAAACCAAATGTTTGAATGTGGATAAAATCAATCACATGCCAAAAAACGCTTTAATGGACTTCAATAATTTCATACAAATCATATTAATTTGTCAAATTGTTGCAGATGATAGCCACATGGCAAAGCTACAATTGATCCTATCAATAATTGAATCCATACATTACATGTTATATCCAAGACAGCATTATCCTCTACATCAACCCTTGGATTAGGGGTGAAAACTTGACTAAACCATGATCCAATGGTTCCAATGGGTGCCACAATGTAATACTTCAACCGTTCTTCCAAACTTGGTGATTGAATTTTTTTATATAGTAAATTTTGCACGAATTTTTTTTTGTTTTCAAACTAGGGTTCACATTTACTTTCTAATGTGACATTGTTCTCTTTATCAACCCTTAGATTACGGTCAAAACGATGACTAAAGCACAAGCCTACATAGAGATACACATAATTTGGTTTAAATTATAAAATCAAACTAAACCGTTTTTTACACCCTATTTTTGTTTCACCTTCTTTTCATTAGGTACCCATTTTGCTGATTTTGCCACTTATCTGTTGTTTCTCTTATATTAATTTCTTTTAACTAATTTTGTTTTGGATTCAAACTCCAAACGGTTTCACCCCGAATGAAAGAAAAATAGTTAAAAGATCTTTTGTTTCGCTCATCTATTCATTTCACTTGAATTTTTTGGTTTTGCTCCGAAATGTTGGCACAATAGCCTACAGTACTAGTTGACAAATATGGTTGGAACAAAGAAACTAGTCTTAAAATCACAGGAATTTACAAAATTGATAAAACATTAAAACTTTCATATAAAAAAAGTTATGAGTTCAAAACTCTGTCACATTTATAAAATCCTAACTTATCCAATGTAACAATTATATGTTTGATTACTATACTTCGGGGGCGTTTAGTTTGGATAATGTTTGATTACTAAAATAGAAAGATTACCTTGAAGATAAATTACTTAGAAGATTACTAGGTATAAATGATTACTACGTTTGATAAAATTTGATAGGTATAAATAATTATTGTGTTTGGTTAAAAGTAATAAAAGATTACTAATAAATTATTTTACTTAAATGCCCTTGAATATAATTATTTTTAAATATTTTTATATTATTTGTCATATTAATTAAAAATAAATTTATTTTTATCTCAAAAAATTAATAAATAATAATTTTTCTATAATAAACTCAAGATTACCCTAGTAATCTTTAAATACCTAAGGTGAAGGTGGTAATCAGATTACCACCTATATTACCTACCACGTCAGCATTGGTAATAGAAGATTACTATAATCTTTTATTACTGACAAACCAAACAAGGAAATAAAAAATAGATTACCAAGATAATATTAAAAACCGTCAACCAAACGCACCCTCCAGGTTTTACCCGCTAACCAAACCAGGAAAAGAAGTTGGTCTTGCAATATAAGCTTTCTGAATGTTTCAACCACCCCATGACATTGATGCTTGTTTAGTGGATTTACAAATGCCGTAAATGGATGCTACCGTACTACCTGTTTTACTCAGCTTCAGGACTATGCTACCGTGCAACTTGTATTACCTTCATGACCAATAAAAACTTATGATCTAAAATTTTGCAGATTTGAAGCTACCCGATAATGGTAAGAATTTGAACGCAGATAATCTATTTTGCTAATTTTTGTTAACTCTTGCAGTATTATATAATCAAATGTCTGAGGTCGTTTTCAGATATAAATAAAATCCACCTAACTAAAACATGTGTTCTGTTTTGTTTTGTTTTTCCCTTAATTTAGTTTATTTTTAATTAAAAAAATCAAACAGGAACCAAACGAAACTAAATCGTAATTTTTCAATTTGATTTGAATCACAATATAGTTTGGTTTGGTTTAACATATTACTAAAACATTTTTTTCAGTAAAAATTTTTCTAAACCAGATTATACTGGATCATGCATACCCTAAACCTACAATTGGGATGAGTACGAAGTATAACGCTCAGAAACAAAATACTTCTTGGAAGTACTTCAAGCTTTCTTCCAAACTCAAAATGTTCCCAATACATCAAATTGCTGACAGGTTCCCTCTCGCAATCTAAGATGAATTAAATTTCCAGCTCCATGTTCCCAAGCAGAGGCCTAAGATTTTCTAATTCTCTAAAATGCACTCAATCAATGTTCAATGGTAACTAAATCTAAGTTATGAGGGCTTTGATCATGAAGAACAATCTATAATTCTCTGAATTTCAAACAATCTAGAAACAATATAGACAAACTAAAGAAAAAATAGTTGCAAAACAGACAGCACAGAATTTTGACTAACTTGATAGAAATTAAGCAAATTTCTCTTGTTGATCCATCTGGTCAGATGTTAAAGAGAAGAACTAACTGACAGTTAATCATTCAAATAAAGATTTTAACACCTGAGATAATACTTACAAGAACACAACAAAGAAGAAGATATACATAATGACAAAACCTCGAAACATACATTACAACAAGAACTGGGTAAAAGCAATTTTTCACATAATATATAATTGAAATTCCTGTTGTCAGTTATTCATGAATTTACCTAATCCAGTTTCCTTGTGATCATGGAAGAGTGCAGTCACAATTACAGGAGTACACAGGGACGATAACAGGAGTACATACATGGCAAAAGAAAGTACCATGGAAATTTTCCCAGATAATTATTTACATATTCATATATAATTGGACATCATCAACAGTAACTTTAATATTTTCTTACCTGGTAACTGTTTAAGAATCGTGCCTCAAACTACGAGTCAAAAGCTCATAGTAGAGTGGCCTATTGAAATAGACAAGTCAGTCTAGCTTTGCATTATCTCATGCTTGTAAGTCAAGACAAGACTCCTTCAAATTCATAGGAGGCCCAGTCCTTTCAGTTGCTGAACATGCTCAGGTGGGAGAGGTGGAGGAGCCCAATCAGATCCCATCATTTCACCATCAACATCCTCAACAACATATTCCTGAAAAGCACAAAAGAGCAGATTCACAGGAATCAATTTACAATACACCATACAGAAATAGTAAAATTACAAGTAAAAGGAACACATACATTTTCGAAAGATATTTCACAAGCATCAACACTCAATCAAATAAATAAAATGCTTAGCTGAAAAAATGAAGTCCAAAGATTATGATTTTGACAATGTTTAGAGCTGATTTTCAGAAGCCAACTAAAAACAAATACAACCAGATACATCTAATACCTCTGGACCTAATGAGCTGAAACAACAAAAGATTTCAAAGAATTTCAACTACCAGATTCAAGTTAACTTGAAAAGGAAAATAAAGAATACAACCTCATAATACATGAACTAACTTGTCAGGTACAAGTATGAATTTGCACCTTTTTGTGACATTTAACATGATCTGTTTTAAAGAACATTGGAATTTTAATGCCACTTGAAAGCAAAACTGAAAAAAGATTTTTTTCCGCAATTTCATCCTAGAGGTTGGCCAAATTCTTCCACTTGGAATTTATTCTGGTAAGCCTTATCCAAGAAGTTTGTTTGTATATAACTTTATTGAGTAAGCTTTAGGCTATGCACCATTGAAATATCACTTTAACTATTCTTGCGTGAGGAAAATGGGTTACATTTTGTTTTCTACTCAACTCACTTTTGTTAGCATACGTTTTGCAAGTATGTGATAATGCCGCTGCCAAATTCGTTGTCCAACCATTGTAGCCACCAAAACACTGTAAAATATGCCAATGACTGTAAACAGTCCCAACACAATCAAAACCATTATGAACAACAATGGTAGCCCTGCTTCACCAGCACCACCTAAGCAACCACATTCACTGGCTGTACTTGCACAACTTTCAAAGCATGTAGTACAGTCAGTCCACATACAAAGAGTTCCAGGCAAATGACAGTCCGCACATACTCTGCAAGAATAACATAAAATTCAACCACTTAGTTTCACCCTCCCAAATTAATGTCTTCTATTGCTCACACAAGCCAGTATATGATAAAAAGATTCAACAATTTCTCCACATACAATTTTTTACATGGAAATTGTGTATTTGAAGGGCCCAAAAAATCACGGAATCAATTATAAGACATTCTTAAAATCTTTCAATATATACAACAGACAAATCCAGCCTATGCTGCTCTTTTGCATAAAGAAATTCCACTAAAATCATCACACCATTAATCAAATAAATTGCTTTTGTACTACTTTTCGCATGTTTTGTCTTTGCATATATTATGGGAACCCTATGAGAACTATATAAATAGTTTTCCACATTCTTTTCATAAATTTCTAGCTTTATGGAACTACGGCCTTAATATTTTGGCACATACAGTAACTTTACGTGTGTGTGTAGCTCTCTCCCTCTCACTTCCTTCCCCTGTCCCCACCCTAATGTGTGTGTGTCTTCACAAGCACAATTGTGTAATAGGGAAAAATAAGGGCATAAACATTTTTTTCACAAAATAAAAAGGGGATAGATGTTCAAATATGCTCACAAGGACGTGAGTCACAAATAATTTCCAAGTAGAAGAGAGAAATTCAGGACAAAAAAATTTAATTCATAGCAAATTATATAACTCATTTTAGATCACCACTATCAAAAGTTCTAAAAGCTAACAAAAGAAAATAGTTTTTAATCAAGAATAGCAACATGAATTTAAATAGACAAAATATTAGAAATAGGAATGTGCTGAAATGCATCAACTTTGTCAATCATAACATATAATATAGAAGAATTTACCCAGGATGACAGCAACAGAGACATAATTCTCGACAAGGTTGAGCCAAATCATTGCGCACTCTTCGGTCATAACAAGTAATGAAGCATCCAGATAATCCCAGCAAAGCAAAAAATAGTAGAGCTCCTGTAGCCAACAATATATTCATGGGATTACAGGAAGAAAGGACAGCCCTAAGATTATGGCAGAAAATACAATTGAACAAAATGGAGTGATATCCACGACATGTGTGTTACAATTCATAGGCACGTGGATATTCCTGTTACCATCACTGGCTAGAAGCCTAGGGGGTTCAGACCCAACATCTTGCTTGAAACTAAAGAGCTTAACTCTTCTACCCAGGCATTTGGATCTTGAATTTTACTAATAAGATTTTTTCAGTCAGCAACTTCTGTTAAAATGAGAAGTTCTAGGTCGTCATAAATCACTTAATTTTTACCTCAAATAAAAAATGATTAGATTACCCAAAAACAAGACCTTATATAAAATTGATCATCTTTCATAACTAGAAATTTTGCAAGAATTTCATCCCAACCCCATTATAGATAACAACTTTATATTAATAGAAATGGATAATTTAATTGGCCCCCTGAAATTTTCTTAAAGACAGGCAGATGAAGATTTTGTGTTTCATCTTTATGATCTCCCCTAAAGTTTTTAAGATTCATTAGAAATCTCCTTATAACATCCTAAAAATATGCCCTGAAGTTTTTTCAAGAGGTTGTTGACAAAAAATGGGAGGAAACTTTGTGTCCACTTTCTAAATATCAAACTTTCCAAGTCAAGGTTACATAAAAAAATTCAGTTTAAAGTACCAGTACTATTATTCTGTGATAAATTAGCAGGACACAGAATCGTAGGGAATCAAATGAATCCCAAAGCCATTAACATGATAAAGAAAAAACACATTGTACCACAGCACATCAAAAATAAATAAATAATGATGATTAGCACAGCAGATCATAACACATACAAGCTTTTAATCACTATTACTTCAGGTTCTTGAGACTTTACCACATATGTAGTAGAAACTGAGCTCACTATCAAAACCCCACGCCATACGAAGCCAGGACTGCTGGTAATTATCAATTAAATACACCAAATATGCCAGTGAAGCAATTACCTGACAACAATGGATATAATACATTGGAATCAAAACCCAGAGTTGGAAATTATGAAAGTAACAATAAATGCAGGAAAAATAACAAAAATAGAGAACCAACAACTTACAAGCTGAACAGCCAGAAATATAGATAATATATCCCTGGTCACAAAGAACCGAAATTTCAAGGTTCGCCATCGCCTATCAGCAGCTGCATGAACTCTCAAATGGTAAGGGGCTTTGCAGGTTGTGCAATGAGCAAAAGCAAACCCTTCCTGCATTATAGTATATCTGGTTAGACAAAAATTAGACACAGAAAAACCGTACTAATGTCTTACTAACAAAATAACAATCAGCATGTAGCAGCCATAAAGAATACACAGAGCTCAAAAATCATATATAAGCATTATACTATGGGTTCTCAACTAAAATGCAGAAAATGAGATGGCAACCATACCTTTACGGCTCGCCAATGATCCAAACACTCTCGGTGTACATACTTTGAAGTTCCTTTGCACTTGCAAGGAGCAATAAAATCCCTACCTGGAGAAAGTTACAAAACAAACTCAAATAACAGATGGCCACGCTATAAGAGCCTCCTAGCATAAGAGTCAAAACAATCAACTCAACCCAAAAATGAATGTCTTATCATAAATTTGTCTCATCATGAACAATTGTATGTATCTCCTGTAGCATTATCATCAACATTTAGGACTATCGTTACCAAATTGTAGTATGTAATCATCTTTACTAGGAGTTTTATAAAGGAGTTTTGTTTATAATTATTCTTAAAACTTTTATTCAATTTTCCCGTATCCTCAGAATCACTTGACTTGAACTAAAAGCAAACTCATCCCCTGAAACTCCTAGATCGTCAAAAAAAAAAAAAAACACATTGTGGTTAACGAAATTTAAAACCGGCGTAGTGAATGAAATTTACCCAACAAATTTATACATAAAAGGAATCTCTTTTCTTCATTAACACTCACTACAAGCAATTTATAAACTAAACCCCAACTGCCAAAAGCATTTCCAGTTACCTAAAAGCATGTTTTCGCCGAATCTGAAACAGACAACTGCAGTTTGACCACTTAACAAACATGACCAAATTTCAAGACTACATTCATCTAAACAAACACCAAAAAGCGTCCTTTCAGATATAATTAAAATAAAAATTACCGTCGGTTTCGAGACAAATTCGGCACTGAATTTGTTCGCCCGGGCCAGCTTCCAGGTCGATCTCGCCGGGCTCCACCGGGGTCGGAGCCATGAGCGGCGAACCGTCCGATTGGTCGGCCATTGAGTCGAATTACAACAGAAAAGAGCGACCGAGCGAGCGAGAAGAAGAAGAGCGAAAGATCGATAATTTACAGAAAATTAATTAACTAATTTTCATTTCGACAAAGGAATAATAAAATCGAATCAAAATGAAAATTTGAAAAAAGAAAAACGAAACCCTACAATTAAGATGTAAATTTAATTTATTTATTAAAATATTTCGCCAATTCCAGTTTCTTTTCTCTCAAGTTCTCAGTGAGAGATTTTCATTTTCAACGAAGGCCACTGTGGTGTGTAATTTGGGATGGAAAAAAGTTGCTACGGAGATGGTGGAAGTTCGAAATTCCATAATTGCCCTTGCTTTTTTTTCTTTGACTAATGTATCCTGAAACTTGGGTCAATTATATGTTAAGTAGTAGAGGTGCCAAATGGGTTGAGTCACTCCGTGCATCTGGGCACGACCGACTCGACCAACACGAAAAAAGGTCAGTTATGTCAAATCCGTGGGTTTAGCAAGTTGTATTATGGGCAATAAGATGATGCCCACAAGTCACTTTAGAATCGTTAAATTAATGTTTCAATTTTTTATTTATTTATTTATCACATGGATCAGATCATTCAGTACAATCTGTTACTGTAACAGGTTAAAATATTTACATAAAATTAATTTTATATAATTAAAAATAAAAATTTAATTTTGAACCAATCAAAAAAGGTCTATCAAAGCACAATCTGGAAACCTTGGGTCATGCTTCAGACTTTAAAATTTTATTAGCTTAACCTGATACGAAAGTCCAGCAAGAGGTGGGCCTTGACACAACCTGAAATATAGACCTAATGGGCTATTTCTACTGCCACCTCTATTTACAATTCTTTAACATTTCAACTTGGGCTAAGAATGTCCAATTTTATAATAGTGAACAACAATACAAGTTGTAGTCTATGTGATAGAATGATTATAATATATTGAGTTGATTTGCAAATTTCACCACGTCAATGAATTAATTTAGCGGTTTGTAAATTCTAGAAAATGAAAGAAAATTCTGTAAGTTTTGAGGAACTCATTGATTTACAAATGAGTACCCAAGTTCCAACCCAATTGCAAGTGGGCAGTGCACCACGGGCGGACACATAAGAGCGCGGCAGGGGGCTGTTGCAGCTCAACAGTGCATCCACAAATCCAGTCCAGTCTAGTTTCCAGTATGCAGCTGCAACGGGGCCATGTCCAACCCATTTTCCGACAACCTAGCAAGGGAGTCCAGGCCAAGTATGGAAAAAACCCAAGCTCCAACCCAATTGTAAGTGGAGCTAGTGGTTAGACAAAGGGTTGTGACAGTCCACTTGCAGGAGGAACGATTAGCAAGGGGCAACCAAGAGTGGCTGTGGCAGTTTTTGTACATTGAGAAGACCAATCATGGATGGTTGAGTAGCATTTATTGTAGAGTTCGCTTTTTGTGCCTATATAAAGACCACTTTGAGCAAGCAATACAGGTTATATTTTCCATCTAAGTTCCTTTATCTCATATTCTTTGCTGCTTGTATTTTTTGTGTTCTTGAGTTGCTTTTGCCACTAGTTTACAGCAAGCACTTGACTGTTTTTTAGTAGTGTGCAGGGTTGAAGGTTGACTTAGCAAGAATTGCTGCTAAGTGTTGCACAGGTTTTTCATGGGGGCAGTCAGCTTGTGACAAGTATTATCAATGTTGAATTCATGGGGACGGTGGGTTGAGCATGGATAGAGGCACGGTTCAAGCCATCCAAGACTGGACGACACTAAAGACAATCCCCGAGTTGAGGTCATTTCTAGGCCTTGTAAATTATTACCCAGGATTCATCAAAAGTGACTCAGCCACGACAACACCATTGACTGACCAACTGAAGAAGGGTCGAATATGGGACTTGAGCAAGGAGTGTTGAAGGGCATTTTGGGCAGTGATAGAGGAACCTGTACTCGCGCTTTTGGATCATTCGAAGGCATTTGAGGTACATGCTGATGCTTCTTTACTATAAGGGGTGTCTTGATGTAGTAGAGGCACTCTACAGCCTACAAAAGCAGAAAATTGAATGAGATGGATGTTGGAATTTTCTGATGTGGGTTAACATTAATTATAGTTTTAGTTTTATAAAATCGGGTAACTTATTAATCCAATGTCAGTTTACAAATAGGTTTGAGTGATCAATAAAGACATGCTCATTACACTTAAAAGTTATTAGTCTTGGTAAACAGTTTAGTGTGAGCTTTCAGTTATTGGACTTTTAATGGGAATGTCCAAATAATTTCTTATAAATAGTTTAGGTCGTTACTCCAAAACCTAATTTTTAACATGCTTACACATTCAAAGCCATCATAAGGCGGTTTCTAGAGTGGAAAACTTGTCATAACATATTTTTAAATTTCAAGTGGTATTCTGAAGATCTTTGATTTCAGAGATATGACTCAAACATGTTTTTATATATCCCTAATTGTTAATTCTATGTTCAATTTAATATAAGAATTCAGTATTCTATATTCTATGCATGGTTGTATTAAATTATGTTCTTAATTAAAGTTTTAACATGTGGTATCAGAGCAAATCAACATAGATATAAAATCTGGAATTTTTGGAAAATTGAAATTAGGACTGTTTTTTTTTCTTTTTTATAATTCAAATTAGTTCAATTATTATTGTTATTTTGATTAAAATACACATGCATAAACAAACCCTAGGATCTATAATAATTCACATCGGCGGCAGCACCGTCGCAATTGCTACCGACGTGAGCTGTGGCAACCACGACGATTTTTTCTCTGTGACTGGAAGGCTACCGGTAGAGAAGTCAATGGGTCGAGTCGAGCCGAGCTAGCTCCGGCTTGGCCCATTGGGTTAATGGGACCAGCCCAAGGCCCAAACAGTAATGGCCTTCGAGTTGGGCTGACCCATTGAAATATAAAGGCCCAAGACCTGACCCATATAATAATAGGCCTTAATTGGGCCGGGTCGGGTTAGGCTTCAATCGGGCCGGCCCGACCCATTTAATCAATATTTAAAAAAAAATTTAGTTAAAATTTTTAAACACAAATTATTTTTCAATTATTAAAACCAATGACAGTATCCCGAATATTTTATTTATAATCTCTCACTTGTGGCGGAGGAACACTGTGGTTACATAATGAAAAATATTATAAATTGATAACATAGTACAAATAAATTAATTTACTTACGGTTTAAATTACAAAACATAAATAAAATATATCTACTATATAACATTTATCTACTCATCTTTTATATATAAATCTCTGAATTCTTCAAAGATAAAGAATTATTATTTGTGAATTTAGATATTTTATAATATTTGTAATGATAAAATTAAAATAAAAATGAAATTATAAATATAAATAATTATTATTTACGAATTCAGATATTTTTTGAAAGAGAGTTAATGAGAGAAAATGAGATTGAAAATATAATGAAATAATTGAGATTGAGAAATTAAAAGATTTGTAAATAAAATTAAAAATGAAGGAAAATAGAATAGATTTATTTTAAAAAATAAAAAAATTAAGGAGAGGCCAATCTGCCAAGTGGCAAAAGCAGAAATATGTTTCTACCACAAGGCAGTAGAAGCAAATTTTGTGCTTCTATTGCCCAAAATTTTTTTTTTTTATTTTATAAACAGTACCGGGCCAGCCTATGGGCCTAATATTAAAGCCCTAAGCCTAGCTCGATAGGCCATGGGCTTGGCCCGACACTCTATAGTGTCGAGCTGGACTTTATCATAACTAGCCTTTTTTTCGTGCTTCGGACCCAATTGACGTGTCTATCTGTTGGCAATCTTTCTCATGCCAAAGTTTCCAGTTTTCTTGTTTCGCTTACTGCTGTGTAATAACGACCAAATTTCATCACCGACGTCCATCTTGACATTAGAATCTTGATAGAAAACAGATTTATTAGAGTAGGCGATTAAATCCGTGGCATGTCATGGCAGAATCAGCAGGTAGAGATCATAAAATTCAGCAATTAGGGTTTCTGAATATCACGGGTTAGATCTGGGTTTTCCTAACCGGATAACTTGACCTGTAGGGTCAAACAACCAGTTTGACCAAATCTGGTCAAACCGGGTCATTTGACCCAAACTGCATATGGGTCAACCTGACCCAAACAAATCTGGTACTTGCGTGTGCAATCACGTGCCATAAGGTGTGCTAAGTGTGTGTCGACGCGTTTGAGCGCGTGCGTTATTCTGGCAGTGCATGGAAGCACGTGAAACATGTTTCCTGGATCGTGATAGCACGTGTAATAGGTTTTGTTGCTGTGTTGGCATGTTTTACTCTATTAGGGCTTAAAATTGTTAAAATTCAAATATTTTGGGTAAATTTTTTTTTTAATTATTGTTCACAAACTTAGATGCAACAAACTTAAGAAGGATTGTCAAAGATCATAAGGTATTAGGTCTCATGAAATCTTAAAATTAGAGCAACATGATTTTGTTTCAAGGAATAATTTATGAGTTTTCACAATAGCGATACATTTTAAGGCTTACAAAAATATTCCCTTCAGGAATGATACATTCAATAATTTTTAATACATATAATTTCCTGTTTAAAGGTGGTTATTGTGTGTATTAAATATAAAAAAAAACATAAGATTAATTACTAAGATCAATCAATCTCATAAAAAAGAGGATGAACTATGATCTAGAAAATATATCTGTCTAAAGGTGATATTATTTTCGAACATCATATATTCGAAAGGTCCACATAAAGTTGTTACCCTATCAAGAAAATGATGAACTGTGATCTAGAAAATATATCTGCCAAAATGTGATGTTATTTTTGAACATCATATGTTCTAAAGATCCTCATGAAGTTTATATATATAACCTTGTGTTTAGGACCCTTATTGCATATCATTTTTTCTGCTCAAAGGTGAGTTGATGATGATGCCCAAGGAATCTCTATAAGGTGTAGCTTATCAAGTTTCATTATTTATTTTAAAGCTACTTTAATTAATTGTTACTTATGTTTTAATTTGTTGCATTATCTTCTTTTAGTCTTTATTTCTGTGAACAATAGCAATGTTACTGTTAAGGTCCTAGTTGGAAGTAATTACAGGCAATGGAAGCAAGATATTGAGTTTGTCATGGCTATGGATGATTAGGATATAATATAGGATCGAATGGCCTAAGAGGGGGGGTGAATTAGGCAATTTAAAACAATCTTTACCTAATTAGAGAATTAGAACAATTTATTCAAATCAATTAATATTGCCTATTCTTAATCCAATTTGTGAGAATAACTAAAAATATTTCAAATAACCAACACAATCAAAATAACATAACATAAAGTATGAGTTTAAGGGAAGAGAAAATCAAACACGCGATGTATAATGGTTCGACTCAACCCGGCCTACGTCCACTCCTCCAAGCTTTCTCCCTTGGAGTATTCCACTAATTCTTGGTTGACTAAACCTCAACCAAGCTTTTCTTCACAACCAAAATAGCTTCCAAGGTGCTATTAACCTTTACAAATGTTAAAGCTCAATTTCTCTCACTAGAAATTTGCTAATCTCTCCAAGAGTGAACCTCACTCTTTTATAGCACAAATTTTAGTATGAAATTGAAATATGATCTCTCTCAAAAGTGTATATGAAAGTTAAAGCTTAGTACAACCCAAAGCAAATGAAATTACAAAGTGTATAAGCAAGGGTTTTGATTAGAGAGAATAATTTGCAAGTCAAAATAGCTCAAAACTAATTTGTCCTCAAATATATGAAAGTTTTTGATGGCAAAAGTTCTTTTCGAACGAAATTCATTGGGTTTATATAGGGGAAATTATTCTCTCTAATCAAAACCCGGATGTGACGTGGCACTTCCGTGGAGCTTACGTGGCACTAGCCGTTGGAAAAATTCAAATCAAAATTCGGTCGACCGAATTTAATTCGGTTGACCGAATTTCTGAAGCCAAAATACATGGCTTCTGGATAATTCGGAAGCTGATTCGATCGGTGAAATTTGGTCGACCAAATTTTATTACATTTTACCCCCTAAATTTTCAAAAACTACAATTTGACCCCTAAAACTTTGAAAAGTGATAATTTAACCCATTTTCGAAAATTCTTTCAAAACCAACTTTAAGATATGAAAATGTAGTTCACAAAACTTCATCATTTTAAAAGAGTTAATAAACTTTGGTGAAAGAATTGCTTAAACCAATAAGTTTGAAAAATGACATTTTAACCCAAAATGTGAAAGATATGAAAATGAGTTTTCAAGTGAGCTATCCCATGCAAATAAATATTCTAATCAAAACGAATGCTCTAAATTACAAATATATCTACCTAACACTTGAGTTTTTCTTCAAATCTTCAATAATTCTTCAATTGACTCTTCTCTTTCATTTCCATTTTGAAACTCCTTCAAGTGCATTAGATAAATCCTTGCAATCTAAGCTCACACTCAAGTAAAATCATTAGTCAATATGTTTAGGGACATATTAGTTTGTTATCATCAAAATAAGAGCATAATGACTCATTGAGTCAACAATCTCCCCCTTTTTGATAATGACAAACACATATGTACTTCAAGGAATTTTATAAAATATATTAATGAATATATTTCCTTGAAGTTAAGAAACACTTGATTTTTAAAAAATTTTGCAAGAATTTGTCTTAAAAAATCAAGTTTCCTCCCCCTGAATATATGCAAATAATAATATGTTCAACATCAATATCCTTATCAAAATATCCACAATATCCACAACATATATCTTCATTAAAATATCCACATCATCAATGAAATGAAAGTAGCAATTGCCAATCAAACTTTTCTCCCCTTTTGTCATTATCAAAAAGAATAAGGCAATGGATAAAATGACATAATCAAGGAGACAAAAGAATGTGAAAGCAAATGACCACCAAAATGGCCCAAAAATAATCATCAAGACATAGTGCATGAATATAATGTCTAAATAAGTATGAGCATCAAAATAAGAGCATTAACAATTCAAACAAGATAAAACATAAAAGCATGTGGAAAATCCATAGACATTAAATATCACATCCATAATCATAATCAAATGTATCCGTAATCAAATATAGAATATAACATGTATAACTTCTCCCCCTTTGTCATTATAAAAAGGAAAATAAGCAAGATATATATCCACAAGGCAAAGAAAGACTAAAATACCTTAACACATACATAGAAGATATGATTATCAAGGCTAAACCAATAAAAAAAAAAATCCAAACAAGTGTTTAACTATGCACAAACTAATCACATAAGTATCAACTTAAATAAAATGAAGCACAAGAGTAAGTTTTCAAATGGAAAATAGAGAAGAAGTATAAATGTCATATTGAGTGCAATAAAATGAGATGAAATGCACCATGGCTTCAAATGTATGTACAAGGGCAAAAATGTAAATGAACATTCTCACATTTGAAATTTGAATACACACCCAAGTTAAAAATGGTGAGAGAAATCCAATGGTATAGTTGAAATTAAAAAAGGATAACTAAAAAAGGTATTTTAAGACAAAAACCGAATTTTGGATGAATTGGAGCAAAATTCAAATTTTTAGGGTCTAAAATCTTTAGAGATTTTGTTGAAAATTTAGGTGAACTATGATGTTTTTGAAAGATAATTTTGGTTAGAAAGTGTAGAAAAAATGTTGGGAACCAATTTGATAAAAAAAAGTTGAAGAAACATGATATAAAAAGGTGGAGAAACATTTGCCCTTATATATTGCAGAATCACTGTAGCAAACGGTCGACCGAATTTTCCAATTCGTCAGCCGAATTCTGCAAAATTCTGGTGTATATTTTATGCACTTTGTTGTCCCATATTGAGTATAAACAAGCCAAAATGATCCAACTATGCAATTTTGACTCAATAACATAAAGTACAATGAAATTTGATGCTAAATATGAGGAAAATTAAATCAAACACATTAAAAATCAATGCAAGAATAATTGGTACAAGAAAACTATCAAGGATGGTCAAACATGAAATGATGCATAAAACATATATTGACATTCTCAATTAATCCAAAACACCACAACCACAATGATATTTAAGTGCAAATGCTAATGTGGTGATTCCATGATCCCAAGCTCACCTCTAAGTTTGCAAAAACGTTCTTTCCCAAGAGGTTTTGTAAAAATATCCGCAAGTTGATTTTCGATGGATACAAAGTCAAGACAAATATCACCCTTTTGAACATGATCTCGAATAAAATGATATCTAATTTCTATATGTTTGGTTCGAGAGTGTTGAATGGGATTTTTGGATAAGCTAATAACATTTGTGTTATCACACAAGATTGGAGTTTTAGATAGGTTAACTCCATAATCCCTAAGAGTTTGTTGCATCCACAAGGCTTGAGCACAACAATTACCGGCGGCAATATATTCCGCTTCCGCGGTTGATAAGGCTACGGAGTTTTGTTTCCTTGAAAACCATGAAACTAATGCATGACCTAGAAAATGACAAGTACCACTAGTACTTTTTCTATCGACTTGGCTTCCGACAAAGTCGGCATCTAAATAGCTCACTAGCTCAAAAGATGTTTCTCTAGGATACCACAACCCTAAAAATCTAGTGCCATGTAAATATTTGAAGATTCTTTTAAGGGCTTTTAAATGAGATTCTTTGGGACATGATTGGAATCGAGCACACAAGCACACACTAAACATAATATTGGGTCTACTAGCGGTTAAATATAAAAGAGAGCCAATCATACCTCTATACATTTTAACATCAACATTTGGCCCACTCTCATCTTTGGTAAGCTTGATAGTTGAACTCATTGGTGTGCTTGAAGCTTTTAGTCCTTCCATGCCAAACTTCTTTAATAAGTCCTTGATGTATGAAGATTGGTTGATGAAGATACCCTCTTTGCTTTGCTTGATATTAAGTCCGAGAAAATACTTGAGTTCTCCCATCATGCTCATTTCAAATTCTTTGCTCATGAGGTTAGAGAATTCTTCACACAAAGAAACATTAGTAGATCTAAAGATGATATCATCAACATAAATTTGAACCAAAAGAATATCATTTTCTTTTCTCTTAATAAACAATGTAGTATCTACTTTTCCAATGCAAAAGTCTTTTTCAAGCAAGAATTTACTCAAACGTTCATACCATGCTCAGGGCGCTTGTTTTAAACCATAAAGAGCTTTTTGAAGTTTAAAAACATGGTTTGGGAAATCATGACTTTCAAACCCGGGAGGTTGTTCAACATAAACTTCCTCCATGATAAATCCATTTAAGAAAGCACTTTTGACATCCATTTGATATAAAACAAAATTTTTGGAACATGCAAATGCCAAAAGCATCCTAATGGATTCTAGTCTAGCTACCGGTGCAAAAGTTTCTTCAAAAACTATTCCCTCCTCTTGGTTGTAGCCTTGAGCCACTAATCTAGCGTTATTTCTAACAAACACTCCGGATTCATCCATTTTGTTTCTAAAAACCCATTTTGTGCCAATAACGGATTGATGATCCGGACGAGGGACTAGTTCCCAAACATTATGTCTTTCAAATTGATTTAGTTCCTCTTGTATGGCTAAAATCCAAAATTCATCATTTAATGCATCATGAAATGTTTTTGGTTCAAATTGTGAAAGAAATGCTAAATTATTACAAAGATTAAAGGATGATCTAGTTTTAACACCTTGATTTTCCTCACCAATAATTAATTCTTTAGGATGAGCATTTGCATACCTCCAAGCCTTAGGAAGATCTTTATCTTTATCTTCTTCATGTTCTAGCTCTTGTTTTGCTTCATCCTTATCATCATTTGGTGAATCATGAATTTCCGTTTGGTCACCATTTTTAACTTGATCATCATTAATATCAACTTGCACACTAGTTATAGGATTAGATTCATCAAAAATAACATGCATGGATTCCTCAACTACTAGTGTCTTTTTGTTAAACACTCTATATGCTTTGCTAGATGATGAATATCCAAGAAAAATGCCAATGTCCGATTTTGAATCAAATTTTCCTAAGTTTTCTTTTGTGTTCAAAATAAAGCATTTGCATCCAAAAACTTTAAAATAACCAATATTTGGTTTTTTGTTTTTCCAAAGTTCATATGGAGTTAAATTTAAAGATGGTCTTATTAAAACACGATTTAAAACATAGCATGCGGTGTTTACGGCTTCCGCCCAAAAATATTGAGGTAAAGCTTTTTCATTTAACATGGTTCTAGCCATCTCTTGAATTGTCCTATTCTTTCTTTCAACAACACCATTTTGTTGGGGAGTTCTAGGACAAGAGAATTGATGTTCAATACCATGCTCATCACAAAAGTTTTCGAATAAATGATTTTCAAATTCTCCCCCATGATCACTTCTAATGCAAGAAATATGCATTTCTTTTTCTTTTTGTATTTTCTTGATAAATTTTGAAAATGCATGGAGGGCTTCATCTTTTGATGCAAGAAAAAGTACCCAAGTGAATCTTGAAAAATCATCAACAATAACAAAAGCATAATGTTTTCCACTTAGGCTTGCGGTTCTTGAAGGACCAAAAAGATCAATATGAAGAAGTTGTAAAGGTCTAGATGTAGAAATATGAGTTTTACTTTTAAAAGAATTTTTTGTTTGTTTACCAAATTGACATGCATCACAAATTTTATCTTTAATAAAATCTATTTTCGGAAGACCTTTTACAAGCTCCTTCTTGGAGATTTTTGAAATCAAGTCCATGCTAGCATGACCTAATCTTCTATGCCACAATTAACTATTTTCATGCAATGCGGAGAAACATAGATTTTCATGAGATGCATTTTCTACATTTATAGTGTAAACATTTCCATCTCTATTTCCTACACAACTTGTTTTTCCATCATTCATATTTTCTATAGTGCAACTATTTGGCTCAAAAATGACTTTAAATCCTTTATCACATAGTTGACTAATACTAAGGAGATTATGCTTAAGACTATCTACCAAAAGAACATTTTCAATGATAATATGAGAGTTGCTACCAATATCTCCAATGCCAATAATTTTACCCTTCGCATTGTCTCCAAAGGTGACATGACCTCCATCTTTCTTGCTTATTGTCGAGAAAAGTGAGATATCTCCAGTCATGTGTCTTGAGCAAGCGCTATCGAGGAACCATTTGCTTTTCTTCCTTTTATTTTTAGGTTCCTAAACACAATGGAAGATTCAAGAATTTGACTTAGGTACCCAAATCATGTTGGGTCCTTTGTGGTTAGTTTTTGTTCCCTTAGGAACCCACACTTTCTTAGTGCCCTTATGATGTTTCTTTTGAATTGGGCAAGATGATGAGATATGACCTTTATTTCCACAATAATTACAAGTTATATTTGATTCACTTGAAGTTGGAGCTTTAACAAAATAATTTTTTAAATATTTTGCCTTGATAAAAGGTTTATAACCAAGTCCTCTTTTGTTTAAGACTCCCCTTTGCACACCAAGCATTTTATCAAGAATGTCTTTTCTATTTTTAAATTTTAAAACTATTTCACTTAAATCCTTTGCTCCCCTTTTTAAAACTTCAATTTCATTTTCTATAATTTCTTTTTCCTTTTTGGCTATGCAAAGATCATTTTCAAACTTTTGTTTTTCTTTTTCAAAAATAGAATACTTGTTTTCTTCATTTTCTTTTCCTTTAAGCTTAAGGATTTTTTGGTTAAGATTTTCATTTTCTTTCTTTAAGGATTCATTTTCCTTTTCCAAATTAAAATTTTTCTTTTTAAGGGTTGCATTTTTAGACATGCAAAGAGCAAGTTTTTCATTCATCTCTTCAAGTGTATCATATAACTCTTCATATGAGGGGTTTTCATCTATCTCATCATCTATGTCATCTAAATCATCAAAAGTATTAGATGAGTTAGAGTTAGTTACCTCATTATTTGTAGTTGCCATGAAACACATGTTGGCCACTTTATTATCCTCCCTTTCGGATTCACTTTCATCGCTATCGTCCCACATAGCTTTCATTGCTTTCTTTTTCGATCTACCAATTTTGAGGAGAGGGCAATCATATTTGATGTGTCTCGACTTCTTGCATTCATAGCACACAATTTGTTCCCTCCTTTGTCTTTCTCCCCTTTCACCTTTAGAAACATCCCTTTTTATGAAGTTTCCATTTCTTCTTAGCTTTCTATTCCTTAGAAGCTTTCCAATCTTTCTACTCAAGAGTGCAATGTCTTCATCTTCATCATTTGATGTCTCCTCTTCCTCTTCTAGGAACTTTTCATTCTCTTTGATTGATGATTTGAAGGCAATACTCTTTTTCTTCTTTTCCACTTCTTCAATTTGTCATTGCTTCATAGTAAACTCATGAGTGAGAAGTAAACCTAAAAGTTCTTCAAGAGGTAGAGTCTTGACATCCTTTGCTTCTTCGATTGTCGTTACTTTGGGATCCCAAGAGGGAGGCAAACATCTAAGAAGTTTCTTGACATTTTCTTGGTTAGTATAAACTTTACCAAGATTTTTCAATTCATTCACAATAGTAATAAATCTATCAAACATGTCACTAATGGTTTCATTTTCATTCATCCTAAACAACTCGTATGAGTGTGTGAGCATGCTAATTTTAGTCTCTTTGACTTGTGAAGTCCCCTCATTTGACACCATCAATAATTCCCAAATTTCTTTAGCCGAGGTACAAGCTTGTACCTTGTTAAAGTTATATTCATTTAATGCACAATATAACACATTCATAGCTCTAGCATTAATGGCAATATTCTTCTTATCTTGAGGGGTCATTTCTTTCCTAGTTTTGGGCACTTGTTTTCCATCCACTTCTTTCATAGGAACAAAAGGTCCATCTTGCACTACATCCCACAATTCATAATCACTTTGAAGGAAAATCGACATGCGATTTTTCCAATGGGCATATCCGGTGCCATCAAACAATGGCGGTCTATTAGGGGCAAGCCTTTCACTAACGGTATGGGATTTTCCTAGGTTCATGGCCATTGCTCTAAACGGTTAAGTTTATGATAATGAGCAACCAAGCTCTAATACCAATTGTAGGATCGAATGGCCTAAGAGGGGGGGGGGGTGAATTAGGCAATTTAAAACAATCTTTACCTAATTAGAGAATTAGAACAATTTATTCAAATCAATTAATATTGCCTATTCTTAATCCAATTTGTGAGAATAACTAAAAATATTTCAAATAACCAACACAATCAAAATAACATAACATAAAGTATGAGTTTAAGGGAAGAGAAAATCAAACACGCGATGTATAGTGGTTCGGCTCAACCCGGCCTACGTCCACTCCTCCAAGCTTTCTCCCTTGGAGTATTCCACTAATTCTTGGTTGACTAAACCTCAACCAAGTTTTTCTTCACAACCAAAATAGCTTCCAAGGTGCTATTAACCTTTACAAATGTTAAAGCTCAATTTCTCTCACTAGAAATTTGCTAATCTCTCCAAGAGTGAACCTCACTCTTTTATAGCACGAATTTTAGTATGAAATTGAAATATGATCTCTCTCAAAAGTGTATATGAAAGTTAAAGCTTAGTACAACCCAAAGCAAATGAAATTACAAAGTGTATAAGCAAGGGTTTTGATTAGAGAGAATAATTTGCAAGTCAAAATAGCTCAAAACTAATTTGCCCTCAAATATATGAAAGTTTTTGGTGGCAAAAGTTCTTTTCGAACGAAATTCATTGGGTTTATATAGGGGAAAATAAGGAAAGTTACCGTTGTGCACAAACATAGCCGTTTTAATTTTCCAGAAAACACACAATTCGGTCGATCGAATGGAATTCGGTCAACCGGATGTGACGTGACACTTCCGTGGAGCTTACGTGGCACTAGCCGTTGGAAAAATTCAAACCAAAATTCGGTCGACCGAATTTAATTCGGTTGATCGAATTTTTGAAGCTAAAATACATGGCTTCTGGATAATTCGGAAGCTGATTCGGTCGGTGAAATTCGGTCGACCAAATTTTATTACATTTTACCCCCTGAATTTTCAAAAACTACAATTTGACCCCTAAAACTTTGAAAAGTGATAATTTAACCCATTTTTGAAAATTCTTTCAAAACCAACTTTAAGATATGAAAATGTAGTTCACAAAACTTCATCATTTTAAAAGAATTAATAAACTTTGGTGAAAGAATTGGCTTAAACCAATAAGTTTGAAAAACGACATTTTAACCCAAAATGTGAAAGATATGAAAATGAGTTTTCAAGTGAGCTATCCCATGCAAATAAATATTCTAATCAAAACGAATGCTCTAAATTACAAATATATCTACCTAACACTTGAGTTTTTCTTCAAATCTTCAATAATTCTTCAATTGACTCTTCTCTTTCATTTCCATCTTGAAACTCCTTCAAGTGCATTAGATAAATCCTTGCAATCTAAGCTCACACTCAAGTAAAATCATTAGTCAATATGTTTAGGGACATATTAGTTTGTTATCATCAAAATAAGAGCATAATGACTCATTGAGTCAACATATAACACTTGTTCAAGCTAAGCCAGTTGATACTACTGATAAGAGTACCATTGAAGAGAAAGATTTGTTTGGTAAGTGGGAGAGGTCAAATCGTTTATGCATAATGGCTATGAAAAAGACTGTGGCTAAACATATTCTTAGTGGACTGCCAGTTGATGGGACTGCTAAGGAATTCTTCACTGTTGTAGGGAAACAATTTCAGATCTCTAACAATGTTGAAGCTTCATCTCTTGTTACTAAATTGATTAATATGAGATACACATAATCTGGGGGTGTTAGAGACTATATATTGAACTTGTTCACATTCAAGACAAACTGAAGAATCATAAGATCTCTTTGCTTGATGAGTTTGTTGTTCATCAAGCTCTAGCTACCCTACCTTAAACCTTTTCCCAGCTCAAGACAACTTATAACACCACAAAGTGAACTTGGAGTTTGGATAGTCTGATTACTAAGTATGTTGCTGAAGAGTGTAAGATCCAGAGGGAAAAGAATAACGTGGTTCTTTTTGTCTTTCATTCTAAAGATGATCATGGTAAGAAAAAATATAAGAAAGGTAAGTTTAATCCTACTACTCCTAAAAATGATTGGAATAAAAGGCATGGTCAAGGCCAGAAAAATTCAAATGCAACAAAGGAGAAAAATCTTGGTAAGTGTTTCTTTTGCAAGAAAAAAGGCCATATGAAGAAGAATTGCATGAAATATAAGTCTTGGTTAGAAAAGAGAGGTAACCCACTAAGTCTTGTGTGTTTTGAATCTAATTTTGCTGATATATCTCCAAATTCTTGGTAGCTTGATAGTGGAGCAACTGTGCATGTTGTTTTTACTTTACAGGGGTTTAAAAGCAAAAAGAGACCAAGTGAGGCTGAGAGGACACTTAAAGTTGGAAACCATGCAAAAATTGAAGTAGAATATATAAGAGTTGTTTGCCTTAGGTTGAAAAGTGGTTTTGAGTTAGTTTTAAATAATACATTATATGTACCTTCATTTAGAAGGAATTTGATTTTGGTTTCAACTTTGGATAAATGTGGATTTTGTTTTAAGTTTGAAAAATCTTTAGTTGCATTGTCTTTAAATTCAAAAGTTGTTGGTGAATATGTTATGGACAATGGATTATATTGTGTGTGTCTAGCTCCAACCAATACTTCTACTTCTATGAATGTTGAAAAGAATGTAAGGAAAAGATCATTGATTGATGAAAAATCTTTTTTATTATAACATAAAAGGTTTAGGCATATCTCTAAAGAGAGGATTGAAAGACTGATAAGAGATAATATTCTTCCCTCATTAAATTCTGATGATCTAGAAGTTTGTGTTGATTGTATCAGGGGAAAATTAACCAAGACTAAAAAAAAAGGGCAACTCACAGTTCAAATTTATTAGAAGTGATTCATATTGATATTAGTAGGCCCTACTCTACTACAATTTGTGGTTGTCAATATTTTATCACTTTTATTGATAATTTCTCTCGTTATGATTTTCTCTATTTGATTAAAGAAAAATATGATGCTTTAGAAAAAATTAAAGTCTTCAGAACTGAATTGGAAAAACAATTGAAGAAAGTTATTAAAGTAGTAAGATCTAACTGAGAGGGTGAATACTATTGAAGACATGGAGATTTAGGCCAACATATAGGTCCGTTCGCCAAGTACTTATAAGAATGTGGTATAGTTGCTCAATACACTATGTCTGGGAGTCTTGATCAAAATGGTGCGGTTGAAAAGCATAACCGCACACTTATGGATATGGGAAGGAGCATGATGAGTAGGACTAACTTGTCTGAATATCTTTGGGAGAGTCAATCAAAACAGCCTTATACATTTTGAATAAAGTTCCCAGTAAATCAGTTCCCAAAACACCTTTTGAATTATGGGTTGGTAGAAAGCCTAGCCTTAACCACTTTCGAGTTTAGGGTTGCCCTACAGGTTAGGATTTATAATCCTACTAAGAAAAAGTTTGATCCTCGCTCCATCAGGTGTTACTTTGTTTGATACCCATCTCATTCTAAGGGATACAGATTCTATTGTCCTTCTCATGGCACAAGGATAATTAAGTCTCAAACCGCTAAGTTTCTTGAGCTTGATGTTCATGATGCTTCAATACTTACTGAGATTCCTGCTATTATTGGTTCCCCTATCAAGGATCATGGAGAAGTTGTCACATTCCCTCTGTCTCCTTCCTCTGGGATTAATGATTCTATCTGAAGAGAAATAACTAAAGCTCAAGAAACCTCTGCACCAATTGAAATTCCTGAAAATATAACTCAAGATCCTATAGTCGAGGTACCCCTTAGAAGATCAACAAGACAAAAGAGGGTTGCCATTTCAGATATATATGTTTATTTGGTTGAAAATGAGTATGATATTGGAGATATGATTGATCCAGTTTCATTCCTTGAAGTAATTAAAAGCTCAAGTGCAGACATGTGGATAAAGGTAATGGAAGATGAAATGCAATCCATGAAAGAAAATAAGGTTTGGGATCTTGTAGAGTTATCTGAAGGTTTCAAGCCTATTGGTTATAAATGGGTCTTCAAAACTAAAAGAGATCTTAAGAGAAAGATAGAAAGATTCAAAGTAAGATTGGTTACAAAAGAGTTTACTTAGAGAGAAATGATTGACTTCAATGAGACATTTTCACTTGTATCCTCAAGGGATTCGTTCAGAATCATCATAGCCTTAGTAGTACATTTTGATTTAGAGCTTCATCAAATAGATGTAAAGATAGTTTTTCTCAATGGTAATCTTGATACGAAGGTGTATATAAAACAATCAGATGGTTTTATGGTTGATGGGAAACAATATATAGTATGTAGACTTAAAAAGTCTATCTATGGTTTAAAACAAGTCTCTCGACAATGGTATCTTAAGTTTGATGAGGTTGTGACCTCACATGGCTTCATTGAAAATAAATTTGATCAGTGTGTGTATATGAAGATTAATGGGAGCAGGTTTATTTTCTTGGTACTCTATGTTGATGACATTTTGCTTGCAAGCAGTGATCACAGTATACTTTTTTAGGCTAAGCAGTTTTTGTCTAGAGCCTTTGACATGAAAGATCTTGGGGAAGTTTCCTTTGTTCTTGGCATTGAAATCCACTAAGATAGAAAATCGTGGTTTGCTCGGCTTATCTCAAAAGGTGTATATTGAATATGTTCTTAAAAGATTTCATATGCAAGATTGTAGAGCTGGCGATGTACCTATTATAAAAAGAGATAGGTTAAGTAACAAACAGTGACCTCAAAATGACATTAAAAGGGCATTCATGAAAGATAAACCATATGCTAGTATGATTGGGAGACTGATGTATGCCCAAGTGTGCACGAGACCTGACATAGCTTTTGCTGTGAATGTTCTTGGTCGATATGTTGCTGATCCTGGTTCTGATCATTGGGTAGCAGTAAAGAAAGTCATGAGATATTTGCAGAGGACTAAAGATTTTATGTTTGTGTACAGAAGAATGGAAACTCTTTAGGTGGTGGGATATTCTGATTCAGACTTCAGTGGATGTCCTAATGACTTCAAATCCACTTCAAGGTACATCTTTATGCTTGCAGGTGGGGCCATATCTTAGGAAAGTGTCAAACAAACATTAGTAACATCTTCAACCATGTATGCAGAGTTTATTGCTTGTTATGGGGCATCTACCCATGTCGTGTGGTTGAAGAATTATATTTTTGAGCTTCGAGTGGTTGACTCCATTTCTAGACCACTTGTGATCTACTGTGATAATTATGCAGCTATGCTTTTTTGCAAAAACAATAAAATTAGTGGCAAGTCAAAACATATAGAGGTAAATATCTTACAGTCAGGGACCTTGTAAAGAAAGAAGACATCATGGTGGAGCATATTAGTACAGATGCAATGTTGGTCGATCCCCTAACCAAAGGACTCAGACCCATTGTTTTTAAAGGTCATGTGATGAATATGGGTGTGTTAGAATCTTTTGATGCCTTAAGTTAGTGGGAGTTTTAAAGTAATTTCTGGTTAATTTTTACTTGACCTTATGACATTGTTTTATTGGGTGATTTATTAAAATTATGAGTTTTACAAAACTTATTATATGAATGTTTGATTATATATTTATCAATGTATGGATATATGTGCATGTATAAGGTTCAGGTACAACATGTGTCTCAAGATAAAGTTTCCCTTGAAAATGACAATTGTATGTGTATGTTTCATTAGTCTCGAGCAAAATTGAAACATACAGGTTTTATTGGAAGCAAAGAGATTTCTCTTGTTTCT
The DNA here is from genome assembly GCF_011075055.1 of Mangifera indica. Classification (NCBI taxonomy): domain Eukaryota; kingdom Viridiplantae; phylum Streptophyta; class Magnoliopsida; order Sapindales; family Anacardiaceae; genus Mangifera; species Mangifera indica. Next base: position 9,722,620 of record NC_058137.1, read on the forward strand.
TTTAAAACATAAAGGTTAGAGAGAAATCATAAGAAGGACTGACAAAGATATAACATTGCTTATGATCACCTTGTTGGGTGTTATTCTGCCACACTCTCAGACTTGATCTGCGTTGATTTGATTATTAATAATTTAATTGAGGATGATCTTGTGTCGATATAGTACATAAGTAATGTCTTGGTTCGTTATTGATGATCATGTCAACTGGATTGTTTATTATAGTGTAATTTATTTTTGGACTATTCTGTTTTATAGTGGTCATTTAAAGTTAAAATTGTTGATTACCCGAGAGTCAAAATTGTTTTCTTTTCTTAAAATAAAATAAAATAATTAATATTGCCCAAGTGAGAGAATATTGGAATTTTCGGATGTGGGCTAACATTAATTATAGTTTTGGTTTTACAAAATCGGATAATTAGATAATCCAATGTCAGTTTACAAATGGACTTGAGTGATTAACAAAAACATGCCCATTACACTTAAAAGTTATTGGTCTGGGTAGACTATTTAGTGTAGGTCTTTAGTTATTAGATCTTTAATAGGAAGGTCTAGATAATTTCTTATAAATACGCTAGGTCTCCACTCCAAAACCAAATTTTTGATACGCTTATCCATTCAAAGTCGTTATATGGAGGTTTCTAAAGTGGAAGACCTGTCATAATATATTTTCAAGTTTCAGGTGGTATTCTGAAGATCTTTGGTTTCAGAGATATGGCTCAAATAGGTTTTTCTATATCCCTAATTGTTAATTCTATGTTCAATTTAATATAAGAATTCAATATTCAATATTCTATGTATGGGTGTATTAAATATGTTCTTAATTAAAGTTTTAACAGTGGAGCGTCGCTACACAGTACAAGAAAAGGAGATTACAGTCGTGGTGAACTGCCTACGCACATGGAGACATTATCTATTAGGTTCCGCGTTCGTGGTGAAGACAAAGAAAGTATTTTTGCAGCATTATTTCAATCTCTCATTGTCTCTCCTTGTCTGTCTTTCGGAGTTCTTATTTGTGCTATCATCTTTCATTCATTTTTGAGCAGCTACCGGGACATTAGGTTGACTTAGCGAGAAGTGCCACTAAATGCTGCACAGGAGCCTCGAGCAGAAAATTAGCCTGTGACAATAAACACTTCTCTGCTTGTTATTTTTGGTTTGTATTCATCTTATGTTTCTGTCCATTTCATTTTTTAATCCGTTCCAATTGGTGATTTTCGGATCTAAAATAGTTAAGTGCATTTCTGAAACACGTAAGTGTTTTTGAATAGCTAAAAACATTCTTCTGTCATTTTCAAGTATTTTGGTTCAAGTAGATAGACCATTCTTATTCCTTTGTAAAGCTTTGCCTTGAGCTTTTGTCCAAAGTAGTTTTGGTTGAAGTGGCTTTCTACATGAGGACTTCTTAGTGTTTCCAAATCTAATTTCAGGGTTTAATCCTTAATATAAATCTTGTGTTTTTTATGATGCAAAATTTTGTTATACTCTTGATACATGCATTTGTTTACTTTTGCATGCTTCGCTATTGAGGTCAAGTTCAATTGAGTTCATCATATACATAGTTTGGTAATTTGTTTAAACATAGTTTCCATTCATTTATTGAGATTTATTTGAGACTGAATTCTCTGTTCCAAACACCCATATTTGGGCTTATGTTTAAATCTTTGGAGCTGTGAAAATTTTTATGCATTTTGAAGAAACTTATTTTTTAGCTTTTTGATACGTTCATTTGTTCGTTCATGCAAAGCATGAAAATGAATGCAAACTTGTTTCTTGAATAAGTTTGAGTAGAGATAATCACAGGCGTGTTTCATGAATTTGTTTAAATATCTTTTTTTAAATGAGTAATCCCGCCCGAATATCACATTGACAAAAATCAACCACACTGAATAAGACAAACTTCGAATTTAATAACTAATCTCACAAATAATAAAATAAATAAGTTAAAAGTTTCATCTTGATATATTGTAAAACAATAATTAAACTTATACTCTCTTATATATGATCAAATCTTTTTTTTTATCATTCAAACTACTCATTAAAAATAATTTCCCTTATATTACAGATGCTCGTATTTGGGACTATGTTTAATCTTTTCACATGAGAACAAATTCTGATGCATTTTGAAGCAAGAAACTTGTTAGGTCTACATACATCCGTTCAGTATTCAAGAGGTAAACAATTTTGCCATCAAGCTTTGGCTGGATTGAGTTCTTCACATACACAGTGTTAATTTGATTAAAGATGGTTTATTTATGCGTAAAGAGATGATAAAATTTTAACCCTTGTTTGAGTTATGATCAGTCATTTTCAACATGGACTCGCTAATATTATCAGGTTAGTACTAACTGTTAGATCATCATAGATTCTGGATTTATATGTTGATCTAACGGTTGTAGCAACCGTCAATCGATCAATCGTTTTCACCTTCAAAAGAACTTCATGGGGCCAGAAAAGCACATAATCATTTTTTTCTGCTATAAACTTAAAAAAAAAAAGAGAAATTTTCTTGCTGGTTCAACATTGAACCAAAAAACATGGCATTAGATAAAACTGATTAGAGTAGCCAACAAAATAATAACCATGATTATGATTATTATTTAGATTTAATCGGTGCCGTGGCTCGAATTTCTACAGTACTCAAATTCGTGCGAGGAAAATAAGATAAAAAGCATGAGCATGGTCCTAAAACTGGCCTCCTCGTAAGCTAAGTATATAAACCATGAAGTTAGAGAAAATAAGTCTAATAGAAAACACAGTATTTTTGCTAGGAGGCCCCTACCATTTTTTTTCATACTTTACTTCTTTCTCTTCTTTGGCGGCTGAAGTGCTTCATCATCATCCTCATCTACTTCTTCAACTTCATCCTCATCTTCATCCCCATTATCATCGTCATCATCGTCGTCCTCTTCATCATCGTCATCTTCATCTTCATCTTCGTCTGGGTCTTCACCAGCCCCATCCTCTTCGTCCTCTCCATTCTCCTCAGCTCCACCACCAGGAGCATCACCAGGGGCCTTCTTTGAGTTACCCTTGTTGTTGTTGGGGTTATTGCCATACCCATCCTCAGACGACAACTCCTCTTCACCTTCACCTTCACCTTCATCAAATGCACCATTCCCATCCTCCTCCTCCTCCTCTCCATCATCTTCATTTGCATCATCGGCATCAAACACTGCACCTTGGGCTTCTACATCCCCCTTGATTCTAGGTTTGGTACACATCGATGCCCCAAAAATATCCTGAAAACCATTTTCATCAAGTACATATACTACCAAGCCAAACATGCGAAAGTGATATGCTTCTGTAAGTGGAATATGTTTTTACCACTTGAGGAAAAATTATGCTTCTATTTAATGTTAGAAGAATGGGGCATCTAATTGCATTAAATCGACAATATCCTCTGCATCTTACAGTCAGAATATATTCTTCCAAAGTTCTAAAGTGTTACGGTATTGATTCCATAATGCTTTTAATACCCAAAGAGACGAAACCACAAAGACCGATGAGGTGGCATATTCCAAGAGTAAGATATTTTTCATGTGGAGAGAGAAGATCCTAGAATTCTATCCCAAAAGAAATTGACACATAATGCAATGCTACTTATTCTAAGTTTTAAATACATAATTAAAAATATAAATTATGGGAATATAATTAAAAATTATTTTATTATTAACTTAAAACCATTTTATAATAATATAAATTATATTTAATTATATTTTAAAAATATATATTTTATTTTTATTTATTAAAAAATAAATAATATTATATATAATATATAAATAAATATATATAATATATTATTATGTAATTAGATATTATTTTATCTTTAATTCAAAATTTTTTAACCAATTGATGATATATATTAAATATATATTTATTTATATAATAAAATAAAAATACATAATTTTATTAAAAAATATGTAATATTATATGTACTCACTTTAAACACACAATTATATATATATATATATATATATATATATATATATATATATATATATATATATATATATATATATATATATATATTTATACTTATTATCAAATAATTAAATATTATTTTATTTTTAATTTAAAATTATTTAATCATATAAAATATATATATATATATATTTATATACTTAAAATAAATATACATAATTTTATTTAAAAAATATATCTTTTTTTTCATCTTTTATGACTGAAGATCATTGATCCGACGTCAAAATACAAAGTTTTGATGATATGGATACATCTGATAAAATAGGTAAAAAATATTCCTTTTTAAAGGACATTTTTAATGGTTTAAATCTAATGCTAGAAAAAGTACTCTCTGTCATCCAAGCATTATTATCAAATATGCAAACAAACAAGTACTTTTCACAAGCCAACACGATTCGATCCATCAACAATCTAAACCTGCCACGTGTCCACAGATATATATCAAAAGAAGCATCACAGACACGAATATTCCTATCCCACCTTAAAAAAGAAAATACACTGACAGAAAAGAAATTTTCCTGTTCTGCTTTTGACTTTTCTGAACCATAAAAAATAATTTTAGTAATATTTTTTTTACTACCTCACCTGCTCCACACGTGCGTAGAAATCCTGGAACTCAAACTGCCCTCTCAACAATTTTTAATTCTCTCTTCCTAGTTCCGCAATGTATCCTAAAAATGTCCCCAGCGCACATTATCACTAGCCTTTTTCTTTTTTTAATTCGTCAAATTTTACGCAAGAAAATCTTTGACTAAATTAAAAAAATAAATAAAACCTTAGTAAATCAAAATTCCTAGTACGCGTACTTGACTTAAAATTATTATCAGAACATATAACTCGTTAAAAGTACTTTTACTAAAATAATATATCAGTTAAAATATAAAAATTTTCTCTTCAAATATATACATGCTCTTAATAAAATTTTATCACGCGCGCACGTTAACGGAGACGGTAAAACAAAGAGAACCAGAACGAAAATTTACGAAGACGAGAATAATTAAAGGAGAGGCGCACGTCAGCGTTACCTGAGGAGTTAAAACTCGAGTTTTGAGGAGAGCAGACACCAAAAGAGCCACGAGCGCCTCCGCAGCGCACGTTAGCGAGCCCTTACTATTAACCGCTACCGTCACTGGACCGTGGTGGCGACCCTCCATTCGTACGGAAACAAAACAAAAAAAAGACCTGCAAAAAAATAAAAAAGAGATGTAAGCCGTCGGATCTTCGTCCTGCGACTGTCTGAGCCGTCAGATCTCACAATAACAGCACTACTAAAAGACAAAACAAGAAAAAAAAAAGAAAAAACAGAAAATGTTTTCAGAAAACGGTAAAGTAAAACAAAAACAAGAAAATAAAATAAAACAAAACAATTTCAAGTTCACTTTCACAGCAGAAAGTCAGAAACACAAAAATATTTCCCATTTTTGTGGTAAAATTATTTTCAAATACATAATTATAATTCAAAGTTTTACCGTCACCGAACACAAAAACGTTTTCTAATTATAGTGAAATTCAAAAATCTAAAAATAAAAACGAAATAAAAGTCTCATACAGCAACAAGAAACAACATTAACTTTCTCAGAGAATCTCGCGAAATTTAAAAAAATCACTAAAACTCAACAAAAACAGCAAAGTAACTCCGGTTCGCCGATAATTTCGGCGAATTTCGGAGAAATCCGTCGAGATTTCGGAGAGGAGAGAGAGGGAGAGTGTACCGGATGAGGGAGATCTGGGAGAGGAGGGAGATCTGCGGGGAAAAGAAAGAAGGGAGGACTAAAACGAGAAGAGAGAGAAAAGTATCATTGTAGGCCGTCGGATCTCGAGATGATGATGATGATAGATGCGGAGTACGAGATTAATAGAGAAGAATAAAATCATGGAGCAGGGAGAGAGAGAGTGAGAGAGAGACTGACTTGCTTAGGTTGCTGCTGCCCGTAATTTTTCCAGAGAAGGTTTCGGGCAGGACGGGCAGCCCCATGGGCTTGTGAAAAAAAAAAAAAGTCCTGTGCCTCTGTGCTGCCCGGATTGGCAGGTATAGACAAGTGTGAGTTTGAGCCAATTTTTTTTTTTAAATTTATTTATTTATTTTGAGATATGTTTTGGACATCCTAGAGTAGAGTTAGCCCAAATTTCAATAAATTAACAAAGTTTGGTGAAACGATTATTCAATAGGGAAATTATTAAAAATAGGCAAAATTAAAGGGGTCTAAACGAAATTACCAAAAAAATTAAAGTTTAAGCAAAAATGCCTAGGTTTTGTGAAATCACAAAACTGCCCTCATATATAAACACAGTAAATTTTCACTGTACAATTCGAAGAAAACCCCACCTCCCACGACAATCCCACGGCGAACATCATTTCGGCCGATTTTCTTGCTTTCCGATAACCAAAAATGGCAAGGAAGGTTAGTATATCTCCCGTGATCTTGTTTGGATCAAATTATTGCTCATATTATTGAGATTTTTGGGTTTAAAATTTTAGGGTTTACGGTTTGAATAATGCTTAAAATGTTTTGATTTTTGGTTGTTTTCGTTGAATTGATTGAGGACTTTTGTGTTATACAACGTGTAGATTTGATTTTCGTAAAAATCGGAGGCCGAAATGACCAAAATGTGGCCGAAAATGGCTGCCGAAGAGATCGGCAATCCGACGTGGGAATAGTGTTTCCCACGTCAAGCAGGTGCATCCACGTTCAGAAGACTTTGACCTTTTTTTTGGGGGGTAAATTAGCTTTTTTAAAATATTGGGGCGTCGTGGGAGATCCTTAGCCCACATCGGGTTTTTTTGCAATTTGTCATGTCAACGTGAGTTTGGCGAAATAACAAAAATGCCCCTTATATAAACTGACTTATTTCCCACGGTAAATTTCACGATTTTACTGTGCATTTCAAAGAAAAATCAAAACTTTTCACGACACCACGTTCATCTCACGGCCGAGCAGATTTCCGTCGATTTTCTTGCTTTCCGGCATCCGCAAATGACAAATAAGGTTAATATATCTCCCGTAATCTTATTTGAATCAAGTTATTGCACATATTATTGAGATTTGATTGAGATTTTGCGCCTTAAAATTTTAGGGTTTCGATGTTGAATAATGCTTAAAATGTTTCGATTCTTGGTTGTTTTGGTTGAATTGATTGAGGGGTTTTATATTATACAACGTGTAGATTTGTTTTATGTAAAAATTGGAGGCCAAAACAACCAAATTTTGGCCGAAAATGGCTGCCGAAGAGTGCGGCAGTCGGACGTGGGAATAGTATTTCCCACGTCAAGTGCGTTCATCCCACGTTCAGCAGTGATTGGCCTTTTTTAGGGGTGTAAATTAGCTTTTTTAAAATATTGGGACGCCATTTATGATAGGAGTTTTCATGAGGGGGTAAATTGAGAATTTTCTTATCTAGGGTTTCTAATCATGTAGTTTTTGAATTTTATATCCGTTTTTTCTGTTTTAGGCTTTTTCAAGTTTTAGAATTCGAATTTCAGTTCCGTCTTTTCGAATTTCATCGTTTTACGAGATTTTGACTCGTATTTTTCAAATTTCTGAAGGATTTTTCGATTGTTCCCATTCTAGGGTTTTTCAACTTTTAGAATTCGATTTTCAGTTTCCTTTTTCTAATTTTACCGTTTTACGAGATTTCGATTCATATTTTTTAGATTTCTGAAGGATTGTTCGATTGTTGCCATTCTAGGGTTTTTCAACTTTCAGAATTCGATTTTCAGTTTCCTTTTTCGAATTTTACCGTTTTACGAGATTTTGACTCGTATTTTTCAAATTTCTAAAGGATTTTTCAATTGTTGTCATTCTAAGGTTTTTCAACTTTTATAATTTGAATTTTATTTTCGTTTTTTCGAATTTCACCGTTTTACGAGATTTCGACTCATATATTATAGCTTTTCGAAGGATTTTTTGATTGTTGCAGTTCTAGGATTTTTCAACTTTTAGAATTCGAATTTCAGTTCCGTTTTTTCGAATTTCACCGTTTTGCGACATTTTGACTAGTATTTTTCAAATTTCCGAAGGATTTTTCGATTGTTGTCATTCTAGGGTTTTTCAACTTTTAGAATTCGAATTTCAGTTTAGTTTTTTCGAATTTCACTGTTTTATGAGATTTCGACTCGTATTTTCCAGATTTAAGAAGGATTTTTCGATTGTTGTCATTCTAGGGTTTTTTAACTTTTAGAATTCGAATTCCATTTTCGTTTTTTTGAATTTCATTGTTTTACGAGATTCTGACTCGTATTTTTCAGATTTCCGAAGGATTTTTTGATTGCTGCCACTCTAGGGTTTTTCAACTTTTAGAATTCGAATTTCAGTTCCATTTTTTCAAATTTCACCGTTTTGCGAGATATCGACTCATATATTATAGCTTTTCGAAGGATTTTTCGATTGTTGCCGTTCTAGGATTTTTCAACTTTTAGAATTCGAATTTCAGTTCTGTTTTTTCAAATTTCACCGTTTTACGAGATTTTGACTAGTATTTTTTAAATTTCCGAAGGATTTTTCGATTGTTGTCATTCTAGGGTTTTTTAACTTTTAGAATTCGATTTTCAGTTTTCTTTTTCGAATTTTATCGTTTTACGAGATTTTGACTCGTATTTTTTAGATTTTCGAAGGAATTTTCGATTGTTGCTATTCTAGGGTTTTTCAAATTTTAGAATTCGAATTTCAGTTTAGTTTTTTCGAATTTCACTGTTTTATGAGATTTCGACTCGTATTTTCCAGATTTCTGAAGGATTTTTCGATTGTTGTCATTCTAGGGTTTTTCAACTTTTAGAATTCGAATTCTATTTTCGTTTTTTTGAATTTCACCGTTTTACGAGATTCTGACTCGTATTTTTCAGATTTTCGAAGGATTTTTTTATTGCTGACACTCTAGGGTTTGTCAACTTTTAGAATTCGAATTTCCGTTCTGTTTTTTCGAATTTTACCGTTTTACGAGATTCTGATTCGTATTTTTCAGATTTTTGAAGGATTTTTTGATTGTTGCAACTCTAGGATTTTTCAACTTTTAGAATTCGAATTTCAGTTTCGTTTTTTTGAATTTCACCGTTTTGTGAGATTTCGACTCGTATTTTTTAGATTTTTGAAGGATTTTTCAATTGTTGTCATTCTAGGGTTTTTCAACTTTTAGAATTCGAATTCTATTTCCGTTTTTTCGAATTTCACTGTTTTATGAGATTCTGACTCGTATTTTTCAGATTTTTGAATGATTTTTTGATTGTTGCCACTCTAGGGTTTTTCAACTTTTAGAATTTGAATTTCAGTTCCGTTTTTATGAATGTCTAACGAGTTTTTTATATTGTTACAGGATATTTCTCGCAAAAGGAGACGGGTTGACAGCGAGCTGCGATTCCCCGACGAGTCCAGACACTTCCGGGCAGATGCGATATGTCGTGCACAGCGTGCCGCATTATCTCGGGTTACTTCTACATTGATTGCAGATCAGCTATGACTATTTGAGAGGACATGTTTCGGGTATCTCCTTCGTTTACCCGAAACCAAATTCTCCGGGATGTTGGTTCATGCTTTTCTACTCCGACAGCTACATCGACCTTCTGCCAGAGACGACTTTTGGTTCAGGGTTAGTGGGGTTGATGTGAGATTTAGCCCGTTTGAGTTTGCGCTGGTGACAGGTCTTTCGTTTAGTCGACGGACTGATGTTTCTTCCTATATGCCTCGCTTATCCGATCATAGGATCAGGGATACATACTTTTGAGGTTTTTCGACGGTGCAGTATCACGACTTAGAGCGTGTTTTCTTGTCAAGGCCATGGGGGAATGATGATATTGACGTTGTTAAGATGGCCTTGTTGTATATTCTTCACATTGTTTTGTTGGGGAATGATCGACGAAAGAAGGTGTTTACGGATTACTTTCAGTTAGTTGATCATTTGGACGGGTTCAATTCCTACCCCTGGGGCGTTGCTGTGTGGCAGATGACATACAATTCTATGTCACAGACGAGTGAGAGAGTATGTTCTGGACGAATGCCTGAAATCCGTAAATACGACCTTTACAGATTTCCTTTCGCATTTCAGGTAAGTTTTATATTATTATTTATATTTATTAATTGGTAAAAATATAAATTGATTTATTTACATCGTAAATGAATGTATTACAGTACTGGATATATGAGACTCTAGAGACATTACACGATTGGATTGACCTTGTTCATCCCTATTCGTCCCCACGGATGTTTAGGTGGCGTACGCGAGACGTCCCTGGTTGGACTCATATCGGTCGTATTTTTACTGGTGATCCGGTATGTACCATTTAATTAATAAGTCGATTAATTCATTATGTGTTACAATTGTTTTGACTTATATATCTTCATCATTAGGAGGATGTCACATTCCTTCTTCGTCCATCATCGATCGAGGAGGGTTTACTGTGGTACGCTGAGATTCGTGAGTACACTGGTTCACCCGATGTTGATTCCTCCTCATCTTCTTCGGTTTTGATCCCGACTAGAGACGGGGCTTATCCATCCTCAGGACCTTCAGATGTACCCGTCGAGACTTCTGAGACACATGAGGAGCCTATTCAGCCTCCTGTTATGGAGCAGCCTATATGTTCCCCTGTTGTTCAGAGCCCACGGACGACAGACCATCTTGGAGTTGAGGACCACCCTAGCGTGGAGGAGCACCCTAGAGTGGAGGACCGCACTACCTATCATGCCCGCGAGCAGTGTCCCCCATTCGTATCACCCCGTATTTCTACATCAGATGCTACATTAGCGCACTGGGGTGCTACGATTTTACGTGAGATATCGAGTTTTCGTGACGATATCTCTTTTCAAATGTCTCGATTACGTGACGATATTTCTTCCCAAATGACTCGATTAGAGGATTGTATGACTCGTTTGGAGGACATCGTCACGCTTACATATCTAGCCCCCGTCGCTGAGGTTGTAAAACTACTTCTAATTTATTACTTATATAAAATGTCTACAGTGTAATTATTCTGACAACTATTATTACATTCGTACAGGAGAGGGACGACGTTATTGGGACGACCTCCCCCATTGATACCGCAATACCATCCCATCAGTCACATGAGGTACGTATGTAATTTCAAATTTATATTTAATGCCCCAATGTTGTTATTATATTACAATATCGTCATATATAAAATGTCACTGAATAGATATACTATTACTATTATCTTAGGGTAGTCGACAGGATGGGACACCGGTTGACCCTTTCGGTGACTTCACCGATCCGATCTGAGGTATGTCACTTATCATTATAACTTAATTTTTAATATTATTTTGTTATCGATTAATTCACGGTATATATTTGTATAGGGTCTTTGTCATGAGGGGGGTTTACCGATCGGATCTCCTATCGCTTTAGATCGTCCACTGGAGGTATGAAAATTATTGTTCATATGATATTTTATATTAAATATCATTAACCATTTTTTCCTTTTGATGCATATAGGGACTCGACATTGACATATCATCGATCGAGGGTTATCTCCGAACACCTTCCCCGGAAGTTCAGGTTATGGGGATTTAAGAAATATCATTGATCAATTTGTCTTTAATATTATATATTTTTTTAAATGATATTTTGTTTCTTTTTCAGGACGAGCGACTCTGGTTACTTGCTGATATCCCGAGCTCGACCAAAAAGCTTGTGGATATTAGTTCACAGGAGGAGGACTTCCAGGAGGATGTTTCTGAGACCGTTCACATTGAGGTTTGTCAATTATAATTACTAAATAAATATAATTGATAAATATATGTCATTAAGATGTTTAAATATATAATTATACAGTCTGTCGACGGAGCACGCGTTGTTGACTTGACCGCTTCTTAGGATTATCCAGTTAAACCTCCTCCCGCATACATAGAGAAGGTAACATAAATCGAATAATGTGTATATTTTTGTTGAATGAAATAAGGAATTAATATTTTTTTGTAACATGCAGTTGGTTCGTACAGCACGTGGTCGGATCGTTCGGAAGGGTCCACTGATTCGCACCCTGTATACAAATCCACTCAGAGGGAGGGTGAAACGGCAACTTAGGACGATTCCATCCTCTGCGCCAGACCGTGAGGAATCTTTTCTCACATGGTATACCAGAGCTGCGGCTTCTGACACACATGATGTGTACTTCATAGGATCGAAGTCGAAGGACAGCTTCTGGAGGCTTGTTGTAGAGTTACGCGAGTGGTTGACCGACGATGTGAGTTGTCTATACTATATAATTTGGTAAATAGCTAGATATATTTATTAATAACTAACACGTGAACTTGTTTATACCATTTTAGCATGTGGATTCTTTTTTGGCTTTATTATGTCGGCAGCAGGACGATCACCAGTCGACTATCTCACAGCGGTGGACGACTGCCCACACATTCTTTGGAGGCCATATTGAGATGGCCTGGAAGAGTTGGCAGACCACACCGATTGACGAGTTTGAGTTTTCGGGGCTCTTCACGAGGATGGTTGATGCAGCGTACACCCCGGGATTGTTGTACAAACCATGGGGGATGGTCGATCAGGTAGAGTTTATATATATTTCTATTACATTCAATTGGTTAACGACAACGATAAGTAACTAAAATATCTCATTGTTTATAGGTTTTCATCCCTATAAACTTCGAGAACGCACATTGGGTCACCGGAGTTATAGATTTCCGTGAGTGGTCATTACGGTATACAATTCAGATGTTTCATATTCAGGGAATATAGGGACTTTGGAGCAGCGCATGCGACCGTACATGACCTTTATTCCCGCGTTATTAGAGGCGACGAGTTTTTGGACAGCTTCTAGGAGGACTCCACGACGTGATCCCCTCACTTTGCATCAAGCGTCGGATGTCCCTCAGCAGGAATTGGGCTCCGGTGACTGTGGCGTGTTTATGTTATGATTTTTTGAGTGTTTGGCATTGTCACAGAGCTACGTTTTTCCCCGAGAGTCGTCTATCGCTATGCGTCGACGATTAGCGACGCAATTGTATTTTCATTGTATCGAGTAGCTCACGGATGTATATTTATAGTTATTCTTATGTTTAAATGTATATATTTATTGTATGTGTATATGTGTATGATATACTTTATTTGTGGTTATATATGGATATGTATCGTATTTGATTTCATTTTTTAAATAATATTGTCAAACATTGCATTTAACCCCCATATTATGACATAAAAACTAGACTTAACAAATAAAATTAAGTTTTAGGCTAAAATTGGCATAAATATCTTTTTTTGGTGAATAGTATTTTTCGAGTCGAATTCAAAAATACGAACTTCTTTCGTCCGAACGAATCCCTACTAATTGATGTTGAAAAAAAATGAAAGTGAGAGTGAGTGTTTGAGTGATATGAGAAGTGTGTGTAAATAAAATGAGTGAGGAGGGTTTATATAGATGAGGGGAAGGGTAATTTTGACATTTTAGAAAAAGTTTGAAATAAATAAATAAATATCAAAATGCCTTTACAATGTAAAATATCCAAAAACCCCCTCATATTTATCTAAAATTATATTTAACCCCTATAGTGAGTGAGGAGAATTATATAAATGAGGGGAAGGGTAATTTTGACATTTTAGAAAAAGTTTGAAATAAATAAATAAATATCAAAATGCCTTTATAATGTAAAATATCCAAAAACCCCCCATATTTATCTAAAATTACATTTAACCCCATAGTGAGTGAGGAGAGTTATATAAATATAAGGAGAAGGGTAATTTTGGTATTTTAAAAAAAGTCATAGGCATTTTTTGTTTGAAAATAGTGATTTTGGGCATTTTGGCTTGGAAATAGTGATTTTGGGCATTTTTGCTTAATGGGAGGGCATTTTGGCCATTTTTTAGAATTTCCCTATTCAATATTTTAAAATTTAAAATTTTATTTATATATTTATCATTTAGTTTTGTTAATACAACTACTATAAATTATTAGTTTATTATTTTTAATAAAATTATAAAATACAATCCTAAGTAATTAATATAGATGGAAATTATAAAATTATTTATATTTTTATTAAAATTATGAAAATGTCCAAAATAATTTCTTAAAGAAATAGACCATCATCAATTTCATCTTTCTCTAATAGGTTTCATTCGACTTTTTTTCACCATTGTCAGTTAAAAACTTTGTTTGCATTCATCATGTTCACCTGTAACACTATTTTCATTAACGAGATAATATATATAATGATGAAGGAGAAGTCGTTTTTTATTATGAGAGACATTTTTTATTGCATGCATTGATGTAATTCATTTTTTTGATCTTAGAGAGATTTTCAATTTTCATTGAGATTTATAAAATGAAGTGTCTTTTTTAATTTAATTTTTATATGTATTTGGAATTAAAGACAAATAAATTAGAGGAGAGAGAGAGAGAGAGAAAAGCTTGAAGGCAAAGGAATAAGATTTGGAGAGAGTGAGAGCAAGGCCTCGTTATTGATTATTTTTGGTAAATTCTCCTTTATGAATGATAAAGAACCCAACGAGCATGAAAACCGATTGTTCATTGAAAAATCGAAGACAAGTAGTTGTTGTCGGGTTTGTTTTTTCAATTTAAGTTCAAACTACACAGAGTTAGATTTGATAGTCTATAAGAAAGTAGAGAGAGGTGGTGAAAAAGAGTTTTTACATGGAAGAAAAAGCAAGAAGAGCTTTGGTTGAGTTGTGGCTTTGAGCAAGTAAACAATGATAGAGTTCTAAGAGGAGACTTGGCATTTTGTTGATGTATTTTTTTGAACTAGATAGTAGGATTTGGGTGGGATGAGTAGGGGTGGTCATAGAGTTTTGAAGAGACTCTCACTAAAACTAAGATAGAATTTGAATTCTTCATTCATTTTTTATTGGAAACGAAAAGCAAGAAGAAAAATCACATATCAGGGCAACACAAACAAGGAGATAAAGTTTTTGATCAACGAGGGTAAAGAAAGGTTGATCAGAGTTCAATGGAGAAGGAAGAAGTAGATGATGGTCCACTTTTTTAATAATTACTTCATAGTATTTTAATAATTTCAATAAAAAAGATAAATTAATAATTGATATTTATACTAAGTATTCAAGATAGTTTCATGATTTCACTAGAAAATAAATAAACTAGCAATTTATAGTGCAACCAAATGATTTTTAGTAATAAAAGTTGATGATCGGTGGACAAATAGATTTTTCAAACTTAAAAGATAAAAAATTGTTATTCTATCAAAATTTGGGTGTGATATATTTGTCCTTAATTAAAATAGTCCTATAAGAGGGGGTATAAAAATTAGTCACGACTTTAGGGTTTGTATGGTAATAGTCAAAACAATAAGGGGGCATTTAGTTTAGGTAATGTTTGATTACTAAAATAGAAAAATTACCGTGAAGATAAATTACTTAGAAGATTACTAGGTATAAATGATTACTATATTTGATAAAATTTGATAGGTATAAATAATTATTGTGTTTGGTTAAAGGTAATAAAAGATTACTAGTAAATTATTTTACTTAAATGCCCTTGAATATAATTATTTTTAAATATTTTTTATATTATTTGTCATATTAATTAAAAATAAATTTATTTTTATCTCAAAAAATTAATAAATAATAATATAATTATAATAAACTCAAGATTACCTCAGTAATCTTTAAATACCTAAGGTGAATGTGGTAATCAGATTACCACCTATATTATCTGTCACGTCAACATTGGTAATAAAAGATTACTGTAATCTTACTGACAAACCAAACAAGGGAATAAAAGATAGATTACTAAGGTAATCTTAAAAACCCCCAACCAAACGCCCCCTAAATTAAATACAAAAATACACTCATCCCGGCAGACCTCTAAGAGGGAGTTTTTTGAATTTTCACTATTTATAATGCGCATAGGACCTTACTAAAATTTTAACCGAGGGCACTTGCAAGGGTGCTTATTGGCGTAGTATTATGTCTCATGTAGGGGGGTTATATTAAATTGAGTAATGATATATGCATAATTTATATATATAATTTTTATATAAATAAGAACGTGTCATCATATGATTAGACCATTAAAAATTAAATGTAAAACTACAGTCAATCATAGAGTAAAATATCATTATTTATATAAAAAATTTTACACAAAAATCATGTATAATTTATGTGTATTGTAGAAGGGGTTTATGGACATTTAACATTTATGAGGCTAATTGATATTATTTCCTTCATGTGTGCAAAACTGAACGGGTGGAATGGAAAATTCTTACACTGTTTTTTTATTTTTTCAAATATTAAACAATTCACTTGATAAAATATATATTACCATTACAAAATTGATTAAACTGTCAAATGTTGTTATTTGGTTAGATACACAAAGTAATGGATGAGGACAAATGATAACACAATGAATTATATTGGTGACAAATAGAAAATTATATAAATTTAGCCGAATATGACATATGAGAGATTAGTTGGGTTATTGAGTAACGTCTAAGTATTAACTGTAATCTAACTCGTTCTTATATATGTGATTATTATTCTAAAAGCAGGAAGTGCATCTCCCTCAAAGGCCAATATTGATATTTAATGCTCATAAAATGATGTAAAAGACGGTGATGATTTCCAAGAGTATTAGCAAGAATGGGTCGTATGAATGATAACCTTGATGAAGATGATCTTGCGCATGTGTATGGTATTTATTTATCATCAATTACAAAGGATTAGGTACATAGATGAAGAGAACACGTTTTGACTTGGGATGCCTCCGACTGTGCTGATGAAATAAAGGATAATCCAATCCAAAAACCTCTATTTGAGGAGACGATGAATATTAATAGTAGTAATGAAAGTATAGATAGTTTTCAACATGTAAGTCTAGTTAACTTTTAGAATTGTAATGATGAATGGATGAATTGTTCGTAGATGGTAGAATGATGTTTATTTTTTGTAATTATTATTAATTCGTATTTTTGTTCAAACTTATGCAATCAATTTTATATTATGTTTGACTTGATGAAGTTAATATTTTATACAAGTGTTAACAATTGTCATTCAATCTTAAAAATCTATAAATGTTCATGAAATCATCTTAACTAATGGATATACACAAAACATATATAATAATACAATACAAATATATCAATTTACATCCACAAATTGATATAAAAACATTACATATCACAATTAAATATCACAAATGAAATCAATCCATATGGCCAAAAAATAAATGGGTGGACATTTATGTCCTAAGACGCTTTGAGTCTTTGGAATCCTTATCGTGAAAGTCAAAAAGTTCATCCAATCCTACACAGTCAATGAATTTTGATATGAAAACTTATCTTCACTTGACCCGGTGCCCTACTATGTCATGTCGTCTATTTGCTACAATCATAAGGTTTCAACACAGAAATCACATCCAAAATTTGCCTAATAAGTTGAATACACTAGCATCACCAAGATGAAAGTCATATATTGATTCATATAATTTATAGGCATATACTAATCTTCTGTATAACTCTTTATCAAGTTGTATATTGTATAAGGTTAGTTTCTCCACAAACTCTGTGATTGTTGTTAAAATTAACTAAAATATACACTTGCAAACATGTTAACAATGTCATGTAATCTTATTAAGTGTACTTTTCAATAGACAATTATAAAATCACATGAGCATACATGAATTATGATATCATACCTTTTTTATATGGAGAGAAATGGATGAGGACGAAAGGTAATACAATGAATTATGTTGATGGAAAATAGAAATAGGTGATATTACACTTGGACATGATGGTATAGAGATTTGGGTTTAAGGTGTAAATATTTAACTTTATGAGATGGGTGTTTTTTTTTTTTTAAATTTTTTTACTTTGATGTATTATCTTAATTAATGTTTGTTGCTAAATCTTGAATATTTACAAGTAATCATCAATAAGTTGTATATAAATTTTTTAATAGATATAATTAGAATATATAATGCAATACAACAACACTATCATTCCACATATGGAAAATATATGTAATAGATATAAATACAATACATAATACAAATATTATTAATCAAGATGGTCAAAAAATGGATGGCCATTACATCTTAATAAATTTGGTGTCCTCATTGCAAAAAATGAATGGTTGATCATCATTTGCAATTGAAGACATCATTATAGAAAACACCCATCTTTTAAAAATCTCGTCTAATGGTCATTAAGGTTTATATGAATCTTCTTCATTGCATCTTGGTGATCTCTTTGTTTGAAATATGGAGTTTGATCGTGTTTAAACAACATATTTGCAGTATTGGTTGAGAGTCATTGTAAGTTGTAGCCCCATAACCACAAGTCAATGCAATAGAAGCCTCAAACAAAATTTACGGAGGGATTCTTTTGTAATTATGTTGTCCTAATTTCTATATATAAATGTATGATTTTATCTCTTTTATCTTACATCAAAGAATCAAACATTTTAGTTACACATAAGGTGTAGTTTGTGTGAAATTTCGGTTGAAATGAATATATTTAAGTTTTTATTTTTAATTAACAAAATGTGAGTTTTCATTTACCCCTCACTCATGGAAAATTTCAATTAGACCCTACTATGTGCCTCACATATATCATTTAGCTCTCACCCTTGTATGTTCCTTCCATGCGTGACTTGCATACTAATCACACATGGTGAAAAATTCATGAAAAATCCATGGATTTTATGCTTGATTTTACTATTGCTCAATTTTAACTCTATTAAATCACAATAACATTCACACAACTTACGAAAGTACAAATCATTTAAATCAATTTCACAAACAAACTTTAGAACCAAAAAGTTTCAATTGCATATCATTTTCACTCTAACACAAGTAAATCTATACCAACAATAAAAGATAAAGATGAACAATTTACTAACATTTTCCCTTTTTTTGTGTGAAAAACCAATGAAATGCTTGAGATTGATGGTGAAAAGTTGACATGTGCGATGACTACTTGGTAAGCATGATGTATGTGGGCTTTGAGATAGATCAAATTAGGTCAAAGTTAATTTTATACAAGTGGTAGTTTCATCTAACTCTCATCTATTAACTAAAAATGTATGATAGTTGAGTAGGAAATTTGTTTAGTGTAAAACCTTTGAAAAGTAGTTGCACAAACTTCTTAATAATATGCTTACTAACCTTTTTTATTTATCTGTATAGACTAACATATATTGATATAATTTAATCTAATTATTTATTTTATCTTTAATTCAAAAAATCTTATAAATTGAAAGATCTATTTGTCATATCTTAAATTATATATTGTCAAATGTTTTGACCAACAAGAAGAAATTGTCTTCGTTGTATGAATTGATATTAATGCAACCTCTAAGAGTACACGTTCTGACCAAGATACACTTTGTGTTAAAACTTGAAAATAAATCTATATTTGTTTGGGCAAAGAGTAAACAAATTATGCTCGACTAGAATTTGACATTTGATTTTAGAAATAATATTTTGCATTTTTATTATTGAGCATTAAAATGATTTTATTTTTCTCTAAAAGATTTGAATTTTGTAAGAATTTTGAGATACCTAAGCCTAAACCTTTATATATAAATATTGCATTAATGTTTTTATTTATTATTACATGATTTATTCATGTCTATTTAGTTACTTCTCCATTCTTACTCTTTTTATTCACTTTGCAAAAATCCTAACAAAGTCATAAACAATATAATGTCTCTCCTAAGGTTTTATCGAGCGAAATTTTCTTTTTCGAATTCTATTAGGGTTTTGATATTTAATTGATTAAATCAAGATAATGAATTCTAATTATCAAGAGAAAAACTCTGAAAGAACATTAGGGTAAATTGTTATTTTGCATATTGTTGTAAATTCTAAAGTTTAGAAGAACAAAAAAATTCTTAGATTATTTTCTTATTCACCATTTTGCCTATGAGATCTCTTATATTTTATACAAATAATTGTCTCTTTATATACAAGGGTAATTTAGAAAGATAGTAAACCTCCAAGCGTCTTATGGATATTTTCTCTCCTAATAAAATTTGACCGGCTTTGCAATTAATAGTAGTTAAAAGAGTCATAAGAGCGACATTTCTCTTAATCATTGGTCTGTAATTTATTTACTCTCACTGCCATGTCTGGTTACCAAAGCAAAAATTTGACTTAACTAGGGTTAGCCAACTCAACTGCGGTTAGGTTAAGGATACAAGGTGCGGTTGGTTTGTTTGGTTCACAGGTTGGGTTTGTTGAAGTCTCAACCACTTCCTACATCGGTCCCACACTCTTTAATTATTGATTAATTTATAAGTTAGGTTTTTGAATTAATCCAATTACTTATAAATTATCTTCTACAAAAATTAAATTAGAGTATTTTATTTTATATGAAAATATAGTCAAATAATATTACGAGCTGTCAACGATTGTATAACAAAAAATAATTATTTGAGTATTTATTCAATAGCCTAAAAATTACTTATTTGAACAAAAAACATTATGTTTACACCAACTTAAAAAATACAATAAAATTATTTAGATTTATTTTGAGCAAATAAATAAATATATATATATTTTACATATATCATTATGTGATTGAATGATTTTGAATTAAAGATAAAATAATGTTTAATTATATGATAATACATATAAATATGTATCTATTTGTATACTAAAAAAATATACATATAAAAAATATTACTTTAAAAAGTATATATATTTTAGAAAATATTGATATTATATAAAGAAAAAAGAAAATTTATTAGTGGTATATCTAATCTTGTACTAAGATAATAGGATAATAAAATAGAGGTTTTCCCATGAATTTATTCTTTTGGAAGAAAAAATATATTTTGAGTATATTTAAATTCCTTATAAAAATTATTTTCTTTCAAAAATAGAATTTTGCTTAAAACTACTTGGTATTTGGGTCAATAAGTGGGCCGGATTTAGAAGAGCCCAATATTTATATTATTGGTATTATTATATGAAAAAACAAATAATTTTAACTAATTAAGTGAAAATAAAATTATTAATAAAAGATTAAAATTAGTTTATTTACCAATTACTCGCATAAAATTTTCAAGTATCAATTTAATAATATGGCCAGAAAGGAAATTATAAGATATAAATTTGAAATTTGAGTGTAACAGGCATTAAAAAAAATATATTAATACTTATGCAAATAGATTGAATTTAAATAATTTTCCTTCTGATATTCTCTTCATTGATTTATTGTTGATGTGTTTGATACATAATTTAAATACCGTTTATTAATTTCTAATATAAGAGATAAAAGAAATATCATGAATATGTTTTTTTTTTTTAATTGGGTTGAAATGTTATTGAAAATGATTTTAAAAAATATTCCCAAAATTACTGTAAAATTAGAATAGAAAGTAGTTATTTAGAATTTTTATCTAGATTTTTACTTTTAAAATTATTTTTTGAATAATATATCAAAGATATATTTAAGGGATTGTTTAGTCTGGGTAATATTTTATTATCAAAATTGAAATATTATTTTTAAGATAGAGTACTTAAAAAATTACTGGGTATAAATAATTACTATATTTGATAAATATAAATAATTATTGTCTTAGATTATAAGCAATAAAATAATACTGATAAATTATTTTAGTTAAATATACCTGAATATAATCATTTTAAAATATTTTTTATATTACTTATTGAATTAATTAAAAATGAGGTTATTTTTTTTAAAATTAATAAATAAAAATGTAATTATAATAAAATCAAGAAAACTTTGATAATATTTTAATATTTAAGGTGAAGGTGAAAATTAGAGTACTATCTATATTATCTGTTATATCATCATTGGTAATAAAAGATTACTATAAAATTTTATTATTGATAAATTAAACAAGATAATATAAATAATTAAAGATAGACTATTAAGATAATTTTTATTGACTGAAAATCAAATGATCCAAAACAACACAATATTAACATACAACTTAAGCCCAGCCCAATCGTATACACATTTCATCCTATGAGAAACATATGACCGTCCACCTTTTTTCTATTGAACACCATTTTCTATTTAGTTAAGGGTAAAATAGTATTTAAATTTTTTTTATAGTAATACAAAGTGCCCCCCTCATTCATAGAATTTGACATTTCAGCCCCCTATATTCACGTCCTAAATTCAATTGTTAAACACTACTTTGATCCCCTACAAAATTTCTTGACTCTACCTTTGAAAACACTTTAAAGATCTTTTAATTATATTTAATTTGTCAGATATTAAATAATTTTGATAATATTTTATTATTAATAGTGATATGACATTAAATATATAAGCAATCTGATTACTACTAAAATATTTATTATAAAGATAATCTTAATTTTGTTTCAATTTTATCCTCACTTACTAATTTTTTAAGACGAAAATACCCTAATTTGCAATTAAAATAGTAAGTAACATGAAAAATATTTAAAAAAAATATGTTGGTGATAAGGTAACAACTTGAAAAAATAATTTAATTAATTAATTTCATAATTTGACAACATGAACAAATTTTAATATGTTATTAAGATGGAAAATATTTTAGAAATAGACAAAGTAAATATTTAACACAAGACATGTTAAGTTAACTAAAATAATTTATACCCAGTTTTTATTCCAGATAATTTATTTTATAGTATTTTTTATTTTTAATAATCAAATATTACTCAAACCAAGCTCACTCTTCATATATTTTTGATATAAAGGACTTGTTTAATTCAATTTTTTTTTTGAAAGCAATGTTATGGATATAATAGTTAGTTTTACATTTCCGTAATATCATTTTTATGATGAAAAATTTTGTTCTGTGCAATGATTCTACTTCAAATACAAAAACTTATCAAAAGAGATTGAAAATTTATTGTACAAACCCTTTTTATTTAAAAGAAAAATGCTCACTATTACTTTAAAAAAAGGGCCAAAAAACTTATTCTCACCTAAGGTTTAATGCATATATAACTTACACTCATGAAGTTTCAAAAATCTAAATACCTACCCCATTATCCAACTTTTGTTAAAACTTTTTATTATATGTAAGAATAAAACCTTTATTTTAGTAGTAATATTAAAAAATATATAATTTATCTTATTTCCCCTCTAGATTTTGAAACTTAACAACTTCACCCTTACCAAAACTTTTTCAATTTTGAAAAGTAATTATTTTTTCCCCACACACCTAGGTTTTTTTTTGTCCGCTTTCCCACCACCACTCCATCTTCAACGACTTCCTTTTTCCACCCTTTTTCCTCTATTTAGTTGTCTCTCATCATTAGAGTCGTTTGGTTAGATCTCCATGCGACGTAATCTCTTTTTCGAGGAAAAGATGGAGACGATTCGTCTTTGTCTCTTTGTCGACAGAGAGAGACAAGGACAAACGATTTGTCCTCGTCTCTCTCCATTGGCGAAGAGACAAAAATGAATCGTCTCTATCTCTTCCCAAACAAATCTTCTTTGTCTCTTTCTCAATGAAGAGATTCGTCTCTTCATTGCACAAAGAATCGATTGAAAAATTTTGACGTTAAGAGACAGTTGAATGGAAGAAAAATGATAGAAAGAGGAAGCCATTAGAGATGGAATGGTGGCCAAAGAGAAGATAAAAAAACCTAGGGGGAAATAGTCATTTTTCAAAACTAGAAAAGTCTAAACAGAGATAAAGTTATTAGTTTTTAAAATCTGATGGGGGGAATGAAATAAAATTTTATATATATATATTAATATTACTATTAAAATAATAGTTTTACCCTTTTATATAGTAGAAACTTTTAATAAAATTTTGATGATAAATGAGTACTTGAGTTTTTAAAATCTCGTGGCTATGAGTTTGTATTTACACTAAACCTTGTGTGGGGATAAGTCTTTTGACCTAAAAAAAAAATTGTTCATTGTTTAAGTTTCCTTATAATGGCTACTTTGTTGTAACTTTATAATTTCGGTAGCCTTGCTACCAGACTTTCTTTGAACAAGACTTCCCCTTTATGACAAAAAATAAAATTAAAGTTTCGATTAACATTCATAATTAATTATAAGAATTTAAAAGAATTGCCAATATAATTTCCATATAAATATAAATTTATTAAAATTTTATGATATAAATTATTGTCTTTTTAGGCTTTTACTTATTCAAACTCACATAAACGACACAAAAGAGACAATTAGCAATATGAAATGCATACAACGGTTAGCCATATCATCTACTTGCAAATCAACTCAAAGAGTTGACAAAAGCTCTTTCACGAAGTAACAACAAGATGGACATATCTCAACAATTTCATAATTCATTTATCACATTTCATCCTTATCGCCTACATATATGTGATAATGATCATGATACTGTTGTCTCTCATATCAACGAGATAACATAATTTGTAACTTCCATTTTACAAGACCGGATTCAATATGCTAGGGTTCAACCATATCTTTGATGTAATTTACTCAACCAACTCTTCCTCTTATCCTATAAATAAATGATGATACAAAGGTAAAGGGGAAACATTTATAGTTACCCTATTGAATTTTGACTGAAATATACAATAACATAGACTCTCAAGCAATGAGTCGAATCACTTTAAAAATATCTTTATTTTCTCTATTGTATATATGATATTACACCTTTGATTCTATTCATAGCCATTTACCTACAAAAGGTCAAATATTTGGTCTTGTGTAATTCTCCTTAGTGTAGATTTTTGCATCAACAATTTAAAACTTGAATGAAAGCTTTCGAAAAGCTCTCCCTTACTTTTAAGCAAAACAATATCCTCTCATTAATCCAGATCAAAGCACTTTTCCTATGACTTCTTATGGAAGAAGATTGAAGAAAGCCTTAACTGGTCAAACTATTAGAATAAATCAAAATGTTCTCCTAAAAGAATAACGTAAAATTGCTACTAAATACCAACTTGTCTTAGCAATTGAAACATCACTAGTAGCCTTATACACAAAGGCGTGATTGAATGATGTCAGTGAAAGCCTAACCAATTTCATCATAACTTTGGTCCAAAAGATTGTACAACGTTAGAGACTTTGGTCACTAATACGTGGTCATAAACCTTCCATGTGATCACCTCTTGTCTCTACTAACAAAGATAATAGTAAGATGCCTCTTGACAAAGGATCCATAATCCTTTCTAACATACAAAAGATAACTTATGCAATGGACCTAATACTACCCATGACAATGTCGACATACAATGTGTAACCCATAACTTACATCAAGGTGACATTAACTCCTAACGTGCAAAATATAACTCATATTATGAAAATATCAACCAATGACACTTATAACATAACTCATATCTAGGTGGTATAAACCAACAATGTGTTGAATATAACTCAAGTATTGATATCATCAATACATGATGTACAAACCATAAATTACATCTTGACGATGTTAATCAATGGTGTGTAGATCATGACTTACATCATAATAATGCTAACCCATGATATGTAGACAATAACTTATGTCATTTTGATCCATCTCTCCGTGTGTAGAACATAACTCATAAAAAACAGGTTAAGACAATAACATTCGATGTAAAGATTGTAATTCATGTCATGGAAACATTGCCTTTTTGCATCTAGAGCATAATTCACAATCAGAAAGTCAAGGCATCAACATTCAACATATAGAAAATAACTCACTCCATGGAAGCACTAATCCTCAATGTGTAAAACATAGCTCATGTCAAGTAGGTCAAGGTGTCAACATGTGATTGGCAAAATATAACTCACTCCAATGAGATACTAACCCTTGACATATTGAGCATAACATATGATGAACCAGTAAAGAAGTCAACTTGTTATGTGTAGTAATTCATGTTAGGAAGACATTAACGTTTAACATGGAAGGGTAACTCATATCAAAGAGATGCCACCTATTCATTGCTATCACACAATCGTATAAGAATTGTCTTTGATAGGCTAGGCAACAACAATGCTAGGCAACAACAATTGCCAAGCCTAAAAACCAGATTTGCAAGATACAAATTCCAGCTCTTGATGTGCAGAGAATAACTCATGTCAAGAAGATACTATTTGTCCACAACACCATACGATAACACAAGAATTAACTTCGATAAGTTAGGCAACCTTGGTTACCAAACTTGAAAGCTAGATTTATGTGACCACCTAAATAAATGCTCATAGAGTCTCGTTGAAAAAGGTGGTTAAATACATTTTAATGGTTTTCCACTAAACATGCTTAAACAAGCCCTTAATATCCTCACAACCCAAATTAATAAGTTGAAATTTAGAGTTAAGGAATCTTTATTTTCTCGTTGGTGCATTATACACCTTTCACCAATGGCTTTAAAATGTATTCCATAACCTTATTTGATGGACCCAAGATTACTTAGACTCATTTATCGATGTTGTATTACTCAACCAAGTCTCTAACCTAGCACAATGTCACCGCTTAGTAGTCACATTCACTAGATAAGCAAAAATGTGGTTTGAAAAGCTACCACTAGTTCCATTATCTTATGGAAATCATTTTCCATATAGTTCCTTAAATAATTCATGGTGACCAAAAGGTTTTCCATGCCCTTGAGCAACCTAAGAGGTGTGCATTAACAAAAAAAATGACGTATTAAATTTTTATTTAAAACACTTCAATATTGAACTCTTAAAAGTTGCTTATACCCTAAAAAAATCAATCAAAGCATTAATAGTTGGTAGAGTTTGTCCATACACATAATTTTGGGTAAAACTACATGCCAAAGAATGTTTGTCTTTGACCTACTTCTATAAAATGTCTGAAAAACATATGTGGATAGAAAGCTTTATAGTTGCAATATCTGATGTCATCTCAAAAGCTTCGACTATTGTCCTTATAGTAAATAGGAACAAATTAAAAGCAAAAAGAAAAAGTTAATGAGGACAAACAAAAAGAATTTAAGAAGTAGCAAATAAAAAATTGAGAGGGAATCCTATTTCCTTGTTCATTACAACAATTGTATATTCACTCACCCTAGAGCTTTAAAAGGAGATTGCAACAAGTGTGACCTCAAGAAATGTTATTGTTACCATAACGAAGTCAAATATGACATAGAAAAATAAGTATAATCTCAAGGAGAGGTCATTTTCATATGTTGAACCATGTAATTTATTACAATAGAAAGTGACTCAACATTTCAACTTCAACTATTTAATAACTATTGAGTACATTAAAGTATGAGGTGCATCAAGTTATTTTTTTTATGTGTAAGACCTATAGATCTGTGTCAAGGGCAATTTAGTTATTTTTCATGTATTCATATCTATGCATATGGTTATAAATTGAAATGATGTTGAAATAAGCAAAGTATTGAATTTTGAATGGATGTATAGTCGTACATAAAGGATGTACATTGTACTTTGCTTGCCATGTCAGTGAAATGAATAATCTGCCATGTTAAAATTTTTAAAAGTGGCCCATGATTGGGCATATTAAACAGACACACTTGTATAACATTATAATAGGAAAAATTATTTATGGCACGTTAGCAATTTTGAGGGGAAAGTCATTTCACATTCAATTTGTTATAATCTAAACAAAACCAATGAGTTTTAAGCAAGGTAGTTTGTGATGTCAAAGGGATGGTTAGTAAAGTTTATCGATGATCTAAAAAGAGGAAGAAAAAGAGAAAATTAGCTACAAATCATCAAGCTAGATATCCAAGTAAGTAGGATGACCCTTTTTCTTTCTGAGATATATTTATATACTTATATTGTGCTATGGACTAAGAATCTTTTTATTAATCTATTAGTGGATTGTTGTGATAATTTGACATATTAATACTCATGTATCTAGAGAGAGAAAGGAAACACTATCATATGTTGAATTTGGTTGTAATGTTTATGAATTGATAGACTTGTTAAATTAATGAGTTGGAAATAATCAGAAAGTTGGTTGGATAATAAAGGACTGTAACATGTAATCATACGTTTAATTCTTGAAAATGTTAATAAGTTTATATAATATAAAGGACATCATAACTATGTATGCTTTTATTTGTATGTAAGGGTTTTTCTATGCTTCCAGGTTGTTAGAGACATGTGTGATTGTTATGTTGTTATTCGATGATAGAAATCAAGTAGACTTTAAAATACATGTAAAATAGGTAAGAAATATGTTTTCCCAACATCATGTATGATTGTTTTAAAGGCATACTCAACTATTACATGCTTGGAATAGTTATATTATAAGTCATGTACGATCATGCATAAGAAAAGACACGTTTGTGCATGTAAAACCCAAAAATTGATGGGCAATATTTGGATAATCAAGCAAAGGTTAGGTATCATTGATCGATGACTAGTTGACTAGGACATGAGATACACTTGTCCATTAAATATGAATGGTCATATGTAGGTAGAATGAAAAAAAACCCTTAACAAGTAAGTAAATAGAAAAGGTTAAGTTTTTAGGTTTGAAGTAGGTTGCATGCATATGCACTTAACTGTGCATGCCCGTGCATACCTATAAGTCTCACGACAAGTTTTAACAACTAGAGAGATTGTGCGTAAATGAAAGAAAAGGTTGTGCATATGACCATGCATGCCTATGCACAATATATAAAAACATGTATGCCTATAACGAACTAGCTATACATAGAGAGATTAACGCACACCTACACACTTGATCATGTACACCTATGCATAAGGTTATTGAGTAGTAAAACTTAAGGAAACAAGCTAAGTATTAAATTCTTGGGATTTACCAAAAGATATTATAGACTTCCTAAGTACGTAATTGTGCCTAATTTGCCTAAAAGAGACATAATTTTAAGGCACAAGTTTATAAGTATGGTGAAATCTAAAATGAGCCTAAGATGTTCATATGGCTCAAGATCCATACATGTTAGACATATCTTAGGATCGCTATATAAGGACATCATATATTATTTGTAATAGGACATTATACCTATAGTAGGATACTTTGCTTGTAGTAGAACCAGTTATAATTTGATTGTTTGTAGTGACATGGGTGATTTGACTACACATTGAATTCTCACATAACCAAAGTGTCAAATCTTCACATCAATTCGATTTGATCAACCTAATATATAATTATAGTTAAGATATGTTTTCACCCAAAAAATGATATGGTCACACTAGTTTAGAATCCAAACTGATTTTTTAGTAATTGAGTAGGACCTAAATAGTCCCGAGAGTTATGTTAAAAGCTTAAAGGTTTTCAGGTTTACAGTTATGAACGATAGGCCTTGAGTCATCATTAGAGGAGTTTGAGATAAACTCTCGATGACTAAGTATATTGGGTCAAGCCATAATAGTTTGAAAATGATGTAAAAGTTAGTAGATTCTCCTACTTATTGAATGACTTGTCACTCTCTCCTTTTTTTTCTATGTGTGTAGGTACAGGTAATCGTACTAGTTGCAAGAAGAGTGGCCATCAACGAGCACAAAATGGCTAAGGGGTGTTTAAGTCATTTTATGTTTTTATGTTATTTCAGCTTATATATTTGGATTTAAGATCTTATGATTATTATATGGTTATACACTATGATTTTATGGTTTTATTGTTTGTGTTATAAGTGTATTGACATTTTTTGTTCGCTTTCGTACTGTTTTTAATAAAGGTTATTATTGTAACTGTTACATGAAGTTTGATTGTTGAATTATTACTGTTATTAAACTCAATGCATGTTCAATTAGGCTAAGTTAGTGACATTTTCTTCTAGAGGGAAATACTTCTAAGAGGGGTGTTACACTTTAATTCTTAAGTTCATAATCATGCTTAAATTCAATTGCCAAGATACACTTAAGTTTGCTTTGTTCAACGTTTAAATTCATTGTTCTTAGGTTTTTAAGTCTATTATAGAAGTTCTTAAATTAACTAGTCATCCATACATAAAGTCATTATGACATTTTTAAGTCCTTGCAGTTCTTAAGTTCATGTTTATTCTTTAGTTCTTTTTCAAAGCCTAAGTTCAATTATCACTAAACTTAAGTTTTGTTGTCAATGTCTACTCCCATGCAAGTTAATTGTTCGCTTAAGTGTATAAATTCAATTGCTTAAGTTATTATATATTATTGAAAAAACAATGGCAATTATTGTATTGAAAAAGCATTTATTTATTGATGTAAAAAAAAGAGTGCACAATTACAAACTACAATGCAAAAGAAAAAAAAAAAGTGAATTCAAATAGTAAAGTCCAGTTGGGCATCAATTTCCTCAAAGGTTTGAGAAGGAAGGAAAAATTCTCATGGACTTTTTTATTAAGGGTCCCTACTATTGTAAAGAGCTTTAGTTCATGATTTAGTACCATGAGTTTGAGCCCCAATTTAACTTTTACCTTTACTCCTTCATATTGAGCGCCCTCAACCTCTTCAATTATCCGTTGTTACTTCCATTCTTTAATCTATTTCGTAAAACTTTTATTAAGGAAAGAGTAATCATTCTTAGGGAATCAGAGCAATATGAAGTAACAGACATTGGAAAGCATGTCTAAGACCTTGTCTTTAGTTGCAATCAACCATCCTTTAATTTATAAGGGCCTTGTTGAGTTTGGCCTCAAGCTAATTTGTTCACTTCTTCTGTTCATTGAACCACCTATTCTTAAAATCAACAAGCTTGTCCTTTTTAGGTTGATCGAATTGTAACTTTTTGAAGTTGAAACCCTCCTTTATAAATGTTCTTGCTTGGTGACTATTTCAATTTGTAGAGCCTTTACCTCATCCTTATATCTATGTTGTATAGTGGCCAACCTTTGCTCTACGGCCTAAAGCCATTCTTTTGTAACTACCACCTGTCCCTCGAGCAGAGTCTTTTCTTGCCTGTATATATAATTATTCAAGAGGACAAAATAAACCTCATTATAGAGGAGTGAGAACATACTTAAAAGTTGCAAATAAGAAAAAACAATGGTTAGACTCACACTTGGAGAAATTAAGTTAAATTAAAGGTAAAAAAAGGTAAAGTGGTTTACCTTAGCCTTGCTTTTTGTGAATTTCATAAGCTTTGCAAGCGTGAAAAATCCCAAAACCATTCGTAGGTCTCTTTTGAGATGCTTTCTCCTATCATCGAGGCTACAATAAAGAAGTATGGTCGTACTTTGATGGTTTAGTAGACTTTCTAGGACTGAGAAAAGTTGGAAGGAGTGGCTTGTGCTCTCTTTGAAATATAAGTATCCTACATAAGACTACTCATAACAATTGCAAAAGAAGAATCTTCAAACGATGGCTTTTTCTCTTGTGGTTTTATTGCACTCTTAAGAGGTCCATTTTTCTCCTCCTTACTCTAAATCCAACACAAAAAGTGAGTAGGGTTATTAGACAAGGAAGTATTTCCTCTAGGGCTAGGCCTAAATTATGCTCTCCTTGTTCCCACTTTTTTATTCAATTGAATAATGCAAAAGGTTGATGCCCTTACCAATGAGAAAATGCAAAGTCAACAAACTTGTAAACGAATAATGACTGAAAAAGACTACCTACTAGTTTTACCGACATCACGTTTCTATTAGCAAATCGTACAATCTATCCAAAGACCAAGTACAAAAGCTTGTTAAACGACTTAAAGCACACAAATGAAGAGACCTATAACATAAAACACGACACCTATCCTTTAGAAAGTTTGTAAAAAAATGTTTTCGATATCATGTGTGCTTATAAAATGAAAAAGAGGTTAAAGGTGTTCATAATTCTATTCAAACCATAAAACTGAACTGAACTATTAAAAAATTATGGTTTAATTTGGTTTGGTTTATAAAATAGTTTAGTTTAGGTTGATAAATTTTTTAAAAAAGGGTTTATGATTCAGGTCACAGTTTGAACGATTTTCAAATTAAACTAAATTGTAAACTGTTTTTTTAAATAAATATATATGGACCAAATGACTATTTTCCATCCAAGGTTTGATGAAATAATAAATTCTTACCTTTTAATTGAAAAAAAAAAAAAAGCCAATTTCTCACCCATATGTTACATTATTAATTTTTATAATTTTTTATACAATTATTGAAAAGACAAAAAAACCTTCAAGCTAAATAAGTCTTTTCAACAAAAATTTATCAAATAATACTTTTCCCCATAAATTTAGCAAATAATTTTTGTATCCTTAATTTATGTTAATTTTAATTGAAAATAGAAAATAAATTTACAAGTATAGATAGGAAAGTCAATAATGAATAATTGTATGTTTGTGGGTTTTTATGTAATTTTTGAAAATGTTAGGGTGTTAATAATTTTTTCAAGGGTTTTGGAAATTTGAAAAAAAGTTTGAGGGTTTTTTTGAAAATTTTAAAATTTTAATACTCATCATAATAGTTAAAAAAATAATTATACCTTCAGAGAATTGAATATAATGTAATAAATTAGGAGTTTATATCATTTTTTTCAATATTTATCTTATCATGTTTATTTTATATATTTATTTCATGTCCTAGGTAACTATAATTCAATATTATATATTAAATAAGAAATATTTGGAAACAAACGACTTTTAATATGTTTAAAACATAATTCAAATTGAATAAAACTATATTTTTTCAGAAGTTTGGTTTGAAACATAAGATGATTTAGTTTCAAATTTGTCCAAACAATTTTTTTAGTTTGATTTGAAAATGTTCTTAATTCGCACCAAATCAAATTGTATACTCCCCTAGAAGGTTTCAAGCGTTTTGTTAGAAAAAAATAAAAAAGTAAGTCTCTAGAAGAGGTCAAAAGTTCAAGTGTTTTGATAATCTAAAGGCTTTGTGAATGGTTTAGGGTTTACAGAGAAACTTAAAAAAATTTAAAAGCTTGAGGTTTCATGATAAAAAAGAAGTTAAAAGCATAGGTTTGAGGCATTTGTATAAATGGTTTGTGATTGAGTTGGAAGTAACCTTAGTTGTTCAAGTTAAGTTAGTGACGTGTCATCGATCTAGCGAGGTTCATGAATGGTGCCCGATAAGAAATCATACAAAGTTAAACTGCCATGATAGACTATTACACATGTATGCAATGCATTAAATACATTATCTCACTTTCACAACCTATTGTGAAACAAAAAACCTCGATTGTCCATATGTCATTCATCAGTGTAAAAATGTGAAGAGTTTTTGATGTCTTACCTACATTCTTAAAATTGGGGGTAGTTACAGTCTAGTCAAACTCCTCTTTAGTTAAACTCATGAAAATAACATCAAAGAGGTGATTAGTTATATGAATTGCATGCAATAACTAGCCATATCATCTATTCTTTGATTAACTCAAAGCATGAATACAAAACTCCTTCACCCAAAAAACAGTAGGAAAAACAAATCTTGACAATTCTACGATTACATCTCAACAAGATAAAGTGAAATGTAACTTTCATTTTGGAAACTAGATTCAATGTGCTATAATCTAGGTGTATCTCTTGTATAATTTACTCAACGGACCATTTCTCGTCTTATCAATAAAGGAATATAAAAGTTAAAGGGGACTCCAAGGACATTTTAAAGTTACTCAATCAAATTCTAATGAAAATATTCAATAACATAATAATAAAGATAAACTCTTGAAAAATGGTTAGTCCACTATAAAAAACATCTTGTTTTATTTGTTATGTATATAATTTTGCTTTTATTATTAGATAACTCTATTTGATTTTATTGGATAGATAAACCGTGAAATATAATGACTGGGCACGTTTACAAAATTATGCCTATTATTTTATTCATACTCATTTGCCACTACAGTATTGGTCCCTTAATGTGATGTACTTCTAAATGGTGTTTGCATCAATTAGGGTACATTACAGAGTGGTACAACTTTACACCAGGGCGTAACGGCTAAGAGGATAAGTTGGAATTGTTCATCATAGCTTTGTACTTTGATAAACTTAATCTCATAAAATGGGCCGAAGGACTTTTTCCCACCCAACGTTTGATGCTTTCTCAAGGTTATACCCACTAATTTTGTAAAATTCAAAATCCCACCCATAAAGTGTTAAATTGAACAGTTTCTGTTAATATATTATTTAAACAACTATTCTACCCCTTAACTAATGAAATAACCAAAATACCTTCAATTTAAATGATTATTTTAAACTTTTTTCCAAAAAAAATAAAAATACCCTTTAACAGTGTAAATAAACAGTGCTCATCCAATTCTTATGACCGTTGATGTAATTAGTTAATCACGTTAATTGCATTTTAGCCTAAATAAATGGCTGAATTGTTGGATTACATTAAGAGCTGGATTTATGTTATCTTGTTAGCTTGCATATATTCTGCATAATTTATAGTTTCAAGCTGCTCAAAAAATGTATAAAAAGCTGAACTGATGATTTATATGTTTCTTTACTTTAATATTTTATATAAATATAAGATTGATAAAGAAAATGAATGGGCGAAAAACATGTTAAAAATATGAAAAATGAGTTCATTTTTCTAAATATTTAATATAAATTCAAATTTTCTAATATTACTTACTATAAAATAAGAAAAAATTAAATTAAATGTACAAATATAATATGTTTAAAGCAAAAATACCCAATTTTGAAGAATTAAAGTGAAAATACCCAACTATATTCCCATGAGGTGGAGCACTGGCCCTCAAGGTACCATTTTAACAAAAAAATAAATGGGCATTCATTCTAACACAATAATTTTATCAAATCAATAAAATTTTAATATTAAAATGATTAAAATATAACAAAAGACGATGCATCTTGTGGGAGAACAAATTTATCATCAAAATATAAAGGTATTTTGGTCGATTCACATAACTTAGATATTTTAGCTTTATGTCGATAAAGATATGGGTATATTTTGGATATTTAATTTAATTTCCTATAAAATAAATAAAACAATGACAAAACTATTCACGTAAATAATTTAACCAAAACATTATTTTAAATCATCAATCAATCATGAAGAAAGATGTTATATGACGTATGAGATGATTTAAGAACTATAAATTTGGAATTAATTATTAATCAAATAAAAATTAAAATAAAAAAGTATTGAAACATAAAATAAATATAAGCTGTATGAATATGACTTGTACAAAGTTAGCGCGTTCACATTTTTTTAACTTATCGCATTTGGATCTTCTCCTTGTCTTAATATAGAACATTATTATGAAAATTGCTTTGATATTATGATTGAGATGTGAACTTTTCTTTTTTTTTTAAATAAAATTTTCGATTGCTGATGTTTAAGGTCAATTTCTATCAACTTAGTAGTGTTTTTTTTTACTTTTTTTATATAGATTTAGATTATCACCTCATCTTAACATATGTGTGTGTGATAGTTTTATTCGTTGAATAAATTTTTTTTTATTATTATAAAAAGAATACTTATATCGTATATTTTTCATATAAGTAATATTACGTATATGAATAAAATATATAATTTTATGTACAAATAATAACATATTATCGTATAATTAAATAATTTTAATTAAAAATAAAATAATATTTAATTATATGATGATATAAAATTATATATATTTTTTTATACATATAATTTTATCGTTTTCACGCACCAAATTTTCTTTTCCAGGAAAAAAAATAATCATTCTTTAACTACAAAATTTGAAAAGGATTAAATTAACCAAATAACTATTAACAAAAGCTGCTAATACATCTGCTTAATCAATACAATAAAAATATGTGTATACATATTTGATATATAATTTATATATATAAATAAAGTGTCATTATATGATTGAATAATTTTGAATTAAAGATAAAATAATATTTAATCACATAAATATGTATACTTTTTATATTTAAATTGTATATAAATAATATTATTCATTATTAGGGAAACAAGAATCATTATTCTATGTAGATTATTGTTTACCTTAAGCTAGTCATTCTATATTATGTTGGACCATCAAGAGGCACTTGTATGAATCAAAGGAGGCCAAAGGACTATTTCCCATCCAAGTTTTAGCTCAATCTCTAAAAATACACTCATGACAGTTTAAAAATCTAAATACTCACCCATCAATTAACTTTCAATAGAATTTTTTATTAGAGATAAAGATAAAACTGTTATTTTAATAATATTATTAAAAATATATAATTTTATCTCATTTCCTTCCCAGTTTTGAAAATTAATTTTCACCCTCAGACCTCAACTTTAAAAAGTCACAATTTCCTCCTAAGGGTTTGGAATTTTAGGTTTTTTTTTTTCTCCAAAAATTGGCACTAGCCTTCTCTACCCATCTTTTGTTGGCGACTGAAGAAGAAGGAAGGGTAACCACCCATCTTTCGTTTGATGCTAAGATGACCACCTATTTATTATATTCAAACAACACTCCAACGACATCATGCAATTTGTCGATCTTAGCTACGATGCTAGATTCAGCTATAACGACGATGACAGGATGATGCTAGACGACTATGAGAAAACGTTGTGACAATGATGATAGACGCTCAAACGATGCTAGGGAGATGAATCACTCGAAATAAAGGGAGACAATTTGCATGAAAGATGGGGAGACGTTGGTCGAGATTTGTGCCCTCTAAGCATTGAATGAAAGATGGGTGGTTCAAAAAAAAGGGAGAGAGATGATTGGATAGTGTCAATTGCCAGTGAGGGAGAGGTTTTGTCAAAAAATCAAAATCCTAGAGGGAAAAATGAATTTTTCAAAATTTAATTCTAAGAGTAAATTATTAGTTTTTAAACTAAGACGTAAATTTTATAAATTTTTAGGGTTTAAGGGCGTTGAGATAAAATAATAATTTTACCTTATCTAACCTAAAATTCTAATAAAAGTTAGTACATGAGTAGGTGTTTGAGTTTTTTATCTATCGTAAGTGTACTTTTAAGATTAAACTAAAACTTAGGTGGGAAATAGCTCTTTGGCAAATCAAGGGACATCCAAATTTTGGTACAAAGAATCTAATCAAATCAAAATTTCTCTTCATGCAAAGTATATAATAATTTTTGGGTTGAATCTACAAACAACTATACCTAGGTAGTGACGCCAACTATGGCCATTATTAGTGGCATCTCACTTTAGAATTGCACTCAGAGAATCACAAATTGGAGAAAAAAAAGTGTTTGCGTGACACTACCTTTTTTTTTTCAACCTTTCTTTTTTCAAACAAAATAACAAAGAAAAGAATAATATGGAAAGGCGAATCACCATCAGAATCCCACCGATTCTCTCGAGGCACCAGCCATTATATTTATAATATTTCCAACTTTTTTCATGCTTCATTTGCCACCATTACCTAGTTTAATTAGTTCTTTAATTATACAATTAAACTTATACCATCTCTAACTATATTTTATAAGGATTAATGAAGAATTTTGAAAGGAAAATTTTCAACTAGATAATCCATTTTATAGCAGGGATCCACATATAATTTGGTGGGT
Source organism: Mangifera indica (assembly GCF_011075055.1). NCBI lineage: Eukaryota > Viridiplantae > Streptophyta > Magnoliopsida > Sapindales > Anacardiaceae > Mangifera > Mangifera indica. Next base: position 9,759,842 of record NC_058137.1, read on the forward strand.
CGACAAATGAGATTTTGTTGATTTAGTAGAAGGAATTCCATTAGAGATCTCATTTGTCAGTTATAGATTCTGAAAACCATAATAAAAAGTTGCAAGTACCAGTTGCTTTTAAGATTTATAAGCCTAATTACTTACAAGACTATTTATTGAGACAATGATTTATCATAATATGTTTGGAGATGATTATTTTTGTTTCTTAAATTTGTGAAGAGTATTCATTACCTAAGGATTACTTACCACTCTGTGATAATGTGACAATATTACAAGGTATAGGAGATTTATATAGTTTGAAATCTTTTTATGAAGAGTTGTTTAGTCAGTGAGCAATTATATGTGTATAGATTTTTCACTATACAATTGGTTATATAAATAATATGTCATCATCTAAATATGTGCTATTTAATTTATTATAATTTAAAATTATTCAGTTACATGATGACGTATTATCTATGTGCTCAAAAATATATGAACATACTTTTATTATATATAAATTGCTCATGAGAAACTATGGTTTCATGGATGTCTGTATAAACAGCTAAAAACTTGTGAAATCGAGTCCCACACATATTGTTATGGGAATGAGTCCCTTGTAAGACCCAAGCACCCTAAAAGTTTTGGGAAAACGTGTTTCATGCACACAACTAAATCATCTCATGCTTCAAAATGAATATCCATTCATGCTTTACTTAACCATCTCAAAACCCTCATTGTTATTCTCACATGACTTGAATTACACTTTCACGTCATACTTAACATGCTTAAGTCATCATTACTACATTTTATGATTTATTTTTTTTCTTGTGCTATTATATCACATATAACTTATACAATATTTATTAGATGACATATAATCTTCGAAAGAGGCATTTTAAACTTTGAACGACCATTCATTTCTTTTTAACTAGAACAAACATTCTTTTTGTGGAATGACATTATTAATCTTTGAAATAACTGTTTCTCTCTTTTGGAAACTAATTGTCTAAACTTATATGAGATGCCATTCATATCTTTGGAATGGACTTTCTATATGGAGCTACTGTTTTTATTCTTGAAATGAGTGTATATTAGATACGGGTCCACCTATGATGGGTTGACTCGACCTTATTTTCTTAATTGTTAAAGGACAGTTATTGAAAGTTAATAATTGGTAGTTGAACTCTTATTTAAAGTCCTAACTGCACCCCCTCCCCCCAAAAGAAAAAACACCATTTTTTTAAGAAAAGAATTCTCCACCTAGCACATAGAAACTAATGCAGAGATCTTGTTTCCCAAATGAAAATCAATATGTGGGCAAATGATATCGTGGAAATAGACTAACATCAATATCTTGCGCTGTATTCGAAGAAACTTCATTAAAAATTAATCCGGGTATGCAAATCCTTATTTACAAAATTCATAGAATTTGATCCTAACATGTTTAATTATTCTCAACATTGGTATTAGAGCCTAAGATGTGTATTGCGTATGTTGTGCAAATTAGAATCTATATATTGAATTAAATTTAAAAATTTGTTTTTGAGCACGAATTTAATTTGGCCAAAATTGCATGAAATTGGTGTTAAGAAACATGTTGGATGAATGATTGGAATGGTATTACATGTTTTAAATTGAAAAATGATTTGAATTAATGCCAAAATCTATGAAAATTGACCCAAGACCGAGACCAAAGGCATGTTTAATCTTCCTCGTTGTTTCGATGGATTCTAACGGCGCCGAAACTTGGAATGATAAGATTCGCCGTCGACTGGGCTACAAAAGCCCCATGGTGCTATCATCGGAAAGTTACAAAAATTGACCAATTGAACGAATAGAAACATTAGGGTTCATCACATAGAATCGGATCAAAATCGAGTTGGAAAACCCCGCTTACCTAACCCATTGGTCAATGGGTTGGTTAAGATCTGTTGGTCAACAGGTCAACCCATTGAGACAACCAGGTTAAACTCGAATTGATCAACACCTATCAGGTCAATTGACTAGTCAACGATCAAAAGGTTGATCGTACTGTTGACCGGTGTGTGTGCATGCATGGAAGAGAGTGAAAAATTGCTTCTGGCATGTGCAAGCATGTGACAGTCATTACCCGACATGTGGCGATGTGTATAACGCAATTTCGGCGTGTGAATGCACATGACAGTGTATGGGAGCACGTGTAGCTTATCTTGGTACTGTTTTAGCATGTGAAGGCATGTGCACATCAACTCTACGCGTGAAAGAGCGTAGAACCTTATTTTGGCACGTGAACACCCTTTTCTAGTGTGTTTTGGGTCGTGCAACTATTTTTCGATCCTTGGAAGTTGTGTAGTGGTCGGATTTTTATATGAGATGTGTTATATGGGTCTTACAATGCATAAAGACATGTAATACCTTATTCTGACTCTCGAAAACATATATTAGTATTTCGAAATACATGTTTATACTTTATGTAATTTTGTTAACTAGGGACTATCATATTGCATGTTGAAACTATCAATAATCTGTTGAATTCTCTTAATTAGAAAAGAGATAATATCCATGTATGAATATAAGCACCGTAATCAATGATCTTCTTTGGGACAAGAATTTGAAATCTTTTGGATAGGTGGATTCATTACAGCTTGTTATAGAGCAACGCTTAGTAATGTACAAAGAGATATCCATTACTTTAACGTTATTTTCAAAATTAACGAAATGCGAGGTATTTGACCTATCACAAATTTCATAGAAATTTCATCTGAATAAAGTGACTTTGAGATCAACACAGATTGATGAAATGGTCCTAGTCAAAATATATGATTCATTTGTTATGTCATATTATATATATTTGTTAAATGTGAGAATTATGAGATTGATAGAATTTAATGAAATTCTCATCTAGAATTAATATTGGTGTAATTAGATTAAAGTTTAAAATGTCAAACATTTGTATCATGGAAGATGATTGGAACATAGTGAACTTTCGACTCTGTGCCTTATGTGGAATATTTTAAATTTTTAATGCGTAATTTCGATAATTGATATGTATTTGATTGTGTTGATAGTGTTGTGTCTTATATATATATCTCTATGATCTAGTTAATCGTAACATTCTTGGAAATGATGGTTAATTTGAATGAGAATGATACTGAATAGGAAGAATTTCAATACGTGACATTTAACATGCACAATATCCTAGATGAGCAAAAGGCTTTGGAGGCTGTAGATCATGTTAAGATAGAGTCGTGGCTGACTAAAGGAAAGAAACCCAAATGGGTGTCTTACACAAACGTGATGTGGACTTACATCATGCATGTAAGAAGTAAGACTCACTTTAGGTGATATCTTGATGAGTTTCATGAATAACGATCTAGTATATAAGTATCAGTAATATTCAATTGTATATGCCATATGTATAGTTTTAGATTAAAATGTTTGGAGGAACTATAGTCTCCAAATAAAGACAGTTGATTATTAAATTTGATTGAATGTCAAATATGATTATAGAACTGAAGTTGACTACACTTAACCTGATACATGAATAGTAGGTTCATTTAAAAAAGTGACTTCTTCTCGATAGTGGGAGCGTATAAAGGTACATATGACCCATAATGAAAATGGAAATACTTTTGTTAGTTGTTCTTACTGCATAGAGTTAGAGGACAAGCACCTTTGAGGCAGTTGAACTTGGTACTCGTGCATACATTGTAGAATTAAGTTTTAAAAGTAAGTGGCTCAAGTCTAAATACGAGAAAGAGATCGTATAATACTCAACGAATAATAACAATGAATTGAAATGGGAGAGTGACAAAAGTACCAGAAGAAGCGACAGAAACAAGATGAATAGTTGCAATAGAAACAACGAGAATTATAACGCTTATAATTGAACGAAGCTGAAAAAGGTAGTCTTGTTCAATATAAAGTGATAACATTTTATTTTCTAGTATTATGATATTAATTGACTATTATCGTACATAGATTATGGTCTCATAAGTCACTAACCAAGTAACTTATAATCAAAGATCTTTAATAAATTTTTGTCGAATTCTAAATAAAATGAATTGGATATATGTAGGCAACAACACAAGGGCTATAGTAAGAGGAGTAGACACAAGAAAATGAGTTTTGCGAGGTGGTCAAATCTCATACTTACATGAAATCCAATATGCTTTAAATATTCAATGAATCTTGATCAAAGTGCTTGTTCTACTTAAACTAGAATATAATTTGAATTTTTTTGGGTGTTTTTATTAAAATACGATAAAATTGACTTCTATAGATTTGATTTGTTGTTTGAATGGTTGTGTGGTGTTTATCACCTTACATTCTGATAATGTTAAGTTTTTCATTATTTGCTTCTCTTATATATATGAATATGAATGCAAATATAGGACATGTCAAATTATGGCACGGTTGTCAAGATGTGTTGAATAAATTGGCCTATGAAAGCTTACTAGGAACTTTCACATAAATACAACTATCCAAATATGAACATTGCCTAGTTGGAAAAACTTCTAGAAAACCATTTCGACAAAGCTGTAAGAGCTTGACTTCCTTTGCAATTTATATACTTAGGTATATGCTTTTATATGAATGTAAAGTTTGAGAAGGTATCTCATATTTCATTACTAGTGTTGATAATAATGCTTGATTCAGTCTTGTCTACTTGATCTCCCATAAGTCAGAAGCAGTGTACTACTTTAGACACAATGTATATATAATTGAGGTTGAGAATCAATTAGACAAGATGGATAAGGTTTTTAAGAACTCACCGAGGTCTTGAGCATTTGTCCAAAAAGTTCAAAAAACTGAGTAATGAAAAAGAAATAGTATGATAAATAGTAATTCTAAGAACTTCACAACAAATTAGTGTAGCAAAGAAGAGTAATTGAACTCTATTGGAAATGGTTAAGTCAATGAAGATGTAAGCAAAATGTCAAGTCACTTTGTAATGATATGATGTTTATTGCTGCTTTAGTACTTAATTGATTGCCTACTAAATCAGTTGCTTCCACTTCTTATGAGTTATAGTCAAGTAGAAAACTTGAGTTAATTGATTGCACCTATAGTGTTTAGTAATGTCTATCCATAATTTTTCTTATAAGTTTGAACAATTGGGACTCAGAAGAAATGAATGTATCTTTATCAGATACGTTGAACACTCTAAAGGGTATTGTTCATTATGGAGGATTCTACTGGAAGATTAATTGATATTGTACTATGAGATACTATATTCATAGAGAATATTTTTTTAATAAGCATGATGTTGATGAAAAGTTTCATTTGAATAAGACGAAAAATGAATGAGGATGGATATATCTTAGTGACTAGTAGTTGAGTCTTAAGAAATAATATTTATACTTGTTCTAGATAGTGGGAGCAAATGCAATTTAGCTCTAACCTATTTCGGATAGTGAGAGTAATGATCCTCAATTGCTTGCTTTGTTCATCTCAACCTAGTAGGAAAATTGAAATTAAGCTTTAATCTATTTTGGATAATGGGAGCATTAATTATCAATTGCATAGAAGTGGACATCAAAAGTATTCAAGTGATGTTTTGAAGTGAAAACAAAGTTTTCATAACCACTCTCTAAGGTGATGAAGAACCTGAAATAATATAAGAAATTGTCTCATCTCTTAATAAAAAAATTTTGAAATGTATTAGAAGAAGAGATGAAATGCAAAGAAAACAAACCAATTTTAGGTTTTAGTTAACTTACTGATAGATCAAAAATACATTGGAAATGAATGAGTTTTCTGAATAAGTCGTAAAGTGGATGACTCAACAAATAAATATAATTTCACTTTATAGCAAAAAACTATACCCAATGAGAAAGTATAGATTGCTTAAACGGATATTTTCGTCATTTATAAGATTTACTTCAATATGTTTAATTTTAGCTATAATAATACATTTGAATTTAGAATTACACTAGATATATGTCAAGACAATTTTTCTTAGAGGAAAACTTGACAAAAAAATATGCGTGAAACGAGATATAAATCCCATTGTTATAGTTCTAAAGCGTAGAGTGTGCCAACTTTAAGGATATTAAATGACCTAAAACCATCATCCAGATACTGGTACATGAAATCTCATAAGTGATAATACCTTATGACTTTAAAATGATTTATCAAGACTACCATATCTATATGACGAAGTTTGATGGTAAATTTATAATTTTATCAATGTGTGTGATGTTGTATAGATAACTATAAATGATTTGAAGTAAATGATAATCATCAAAGGAAAGTTGTTCATATTTTTTGACTTGTTGATATTCTTGTGTCAAATGACAAATTATCAAACCAAAAGAGATATGTCTTAAAACTTAAGATAGAAGTAGAAAAATGTCAATGGTTACCTATTCAAATGTCATAAGATGTATTATGTATGCTATGGGGCGTACACACTCAGATATTTATTTTTGTTGTTGAGCTGGTCAGTCGATATAAGTAAATGCTGAAAAGAGCATTGAAAGGTTATATATAGAATATTGATTATTTAAAAAGCTTTGTGGATGATTGATTATGTGAATAAAGATCAAATTTGCGTTTGATTGACTATTGAAATGCCAGTTGGAGAAAGAGTTTAGACCAACACAAATTACATTAAGGATGATTGATTATGCGTAGCTGTATCCACATCGACAACCTAGTATATAACGTATTCAGTAAATGTGTAAGTAACTATTTGGTTAAGAAAATTCTACGTGAATCTGAGTAAATATGACAATATTATCAGAGCAATAGTTGTCTGTTGAAATAAAATATCCTAAATTTTAATAGGATAATCAAACGTATTGACATTAGACACAACGTAACAAAAGACTCTATTTTAAGAGGGAAATGAATGTACAATATAATTCTACGCATTGTATGATCACTGATCATTTGACCGAGATTGTTCCAAGAAAAATATATCTTACAAATGTTAAATTTCTTAGATTGCGTAGACTATGATTGATAAGTGTTGAGCTTATATATTATACTGGTGACACAATGTCGAAAACCATGAATTCAAGTTCATTTTATGTTTTTAAACTTGCATCCTGAAATTCTTAGGTTTTCACTACATACACATCGTTTTTAGCTCAACAAGATTATAATGTCACACAAGTTAGAGATTGACTCACTCACACGAGCAATTGTCTTTGACGCTGAGAGAGCAAACCAAGATGAGACATTATTCTTAAGAAATGTGATGTTGAAAGAGCATACAAATAGGAGACAAATTCTCAAGAAAAAATTTATCGAAGTTAAAATGTCGCTTTGATGATTGATCAAGATGAGGTCATGAATAGATACATTTGAAATGATCGATTTAGATTCTTCATGTCCAAATAACTTGTGAATGTTTAATATAAGTTCTTAATATAGATAAATACCTACAAATATGAAGATGATTAAGAACTTAGATTAGACGCTGAGTATAGTGGTTGAACTAAGATCTGTACAGTATTGTAAATGACATTTGAAAAAAAAAAATACACACAGTAACACATGATTCATACCATGTGTGCATAAATAAGACGACCAGTTAAAGTAATGAGAGGATGAATTCTTGCTTCCTCACTGTGTGAGACTTTATGAGGATTACCTCATGTTGATACCCTTCAACTCTTTACTGTTATTCGATGTTTACTCTTAATGTTGCTATCTTAGCTTGAAATCTATGGCCATGCATGATTCGGTCTATAGAGTATGACTAGAAAAATAACTAAGTTTAAATTGAGAATTTTGAGTAGAAGAGGAAGACTTATATGTTATGTGTGTCCATTGGTGGGCCAATCATGTCACTCATATGAGAGATCGAACTTGATCATAGATACATAAAAAAATAATACAATGATAAATGAGGGATTAAAGGGAGCTAATGTTATCAAGTAAGTCTGGGTGTTGCGAGCCTAACGCTTTATTTTGTTTTATTCGGATTGAAGCAACTATGCTATTCCTAACAGATGTATAATATTTAGCTTTCAAGTGCATGTTACTTTCGAGATCGTATGACACATTTGTAAGTATGAAACGTAATATTGTATGAGATTTCTATGACTAAACATTTAGTTCGAGTCTTCCATCATGTGTGAGTGGGAGATATTAGATACGGGTTCACCTATGACAGGTCAATCCGATCCAATTTTCTTAACTATCAAAGGGCAGTTATTGGAGGTTAATAATTGATAGTTGGACTCTTATTTAAAGTCCTAACTGCCTCCCGAAAAGAAAGAATGCCATTTTTTTAAGAGAAGAATTCTTCATCCAATACACAGAAACCAATGCACAGATCTTATCTCTTAAATGAAAATCAGTACGTAGGCAAATGACATCGTGAAAATACACTAACGTCAATACCTTATGTCATATTCAAAGAAGCTTTATTAAAAATTAATCCGGGTACGTAAATTCTTATTTACAGAATTCATAGAATTTCATTACAATATATTTAATTATTCCCAACAGTGTTCCATCACCATAACTATAATATGAAAAATGTTTTGAACTATAGTTCATTTTCTTTGAATAGATATTCAGTCACAACTATTTTTACAATGTAAGAATTATGACTCACATGACATTTATTTTGATCAAACATAATTGTATTTATTTTAATAAGATTTTCAATATCAAAATTATATTGGTTCATGAGAAGATATAACTCTTTGTAGAAGATGTAACTTATGACTTTTATGATGAAAAGATATAACTCATTGTAAGGATATAACTTTTGATGGAAAGTTACTATTAACATTATAAATAGGGGTTGGTCCTCTTTCTACCTTTTGCAGCAAAAATAACAAAAAATTACTATAAATAATTAAGTTCTTCCATCATCAAGAAAGGGGTTAAGAGAGAAAAATCAACTTATTCTACAATTCTCGTTATATTTTGCACGTTTCAGAACACAATGGATCTAGGTATGTTTTATTTTTTAGAACTATGTGAAAAACATGAAATTAAAGGTATATGGGGATAATGAATATGGGCATATTTAATTATTTATTCATGAAAGTAATTATGTTATATATATATATATATATATATATATATATAATTAACTAACATACAAATCTATAATGTTATCGAATTTCCTCTTATAACAAGACAGCTCTAAGTCAACTATTTGTCCATAGATCAATCAATCTCCCTTGTATCACTTTTATAACACATATCATAAGATCAAAACATTGATTCAACATATAAACGATAATTTCAATGTGTAATAATTTCCATCATGTCACAGACTAATTGGTCACAATCCAAAATCATCATTAGAATACTCTAATTCACATTAAATAATAAAAATTCTGCCATTAACCAAGAAGCACCCACAGAAAGTGAAGCAGTTGTAGACAAAGTTTGTGAAATCAGTATCTTAGGGAGCACATTATATTGTTGCTATTGTAAAACCTCCTGATTAATTATCTTCTAATTGCTAGTTACAAATAAAATGTTTAAAATCAAAGGCAATAGATAAGGGAATCAGTAAGAGAAAAAGAGAGGATTTTTTCAATAAGAATGAAGAGAGAAAGGGAAGGGATTGAATTTATCCCCATGGAAAGGAAAAAGAGATTCTTTATTATCTTGTATTGAAAATGAGACGAAGATAAAAAATGATTTTTTCTATAAGAACAAAAATAAATATTAACGTATTCGATTTCGTTCTATCTTGTCACGTTGTTTTATCCCTATATTATAGGGTTGAAAAGAATATAATTGGTAGAATTTTGAACCATAATATTTCCAAGAGATATGAATAAAAGAAAGTAGTTTCAACTAGTATATAATTTTTTTTCAATGGAATAATGTCATCCGACCTATAATATATGATTGCCCACTTTGATAAAACTATCTAGCACAGGAATTTTTTATTCTTGCTTCCAAAGATAGGACAAAAGGATTTTTTATTAATAAATTTAATTATTTTATTTTAAAGTATGCTATATGGCTATTAGATAGTGGATGTGCTTGAGGTCACCACTTGTCTCCTGCGGGATATGAAGGGCCAATTTTCAGAGAGGTTGGAGTTTGGTCAGATTAATGATAAGGCGAAAAAACTTGTTCCCACCCAAGGTTTGGTGTAATCCCAGTCTCACCCTTTAATTTTTAAAAACCTAAATATTTACCTATAAATCAATTTCTATTTAAATTAAAAGTAAAATCATAATTTAATAATTTTTTTTATAAAATTAAAGTTTTTCACATTTTCTTCTATAAGTTTAAAAACTATTATTTTTCCCTTGCATAAAGTTTAAAAAATAAGCATTTCCCCCTTAAGGTTTGTAGTTTTGTCTTGTTGTTATTCAATGAATCGTCAATCCACCTCTGGTTGACTGATGATTCATTATCATTCAAGAGAGGGAAGATCACTAATATGAAGGTTAGTTAGTTCTGATTATCGAAGGAGTAACAACAAGATAAAATTACAAACCTTAAGAAAGAAATATTTATTTTTCAAATCTTAGGTGGGGGAAAATCATAATTTTTAAATCTAGAGAGAAAAATATGATAAAATTTTAATTTTATAAATTTTTTTTATTAAATGACCATTTTATTCTTAATTCTAATTGAGATTTTTAATAAAAATTAGCTAATAGATAAGTTTCCAAGTTTTAAAAGTTAAAAAGTGAAAATTTAGGGTTACATTAAATCTTAGGTGGAAACAAGACTTTTGGCCTAATAATAATTATCAAACGCTGAATTTTTTAATAATTTTTTTTTTTAAAATTTTGTCTGTAGATGATTAACTAATTATTTGCTCGCAGATTAGGAACCAACGCATTGGATTATAATTTTTTTTTTTTTTATTTATGTTGGAGTGGATGAGATTGCATGTAAGCATGTGATAAAGCTGCATTTGAGAGTTCTCTTAGTGATTTAAAAAAAATTAATTAAAATAAATTAATTTTGTTGGGATTATGCAATATTTTGAATTATATAGATATAATCAAAATATTAAATTAATACCTGTTTTATCATTAACTTTAATCTCAAGAAACTTAGCCTCTTAAACACTTTGTCATCCAAAATTTTATTTTAAATTGTCTTAAAATCTATGTTTTTCGATCTATCTAAATTATTATTGTTAATTTATATTATAAATATGATTGTTAACTTTATTTACATTATTTAAAGTTAAAATTTGTATTAAATATATAGAAATCTTTTGTAAAAGTACACTAGGAGTGACAAATTCTACCTCATTATTTTATTAACTTTTTGTTGTTTGTAGTTAATTTTATATTTAAAAATGAATTATTTATTTCAAATTTATATTATTATGCAAGACCAATTTGATTTTAAATTATAATTTATGAAAAAGAGCAATACTATGTGCACCCATTTTTGATACATAATTCATGTATATAGTGTTGTGTCATCATGTAATTAGTCGATTCTAAAACATGTGTCATCATATGATAAAGAAATATCTAATCACATGATAACATCTCATCTGTGTACACAAATTATGTACCAAAAATGAGTATATATAGTTTTATTGTATGAAAAATTAATTGAGATAAAGGATTGGAATGTTTGGGTTGAGTAGATGGGGTAGGCAAGATAAATATGGTGAGCTAAAATATAATATTTTAAACTTTTAAGAGGCAAGCCCATCGCGCCTATCTTTGCCTATTGTGCATGCCACATATTTATATTTGGTTTTAATCGATTTTTTTTTAAATATAACTTAAAATTAGACCAATCTTTCATAATAACGTTAATTTGAAGTAAATGAAACATTCTTTAATCAAAAATTAACTTTAAAACAAAAAGAGTCGATAAGATAATGAGGTAGGATTAATTACTTGTATCATTTTTATCTTAATTCTTTTAAAAGATGAAATTAAAACGAGTTGTATGATATACTTTTAATTATATTTGTATTAATTCATAGAATCTTAGTTAATATCATTTACGTATTCAGATGGTGATCCACACACACACACATATATAAAACATGAAATTGATAGAATATTTTCTCAGAAGATACATAAATGTACTCGTATAAATGAAATTATATTCTTGTTACTTTTTTTACACCCATGGCCATAAATGTGGAAAACTTTTTGATGCATGGGGTTACATGGACTGTGCCAACTCATCCCGCATATACAAAGTGCACACATGACTCATAATCAACTGATGTTGTTTTTGTTGGATAAAATTAAGGTTTTGTAAACCCTAATTGGCTAAATCAAAAGATGTATTGATAAGCACAACAACAGGGAAAATTAGAAAGAGCATAAATACATAGTTTGATTGATCAAATCAATTTGACATTTTGCAAACAATAATATACTTTGTCCATCTCCAAATTATGAATAAGAAAAATGACATTTCTTCCACCAAAAAAAAAAAAAACTTTTCTAAGTGGAAAATGATTTTTTCCCATCACTTTTTTTTTTTGTTAAAATTTTTCCAAAATTCATAACATAATTTAAGTCCCAAATATATTCTTTAGAATATTTCTGTTAGAATCTTTGATAGGCCAATTTATTTTAATTTATTATTTTAAAAATTAAATATAATGATTTTAAAAATCCAAAGTTAAAAATTAAAAGAAGAAATCTTAAAAAGGGCGCACGTGTGTGACCACACGCAATAACAACCGTTCATCATTCGAGGGCGCTGTCACATTAGAATTAGATAGTGGAAAGAGACAATTGGAGAGACTATAAATTGTGAGACAGAGAGGGATACCTTTTACAGAAACTCATTTTAAAGGCCTTTTTTAAAATTCATAATTTAAGGGCATTTAACAATAAAACAACATTGACTTTAACTTGATTGTGTAAAATGACTTTAATTACCCATGTTGTGATTGTTCAAATAAATATATTTACAAATTTTTAAGTTAGAAAATTAAAAAAAATATGTCAGAAAAAATTTATTAAAACAGAATTCTAGTGAACCCTATTATTTTTAATAATAAAATTATCTTTAATTTTATATTAAATATAAATTAATATTTAATTACATAATTATATATTATTTATATGTTCAATTATATACTTAAAAATTTATAAATATCTATTTATGTAGGAGTTAAAAAAAAAAAAAAACTCTTTATTCTACCTTATAGTACATTAGATTATGCTATGCACAAAGAAAAGTTATGCATTTGACCACTCATAAAAATACATGCACATTCTTTTATGTTTAATATTATTTATTTATTATTTAAAAACAAATTAAAGAGTGGGGAAAAAAAATAAAGAAAAGACGGGAATTAAATAATCGGGGAACAGTTGTTTAAGCTGTCGTGTAGCTCAATAGATTCTTATTAGAAATGATGCGAGTGAATCGAGTTTCACCCCAACTTCAACAAGGAAACTTGCTCTTTCTACTACTACTTCTGCTACCATTTCTTTCATTCTTCCTTGTCGTTTTAAGTTCTGTTGCTGTTCTTGCAGAGAACAGTCTGAGCTTTTAGCGGGAAATTAACCGATTAAATAACTTCCCTTCTCATTCATGCATGCCAGTTTGAAGTGAAATAAAAAGGTTGGTTCCTTTTGTACTTGTTCCCTCTTTTCTGTTTTTCTTTTTCGTTTTCCCCTTTTCTGTTTTTTTTTTCTTTTTTGTCGTGTTTGGTTTCCCTGAAAGGAAAGTATAGTTGATTGAAAAAAGTTGCTTGTTTCTGTTTTCAGAGTCAGAATTCAAAAGGTTTCTTGTTGTTTTTGTTGTTCTTGCGGGTTTTAATTTCTTCATCAAGTACTGAGTTTAGTTCATAAGACAAAAAGGGTGTTTATTTATTTATTTTTGTTCTATGAGTGTATCAGTGATGAATTTTGTTTCATCTGATTATTTGATCCTCTTATTGTTACTGTTTGTTTATTGATTCTGTTTTTGGAAATAGTTTAATTGAAATTTATGTCTTTGTTTCTGGAAATGTTTCCAGGTTTATCAGTTATCGTGCAGCTTGAATATATGATTTTGTTGTTTTTTTAAAAATTTGATTTTGTTTTGCTAATTTCGATTGTGAAAGTTTGAACTTCCCATTTGGAGATAAGTGGTTTCTGTTTAATGGATGGGCTTGTAGCGGAAATTAAAACCATCTTTTATGATAATATTTTAATTTTCGCTACTGCTCCCTTCAAGTGAACGATTTGAACACATGTTTTGCAGTTTCACGTTTTGTTGCTAATTTCACTCAACCTGTGAATTAGTATCTTCAGGACTGTTGCCATTTTCTGTTTTTCGCTATGTTATTGTTGACCCCGTCCTCCACCGGTTCATTTCATCTCAATATAATGATTGCTCATATGTTATGCCATTATTATTAATATCAAGTCAAAAGTATGAGATTTGGTAACTGTCAAGTTGTAGGCTTGGTGCTTCTTTGTTTTTAACCTACAGTTCTATACAACTCGGTTACTATGTTGATTTCGTTCATTTTTTGCTATAAACATACAGCAATTTGGTAACCCACACGATTTGAATCACTGGAGTGTCTTTTATTTGTTAATATTTGAGATACATGTGAAGAAAGATGTTGTGAAATAATGTTATATTTATCCAGTTGGGAATAAAGAATTTTAGGTATGAATAGGTCCACCATTAGCACATAAAAGCAGGCAAGTTAACAGTAAGCTCCAATAATGGAATGACCTGGCAATTTAGTCATGATCTTAAATTAATATAAAACAAAAAAAATATGATAATTAGTTTCGAAACTTTTCTTGCACTTGGCTGTGATCTGAGTGTTCCAAAAGGGCACACAGTAGGTGCAAGTTTCTTCTTCTTGTTAAGTACTCTTGGTTGAAATGTAAGCAACTTTCATTGTTTATAGAGATCAGAATGCTGTTTTGGCTAAAGTTTGGTGTTCTTAGTTGAGTTCTTTTATTTGAAAAGTTACAGGATTTATGGGTGGACTGTTGCTTAACACTAATAAGACTAATATCTCTTGTTGATGAATTGATCTAGTGAATATTACCGGTAAATGAAATAAGCAACTTTGGCAGTGGAAATGACAAAATTTATCATCAACTATAATTTTACTTAGAAAGTCGGTGTGTATAACTTCATTTGAGGTTTTTATGAATCAATTTGTCAACTGCATGGAAAAAAATGTTGTGCTTAGAATTCCTCTGTTTTGCTTTTACGAATCAGTAGTTTGGTCTTCATGCTTGTGACTCTAATTATGAGCATGAAGACCGAGAAATAGATAACTGATTATTTTTTTGGTGTTCTTGATGATAAATTAGAGCCCTTTCTTTGCCCTTTTGTACATCCAAATCCTCTAGTTATGGGTGGTGTATTAAATGGCAGTGTGCATCAAGACACTTGACTTTCAATACTGGATTGATATAGTTAGTCTGCGATGTACTTCTTTCACTTTTGTGCCCTTACGTTACTAATAACTGTTTGTCTTGTGCTGGTTTCATTTGGAAAAGGTATTGCTTGTTATTAAATTTATGTCTTCTTAGATCTGAATCAAATTATGTCAGAACTTAACTCTTAGGATCTGTTGCTATGGCATAAGTAGAGCAAGTTGTTAAGTTTTCCATGACTCAGATTGTTATGCGCTATCTGTGAATTTGATATTCTGTTAGGCTGATTTTGTTTTAGTTCAAATTTAGACGTCAAAATCTTATACCCTTTTCTCAATTTTGCACTTTGCTGTCTTAAAGCTTATAACTCATTTTTGTGTTATGTCTAAAGTGAATGGAGTTGCATCCCATCATGAGTTCAAAGGGCATGAACTCTCCGTCTGCCCAGTTTGTCACCCCAAGTAGATTGGGAATTTATGAGCCCATTCATCAACTTGGCACATGGGGGGGAAACATTAAAAGTAATGGCAATCCGAGTACATCAACACCTATGATTGTGGAGGTGGATACAAAACTAGACACTCAGGTGTAGACTGTTGACATTTGATCTACTTGGTCTGATAGTAGAGGACACATAATTTTGATTCCCGAGATAACCATTTTTTTAATATTCAACTTTTCAGTCAGAGGATACTTCACATGGAACATTCCCACCTTCTAACAAGTATGAACAAGAAGCAAGTAAACCTGTTGATAAGGTAAGTTTGATTGTATTTCTGGTCTTCCATTTCTCTCTGATTCTAATTATATGAATATTATTTTGACTGGGTGGACATATCTGTTGGTTGAAATATTTCCATTGAAATTTAGAAGAATTCATTCTGTTTTTGACCTCTAGGTTCATGTCTCCTCCTTTTCCTTGCTGTATTTTTCTTGTTCAGGTTAGCTATTGTACATTTTATTTGCATCTTCTGTTTTCTGCAGACTCACAAACTCTTGTTCTGCTTCTTAGTCTTTGATCCTTGTTTCTTCTCTGAAAGTATTGTTGCTTTATGTTTGCCTAATTCACTGAAACTTTTGAAATATTATACTCCTGAAAAGTGGTTCATGTATTAATACAATGAAGTTGGTTTTTGTATTTGTTCACTAGGACTTTGGTAATTGCTCTATGATCTGGTGTATTCTGCTGTTTCCTCTGGCTTTCTTGTATGATAACTATTTTCAAATTAATCATCTTCTCCATGATTGACTAGAAATTACTTGAATAATAGTCTATATCTGCACATAAATCACCTTTGACTTCACTGTATTGTATGCATTCTCACAATTGACCAATTTGACCCGTAGTTGTGTCTATTTTTGGGTATAGTTTTTTTAATATATCAAATGTTTTTCCTTTCAACATGAAATGAATCTTTTTTATCTTTCTTTTTTCGATAATATTTTTGCAGATACAAAGACGTCTTGCACAGAACCGTGAAGCTGCTCGTAAAAGCCGGTTGCGGAAAAAGGTATTATGAGTTCTGCTTTGAAACAGATTCTCTACATGCAACAGGTAGCTTGGGATTTTAAATTTTGTTTTTGTTCGCTTTGCAGGCCTATGTTCAGCAGCTTGAATCTAGTAGATTAAAGTTAGTTCAGTTGGAGCAGGAACTCGAGCGAGACAGACAACAGGTATGAAGAAGATTAGCATTTTCTGTCTTGTTTAATTGATTGGTATAAGAACACTAGAGTGTCTCTATGTCCTTCTATTTCCAGTTAACATCCAAATACTTGAAACAGCAAATGCTACGGTGCAGGGTTTGTACATGGGTGGTGGAGTAGAAGGTTCTCAGATTGGGTTCTCTGGACCTGTAAACTCAGGTTTGTCAAAATACTGCTGGATAACTTCTGCTTTTGATGTCCTCGCATGAAACATTGCTATGTCTCGATATTGCATGTCTCTACTTGTGGTGATTTGGTATTTGAATCTCGGGACCTAGAGTGTTTGTTTGACGATAAACTTTGCATGTGGAATTTCAGTAATACTAGCTTACCACCTCCACTCATTGTTTGTTCCTTCTGTTTAATACATGAATCTTATTCCCTTCAAAAAATGATTCCCCCAATATGTTCATAGTTTATTTCCTATATCTTTTTTTTTTTTAAAATTTTTCAACATCATATTTCAAGTGCTGGTAAAGAATACACAGGAAAGATTACATACCTTCTTTATCCATGATAAAGTTAATTCAATGCTGTCTATAAACCAGTTGTCTTACAAATGTTCCTGGCAATAGATTCCAGCAGTTCATAAGCACAAGTTTCCAACGGTTTGCAAACTTGACACCACCATGAAAATTGATTTTGTGATATGAAGCTTTGTTTATCATCTTGATTTGCTAAATGTGTTCTTTGTGATTTTATTTCTGGTGGTTCCTGTTGCTCATAAAAAACTTCATTTTGTCATTTCATGTTATTGTGTTGAATAACTAGCCCTCACCAAGGTTTGCACAGGAATTGCCGCGTTTGAGATGGAGTATGGACACTGGGTTGAAGAGCAAAATAGGCAAATTTGTGAACTGAGGTCTGCTCTGCAGGCCCATATTAGTGATATAGAGCTTCACATACTAGTGGAGGGTGGCATGAGTCACTATTTTGAACTTTTCCGCTTGAAATCCGCTGCTGCAAAAGACGATGTTTTCTATGTAATGTCTGGCATGTGGAAGACAGCAGCTGAACGGTTTTTCTTTTGGATAGGAGGATTTCGCCCATCAGAGCTTCTTAAGGTGATTCATATGCAATTTTATTTAGTAAGTGAAATAATTTTTTCCATTGAATGCATTCATGAATGATAAATGAAGGTAACCATTGATAATAAATTGTTATCCATTTTCTCTTACCACTGGTAGAGAAACACTGAATCATAAATTAACATTGATGATAGGTTCTCCATCCTCATCTTGACACCTTGACGGATTCGCAATTTATGGATGTTAATAACTTAAGACAATCGTGTCAGCAAGCAGAAGATGCTCTTTCACAAGGCATGGATAAATTGCAGTCAACACTTGCTGATACTGTAGCTGCTGGTCAACTGGTCGAAGGAGGTTGCATCCCACGGATACCCACTGCAATGGAAAAGTTGGAAGCTCTAGTCAGCTTCGTGAACCAGGTAAGAATCTTCATCATTGCCAATCAAGTATGGCTTTATTCCAAATTCTTTCCAAGTATAGCTGATGCATATATCACATGCTCACTCTTAATTTCCTTCAATAATCCATTTTCTGAAAAATCAGTTTGTTCTCTATCAGCACATTTGATTTGAACAGAGAAACTTATTGAGTTGAATATTCAATCATATTTGAATTTGAAGTATTTTCTAGCCATTTACTAAAGCACTATGCAGCTGGTATGCAGAATAACTCGTTGATGATTTAGTTATTATTCTGGTTGAATTCTAAGAGCCCATGATGTGAGACAAATCACATGCCTCTTTTTTCTCTTCCCTTTCCTTTTAAACAATCTTCTCAGGCATTGAATTCATTATATTAGTGGTTTGTTACATCCTGATGTGTAGGCAATTTCAGTTTTGTAATCCCATAGTCAAGGTTCCCCTCAAGTGCTTCCCATTTCTGCAAAGTTACAAAGTCTAACATGGATATTCTCTGCTGTCGAGAGTTTCTCTGAATAAGATTTCATGATTGATGACCTGACCACGAATTGGTGTTTCGAGAACAAAAATGATATGATTGCTTGAAAGGAATTTATGGATCTTAGCATACATGATTCTTAAGAAATTGGGTTCATACCATCTGAACGATTTTAGTTTTAATTGGAACATCTTGACATGCTGCCAACTTTACATGTTCTTGTCCAAACAGGCTGACCATCTTCGCCAGGAAACGCTACAGCAGATGTTTCGAATCCTAACAACTCGCCAGGCAGCTAGAGGCCTGCTTGCACTGGGAGAGTACTTCCAGCGGCTTAGAGCTTTGAGTTCAATTTGGGCCACCCGTCCTCGTGAGCCTGCCTAATCTAACACTGGGAATAAAAAAATCTACAAGCTCAAAATCCCTAGAAGATCACCGATGTCCAAACATTGTTTCACCAATCAGAGGCATGTGTGGACATTGTTATAAAACATAATCTGCATGCATTATGTTACTGACATTTTTTGAAGCAGCCGCAAGCGACCTGAGAAATTGTAAATATATATAGTCTTTTAGCCGAAAGGAAGTTAAGTTTGTAATTAATTTTATCATCTTTTAAAGAAAATATTTGTGTTGTATGTTTTGGAGTACCGTTGCAATGTTGTCATGTAAAATCTTGTAGTTCAACATTCTCTGTACTTGGCATGTTTGTTACACAAATTGTGTATTTTGTAACGTTTTCGTGTTTCCGTATGAGAAGATAATTGTTCTGGAAATTCCGGTGTACATTAATAAAGATTTGTTCATTGAGGATTGGTGTGAGAATGAAGGTTTTATATTATAAGCTGTCAACTCATTGCAATCCAATGAGCGGAAGAAAATATTTAACTGAAAACTTTTCTTTAAAGTCTATTTGTTAGGAAATGGGTGAAGCCACGGTCCATTGGCGCCAGCCGCATATGGTTACACATCACATTAGCAAAAGCCCTAAATCTCATTTTGTTTAATTTCTTCCTATGCACCCCATTTTTTCACGTATAACTACCCAATTCTGAAATCCCACTTAGTTAAATCACTCATTGTGGAACCCAGTTTCGAAAATTTTTGTTGCATTGTTACAGTCTGAAAATAATGAGCCCCATTTCAATCTGATAACTGAGACAAAGTTAATGGGAAATAGTGGGCAATGTGGAAGGGGTTTTTATTAGGATTTTGACTAATTTAATGATTTGAAAACTTTGGGTGGAAGGAGTGGGTACTGCAATAACGAAGAGATAATAAATTTTAAAAAGAAATATAAAATTTTAGGAGTTAAATATTTTATATATACAAAAATAAAAAAGTCCCAAAGTCAAAGTCAAAGGTCAGCTAGCTCCCTTATCCACAACTGTTGTGTGTGAAATGATGAATTTGTGTAACGCGAGGATAACAAATGTGAATGGTTTATCAGTTGCTTGTTGGTGGGGATGGAGTTATAAGTCTAGTCAAAACAGGAAAAAGAGAGCAAAGCATCTGCTAGGAAAGGAGAAATGGTGAATCATATTATAAACAAATAAAGATATTAATTAAAAAATAAAGGAAAATGATGAGAAGTATAAAAATAAAGAAGAATTGGTGTAGAGATAATGTATGAAATATGTGGGAAAAGAAGAATCGAACAAGAGATTTAAAAATAATAAAAATATACAAATATATTTTTAGTACTTAATTTGAGTATATAAATAATACATTATTATGTGAATAGATAATTTTAAATTAAATATAAAATAATATTTAGTCATATAATAATATATAATTTATATAATCAAATTATATATCATAAATATATATTGATAATATTACTTATTTAATATGTTAATAATAGTCAAAACTGAAATTTATATATGATGAAAATTTTGACAAATCCTAGTTTGCAATAGACTAATATATATTAATTTTTTTTCTTATAAAAAATTGAATGAAAAATTTGTAAGGAAGCTCCCCAAAGAGAAAAAATAATTGACTTGTCTCTACTGATTTGTCATCGAGTTGCAGTGGAGTAACATATATTATTTTTTATTTTCTAAAAAATTTAATGAAAAAATTGGGGCAAATGACCGCCGAAGGGAAAAAAAATTATATAGTAAGCCTATGCGATGGCATAAGGATCGCAATAGGAGGATTAGATATTTTATTTTTTATTTCTTAAAAAAAATTAAATGAAAAAATTGTGAAAAATGTTCCACCAAAGAGAAAAAAATTATTGACTACACACCTGCTGATATGCAGTCAAATTTCCTTTCGAGCTCATGAATGCGATTCTCAATAGTGGTTAGTCTAATATGTCTGCTTAGAAATATTGTCCTTTGAAGGAAAACGCTACGACTCTTGATCTTCTTAGCATTATTAATTTAATTGAAAACCAGAATTTTTAAAATGGCACTTTTCATAACTTATAATTACTAAAATATAGTAACTAAAATATCTTTATAGATTCAACACATACTATAGAAATGTATAGAAGTTGTCAAAAAAAAAAAAGCCAAAGCACTTTTTCCCACCCGAGGTTTAGTATAAACTCAAATTCATACTTACCAATTTTTAAAAATCTAAATACCCACTTTTCTGTTAAATTTTAGTATTATTATCAGGGGTAAAATTATCATTTAAAAATTTTATTTAAACTCATATTTTAATATTATCCTTAAGTTTTGAAATATTTATTTTTACTTTATAATCTCATATTTTTCAAGTTTAAAAACAGACTTCACCCCTCCAAGTCTAGTTTTAACTCCAATTTTTTTTTTTCATTACAATTGCCCCCCAACTTTCTAAAATATTTCAGTTTCCCCCTCAGTTTCAAGATCTAATCTTTGACGACCATCTGTCATCTTCAGTTGTTGGCTCTCTCCCTCCTGCCTTCCCTCTCCCTCCCCTCTTCAACCCTCCCTTCTTTGACAAACAAAATTATCTTCATCTTAGATGAAGATAAATGGTCTTATCTTCGTCTGAGACGAAAACGACTAGTCTTGGTGAGATGAAGACTCATTGGAGGAGTCTTCATCAGATGAAGATGGCATGTCTTAGATGAAGACCGTTCACATGAAGATGATTTTAGAGGGAGAGGGAAGGTGGGAGAGAGAGAGTCAGTGGTTGGATATGGTGGATAGTCATCAGAGATCAGATCTAGAAACTGAGGGAGAGAGAAGAGGTAAAACTAAAATATTTTAGAAAGTTGAGGGGGCGACTGTAATGGGAAAAAAGATGAGAGTTTAAAACCATAGACTTGGGGGGTGGGGGGAAAGTCAATTTTTAACTTGGAAAATATAAGGGTAGGAGACAAAAATAAATATTTCAAAACTTAAGGATAATCCTAAAATATGAGTTTAAATAAAGTTTTTAAATGACGATTTTGTCTTAAATGAAAACTGTTTAGACAAAGATGATTTCGGAGGGAGAGGAAGGTGGGAAAGAGAGAGTCGGTTGTTGGAGATAGTGGATAGTCATCGGAGATTAGATCTAGAAACTGAGGGAGAGAGAAGAGGTAAAATTAAAATATTTTAGAAAGTTGGGGGTGGGGGGCGACTGTAATGGGAAAAAAGATGAGAGTCTAAAACCTTAGACTTGGGGGGTAGGGGGAAAGTCAGTTTTTAAACTTGAAAAATATAAGGGTAGGGGACAAAAATAAATATTTCAAAATTTGAGGGTAATCCTAAAATATGAGTTTAAATAAAATTTTTAAATAACAATTTTACTTTTAATAGTAAGAACAAAATTTAATAAATGAATAAGTATTTGAAATTTTAAAGGTTAGCAGAAACGATTTTGAGTTTGTATTAAACCTTGGATGAGAATAAATCTTTTTGGCCTAAAAATAAATATGAACTCTCAAACATTTTGTGTCTAGTAAACTTAAAAATATAACTATAAATAGTCTTGATACAATCCAACTGAAAATATCACAAAAACATAAGCACTGAAAATAACAAAAATATCCGCTTTCCCTTGCCCAGGCCAACTGACCCTCTTACATCACATACATCACTAGCACTTGTTACCAGTAAGGCACAAAAGTGTAGGATTGAGTGATAATCACTTAATAACTAATAGATTCTACTTAAACTTTTACTAAATTTCTATTTTGTCTTTAACTTAATCCATCATAACTTGGTTATTAACAGTACACGTTAAACTTTTTACTTAGATGATATGGATTTAATCACTTAGTTACTTAACTTGGAATTTCCTTTGGTCCCATAAGCATATCTTATGGGAACTTAGATGATAATATTTGAGTGAAAACCTTGATTTAAAATATTTTATTATAAAAAGAAGGATAAAATATGAAAATGATAACACATATATATTTACTTTATTCAAGATATAAATTATTCAAGGAATACGAACGTGAACTTCGTGTTTCCAATACAAAAAACATAAAATAATAAAGTTTAATTTGTGAACTAAGAGGCCCCAAGTTAACCTCACCCAATTCTTATGATTCAGCGTTCTTCTAATTTTTGGCAACTTCTGCAGAAAGGAAAAAAAAAAAAAGGATAAATAGAAATAAAGCATTATATTTATTACAAGCATTGATCACAAGCGTGATATAAATAAAAATCGTTGAAAAGCATAACAGGTATATTATCGATAGCACAAACTAATAAATTTATTTTTTTAAAAAGAAAAAAATTGTAATTAAACTCTACATCAAACAGACTTTAAGGTAAAATATTTCAAAGATATTGTTCAAGTCGGCCCTTTCGCAGGATGTAAAAGCTGTTAATGCATGTGAAAATAACTTAGGAGTTAAGACATGAAATCGCTTCCTTTAGAAAGAAAAAGAAAGTAGCATTAGGTCGATTCATCTTTCTTTAACACGTGACAAACATGGTAGTCAGTCAATTAAGAAAAGGCACCGAAAGCTAACGGAACTTCATTGAAGATTACATAATATTCCATGCTGACGTTTAGCATGTTACGTAACAAAATCAAACAAATTAAATGTGAATATAGATGCTTATAAAAAGGAAACGGAACTTCGTTTCATTAAGTGAACATTCCAAATCTCTCTTTGTTCTTGCTTTTATATATTTTGCTCTTTTTAAATCCTCTATAATTCATCAAGAGAGAAGACAAATAGACATGGAGAATCATGAGGATACACAATCGTCAGGATCTGAGAAACATACAACCATTCATTGTTGTGCTGAGTCAGGGGATATTGATGCGTTTGAGAAGCTACTTCAGGATAACCCAGCTCTTCTGAATGAGAGAAATGCAATTGTAAGACTATATATTTTTTCAATTTAATCGGTAGAGAAATGCATTAAATTTTGTCAGTTGGTTCGTTAAAAGTTTTTTAAGTAAGTGGTAGTAGAAAAAGGGTTTTGGATAAATTAAGAATTGCAGATTAATTAATTTAGGGAAATTGAAATTTTTAGCCTTATTTTAATCCGTATATACATATATGCCATTCATTTCAAAACTTAAACAAATATACCATAACAGTAATTTACTTTCCAAAATATCCCTCTTGAAATGACTTATGCAGAGATTCTCTCTTTTTCTCTGTAACTTTTTATCTCTTCTTCCTCAGTTTTCAAGTGAGGAAGGAATCTTTGCAACATGAAAAAAATAAATTATTAATGGAGGAAGACACGTGATTGAATAAAACCCATAAAAAAACCATTATAAAATATTTAATTTGGACACAGGGAGGGAGAGACAAAAATTGCTAAATTTATTAAGAAAATTAACATTTGCTGCAAAAACTTCATAGTAAAATCATCTACACTTAGGTTAGTCTTGACTTAAGCCAGTATATTAAGTGTTTTTTTTATGACCAATTGAAAATGAAATAAGTATGATAGATTTATGTTCATAACTTCATGTAAAAATTAATTTTATTATGATTTTATATTGTTAGATTGTTTAATGCTATTATTTTTTATTGTTTCTATTGTTTAAAGTTGTTATAATATTGTTTAATATTATAGTGATAGTTATAAAATACCAAAATACAGGTTAGAAAAAATTCTAGACGAAGAACAAGTTGATGTTAACGTCAACCCCCTAGGCCTTAGTGAATTTATTTATTTATTTTTGTTTTCTTCTATTGCACTCAATTTTTTTATTTTTTATATTTGTTTATTCTAATTTGGTGCTATTGTGTGTATTGTTTTTCTTGTTTTGACAAACAATTACATAAAAAATTATAAAATTGCCATTGTCATTTTTTTCTATTTTTTTTTTCCTTTCCTTGATCAATTTTTGTACATCACTTGATGATATAATAGTTTAATGTATTGTAAATACGTATGGATGAAGCTTGGTTGTATTAGTATTACATTTAGGGCTTAATTTGAAAACATAAGTAAAAAAAAAATTAAAAAAATTTCATAGCATTTAAGACTTTCAAAAAAAAAATTTAAAAAGGGTTGGCGTCTTTAAAATGGAAATGGGTTGGCATGACGCCAACCCTTTTTATTTACAATGAGGGTTCGCAATGACACCAACCCTTTTTTTCTAGTAAATTTTTTTTCTAGTGACGCCAACCTTTGCTTTTAACAATTAGTAACTTTTTTTTTTCCAGTTAAACGCTAACCCTTCATTTCTTCTAGTTAAACCCTACCAAATAATCTTCGTTGATCGTCCTAGTAGCTAGGGTCTAATATAAGGTATGAAGTGGATGTGGTTGAGTTTTGGTGGGTTACTTTTTTTGTTTTATATCCTTACTTCGAATAATTTTTAATGTGAAATCTATTTCACTTTTCGGTTTTTTCCTTCTTTTTTTTTTTGTTTTTGAAGCATTGACCCCATTATGAAGCACTTGTTCTATTTTTCACAATACAATTCTAAAGCTGTAGAGAAAAAGAGAGAATCTCTCTGTATGAGTCCTCACTTGAAAGCTAAAGAAAAAGAGAGAAAAAGTTGTAGAGAAAAAAAGAAAATCTCTACATGGGTCATTTCAAGAGGGGTATTTTGGAAAAATAGATTACTGTTATGGTATATTTGTTTAAGTTTTAAAATCAATAACATATATGTATATACAGATTAAAATAAGGCTAAAAATTTTAATTTTCCATTAATTTAAGTACAATTAAGCTGAGTTCGTTTATCTTCCAATTTATGAATTTATTTTGGTTTAAGTGCAGATGTTGGAGACACCCCTTCATCTTTCTGCTGGTAACAACAAGACAAATATAGTTAAATTTCTGCTTGATTGGAGAGGAGATGATAAAGTTGACTTGGAAGCAAAAAATACGGTATGTCTTCTTCAGTAAATTTGACACGGAAGCGAAAAAATGCTAATAAAAATAAAAAATCTGTTATATGGTTTGCGTTTTTGATCTGTTGAGTTTTGCAGTATGGAGAAACTCCATTGCATGTAGCAGCCAAGAATGGGTGCAACGAAGCTGCACGATTACTTCTTGCTCATGGTGCTCTTATCGAAGCCAAAACCAAGGTGCTTTTATATGAAATTATAGCTTATATTCTCGTTTAGAAATACTTTCCTTCAAAAATGTGACAGTGATATATTTTTCTTCATTTTTTTCCCCATTTTTACATGCAGTATGGAGTGACACCATTAATGCTTTCTGTTTATCACTCACTTCGAGCTGAAGACTGCTCAATTGTCAGGACATTGCTCGAGCATAATGCTGATTGTGATGCTACAGATGATGTATGTATTTTATATTCAAAAATAATAAATTTTTTTTCTTGCTAAATATTAGTAATTTAAGTAACTATGAATGCAGGAGGACATGAATCCTGTAGATCATCTTTCAAAAATCCAAGAAAGTGGGAAGTTGCGTGATTTATTACTGTCTCATCAGCAAGAGCAACGAAAGACAAAGGTACAAGAAGCAATTAGCAAGCAAAACGAAAGAATGGATGCCCTTGAAAAGGAGCTATCAAATATTGTTGGTCTGGATGAACTCAAAACGCAACTTCGGAAATGGGCAAAGGGCATTCTTTTGAATGAGAGGCGCAAGGCCATTGGACTGAAAAACGTCACAGCTGGAAGACTTCCTCACATGGCATTTCTAGGAAATCCCGGAACCGGTAAAATTGTTGCTTACTTTATCAATCAATGTTGCTGCTGGAACCCTAAACCCTAAACTGAATCTTTTGTTTAATTAAATATCTAATTAAAGAATATTTTCATTTGGATAGGTAAGACTATGGTGGCTGGAATCCTTGGAAGACTACTCCATAATGTGGGAATTTTGCAAATCGGCAATGTGAAAAAAGTTGAAAGGGCAGATTTAGTAGGTAAATATATTGGCCAAACTGGATATAAGACTAGGGAAAAGGTACACGACTTTCTTACCATATCATATGTTCCATACAAAACGCATAATATCTTAGCAACATATATTAGATTGTATGGTTTATTTTAACCAAAATAATAGTAATAATAATAATTTCATATACAGATCCAAGAAGCCGAGGGGGGTATTCTTTTTGTGGATAAAGCATATCGACTAATACTAGAGGAGGGAAGTTGTCGTGACTATGGATTAGAAGCCTTAGAAGAGATCATGTCTTGTATGGACAATGGAAAAGTTTTGGTCATATTTGCTGGCTACATTGAAGCAATGGAACGTGCAATATCTTCCAATGAAGGATTCAGCAGAAGGGTTACTAATATTTTTCATTTTAAAGATCTGAGTTGCGAAGAATTAGCAAATGTTCTTCATCTGAAGATGCATAATCAAGCGAAGAATAGCTTGTTGCAAGGGTTTAAATTGCATTCTTCTTGTACTATAAATGCCATTTCAGAGCTAATAAAGAGAGAGACAATTAAAACGCAGCGTATGAAAATGAATGGAAGTTTAGTGGATATAATGTTAAATAATGCTAAGAGGAATTTGGATGTTAGGATTAGTGATGATTGTACAGAGAGGGATGAATTCCTTACGATCAAATTAGAGGACTTTGAAGCAGCTGTGAAGTTTCTACCCCAATAAAAGTTTGGCATAATACAACTTATTTTCTTAAAATTAAACATCTTTTCTAGCGTCTGAATGTTATCCTATGGCTATGTGGCCGTTTGTGTATGTTTCGTTGTTAGGAAATTTTAACTTGTATTTGCAATAATATTTGAAGTACTTGGGATGATGAAATAAATTTCTACTCATTCTTTGTAGTTCTTAGTTTTGCCTTTTAGGTAAGTTTGTTTCATTATTAATCGCAGACTTTTAAATCTAATTTTAGATATCTATTTACAATCATTTTTGGATTCCTATTATGACAAGATCGTTCCATCCCTCTAATCTCATAATATCTTAACACTCTTATGAGACTTAGAAAGAAAAAATGCATCTTGCAAAATTGTTTAGAAAATAATTTTATAGCTAATGTATAACACTTATTTATTACATCAGGTCTAGGCCTCTAACCTAATTATATTTACATACAAAAACATCTTAATTCTATTTCAAAATCATGAAGAATTTTTTTTTTGTTAGGTCTTCGGTCTTTCAACATTTACATAAAGTTTCTTGAAAGAATCTATATAAACATATGCAAAATGAGACACCTATTAGAGATGCTATATTTTGGCACAACTTTGAGTGGAATCATTGTTTGACAGATCTTAGAGATGTTCTGAAGGGGAAAATTTTTATAAGAGTGTGCTAAAAGCTTAGTGAGTCAGCAGTTTATACAACATTTCTAAAATATTTGAATACATATCAGTAAAAAAATATGTAACAGTTTATAATATATTATCCAATTTGAAGATGTTAAATTTTTAAAGAAGAATTTAAACCATCATCACTAAAATAAAATTATTTACTACTAATATTTAAGATTTATTGGGAAACATCGTACTTAAACTAAATACTGAATTTCTTGTTGAAAATGAATATAACAACCTTCCAATAAAAATTTTAAAGCTACAATTACAATTGAACCAAGTTTTAACTACTTCTAGATTCTTATTTTGGCAATATATTCAATAAGGTTGTCAACGGTTTCAATGAATACTAAAATTCTGAATTAAATTTAAAGTAATAGGTGTTGTATGGGTGATAAAATATGCTTAGTGAATATCATATTTAAACAAAAGATCTTAGTATTAACAACTCATATATTTATTTATTTATTTTTGAACCTCTCACCAAAAAACAACTTGAACTATACCGTTGTTATCATTCTTTGGGGTCAATATGATCAACCCTCTTTAAGTGGAACACATTATCTTTTAACTATTTTTTATGACTTTTGTAGATCCATTTGAGCATTTCTTATGAAATTCAAATCTCGAACTCATAATTATATGACCATATTCTATAATTTTGTTGAAACCCAATTTGGCACCAAGATACATGTTATTTGTTGTAACAATGATATAAAATTTTTATCCTTAAATGATTTCCTTGCAGCATATGGCATTGACCATATATGTTTTGCATTGTTACTCTTCAACAAAATGGTCAAGTGGAATGCAAGCATCGTCAAATATTTGAGTAGCCCAAGCATTATGTTTTTTTGTTTATTTGCTTTTAAAATTTTGGGGGGAACGCATTTTAATTAGCTGTTTATCTTATTAACTTGATGCCTACATGTAATACCTGTAGATACAACCAAGGCTATTGACATCTTTTAACTTATATTTGTGATTGAATATGCTTAATTCATATTATGTATATGATTTTGGGATTGTATGGCCGTGTGGGAAGATCACATGCTCGCGACTATGATGGAAAGGGTAAAATAGTCTTTTTTTTGTATGATGCGTGAAAATTGGTTAAACATAGATGACATATATGCCTGTATATATTGGTGTACACGCCTGTGTATGGTTAACAAGTTTGAATTTTAGATAAGAAGTAGTTTTGCGGTGATTTCAAAAACTATCATTAATAGGTAACTGCATACATGCCTATGCTTGAAGGGTACATGGACGTGTATCGTGTTTTTTAGTTAAAAATAAAAGTGATCTAGATGCATTGATTGACATTTTTATCATACTTTCAGAGCATAATACAGTGAGTTGAGAGGTTTTGGAGCCTTTGATACTAGAAGAGTATTAAGGGATCGCCTTGCCACATGAACACTTTCTCCCTTATTAATCATGGTTCATTCTGCAAGGTTTCATTGATCATGAATTACCATTTGGTTTAAAGGGATGCTACTAATTTGTTTATACGGTAATTGATCGGTTGATTAGTTAACTTGCAATTTGTTTGTGAAATTGTTAGTGTGAGATGGGTGATTTAAACATGTAGCATGATATGTATGTTATGGCAGTGATAATGTTTGGAAGTGATGATGCTTGGAGGTACAAAGATTTTCTTTGATTATTTAAATATTGATATTGATATTAGGAATTGCATGTTGTGGGCTGTGTGTGTATGAAATTATAAGTCAAATCATTATTTCTTTAAGGCATGGATCAATGATGATTTGCATTGGAATTACTTAGATGAACTTAATTAGTATTATGATTATTGGTTTGACAATGTGATGAAAAGCTTGTAGTCTCATTAGTTGATTGAGAAGTATGGTTTTTATGTCTAGAAATACATGTTGGTAGCTAGAATAGGTAACTACAAGCAAATTGAAATTTTAGAAAATTGATGCTACACGCTGGTGTATGACTGCATACACGATCATGTATATCTAGGGGAGAATAGTTGCTATATAGGAGAAGCTCACAAGTGTGTTAATTTGGGATTAGGTACACCTTTGTGTGGTATGGGACACATGACTGTATATCCTACCCCAACTTACATGCCCATGTGTAGTAGATGCATATTGTGTAGGTTAAGTAATATACCCTTGTGTATGATAGATGCACCCTTGTGTACATTTAAGAAAAATTATAATGAAAGTGTTTGAAGAAGGTAATCTTTGTGTGTGGTTGTTATATTTGTATATGATTATAAAAAGGACTATTTTACCTATATAGGGATGCTTATGAAGTGACAAATAATAAGACCCTAATGAATGCGACATGAGAAGAATATTGTATAAATGTGCTAAACTATATGGAATATGGGGCTAGTCTATGTGGCTTAATACCTTTGGATGACTATATATCAACATTGGAAGCCTTAGCATCAGGGATACTCATGTGATTTTACAAGAGACCCAAAGTCTTAATCCTCTTGTGACATACTATTCATAGCCTAAAGATTAGTCAACATGTGTACTAGGTACACCTTATGATTGACGTATGAGATGTCTTGTACTTTTACTAAATATTCTGGACTTCGATATATGTAGTTTGACATTAGTCATTTGGGATGATGTCGCCATTGGAGATTAGGCATTGGATGTTGAAATAATTCAAATGGGTATTTGTGATACTAAAAAAACATCCAAAATACCACAAGAAGATTAAATAAAGTGCACATATGAACTAATAAGTAATTGTGATATATGCTATTTGTTGGGTATTGAGAGGTCGTTTGCTTATTAAGTGTGTTTCATTCACGTATTCCTTTTATAGTTTTATAGATAAGATTGTAGAGCAGTAGGGTGACGATGGAGGAATCAGTGGGTCAACTCGAGATAATGCATGAGGGTAGGGGTATTTTAGTCTTTTTAACTATTGGACAATATTTATGTATTTTGGATTTATTTATATTTCTTTATACACAATGATTATCATGATTTGGTTTTTCAAACTTTTGTACTTTGTGTTATGAGTTAATAAATGTACTTTTGGATTGTGGGAATTTATCATTAGACATTTTTTCGTTATGTATCTTGTCTTGTTTGAAATTTTAAGTTTATACATCTTTTCAGATGCATATTTCGGGTAGGAGTATGTGTTTGAAGGGGGAAGTTACACTACACCTATTATTGGCAATAAAAGCCCTTATGAAGTGTTACTTCGTAAGAAACTTAGTTATCAAAATTTAAAAGTATTTAGATCTTTATGTTATGTTCATAATAACATACATGATAAATTCTTACCTTGCTTTATAAAATGATTTTCCTTGGATATCAGCATCGTAAGAAAGGTATTCAAGTCGTATGATTGAGAGAAAAGAAAAATATTTTTGTCAAGAGAGATATTATCTTTTATGAGAACGATTTTCCTTATTAGCTAAAACCTTCCATGACAACCTAGAAATATTTCCGTGACAACCTATAAACCCATCACAACAAATAACCTAGCATCACCAGAAAACTTTAAATAGTTCTTAGTACCTATATAAGAAAAAGTTCCTACCTAGACAATTGTCAAACCAAGCCATGAAAACCATGTAGAAACCTGATTCATTCACATCACAAACCAAAGACAATACCAAGCCACATTGCAATTGACAAGTGTCCACAAAATTAATAAGCTATGACTACAAACTTTGTCCTTTCTGGTTCCACTTCTTGAAGCTCCTTTACCAACAACCAATTTGGGTAAGGTCATAATCTTTTACAAACTTTATCTTACTCTTGTTTTGTCCACTCACATGAAGTTTTTCTAGCTTCTATTTCTTCCATAGATGAATCCAAAAATTTTAAGCAAGCTGTTCAAAACCCAAGATGAAAACATGCTATGTAATAAGAAATTAATGCATTTAGGCAAAACCAAATAGGAAGCCTTAAAGAGTTGCGACCAGGGAAGAAAGCCATTGATTCAAAATGGGTTAATAAGGTCAAACACAAGCCAAGATTATGACCTTGAGAATCTTTTTGTCCCTAGCAAAAATTTGTCATTGGGAACTACATTAATTAGATATGAATAATGCCTTCTCACATGGTGACTTGGAACTACATGATAGTTTCTTAAGGTTTTGCAAAGCTTAGAGACAATTGAGTGTGTAAATTGCAAAAATCTCTCTATATATTAAAACAAGTATTCTGAAATTGGTTTTAGATGTTTGCCACTGCTCTTTAAGGATTCAGTTTTCAATAATCCAAGATCAACACATCTCCTTTTACTTTTATGAAAGGTATCTTTTTCATTCTAATTTTGGTTTATGAAGATGGTGTGGTTATTATAGGAAATGATCTAATCACTAAATAAAAGGTTATAAATCATCGAAATATTGCCTTCAGTATCAAAGATTTTAGAACCTGAAACATTTTCTTACCATCGAAGTAGCTAGGAATAAGAAGGGATTATGATGACTTAATGTAAATATACTTTGGATTTGCTTGATAAAGTATGACTCTTAGATGTCGAGCCCGCAACTTTCCAATGAAATCCAAGTATCATTTGACTGAAGATACAAGAGATCCAATTGAAGATGTAGGCTAATACTGACAACTTGTTGGGTTGTTATTATACCTGACTATCACAAGACCAAATATAACCTATCTTATACAAGTACTCAACCAATTCATGCATAATCCTTAAACAACACATTTACAAGCTGCACATCGTGTCCTAAGGTACTTGAAACGGACACCGAGTCAAGGAATATTTTTGCCTCATATAGTTCTCTCCAACTAACTGCCTATAACAACTCTAATTGGGCTAGTTGTCTAAAGTCATGTAGGTTACAAGTTATATCATTTTTCTTGGACAAAGTCCCATTTCTTAAAAGTCCAAGAAATAACCCACAGTCTCTTGTTCTTATGAGGAAGTTGAATATTGTATTATGGCTAATGCTACCACTGAATTATTATGGCTAATGCTACCACTGAATTATTATGGCTTTGGTTCATGTTTGCATATTTGCATGTCTGGTTTTCAAGACCAACTTTAATTTGTCATAATCAAACTACTCTTCACATTGTTGGGAACCCGATTTTCGTGAATGCACCAAACACATTGAAGATTAACTGACAATTAATTTGAGATCATTTGCTTACCAAGGAAATATGCATTGCCTACATTCTTTCTTCCCATCAAGTAGTTGATCTTCTCACCAAAGCTTTAGGAAAAGTTGCTTTTCTCCGTCCTTTTGACAAGTTAGACATTCAAGACCTTCATGCTCCAACTTAAGGGAGGAGTTGTTAAGAATATACGGTTGACACACTATAAGCCCCTTGTTTAAGGGTTTAATTATCTCATTATATATTTCTTTTTTGTATTGATATGTATCTTGGTTGTGTATATTCTTTGACAATATTTTTACTTAACGAGGAACCCCATTCAAATTGAATCATCCATTCGAGGTCGAACTAACCACATCAAGTAGGCCAAACCTCATATTTAATGACCAACCTTACAACCACTGAATCAAGTAAATCAAAAGTTTAATATTAAAATGTCACTAAAAAAAATTTGAACTCATACTATCTTATATTTAGAGAATATTCTTTTTTGCTACTTAAACTATCTCTTAGGGGTTGTTTTTAGACAATATTGAAATAAAAATTAGTTGGAAGTTTTACCCAATATTAATTTTTTTCACTACATTAGAAGTGCTTTTGTATCCTTTACAATACATATCAATTAATAACTATATAATAGGTGTAGACATTTTGATCATTTGGGCAAAAAATATAAAAAATATCTTGTTTGATCTCTTTCTCTGTTTTTATAATTTTACTTATTTCATATCGTATTATAGTAGATACATCGGAGTCTTTTTAGACTCAAATTGCTGCTATTTTAAAGTATGTTGCGTAAGGATTAAAATTGCCTACGTTATTTAGATCGCAACAATAAAAGATAAAGTTCCAGTCGAATCTTCCGCAGAAAGTGAAAGCTGTTAATATATCTTTCGTCAACACATGAAAAACACGGTTGTCAAGTCAATCAAGCCAAAGTGCCTGAAGGCTAATGAACTTCGTTGAAGATTACATAGTATTCCATGCTGCTACGCAACAAAATTAAGTAAAATCAACGAACGTATAGATGCATATAAACAAGGGAGGGAAACTTCATTTCATTAAGTGAAGTTATCTCTTGATCAGTCCACGACGGTAAAGAAAAAACCAATTTTTAATTTATAAGAGCGTAACTTCCAGATCCCAATACAAAAACAAAGAAATGAAAAAGTTAAATTTGTAAACTGACGGGCCGAAGCAACCTCACCTAATTCTTATAAGTCAGAGTTTCTATAATTTTAGGGATGCAGAACATCTTCCGGGAAAAACGGATGAGCACAATAAAATAGAAAAAGGCTGGGCAACTTCCGAGAAAAACAGATGAAATAGCAAAGAAGAATAATTTTCATTAAAAGCGTAGCAGGTAAATTAATCAGAAGATGTGATACTTCATAGAAATTCCAGAGAAATTGCTATATAAGTATAAAAAGAGGTTATGTTCCAATTAATCAATGCCTTTGATTTCACTTCATTAAGTGAATATTCCAAATCTCTCTTTGTTCTTGCTTTTTTTAATTCTGTTCTTTTTGATTAATCTTCAAAAGAGAAGACAAATAGACATGGAGAATCATCAGAATACAGAATCATCGGGATCTGATAAACATACAACCATTCATGATTGTGCTGAGTCAGGGGATATTGATGCGTTTCAGAGGTTACTTGAAGAGAATCCATCTCTTCTCAATGAAAAAAACGCAATTGTAAGACTAATTCTTTTATTAATATATATCCACTTGAAAGCATTAGATTTTGTCAGTTGGTTCTTTAGAAGCTTTTAACGTAAGTGGTAGTAGAAAAAGGGTTATGGATGAATTAAAAAGGGAAGAAAAATTAAGTTTCTTTGCAGATTAATTAATTTAAGTACAATTAAGCTGAGTGTGTTTTTCTTCCAATTTATGAATTAATTTTGGTTTAAGTGCAGATGTTGGAGACACCCCTTCATCTTTCGGCTGGTAACAACAAGACAGAAATAGTGAAATTTCTGCTTGAATGGAAAGGAGATGATAAAGTTGACTTGGAAGCGAAAAATATGGTATGTGTTCTTCATTGAAGTTGTCATGGAAGCGAAAAAATGCTAGTAAAAAAGATCTGTTATGTAGTTAGCCTTTTTTATCTGTTGAGTTTTGCAGTATGGAGAAACTCCATTGCATGTAGCAGCCAAGAATGGGTCCAACGAAGCTGCAAAATTACTTCTTTCTCATGGTGCTCTTGTTGAAGCCAAAACTAAGGTGCTTTATATATATATTTGTACAATCTATTCTCGTTCAGAAATAATTTCCCTGAAAAATGTGAGAGTGATATATTTTCTTCTTTTTTCTTTTCCCCATTTTTACATGCAGTATG
Organism: Mangifera indica; assembly: GCF_011075055.1. Lineage (NCBI taxonomy): Eukaryota > Viridiplantae > Streptophyta > Magnoliopsida > Sapindales > Anacardiaceae > Mangifera > Mangifera indica. The sequence continues at coordinate 9,795,774 of NC_058137.1, forward strand.
GAGTGACGCCATTGATGCTTTCTGTCTTACACTCAATTCGGGCTGAAGACTATTCAATTGTGGAGACATTGATCGAGCATAAAGCTGATTGTGATGCTACAGATGATGTATGCATTTTATATTCTAAAATAATAAAATTTTTTCTTGCTAGGTAGCAGAAATTGAAGTAACTTTGAATGCAGGAGGACATGAATCCTGTAGATTATGTTGCAAAAATCAAAGGAAATGGGAAGTTGCTTGATTTGATACTCCCTCATCAACAAGAGGAACGACAGAAAAAGTTAAAAGAAGCATGTAGCAAGCAGAAAGAAAGGATGGATGCCCTTGAAAAAGAGCTGTCAAATATTGTGGGTATGGATGAACTCAAGACGCAACTTCGAAAATGGGCAAAGGGCATTCTTTTGAATGACAGGCGCAGGGCCATTGGATTGAAAATCGGCACTACTGGAAGACTTCCTCACATGGCATTTCTAGGAAATCCAGGAACGGGTAAAATTGGAACCATAAACCCTAAACCAAATATTTTTGTTTAATTAGATAATTTTTTTCATAATTGACAGGTAAGACTATGGTGGCTCGAATCCTTGGTAGACTACTCCATAGTGTGGGAGTTTTGGAAACCGATAAAGTAAAAGAAGTTCAAAGGACAGATTTAATTGGTCAATATATTGGTCATACTGGACCAAAGACTAGGAGTAAGGTAGAACAATTTGCTTTGCATATCATATGTTAACATTGGAAGAAATTCATTCATTAAAAACTCTATATAATTTGATGGACTTGCATTCTTTGTTCACCTTAGATTTTATGTTTTATTTTGACAAAAAATTAGTTAATTTTATTCTCAGATCAAAGAAGCCGAAGGAGGCATTCTTTTTGTAGATGAAGCATATCGACTAATACCAGAGGAGAGAAGTGGCCGTGATTATGGGTTAGAAGCCTTAGAAGAGATAATGTCTTGCATGGACGATGGAAAAGTTTTAGTCATATTTGCTGGCTATAATGAAGCAATGAATCGTGTAATATCTTCTAATGAAGGTTTCAGCAGAAGAGTTACTAACCTTTTTAATTTCAAAGACCTGAGCTGTGAAGAATTAGCTAATGTTCTCCATACCAAGATGAAAAATCAGCCGAAGGATAGCTTGTTGTATGGATTTAAATTGCATTCAGATTGTACCGTGGACGCCATTGCAGAGTTAATAAAGAGAGAGACAATAAAAACACAGCGCATGAAGATGAATGGAGGTTTGGTGGATATAATGTTAAATAATGCCAAGGGGAATTTGGATCTTAGGCTTAGTGATGATTGTGCAGAGAGGGATGAATTGCTTACCATCAAATTAGAGGATTTTGAAGCAGCCATGGAGTTTATACCCGAATAGATGTTTGGCTTTATGCCTTTTTGAATATTTGAGTGTGAGGAAATTTTAATTTGTATTTGCAGTAAGTATTATAAGAATTTGTATTTGCGTCTGTGTGTTTAACAAAAATGATGGTTCATTATAATAATTGAGGACACTCACTCCTAGTATTTTCCCAAAACATGGACAAGTGAATTGTGTCACCAGCCATGCAAGAAAATGAGGTGGAATTTACGATACCACTGCCGACCTAAGAACCGCCACGAAGCCTGGCACAGGATCTCAGGATAGTATATATCTAAAATACCACTTGCTTTGGCCGCCAACGCCAAGACAACAAGAGTTGGTAGTAGGCTTATTTTGGTGTCCTTTAAGTTTGTCTTCTACGAAAAGATAATAATGACACTTTGACGTAAAAAAAAATTTAAGAAGGTCATTTATGATTTTCAGAATGTAACGAAGTTTGGAACCACTAGCACTTTTTTGTGATCAATGGAGAAGGATAATAGTATTCGAATTTGTGAAAGATTCATAAGAACATGATTGATAAGTTAATTAATAAGAACAAAATTAGCCAGGTAATCATATTATAAAATAAAATAAAAAATAGCAAAACAATTTTTTAAATATGAATTGTAATGAGCTGTAGCGGTGGAAAATGGATGCAGGCTTGGTGGAGGAGGTGGCAAATTGAATTTTTAAAGAAAGAAAGAAAGATTAATGGTTGGTTTTGGATCAGTTTAGGGATTTCTGTAAATTTTTTAAGTAAAATAGTCCAAATTACTCTTACCTAACCCTAATGAATTGTTAGTGAGGGTTTATAAATTTTTTGGGCGGTTATCTTTCGTAAATGCGAACAAATGTGAAAACAATAAAATAGAGGAAGGCAAGACAACTTGTCGGGAAAAAGAATTAAGTACCAGTAACAAAGGCTTCTGTTTCTGCCTTGAATATTGTCAGGAAAGTTGACCAAAATAGGAATGAATAATATAGAAAGAAAGAATATTAGGGCAAATGAAAAGGAGGGTTGCTTTTGGCTCAACTTTTCTATCGCTTGAACTTCCAGGAAAGCAATTCACTTGGATATTTTCAAAGAACATTGACTAAAAATAGTGCTGAATAGAAGTCACATTTAAATAAGTTTATTTCACTATATATCACACACTTTTTAATCTGATTACCGAATATTCCTCAAGAATCACTTTTTTCTTTTTTTTTTAAATGAATTAAACTTTAATATTTAACTTAATTTATAATATTTAGTTATTTTTATTAGTAAACTAGTGTTATAAACTCTTTGATGACATGTACGTATTTATGTACACCACATAAATTAAAAGTATACTTGCATAATTATTAGGTGAATCACCCAACAAAAGATTCTCCAATTATTATTATACATAGTTATAAAAGAAATGGCATATAGTAAGTTGTTTCAACAAATTTTCATTTATGATTATCATTGGTGTACATCTTGTCATTGATGACAAGATGTAAAGTGTCAGGGCCAAAGATTTAAATTCCCATTGGTGTACACGTGGCTTGTATTTGCTTGATACATGTACATGTAAACTTAACTTGAAGTGGTTAACTTTATATTGATAAAAAGTACACAAAATCTAAGTAATAGATTCTCTCTCCTACTTTTCGATTTTCATCTTAAAACATTTTTCTTAGTTCTTTATTTTTTTGATCTAGCCTTTGTAATCACGTTTATGGTATTGGAGCCATTTGACAAGTGTCTATGATGGAAAATATTCAAGTACCCATTTTTTATTCTTCCTTTGGTCCTAAGAAAGGTGTGGATTCCATGATTATCTTTACAAACCCTAACTTACAAAAAAGCCCTGCTTCTCTGTCAATCTCCTCATCAGGTCTACGGACCATCTCATCAAAGTTATCAAAATCAAATTACTCATTCTAGAAATATTAGGTGTTGTCCAATGTCACAAACCACGATCTTAAGGAGTATCTCATTGGAGTATTACCACAACCTGCTCTATTCATTCATGTGAGGTTTGAAGATCTTGCCTCTTCAACAATAATGGTAAAAAATGTTAATCCCAACTGTGTTCTTTGGAAAAACATTGATAAGATGTTGCTTTGTTGGCTTATTGCATCAATTTGAGAGGAAATCTTTCCTGTTATGTCTAAGTGTCACTTTGCGATTGAGATTTGGAATTTTTTAGAAAGAATTTGTTAATGTCTCAAAAACTCAAATTTTACACATTATTAACCTATTGCAAGCAACCAAGAAAGAAAGTCTTACTATTGAGAGTTATGTCTCAAAGATGAAAGGGTATGCAAAGATTCTAGAGTCTGGTCATCATGTTAGTGACTTATAGCTTATTAACCACATTCTTGATGGCTTAGGACCTGAATATGATGCAGTGGTGGCTAGTTTGATCACTAGGATAGAATATAGTTTTGAAACTCTCAGTCTTTAGGATGTCATATACATTTTGCAGAAGCATGAATTGGGATTAGGGAAAGTTCTAAGCTTTAATATAGCTCTTGAGTTTCACAATGCAATGGTTAACACAACTAGTCTGATGAATCCATAACATCAATCTCTTGGTAGTTATTCTGGTGAGCATCTAAGTTAACCTACCATAAGTTCAACTTATGGACAGTATTACAATGAATCTACTGCTTTAATACTACCATAGAATCAATTTGGTTCCATTTTTCGACCTAAACCACAAAACTTAGCAAACCATTCCATACATCAGCCTAGTTATCATTATAGTCATTCACCTATCATCAATGGAGGAAAAGGCAAGGGCAAATTTTCTAGGAAAGATGGAATAGTCTGCCAAGTGTGTAATAAGATTGGTAATACAGTTGTGCATGTTACTATAGGTTTAACACCAACTATAATAGTCCTGCCATCATACTACAGTTCCTCACTAGCTCACCTATTATATTTAACTCTTTTTAGCCAACTCCAAGTTCCAGGCAATTACTTAACCCCTACCAATCCAATCCTTATCAATCTCCCATTGATCCAAACCTTACATACTCTTTTGGATGTCCTTTTCAACATACAACGCCTACAACACCTCATCCATATTAATCTAATTCTAACTACATTTCTACTGCTTCTCAAAATCATTCTTACCTTTCTAGCAATAATCATTAGGTTTCTTATATACAAAATACTACATAGTTACCTCTCACAACTCAAATAACCAATCCTGCCATTATCCAAGATAACTCTTGGTACATAGATTCAAGTGCAACTGACCATGTAACTCATGACATATCTTAGCTAATTGCAATAGCCAACTATAAAGGGAATGATCAACTTTAGGTTGGTAATGGTGATTATTTAAATAGTACTCAGGTTGGTTAAGTTCTTATCCCTAGTCAGTTTCATTCTAAAGTATTTATCTCAAAAATGTACTTTATGTTCCTCATATAACTAAAAACTTGCTTAGTATTTCAAAAATTACAAAAGATAATCAAGTTATTGTTGAGTTTTATGCTAATCAATGTATTGTTAAGGACAAACTCACTTAGACAATACTAGTGCAAGGACACCTTAAGAATGGTCTATATTAGGTCAACATTCTTACTTATACAATGCCTTAGTCTTACCTCAAAGATATCTCAACCTATTTTTGCTTAAAAACATCTATTGCTCAACATATTGTGCACTAATCATCTATTTCAAGTTATGTCTTTAGTGATTCTAATAATTCTAATTTTGTTTGTGCTAATACTAAGTTGCTTCTAACTCTTCAATTATGAACACTGTGTAAGATTTTGAATTGTTTCATTTTCCCAACAAAAATAATAAAATCAAATCTTTTGTTATATCCAAAAGTGATGTTGATGTGTGGCATAATAAATTGGGTCACCTAAATAGCAAAATTTTGTCACAAATCCTTAAATCTATTGATTTTATTTAATTCTAATTGCAATGTTTGCTTTTGCCATGCATGCCAATTAGGCTGTTGAACCCTTAGGTGTTTTGATTCTGTCAAAACTAAGTTTAAAGTTATTAATTTATATATATTAAGCTAAATAAATCCATAGTATAAAATTCTTATGATCAAAAGATGGGCAAAATTTATGCTTTCAACTTTTTAGACATAGGACTTTCGCCCTAAATATGGGGTGCTTGTCTCTTATAGGATATCAATTCCTTTCCTAGTCTCATGCATGTCTTTGTAAGTTTGGAGCTCTCAAAATTTTTGACAAATGAGCAAAGATGCCTATTCCCAAATGAGGACATCTATCCCCATGATTAGAATGCCCACTCTCGGATTAGAGACCTCAATTTCCTTACCTAGGATGTCTATTCCTCTATCGATCCCTTACCTGTCCCTTCATGTTTAAAGCATTCTGGAATTGAATTCTGAAAGTGCAAATAAGGGTGCTAGTCCTACAAAAAGGGATGCCTATCCCTCAAGTGGCACATTTCAAAAATTTAAAGATGTCAAAGTTATAACGTGTAAAAGGACGCTCATCGCTCAAAATAGAATACCCATCCCATCATCTTTTAAAGGCCAAAACATCATTTTCAAAGCTCAATAGATACATTATCCCAACCAACAATCATTTGAGCTATTTCAGTTATTTAAGACTATAAATTGAAGACTTTTTAATGAGGAATAGGTTAGAGACTATAGTGTAAAAAACTTATACTCTTTTGTTCCCCAATTACTCTCACACAAGCTTATAACTCAAAATTATTGAGAGATATATTTGTGTTCATTTTCTTGTATCAGCCTTATCGAGGTATTTACAAACATTATTTTTTATATTCAAATACTTTGGTGAAATCTCAAATAACTATTATGGTGGTCAAAATCTCAAATAACTATTAAGTTAGACGTAATCCTAGATCAACTAGTAAACATGAGCAAAATCTTAGAGAACTATTATAAAGAGAGATTCTTTACAAGTGAAACTTCAAATGGATTGCTTAATGAAGTGGATATATGAGGCTTGAAAAGAAAGCTCTGAACTACTATAAATCTTGAGTATTTTCTTTCCCTATTGTCTTTATTTTATGCATTGTATTATGTTATTCATTTTGATAAATTGTTGAATATTATCTATGTTTGATTGTTTGAGTAAACTTGTTGGACATTGATATAGTCTGAATATCTTTGTTAAGACCGTTTGTAAAATTGTGATTGATTAAAAATTTGCTTAAGGAATTTTATTTGGTTAAAAACTTTTAAATAATCCTATTCACCTCTATTAGGATTATTAGCCATTTGAAGTTTTTTAATTGGTATTAGAGCTTGGACTCTAAGTTTATAAATTCCAACAAGTTGTATAGTTTAAGATCTTTTTTAAATGGCTAGTGCCTTTACCCTCGTGTTTAGTGAAAGATATAATATTACTAGAACACCATTGTTTTATGGGTTAAATTACACTCAATAGAAAATTAGGATAAAACTTCACATTCAATCTATAAATTACAAGTTATGAAAAATCATTGAAAGTGGTGACTTTGTGGGTAGGGACCCTAGAACAATTTTACCTGAAAATAAAGACGATTTTGATGAGGAATATGAAAAATTGATGAGTTTAAATTCAAGGGCTATGAATATGTTGTTTTGTGCATTAGACTCAACTGAATTTAATCGTGTTTCCTCATGTGATTCAACCTAAGAAGCATGGACTAACTTCAAGCCTCTCATGAATGTACAAAACAAATGAAAGAGTCCAAAATCGAGCTTCTCTTTTGTGAGTATGAATTATTCGAAATAAAGTCAAAAGAAAATGTAATCGATATGTACAAGAGATTCTCAAACTTTGTAAATGATCTTAGTAGACTTGGAAAGAAATTTAAGACCATTAAGCTTGTGAAGAAGATGTTTCAATCATTGCAAGAATTATAGAGCATGAAGGTGACCACCATTGAAGAATTAAAAAACCTAAGCAAAATAGGCATGGATGAGCTTATTAGAAATCTATTAACATCTGAAATGAAAAGAAACTAAGGAGGAGGAGACTAAGCCTAAGAAGAACATTGTTTTGAAAGTAGAAAATGATGGTGATAATTTTTCAAAAGATGAGGAAGATGTGAGTATTCTTGCAAGGAAATTCAATAAGTTCCTTTCAAGAAGCAAATACAAGAACTTCTCCAAAACAAAATACAAGGAGAATAGTGATGATGAAGTTATACGCTATGAATGTAAGAGGCTTGGTTGCATCTAACAAGAATGTTCTAAACTCATGAAAATGAGGAAAGAGAAGAAGTTAAAAAAGAAGGTGCTTGTGGCCATTTGGAGTAGAAGAAACAATTCAAGAGATGAAAGTGAGTCAAAGCATGAAAGAGTCAACTTATACTTCATGGCTATGAATGAATCGAAAGGAGAGGGTAATAATTCTAACTCTTACTCTTTTAGTGAATTTCAAAAAGCATCTGATTGTCTCATGGATAAATACAAATGCATATGTGCTAAAAATAAATTATTGAGAAAACAATTGACGTGCATTAAGAATGATCATATAAATCTGATTAGTGAGCATGCTAAGCTTAAGAAAGAACTTGAGCTTGTAAAAAATGAAAAAAATTTAATATCAAATGAGTTAGAAAAGCTCAAAGATGAAAATGATGCATTGCTTGACAAAGTGACTAAATCAAATGAGATTTTAGATAAACTCATAACAAGCATAAAAAGATTAGATGAGATGCTTACATCTTAAAGATTTGTATTAACAAAGAAGGCCTAGGCTATAATGGAAGTAATCCTTTTACTAAACCATATAAGCTATTAAAGAATAATCATCCATTGCATTTAAAATATAATTTTGTGTTTTTATTGGTCATATTGTTGGAAAGTATCCAATTAAGAATGGCAAACCATTTAAAGTAAAGAAGGTTTGAGTTCCTAAAGGGATATTAAAGACTAATCTTGATGGATCCAAAACTATTTGGTTGGTTGGTTGGTTGGTTGTTTGAATATATATTCTTTAATATACTTTTGGTTAAGTGCTCATTAATAAAATGTTGATAATATTTGAATGATGCATTTGAATTGATTAAATGAATTCATGTGTATCTTGATTAGTATGTGATGATATGGACATTTTCATGCTTGCATATTCTATGATTGAAATGTTTCAAAGATGTATGAATATGTGATATATAGTTTGAGTGTTTAAATACGTTTGATGCTTATTGCAAAATTGAGTTAAATCAATGCAAACTTGTGTTCACCTGCCTCTAGGATTATTAGCCATTTGGGGTTTTTTATAGATAAATTGATTCAAACCACCTTTTTTCAGTCTATCTCTAAAATCTGTAAACCCCTTGAATTAGTTCTTCTAACCTCTAGGGCCATCTCCTGTTAGCATTCTTGAAGGCTATAAATACTATGTCCATTTTATAGATGATTATAGTAGTTTTACATTAGTTTTTTCCTCTCAAATACAAATCTAAAACAAAAATAGTGTTTGAAACATTTTGTAAGTTGGTTGAAAAAACAAATTGATATAAAAGTCAAATGTCTTTAATCAAAATAGGGAGGGGAGTATAAGAGCCAAACCACTTTGGTTAATAATTTATGAATTGTGTTTAGACACTTATATCCTTACACATATCAACAAAATGGAAAATCTAAAAGAAATTACAAGTAGATTGTTGAGACAAGGCTTACTTTATTGGCATAAGCAAGTCTTCCTCTTCAGTTTTGTTGCATGCTTTTCAAACTTTAGTTTATCTTATAAATAAGCTGCTATCTTCAGTTCTTGCCTTTGATACTCCTTTTCATAAATTATTCAACAAAAAACTTCATTATTCCAAATTAAGGGTGTTTGGTTGCACTGTTTATCCTTATCTTAGACCTTTACTACACTCATAAATTCTTTTATCATTCCACTAAGTGTGTATTTGATAGGATTTATAAAAACTATATTTATTGTAAATATTCCCTTTGTTTTGGATTGTGATTATGCTTAAATTGATGGAATTTAATTATGTTTTGTTTTAGGAGATGAAAAATTGGAGACTGGGACCAAAACAAGGTTGGGGGAACCTTTTTAAGCACTATCTATCAAAGTTATGCATTTTTGGAAAGTTTGAGATGTTGAGTAGAATACTTTAGAAAGATAAGGCATGGGCACATCTTACCAGTCTAAGGAAAAAAGATTTTTAGTTGGAAGAAAGATTTGTATGATGCATGGATAGTTTAGGAAGAGGATATTGAATTTTATTTTGTTTAAACTTGTAATATTTATTCTCTCTCCTAATTGGGTGGTTTTTTTATTTTAGGAAGTCTTTCTAGGATTGGTAGATTTATTTTTCGGATCCTAATTTCAAGGATTGGGAGATATTTTATTTTAGGGGAACCTTTTCAATAAGAGAGGTAAAAAAAAAAAGGAAGAAGATGTGATTTCTCAATCATGAGTGGCTAAGTTAATTTTTGATTCAAAGGGATTTTAGTTTCAGTTGTAATCACTATGATGTTTAGTGCTAAACCTAAATTTCTTGCTTTTAATTCAAATATCCATTGTTTCTTTTTCTTATTTTCTTTATGAAAGATTGATATTGATTAATTTACAAATTAATTCATTTATTTTCTTTCTATTGCTGTCCATAAGTTCAATGATCCGTAATTGTCATGAATCATTGGTACAAGTAGCAAATAGGTTATTTATGTTTATGAATCAAAGTATGCATGTTTAGCCTAAGGAGAACAATGGAACGAGATTAGATAATTGCAACTATCTCAATTACTTATTCTTGGTTTAGTTGTTTTGCATAATTTATTGCCATCATTTAATTGATATGGAATGCTATCATACCCAGTTAATCAATGATGAGTATTGATTTGAATGCTAGTTTGGATCAATTACTTTAGGAAAATTAGACGGTTTTTTTATGGCTATCCTAGTAAATCTTGGCTAAAGGCTTGAATTGTGAAATGAATTTTTAAAACTGATGATCAATGATGCAATTAAATAGAATTGAACCCTTGAATCGGAAGTTGGTAACATTGATTTTCTTCTCTAATTTGCTACTAAGTTATTTATTTTGATCAATTGTTAAAATTTAGTTCATTAGTTTGAATAACCAAAAATTCCTCTTATTTTGTTTTTCATTGTTTTAAAACTAAGAAATCACTTATTAGTTCTCTTGGGATTCGACCTGGTCTCACTATTACTATGAGTTTAATTGTAGTCTAATAGAGAATTAGTAATAAATTTGAGGGCCTTGACAAACCTATTAGCATTTTTATATTATAGTTTGTCTTATGAAGGGTATAAATGCCTTGTTTCTAGTGGTAGACTTCACATTGTTCTTGCATTGAAACTTCTTGAATCTGAATTTCCTTTCATTAGTGATCTTTAATTTTTGCAATCCTTCTCTCTTAAAGCATGTGAACAACAATGCCTTTAATCTTAATGTAATAAGATGGAATATTCTTATATACCTTTCTCAAACATCTTCTACTATTTTTGTTTCTAAGTGCAATGATTCATCCTCATCTTGTCTAACTACAATGCCTCTAATGTCTAATCCTAATATCATTTCAAGTTAGCATGATTTGTCAACTACATCTAATTTTGCATACAACACCTCACCTTTATCCCAAACCAGTAATATAAATGTTTCTTCTCATCTAAATTTTGATATTTCACCAAGCAGTACTTCTCATAATTTTTCTAACCAAACTTATGACTTGTAGCCCATCATTAACTCCTTTCCAACAATCCCACAACCATATATTGAACTTGCCACCAATAAACCCGTTACTTCACCTATTGTCTCTTTTCCTAACAACTCAAATAACCATCCTATGTTAACTAGAACCAAAATAGGAACCTATAAACCTCTTAATTATGTTAGCCTTAAGTCCTTCAAACCTTTAATGTTCTCCTCAGTCAAGACATCTAACAATGAGTAAACTATTTCTTTAGAACCTTCCACTATCATTGAAGCTTTATCAAACTCTGAGTGGAAAGCTGCATGAAAGCTAGCATGATGCTTTAATGTCTAATAACACATGGTCCTTGGTGCCACACACATTTGATATACACTTAATGGGATGCAAATTGGTGCTCAAAATTAATTACAATTCATACAGGCTTGTGTAGGGTACAAAGCAAGATTAGTGGCTAAAAGCTTCCAATAAACTATTGGTGTTGATTATTTTGAGACTTTCAGTCAACTTGTCAAGGTTGTTACCATTAGAATTGTTCTTAGTTTTGTAGTTCATTATGGTTGGGATGTTTAATAAATTGACACCAATAATGCCTTTATGAATAGAGATTTGGAAGAGCAAATATATTTGGACTAACTTGAGGGTTTCTTGACTGAAAACAAATAACATAAGTTAGTGTGTAAACTAAACAAGGCTCTTTATGTGTTGAAACAAACTCTTAGAGCCTAGTTTGATAAGCTAAAGATTGTTTTGACTGCATCGGTTTTATTAATGTTGAATAGGTTTCATTAGCAATGAATAACATTGATTGATGCACTAACTCTCAAAGTGTTGGGTTCTTTACACCATTTCTTAGGTTTTGAAGTTAAAAGAGCCAGTAATGGACTACACATAAATAAAAACAAGTATGCTCAAGACTTGCTAGTAAAAGCAAAAATGGTTGATGCAAAACTCCGCACCACTCCCTTTGCTCTTAGTGCCAGACTACTACTTGATAAAAGTCCCGTATTTAATGATCCCTCATTATAAAGGAGTATAATAAGGACTTTCTAGTACCTAACTCTCTCTAGACCAATTATTGCATTCTTTGTGAACAAACTTAGCCAATTTATATAGAAACCCTCAATCAATCCCTAGCGAACGGGCAAAAGGGTACTCAGATACATAAAAGGTACTCTAAGTTTTGGTTTATGCTTTAGTTCTAGAAGGTTGTTGCAACTGAACTATTTCTCTAATATTGATTGAGCCAATTGTTTTAATGACAAAAAAATAATTATTGGGTATTGTCTTTTTCTTAGGCCAAATCTTATTAAGTGGAGCATTATAAACAGAAGGTAGTTGTCTTATCCTCAACTAAAATAGAATACAAGGCTTGCCTTATCCTCAAAAAATCAATTACTCTAATTATCTCAAACGACCACTAAAATAACATGGGTGCAGAGTCTATTTATAGAATTAGAGTTATAGTTCTCTGGTTTTCTTGTAATATGGTATGATAATTAGAGTGCAAGTTCAATGGTAGCAAATCTAGTGTATCATTCAAAGACCAAACATATAGAGATTGATCCCATTACATTAGAAAACAAGTCATTAGGAAACAACTGGTCATTTAGTATATACCCATTGAGTATCAAAGGCTGATGTTCTAACAAAGCTTACACTAAGGGATGTTCTAACTTTATCTAGCTTGAAGCAACTTTTATTTAGAAAACTGGAGCAAGTTACTTGTGTTACTTAGTATGAAAAGCTATCTAGTGATGAGGTATAGTCTTAAATGCAAGAGAAATATGGCCTCTGAAGGAGGAGTTTGACATGTGCATATATGATTTGGAGTTGTGGAATATAGTTATGGTATGGAGTTGTGATATGGAGATTATGAGATGTCTAGAAGTTGTTCATTTGCATTATGTTGCATTGTGCAAATATCATAGAATAATGCTTTGAAGTAGCATATTGAGTTATGGTATAAAGTTATGATGTATAATGCTTTGAAATAGCATTTTGGAGTTGCACTGTACAAATATCATTGTGCAAATGTCTTCTTAACATATGTAGGTATGATTTGGAGTTATGTAATACAGTTTTGATAAGGTGATGTGATATAGAGTTATGTGGTTTAGTGTTTTGAAGTATGCATTGTGTAAATGTTTGCGAGCTACCTATGTTAAAATTGCTTGTTTTATAGAATGTTAGCTGCTTGAATTTTGAATTATGAAGATGTAGATGGTGAAGCTTTACTCAGGCTTTCAATAAAAGAATTCACTAGAAAAGTCATCACTGATAGAGGTTATAGAGAGCTTAGCTTGAAGTGGGATGTTGGTATAAGATATAAAATGTCAAGGTAAAAGATGTAAATTCCCATTAGTGTACACATGGCTTGTATTTGCTTGATACATGTATATGTAAACTTAACCAAAAGTGGTTAAGTTTTAACTGACGAAAATTACACAAAATCTAGGTAATAAATTCTCTCTCTCTTACTCTTCATTTTTCATCTCAAAACCTTTTTTCTCAATTCTTGATTTCTTGATTTGGCCTTCACAATCACGTTCAATGATTATATTTTAGGTTTTAAACCAATCACCTCTTATGTGGTTTTCAAAATTGACAAGTTAATCTCTTGGTTATGTAAATTATTCAACCACCTCCCCTTTGTTAGGTTTTGTTGTTAAATTTAATAATTGACCAACTTTGATTTATGCAAGGACCAAAGTAACCTTGAAAATAAACCAAAGGACCCTCTCGTAAAATTTTAAAGTTTGATTAGTATGATCTCTCTCTCATGTGAAATACTTGGACAAATAACTTGAGATTAAATAGTGAGATACTACAATAAAGCGAAATCCTAAATTATCCGTTGTAGTGATTGTGAGATAAGTAATTGCGCCATGAGGTTTACTTGTCCAACGAAGTTGGCAGACTTCCCCAATCAACAAAAAAAAAAGTAATTTTGAAATGAGCTACTAAAAAATAAATAAAATTATAAAAAATATTCAAATTTTGAAAATAATTTAAAAGCCAAAAAATTAACATAAAATGTAAGAAATTTTTAAAGCTTGTAGGCTTTGATTATTGTTTCCAATTTTAATAGTTTATAATTTTATTTTTATGAATTCAACATAATTTTAACAATTATTGGTATTTTATGATTTTTTTTTTTAGTTTTTAGGCTTTTCTTTTGAAATATCAAAATCTTTTTTAGTGGGTAATATTGTTATTTCACTATACCATCCATTAATTCATTTATCTGCATACATTCATTCAATGAATCAATAATGAATGAATCTCTCACATACTGGATGAATTGTATGGGTTAGTGTGAATAGTTTTATTAGTGTCTTATTTTATGAATTTTGTGTATCAATTTTTTGTTTTTCCAAAACAATGAAAAAATTTTTAAAAAATGAAAATGCATTCGAAATGTTTGTCTAAAGTAACAAAGAAATGAATAAAAAATATGAAATTAATTATCTACGCAACAACCCCTTAAAACAATTACTTAATTTTTGTTCATCTTGGAGAGCTAATCACTGATGTTAATTGTTGACATTTATCTGCAATTTTGTGTTAAAATCTTGATTTAAAAAAGGGACTCATTACCACTTTTCGCCAATTGTTTCTTCTCTTTTTCTGTTCAACTTTTAGATTCAGAATCGGACTACGAACGTAAACTTTACGACATCAATACAAAGTCAAAGAAATGAAAAAGTTAAAATTTTAAACTAAGTTGACCTCATTTAAAACTTATGATTCAGAGCCTTTATAATTTTAGGCATGCAGGGCATCTTCTGGGAAAAAGAGATAAAACACATAAAAATAGAAATAGGCAAAGCAATTTCCGGGAAAAAACAAAGATGAATAGACAACAGAGATACAAATATTATTGGTGAGAGTGAGAGGAAAAGCTCCTTAATGCTAACGAAACTTCGTTGAAAGCAAAATAAACGAGCATATAGATGCTTCTAAGAAATGGAACAAAAATTAAGTTTCTTCAAATTAATCGATTTATGTACAATTAAGCTGAGTGTGTTTATCTTCTAATTTATGTATTCATTTTGGTATAAGTGCAGATTTTCGAGACACCCCTTCATGTCTCTGCTTTTAACAAGAAGACTGAAATAGTGAAATTTCTGCTTGAATGGAAAGGAGATGATAAAGTTGACTTGGGAGGGAAAAATATCGTATGTGTTCTTTATTAATATTCCGGAGAGAAATCTGGCTATGCAAGTAAAAATGTGGTTGCTTAATTGGGAAAAAGACAAATCTTTTATATATTTTAGGTTGTTGATCTGTTGAGTCTTGCAGTATGGAGAAACTCCGTTGCATTTAGCAGCAAAGAATGGGTGTAATGAAGCTGCCCGATTACTTCTTGCTAATGGTGCTCTCATTGAAGCCAAAACTAAGATGCTTTCTAGCTGTCCCACTTTATTTTTTCCGCCAACCAAGGTATAGTGCAATATTAAAGTCTCATCCTTCAATTTTTAAGGTATGGTGCAAGCTCAAAGTCCCATTCTTCAATTTCCAAAAGTCCAAACACTCACTTATGAGTCATTTTTTGTTAAAAATATCAGTTAGGGCTAAAGGTAAAATTGTTATTTATTAAAAAAAATTAAAGTTTTATTATATTTTTCTCTCTAGATTTACAAATGTCACATTCGCTCCACCTAAAGTTTTCCAACTTTTGATAAGTGATCATCCACACCCACCACCCCACACCCCCCCCCCCCCCCCCCCCTAGGGTTTTTTCCTCTAACCATCGACAACTTTCTCTTCTTTCTTTGCCGCTAATGAAGGAAGACTTACAAATTGAGACGTCCATGGCCGACGAACGACGGCGAAGAATGAAGGTAATGAATCTTCTTCTTCGTTGAATCTTGCTAGACGACAAGAATCAACTTCAGATGAAGTTTCCATTTTTCAATTCGTCTCCTCCTGAAACCAAATAGAGGGAAAATGAAGCTGATTGACATTATCCAATGCCTATTCAACAAAGACGAAGATTCGTCATCTTCGTTCTTCATCATCATTGGCATCTTAGTTTGTAGGTTTTCCTTTGTCAACAATAGAGAAAGAAAAGGAAGTTGTTGGTGGCTGGAGAAAGGAAGCGAAAATAACCCTAGGTTTGGGAGGGAAATGACCACTTTTCAAAAGTTGGAAACTTTGGATGGGGGAAATTGTGATATTTTTAAATTTGAAGAGGAAAAATAATAAAACTTTAATTTTTTAATAAATGATGGTTTTACCTTAACTTTAACTGAATTTTTTAACCAAAAAAAAACTTTGAGTGGGTGTTTGGGTTTTTCAAAGTTGAAGAGTAGGACTTTGAGATTTCATTATACTTTGGTAGGAACAAGTCTTTTGGCCTTTTTTTTTTTCTAATGAAAACTGTGATAGTGATAATTTTAATTCAATTTTTTTTTTCTCTTTTTACATTCAGTATGGAGTGACACCACTAAATCTTTTTGTGTTACTCAATTCGATCTGAAGACATTTCAGTTGTGGAAACATTGCTCGAGAATAATGCAGACGGTGATGCTACAGATGATGTATGTATTCATCTTTCAAAAATCAAGAGAAAGTGGGAAGTTGCTTGATTTATTAGTCTCTCGTCAGCAAGAGCAACGAAAGAAAAAGTTTCTTGAAGCATGCAAGAATCAAAAAGAAAAGATGGCTGCCCTGGAAAAAGAGCTCGCAAATATTGTGGGTCTGGATGAACTCATGCTGCAACTTCGGAAATGGGCAAAGGGCATTCTTTTGAATGAGAGGCGCAAGGCCATAGGACTGGTAATCGGCACTGCTGGAAAACTTCCTCACATGGCTTTTCTAGGAAATCCGGGAACAGGTAAATTTGTTGCCTACTTCATCTTTACTTTATCAGTTAAAAATGCTGCTGGAATATATATATTTTTTTTATATTAAATAGGTAAGACTATGGTGGCTCGAGTCCTTGGAAGATTACTTCATAGTGTGGGACTTTTGGAAAGTGATAATGTAAAAGAAGTTCAACGGACAGACCTAGTTGGTGAATATATTGGTACGACTGGATATAAAACTAGGAAGAAGGTATACCACTTTGCTTTACATTTTCAATCAAATTGTCATTGGCACACATTAGCACACTTTTGATATATGTCATTATATGATTTGATAATTTTAAATTAAAGATAAAGTAATATCTAATTATATAATGACACAAATAAATGTGTATTCATTTGTATACTCAAAATAGACACGAATAATATTTCTCTTATTTATTATATTTTCAAATCTTAGAAACTTATATTACAATGATGTATGGTTTATTTAAAAAAATCAAAATTTATGCATAGGTTGAAGAAGCCAGAGAAGGTATTCTTTTTGTTGATGAAGCATACTAACTAGTAGGGTTGGATTCGAGATGAGCTTTTTCGGGCTCGAAACGAGCTTGGTTCAAACGAGCCTGTTATGAACGAGCATGAACATGAACACGAGCTTAAGCAAAAATCAGAAAATGAACACGAACCCGAACCCGAACAAGGCAATACTCGGCTCGGTCGGCTTGACGAGCCAAGTTAGGCTCGCTAGTTAAGCTGACCTTCATTATGTTGAGTTGGGCCTTATATTATCCACAGTGATTGTTGTTGAAAAGTTTGCCTTGATGGCCTTATATTGCATTAAAAAACGCCGCCGTTTGGGACCAATTAATCTACTCTAAACCCAAAAAAAACCTAACATTTTCTTCTCTTCTTCTTCCCATTTCTCTAGAACCGTCGCTGTCGTTCGGACTCCTTTATTTGTTGACAGTTTAAACTGTTCAGCCACCACGATTGCAACACCGTTTAGCCGCTGACAACTACAGAAACTTCCTGATAGTTTTTGTTTTTGGTTAATTTCTCAACTGAATATTCTTTCATCTTTCTATTATTGAGCTGGTTTCTGCTTTGTTTCATTTTTGAACTTTTTTTTATAAAAATTCATAGTTGGTTGTGAAGTTGTTAAAACACTTAGAAATTGAGAAATATATGATCAATTCTGATTATAAAGTCTTTTGTTAATCTCTTTACATAGAAGGGGGTTTCAGTAAGGATTCAACAAGATTTTTTTAGATCTTATGAAGTTCATAATTCTGAATTTCTTTTTTATTTTCAATTTCGTTGTTGTTGCTGGTGTTTAATCTTTTTATTGCGAGTTTGTTATTGGTTTTGATGTTTTTGCGGTTTTGATTTGATTTGTTGGTGGTAGAGAAGAGAAATAAAAGTTGCTACTGACTCGTCTGTCATTCGTTGTGGTGTTTTGGTCCTTTTGTTTCCATGAGATTTATGTTAAAGATGGAGTGTTTAAAAGTTCAAATCCTAACTAGAGAAACCTTTTGCAAATCTCTTCTCTCCTCTGTTTTTCAAAGGTACTAGAATTTCCTATTCTATTTTGTATATTAACTATTGACAACTTGAGCTTAAAGTCGAGCCGAGTGAACCCGAGCTAATAGATATGAGTCTGAGTTAGGTGCGAGTCGAGCACAAATACTTAAATTATAAAGCGAGCCGAATACAAACATATGTTTTGACGAGCTTGGCGAGCCTTAAGCTAGCTCGAGCCGAACTTAACTAAAAACGAGTCAAAAATGAGTTAAACCATGTTTAGGCTCGACTTGGCTCGTATCCACTCCTACCAACTAGTGCCGGAGGACGGTAGTCTTTGTGACTTTGGAATTGAAGCCTTAGAAGAGATAATGTCTTGCATAGATGATAGAAAAGTTTTAGTCATATTTGCTAGCTACAATGAAGTAATGGAACGTGTAATTGTTGTGTAACAGAAAAATAAAACACAATTTTTATGCTATTGAATATAATAAATAATTAAGATAGAAAATAAAAATACAGAAAAATAAAAGAAAGAGAACACAAGAATTTACAAGGTTCGATAAATGTACCTACGTCTTCGATGCTACTGTTTACTTTCACTATCTCTAAAGAATAGTTATTAAGGAAAAATAAACTATTAAAGATCTATAATAATAAGATTCTCTCAATATAATTGTGTTTGACTATAATTGTTTTTGGGATGATTTTGAATTAAAACTAATACCTCTATTTATAGCCTTTGGTAAAATACAAAGAGATTAAAATAGTCCATGTGAGACCTAAAGAGCCAATTTTTTTTCAACAATCTCCACCTTGGCGATTTAGTGAGTCCTACCAAATTCCCTTATATTTTCTTCTTCAGTGACGACTTCAAATGCACCTTTTGGTGCTATTTAAGCTTACAGGATGTTGATCAAGTTCAAACAATGTTTGAACTTGATTGTTGTTACCACTTTGGTCATCATATCTACAGAGTTCTTAGCTGTCCCAATTTTTAGAAGTTGTATATTCCCTTCTTGAATAATTTCCTATATAGAATGATGTCTAATGTCAATATGTTTAGTTTGTACATGGAATACTGGATTCTTTACCAAATGAATTACACTTTAACTATTAGAATACACATTGACATGCTTCTAAATAATTCCGAATAACCAAATAACTTCTTTTATGGCATCTGTAATTGCCATATACTCTGCCTCTGTAGTAGACAAAACAACTGTAGATTGCAAGATAGACTTCTAACTAACTGGTACTTTTGCAAGAGTAAAGAGATAACCAAAAGTTGATCGACATTTATCCAAATCACTAGCATAATCAAAGTCAACATATCCAATCACATCTTGACCAAGTACATCATCTTGCTCAAATACTAAACCAATATATATAGTCTTTAGTAAGTCTCGTAGAATTCA
Source organism: Mangifera indica (assembly GCF_011075055.1). Lineage (NCBI taxonomy): Eukaryota > Viridiplantae > Streptophyta > Magnoliopsida > Sapindales > Anacardiaceae > Mangifera > Mangifera indica. The sequence goes on from NC_058137.1 coordinate 9,815,522, forward strand.
TTTCACAACCTGCCAATGTCCCTTACCAGGATCATGTATATACCTGTTCACAACTGCAACTACATGTGAAATGTCGGGCTTTGTATACAATATTGCATACATCAAACTACCAATTACATTTGAATATAGAACTTATGGCATATATCTTCACTCTTCATCTATACATGGAGATAAAGATTCATTAATGTTGAAATAAGGAGCAAGTAGAGTATTTACAGGTTTTGACTTCTCAGAAATACCAAAACAGTGTAGTACCTTCTTCAAATATTCTTTCTGAGTCAAACTAACCTTGCTTCTGTGTTTATCTCTACTAATCTTCATACCCGGAATCTTCTTAGCTTCTCCTAGATCTTTTATTTCAAATTCTTGATTGAGTTATGTCTTTAATTTCTCAATTTCTTCTTGATTCTTTGAAGCTATTAACATATCATCAATAACAATAATAGATAAATGAAAAACCCATCTTGTAGCCTACGAAAATATACACAATTATCATATTGGCTTCTTATGTACCTATGCTCTATCATGAATCGATCAAATCACTTATATCACCTTCTCGGTAACCTTTTCAATCCATAAAGTGATCTCTTCAGTTTGCAAGCCCAATTCTCTTTATCAGTAACCTTAAATCCTTTAGGTTGAGTCATGTAAATTTCTTTTTCCAAATTATCTTGTAGAAATACAGTTTTTACATCAAGTTGATCTAGTTCCAGATTCAATTGTACTACCAAGGCTAACAAAATTCTAATAAAGAAATGTTTACAACTAGAGAAAATATCTCATTGAAATCAATCCCCTTCTTTTGAGTGTAACCTTTTGCTACCAACCTTGCCTTGTATTATGCGTGTTCTTTGTTAGGAAATCCATCTTTTCTTGCATACACTCACTTGCACCCAATTGCCTTTTTGTTCTTTGATAATTAAACTAATTGCTATGTTTCAATTTTCTGAAGTGATTGTAATTCCTCATCTATGACTTTCTTCCACTTTTTAGCTTTTAGACTTCTAATTGCTTCTTTATAGTAAAAGGAATATCATTATCTATAATTGGAAGTGCATAAGCCACCATATCAGTAAATCGAGCAGGTTTACGTATTTCTCGTTTTAGCTTATGTGATGCAATTGATTCTTGTTGTTACTAAGGTTCTTGGGTTCAAATCTCTCTATCGTCACTCTCTTCCTCTACCACTAGAGTATCACTATCATTTTTAATAACTCTGGCTAGGTTTATTGTTATGATTGTCTCAAACTCCACCTGTTGTGGAGTATACTCCACCTATTATTGAGTATCATCAGTCTTCTTTGTCCCTTTTTTTATCATGGTAGATTCATCAAAGGTAACATCCCTACTGTGAATGATTTTCTTTAAATTTGGACACCAAAGATGATATCCTTTCACTCCAGAACTAATCCCCATGAAAATTGCTTTCTTAACTGTTGGATCTAATTTAGATTCCTTTGTATGATAATAGGTAATAGAACCAAACACATGTAAGAAACCATAATCATTAGTAGGTTTTTCAAACCATACCTCAAGGGGTATTTTCCCCCCAATTACAGTGGATGGTAAACGATTAATAAGATGACATGTATATGTAACGCCTTAGCCCAAAATGATTTGCCTAACCTAGCATTGGACAATATACATCTAACTTTCTCTAGCAAAGTTTAATTCATGCGTTCTGCCACCCCATTCTATTATGGTGTTCCTTTGATTGAGAAATGACATACAATACCTTCAGCTTGACAAACTTCAAAAAACGGATCATTCGTATATTCACCACCATTATTAGTCTTTAGTTGTTTGATCTTTCTACTAGTCTGAGTTTTAACCATTGTTTTCCATTTTAGGAAAACACCTAATTCGTCATTTTTCTTCTTTAAAGTGTAAACCCATGTTCTTATAGAAAAGTCATCAATAAAAGTAACAAAGTAGTGCCTACCTACTAAGGAAGCTATTTTAGTAGGTCCTCACATATTAGAGTGAACATAATCCAAAATACCTTTAGTATTATGAATTATAGTACTAAATTTTACTTTTTGTTTGTTTTCCTAAGGCACAGTGTTTACAAAAATCTAACTTGTAGGTCTTTGCTCTTTTCAATAAGCCTTGTTTCACCAAACTAAATAAAAGTTTTTCACTACATGTCCCAAACGCATATGCCAAAGTCTAGTTGTTTTGTTATCTATATCTTTTTTGGATACTGCAACTACTGATTCAAAAACTGTATCACTACTATAATAATAATAGTTATTTCTTCTTGTACCTTTCATCACTATAAGGGTATCAGAGACAACTTTAAAGACTCAAACTTGCATTGACACATTGAAGCCTTTAGGTTCCAAAATGCTCAAAGAGATGAGATTTTTCTTCAACTGTGGTACATGCCAAATATCTGTCAGAACTCTAGTTGATCCATCATTATTCTTTAACTGGATTGAATCTATCCCTACTGTTTTGCAAGGACTATCATTACTTATGAAAACAACTCCACCATTTAGTTTTTCATAATTAAAGAACCATTCCTTGTATGGAAATATATGGTAAGTGCAACCCGAATCTAGAAGCCAATCATCATACTAAGATGTCGATAGTAGACTTACTAGAGCAAAGTCCAACTCATTTTCTTCAATTTTAGCTATACATATATCTGAAACAATTTTGGTTTTACCTTTATCTTTCCTTTGTAACTTCAGACAATCTTTCTTCCAATGTCTCTTCTTTCAGCAAAAAGCAGATTCATCTTTACTAAGTCTTTTCTTTGGCTGAGATTTACCTTTTCTTTCTTGCTTATGACTTTGACTTCATCATTTTGCAGTAAGGGCTTCAATAGTCATCTCTTTATTCTCTTGTTAATCTTTCTTTAGAATTTCATTATTATTCAAAGAAGCACATACTTCATTGTAAGTTAATTTCTCCTATCTATGAAGTAATGTAATGCTTAGATGATCCAATTCTTTAGGAAGGGATCCTAGTAGAAGCATTGCCTTATCTTCATCTTGGACGGTTTTATCCAAGTTCAGTAAATCAGTTATCAATTGGTTAAAAATATCAATATGATCACTTATACTTGTACCAGGTTTCAATTGAAGGCAAAACAATTTCTTCTTTAAATAAAGTCCATTCTCATTGTTCTTGTTCATATACTTGTTTTCTAATATCTTCCATATCTTACTTACAGACGTCTCTTTCATGAATGTATATTTCTGCTTTCTACAAAGACATATACAGTTGTACTACAAGCTTGGCGGTTGATTCTTGCCTATTCTTTGTCATCCATCTTCTTCGGTTTTTTTTCCTTCAGAGTTATATCAAGATTTTCTTGACATAGGGTATCCATCACTTCACATTGCCACAAGCCAAAATTGTTTCAACCATCAAATTTTTTCACATCAATTTTTGTGGTTGTCACAATTTTCTTTGTTGATGTCGATGTCATTTTCTTCTGACTATGATTTACTTGGTAGATAGTTTTTCAAATAACCAAGTTTCACAAATTTATATTCAATAGCTAAAAAAAATTACTATAACCTAGGATAGTAATAAGTGCCAAAAAATGATAATATATACACCAGAAAAATACCCAAGAAAGATTGGTGATGACAAAGCCTCCTTAAAAACCAACCTCCTTAGACAACATTTTCCTAGACATGCATATAACCATATAAATAACTATTCCTTGTCCTAAACCTAGGCTTTGATACCACTTGTTGTGCAACGGAAAAATAAAACACAATTTCTATGCTATTAAATATAATAAATAATTAAGGCAGAAAATAAAAATGCAGAAAAATAAAAGAAACAGAACACAAGAATTTATGAGATTCGGTAAATGTACCTATGTCCTTGAAGCCACAAATTACTTTCACTATCTCTAAAGAATAGTTACAAAGAAAAATAAACTATTAGAGATCTTTAGGAATAGGATTCTCTCCATACAATTGTGTTTGACTACAATTGTTTTTCTACAATTGTTTTTGAGATGATTTTGAATTAAAACCAATGCCTCTATTTATAGCTTTTGGTAAAATATAAAGAGATTAAAATAGTTCATGTGGGACTTAGAGGGCCAATTGTTTTTCAACAGTAATATCTTCTAATGAAGGTTTCAGTCGAAGGGTTACAAAAATTTTTAAGTTTGAAGTTTGAGTTGTGAAAATATAGCTAATGTTCTCCATATCAAGATGAGTAATCAAGCTAAGGATAACTCATTATATGGGTTTAAATTGCATTCTTCTTGTAATGTAGATGTCATTGCTAAGCTATTAAAAAAAGTAACAATAGAAAAACAACGTGTGAAAATGACTGGAGGATTAGTGGATATAATGCTGAATAATGCTAAGGGGAATCTAGATCTTACGATTAAAGATGATTGTGCAGAGAGAGATGAATTGCTTACTATCAAATTAGAGGATTTTGAAGTAGCCAATAAACTTTTACCCCTCTATTAGGTGTTTGTATGCTATTTCCTTTTAGGATTATGCATTTGTAATTGTAATAATTTGAATATTGATAATCAATTATGTGTTGTTATATAATTAAATTATAGTTTAATCTTAATAAAAAAATTATTTAATTACATATTAACACATTATTATTATTACTATTTAAATTTATACTCATTATAAATGTACATAATAATATATCATTGTTTTGTTTTAGTTATGTATTAGCCGAATTTTTCATTTCATTTTCAATAACTATATTAAGTACTTCGGATGATGAAATCTCTACTCTTTTTTTTCATTCCGGTATTTATTACTTAATCTTTTTTTAATTTTTTTAATATTTAAAAGTTACTTTAGAGGAATATTGACATGATGGAGAAAATTTAACTTTCTTATCTTGAGGGTACGCTAAATCTTGGAACTTCAATTTCTCCATAGTAGTTTGCATATTTGTGGTGATATCCTACATATACTTGGTTCAAGGGTGTGATATTTTTTAAATGAAAAATCCATTCAAATAAATAAATAAGTACAATATCATAAGAAATAATACATTAAAAAAGAGTCAACAATTATATATATATATATATATATATATATATATATATTACCATTGGTTGAGTTGGCTTAGAAATAGAAGAACGTTATTGCCTAATTCAAAAACTCAAGAAGGTGAAGGTCCTCCTAAAAGACCTCAGCAAGAAAAATTTTTGGAACATCTTAGAGAGGGTTAAAGTTGCTAGAGAAAGACTTGATAACACCAAAGCAAGATTGGAAAGGAACCAATTGGATGAAGACCTTGTGAAAGAAGAGAAATATAGGGCTATTGAGCTTAGAAGATTGAGTTGGTCAGAGAAGTTCATAATGAAACAAAAATTGAGGATTAAATGGCTAAAAGAAGGGGACCAAAATGCAGGCTACTTCTCCAAGTTTATCAAAGGTAAAAAGAATAGAAATGCTATAAATGGACTTGTCCTTAAGGACGGGTCTTTAATAAGTGATAAAGAGCTTATTAAAGAGGGCTTTGTTTCTTTCTTTAAGAACTTGCTTATAAGCCACCAAGAGGAGACTTTTATTGAGAACATTTGGGGCTTGCTTCTTTAAAATTTCAAAGGATATGCCCCTTTAAATGGTTAGGGAGGTTACTAGAGAGGAGATAAGGAACACCATGTTTTCTATGGATAGCAAAAAATCCCTAGAGCCCGATGGCTTGGTTTTCTCTTCTTCAGGAAAGCTTGGAGTGTTGTGGGTTAGGATGTTTTCAAAGTAATTAAAATTTTCTTCTTTACCGACTTACTTCTTCATGAGATTAACAATATAATTATTGCCCTTTTTTCGAAATGTGATAATCCCTCAGGTACCAAAGACTTTAGGCCTATCTCTTGTTGTAACATTTTGTACAAGTATATAACAAAGATAATGGCCAATAGATTGAAAGTGATACTCTATTTGTTCATTAATGCAACTGTAGGAGTTTTGGTAAGGGGAAGGAAAATTGGTGATAACATCCTTTTTTGCGACGAGTTCATCCATAACTACCATAAGGAGAAGAGAAACTTGAAGAAGTGTGCTATTAAAATGATCTCATGAAAGCCTATGACATGGTGAATTGGAGCTTCATTATAGCAATCCTTGATGAAATTGGCATTCACCCTTTGTTCATTAGATGGGTTAAGGAATGCATCTATACCCCTTCCTTTTCGGTGTGTATTAATGGTAAACTTGAAGGATTTTTCAAAAGTTGTAGAGATCTTAGGCAAGGAGACCCGATTTCTCCTTACTTTTGTGATTATGATGGAGATTCTCTCTAGAATTCTAGAAGACGTGACTTTGAAGAAAGAATTTAAGTCCCACTGGAAATGCAAAGAGAACAAAATCACCTATTTATGTTTTGCCGATGACCTCCTTGTTTTTTGTAAGGTTGAGGAGAAATTTATCCACCTCATCAAAAGCTCTTTTTGTTTATTTGAGAGATGGTCTGGGCTTATAGCAAATTGTTCCAAAAGCAATGTCTATTTCTCTAGGGTGACACATCAAGAAAGGACTTGGATGAAGGAGATCCTTGGTATGGAGAAAGGTTCTATTCCTTTTAGAAGCAAAGTTATTTGTGCTTGCTTCTTTTTCTTCTCGTTAAGATCCTTAAGGACATTGATAGTAGGCTAAGAGATTTCTTTTGGAGTGGTGTGGAGCACAACCATCACAAGGCTGAAGTTGTTTGATATGACATATGTGTGCCAAGAAAGGAAGAAGGTTTAGGCCTATTGAAAAGCAAAGATTGGAACAAGGCAGCTATAGTTAGACATTTATAGCAAATCATTTATCCAAAAAGCACTTCAAATTGGGTGGGATGGATTAAAAAGATTAGGTTTAAAGGTAGAAGTATTTAGGAAGTGAGGGCTACTAATGATAGCCTATGGTGGTGGAAGAAGCTATTAAAGCTTAGAAAGGTCATGAGAAATAATGTGAAGCACATAATAAGGAATAGAGAGAAAACCTTTCTTTGGATGGATAATTAGCATTCAGTGGGACTGCATAAAGAGAGATTCAAGGAGATAATTATCTATAACTCATTGATAGACAAGAATTCGAAGGTCAAAGATATCATCAAAGATGGAAAATAGTAGTGACCTATGGCTAACTCACCCCATATTTGAGAGGTTAAATCTTTGATGAATGAAAATCGAAGAAGTGGTAGGGATGTTAAAAAATGGACCCCTAATCTAATAGGGAATTTTTCAATAAAAACCACTTGGAATGAAATTAGGGAGAAAAGAGAAAGATAACATAGGACCACTTGATGTGGCACAAAAAATTATTCCCCGGCATGCCATTATTCTTTGGATTGCCTTGAAGGAGAGATTAAGGATGAAAGATAAGCTTTGTAGGATAGGGTTAATTTCGGATGCCACGTGTGTCCTTTGCAACAATGGTAAGGAGGACAAAAACAACCTCTTCTTCAATTGTGAGTATACTCACTATATTTGGAGAAGTATTATAGAGATAAACAACATGACTTATGTAAGACAAGATTGGGGAGACTCATTGAGGACATAGCCAAAAATTGGAAAGGGAACAAGCTTAAGCATATTATGGGAAAATTGGGTCATGGAGCCACCATCTATGCCATTTGGAAGGAAAGGATCAATATAATCTTCTCAAGAGGATGCATTCCCAAGGAAATAATCAAGAAGAATGTTGGTAGGCTTATGAGAGACAAAGGAGCAGAGATGTCTAACATCAAACAAACTAGAGAAGTGAAGATTTGGAACAGAAGATGCTGTCTTCCCAATTGCATTTTCAAGCAAAGTGATGGTCTCTCAACAAGGAACCAACGAAGCACAATTTTTTTGAGCTAACCCTTGTGTTTGCTTTGCAAGTTTTGCCCTTAGTTGTTGCTCTTTTCGTTGAGGCTATAAGGCCTAGATTGATGGCTTATTGGTTTATGCAGAATAGGCCAGTTGAAGTTAAGGCAATTAAGAAAGTTCATATGCTTCAAAGGAGAATTCTGCCCAACTGCAGTTTTGCAGTTTATGCCTCAGTTGATGACTGCTTTCTACCCTAAATAGTTACGACAGTCTGCAAAATATCCTAGGTGCAATTGCTATTTTCTAATCTTGCTCCCTGGTACCCAGATGCTACCTATTAGGCCAGCTCCATTCAACAGCAATATGGTAATTCTACTCTACTGTAGTTGTTATGTCCTTTCCAGCCTAATTCCCCTTCAAAAAGATGCCTGCAGATGTTAAACAAGCCATATTTAATAAAACAGCTCCAAGAAATCCCAGGAAAACTAGTAGGTTGAAACAGTTTTATGCAGGAAGGCTTTTGCACTTGCTGCCTATATTGAAGTTGCTACTTCTATTTCTGCATATTAGAATGTAGAAACAACCCTTGAATGATTACCAGAAGGTGAAGCTTGCTGCCTCTTAACATCAGGCACATTCTGGTCTAGATTTGTAGCAAAGTTTCAAGCTTCCTAGAGCTCATTTTGCCTCCCAGATTACCTCCTCATAGTGCACCAAAAAGTTATTGCAGACCGTGATCTTGCCTGCTCAGTTTTCGACTACTTGTTGGTTGAGTCAAATTTCAGCCTCTTTGCATAGAAAGTCTTCTCGAAGTGCTGTGTTAATCCCACTATGCTACCACTATTTTTGTCTTGAAAACGTAGGCGTTGTGTAGATCTTATTCAAAGGGCAAACATTTTTGGATTGGTTGTACTATCTCCTCCCTCTTGAGCTTTATCTTTAGAAACCTTAGAAGCTCAAGAGGTGAAATTTCTTTTGTGTTAGGCTTTGCCCTTGTTTGTAGTCGTTGTCCTCCGTTTGGAAGGACAAGCTTAGGTTGTTTTGGGCTCCTTCTTTTGGGCCCGTGTTTTTCTCTTTAATATATTTTTGCTTAGCGAAAAAAAAATCTTAAAATTTTATGGTTTAAATTACAATCCATTGTTGAAAAACTGTTAACACAAGCATGCAAAATAACTACTTGTAACCTTTTATTTACCAACCATTACATTGTTTTTAATCAAAAATCATAAAATATAATCATCATTTTTTGTAAAAAATTTAAGTGGGCATGATCGGTCTTTCCAAAGTTTACAAAAGTTAAAATGCAATAAATAATAGGCCAAAAGGTTTATTCCCACCAAAGTTTTAGTCTATTCTAAAACTTTCATCCGCTAAATTTTAAAAACTCAAATACCCTCGTTAACTATTAAAGTTAACAAAATTTATTAAATTTAATATCATAATTGTTATTTAACTAGTAATATTAAAAAATAAAATAAAATAAAATAAAAATTTATTTTGTTTCTAACCCTTAATTTCAAAAACTAATAATTTTCCCCCAAAACTTATGTTTTGAAAGTTACATTTTTTCCCTTTAAGGTTTCAATCTTTTGCTTCTTTGACGACTAGAAATTGACTAAGAATCAATTATGCTCTCTTCTTTCTTTATCAGTGCCCTCTCTCAGTTCTTGGAGATGATGAATCAACAGAAACAATGAAGATGACAAAGGGTGTTCAACAAAGACAATGAATCGACACGTATTCTTTGTCGCATTGAATTGGTTCATTATCTTGGCCAGACACAAACACCCTTCATTTCGATTGAATTGAAGACGAACACAAGCTCCAGAGAAAAGGTCATCTCAACTGAAAAGAAGACAAACACAATCATCTTTGTCTTATGAGATTCAACCAATTTGGTCATTGCTTCTATAGTCGGGAGTGACAGAAAGTACCAAAGAAAGGTCATCGGCCTCAGAGAAGGCAATCAAAGCTTTTGTTGTCATTGAAAAATGGGTTGCTTTTTGAGTCAACTCTAATAGAGGGAAAATGCAACTTTTTAAAACTTAGTTTTAAGGAAAAATTGTTAGTTTTTAAAATTAAGTGATAAAAATAAGATAAAAATTTTATTTTTTTAATATTTCTAGTTAAATGTCAATCATACCCTTAGATTTATCAAAATTTGTTAATTTTAATGGCTAACATGTGAGTATTTGAGTTTTTAAAGTTTTACGAATTGGAGTTTGAGAATGAAGTAAACTTTGGATGGGAATAAGTCTTTTGGCCTAAGTAATATTACATAACTAAAAATTTGGATATTAATTTTTGTGGTTTTTAATGTATCAATGTCACTTTACGTAGCATCATGAATGTCATAAATGGTAAATTTACTTTTCTATAAGCAGTATGATATTGACATTAATACAACACCAATTGAGATTTAAAATTAGGGTTTAAAATTTGTATATAATAATAGCATTAATGGTATTTAAAAAAAAACCATAGTGCATACAAAGGCAAGGGATTGGGATTCGAGAGAGAAAGTCGAACGTTAATATTTATAAGTTTTTATTTGATAAACAAACATTTAAAAACAAATATAGAAACCAGCCAGGTGAGTTTATGATTTTATAAACAAATGTTTAACAATTCATTTTGCCCAAAATGAGCTGAAATTTGTGGAATTTTGGTTATATTATTGAAAACAAGGTCTTGGAAGAGTTTGATATCTCAAGGATTTTCCCAGGGTGTTAACAAATTAATACTCTCACTATTTTGACATCTCATGGTCCAAATTATCCAAAGGATTCATGTTTCAGTTTGAAAATGGCAAGCTCCATCGTAGTTTGATAACAGAGAAACAGTTAAATTTTCTTGAGTAAGACTGGGGGAGGTCCACGTAACAATTATTTGAACCCCTGCTTCTTATTTGAACCCACGTAACAATGAATCCATGTCAGACAATCACACCGAATGTAAATTGTTCATTAGTTGTTTGTGGGGGATGCAATTATAGGTCTTGTTGAAAATAAGAAAGGCGAGGCATCTTCTAGGAAAAGAGATAAAGTTGAAATGCTTAAAGATTGATTAAAAAAAAACCTCAATTATGACTTCTGGGCTTAGCTCCGCAAGTTTTTTTATTAGTTTCGGAGTTGAGGACCCCATGGCAATTTTACTAGCCATCTTTTATGAAGCCTTTTGTGTCATAAAATAATTGAGACTTCCAGTGATCAAAGAAGCAGCAGCTTCACGGCACCTGTAGGAAACAATATAAAACCAAAGCCTAAAATTCATAGAACTTAGATGGAAAGACTCAATTATATGATGCCTTAGTCAAGGTAAAAGTGTGTATAAAAAGATTTTCATATGGAAATTTTCTTTTCGATAATATTATATATATAAACTATTGACAGGAATACCTAACCTTGCTACTCTAAATTAAATTATCAAAAACAGGAATAGTTAACTAATCAATATTATAAATTAAAGCAAAATAAAATAAAAAATAACAGTCTCGGGAAAAAAAATTTCCTGGATCCTCATGTTAATTATGAAAAAACCCACAATAGTCTATTCATTATCATATCTTAGGAAGTAATATTTCAACTTATTTACAGTTCGTTTGCAAGTATGGCCAACATAGTATGAGAAAATTATTTAACCATTTTTATTTACTACACACTATCTAAAAATCTTTTAAAGACCGAAATCATGTTTTAATACTAATTTATAACACTTTCTCTAGAAGTATTACTTTTGAAAGAGAAACATTATTACACTCGATCTATTCAACATAATGATAATTTTAACTTACATAAATTTAAGATAAAATTATAAAACCATTGAAATACCTTTCTTTATAAATATTTTAGCATAAACAAACAACTATGTCCAAAAACAAAGAAGTATAATCTATCATAAAGTGTGTAGTAAAACTTAACATAACATATATAAAAATAGTCTCCTAAATACTCTTAGCACTCAAAAAATATAATGACCATAATGTCCTCATGTCAATTCTATGATCGTTGACCTTATATTACAATTGTAATCCTTACCTATTACATGCAAAATATAAAAATATGAAAATAAGTTATATTTCAACTCGTAAATAAGAACTTAACCTACAACTTAAATGTTTAACCCTCTTATACTTTGTACCTATTCAACCTTAACTTTCTCTTCAGGAGTGCGCCTTTAGACTCTGAGCTTCGATAAAGTGGAACTTACATGACTTTGTAAGCAGAGAAACAAAATTAAACACAAAGAGTTAAATCATAGAATACTAAACTTCTACATAATTTTCTTAATTTGATCACAGTAAACTATAAAATCATATTTTATATGATTTAGGAATTAAAGCATACTTGTTTGTGTCATTTGGTTGTCTAGAGAAGATTGATTATCAATCCATAGTGCAAAGTCTTTCTCCCTAGGTTTTGTAGAATGCGCTTATAGTGCAAATAACTTATGCGTTTTTTATAAAAAAGGTAGGGGATCTTGTTTGTACTAATTTATTACTAAAGGGTAACATGGTTAATTAGATTCTCCCACAAAAAAACCCAATAACCTTTATATCAACGCACATTCACAACCTTAAATTAATAATTATAATATCAAGTATATTGATACATTTTTGAATAATCATATCAGATCCATAAAATAAAATCTTTTTGAAGTATACATTTTTCTGGTTTTATTAAACAATAAATAAATATTTAATCAATATATTATTCCAGCAGATTTATCTTGTCTTGGGAACACTTTTAGTTCCTGTGCTACAATAAGCCACTCTTATTAGTCCCATTAAGCTATCACAGGAACCACTTTTAGTCCTTATGCTACAATAACCCACTCCAAGGATATAAGCACAGTCAAATCCCTAGGATTCCACCACATAGAAAAGAGAAGACAAAAACTTATTCTAATGGAAAATTGATATGTTATTCAATTAATGAAAAACTAATACAAATCACACTTATATATGGTAAGGAAATCCCAAGTACAATAGGATTTTAATAATAAAAAAACATAGAGAAATAGCAAAATAATAATAATAATAAGAATCCTAAAGACGAAGAGGCTTTATAACATCGACTTCAAACGATGAGAATCTATCGCATTTTGCATCGATTCAACTTTAGATTTGGATGATCATCAATGAAGGCCTATTCTCCAACCACAAACGCGATGGATTCTTGTCATTTAAAGTCGATTCAAAGAAACCTCTTCGTCTTAGGGCTTCATCAACATTAGTAGAGGGAGACACACAAAAAACCAGTCAACGCCTCAACCAATTGGTTGCCACCTTCACCGTTGCTAGAGTTTGCAACAAACCCTAGGGATTTTGAGGGGGGGGGGGGGGGGGGGGGGAAGTTACTTTTCAAAGTTAAGGCTGGGGTGAAATGCGAGTTTTCAAAACTCTAGGAGAGAAATGATATAAAATTATATATTTTTTAATATTATTAGTAAAATAACGATTTTATCCATAACTTTAATAGAAAATTTAATAGCAATTGGTATATGGGTGAGTATTTAGGTTTTTCAAATTTTGTGAGTGTGCATTTGTCTTTACATCAAAACTTGGGTAGAAAATAGTCCTTTGGCCTAAAATTAACAGACCAAAAAGATAAAAGATAATGAAACCTAATTATCAATATTTTTCTAGACTAAAATTTATTATTGAAAGAAATTAATTTTCAATTTTTTTATTAAAAAGTAAACTTTTATCATTTTTTTAAAGATATCGAACTATCACCTAACTTTCAATAATATTATATAGAAATCAAGAAACCCATGCATACACATACAATTTGGGTACATAAATGATGTATTATTATATAATTAGATGATTTTAAATTAAAGATAAAGTAACACATATGATAACATATCATCTTTGTACCAAAAATGTGCACATATAGCATTGCTTAATGTAAATAACATGGTAAATCTTTTGTTAAAAATGCTAACATGATCATTTTGGTGTGTTCTTTTTTTGTAACAAAAAAACTCACTTGTGTTGGATTGCTCCAAAGGCAAACATAAACCACTAAATCAGATCAATCAAAAGTTTTAAAAATGTTATTAAAGAAGACATAAACCTATGTTATCTTATATATGAAATCTCTTTTTTTGTTACTTAAACTATCCCTTGGAGGTCTAACATACACATTTTATGCTAGGATATGAATTTTTATGCGTTGAAATGAACAGTTCTAACTCATAAAAACTTTAAATTATATTATTTAACTTCCCCAAATTTAGTTTTACAACAATTTAAAAAAAAAAAAAAACACACTCAGGATCAACAAAACCCATCCAAAATAAGTAAAAATTAACCAAATTAATTTGTTATTTTGTTTTTTACTGTTGGGAAATTTTTATATTGAAAGTTGGGAGTTTGTTTTTTATTTCAACTTAACAAGAAGCTCATGAACAATGGTAAATAAGAGTTTCTTTGGATTTCAATAAAACATTAGTTTAATTAAAATGGACAAATACACATAAAAAGGGAAACAAGTTTTATCATTTGAGGCATTTTTTATTCAAAAAGGAAAGAATTTAAATGAACAAAATATACTTAAAATTTTAAAAGAATTTTTTTAATTCATGTGTTGGTCACGTGAATATGGTGATTTAAGTGTGGATGAGTTCTAATTTTGGTTGTGTTTGGCTTTTTTTTTATGAGGTTTGTTATCTTGGTTGGTATTATAGTTTTTGTGGAAAAACATTTGGGGACAATGGTTACGTTGCAATTTGTGTAGGCTATAAACGTTGACATTAACAATAAGATTATCCATGTCAACTCTTAAATTGCTGAAACCTATACAAAATTATCATAATTATTATTTTTAAATTGGAACAAAAATTCATGTCAATAACTTTTTTTGACGTTAAACATTAGATTATGTACAACAATTTATAAGTTTAGTGTTTATAATAAAAAATTAAAAAATCCGTTCTGAAGAAAAAATTGATCTCTTTAATAATAACAATAATAATAGTAAAACAAAAATTCACGTTAATAACGTTTATTGACATTAAAGATTAGATCCGTTTATATACAACAAAATATAAGTTTGGCGTTTATAATAAAAAAATTAAAAAAATCCGGTTCAAATAGAAAATTGATAGTAATAATAATAATTGGCTTCCTATGCTGTTTTCTCAAGAGTTAAAATAGAACAGGAAAAAGGCAACTTCCTGGAGAAGTGATGAAAGAGATGCAATTATGCGAAGATAAGTATAAAATTATCCAAAAAAAAATTTGGAAAGCCCTACGGGTGAAAAAGGCATGTCGGTTTGTATGAAGTCACTATCCGTACACTTCATATCTCTAATATTATTCAATAAAATATTATCCTTATTGTTATAACTGGTGGATTTTCCACCATGTGGAAGAAATTTTGGCGAAGAGAGAATGTGGAGGCATTACATGCCCTGGAAAATTGGCTTTGAAGATAGCCTTTTTTGTTGACAGGAGGGGCGGTAATATTTCCTATAAATTACCCCCTCCTCTGTTCATGCAACATATATACATTTCTTCAATCTAAAGCTTCCTTGCTTCTTTCTTCTTGCCTCTTGTTTTCTTCCTTCTTGTTCTCCGTAAACTGGGATTGATTAACTAAGATTATATTTTTAATTTGTAATTCATTCCATTCAATTTATAACACGTTATCAACATGATCACCTCAAGTATATTATAATTTTTTCATTATGTTGTTACGTTGTTTATATATTGTAAATACCAATATCCCAGTTGTGATGTCCTAGTTATCTTTTAATTTCTCTTGTGCTTTAATTTAATTTTTCCATTATAATTGTACCCTATTTGCAACTCGAAATTTACAAAATCATGAATTTGAATCT
Source organism: Mangifera indica (assembly GCF_011075055.1). Lineage (NCBI taxonomy): Eukaryota > Viridiplantae > Streptophyta > Magnoliopsida > Sapindales > Anacardiaceae > Mangifera > Mangifera indica. The sequence continues at coordinate 9,831,123 of NC_058137.1, forward strand.
GAAGTCCGGAATATCATAAATTTGGACTTGAAGTCTTGCATATCATTTGCAACCCGAAGTTTGCAAAATTATAACTTTGGACCTGGAGTCCTGAAACCTTTGAATTTAGACCTGAAGTCTAGAATATCATAAATCTGGATTTGAAGTCTTGCATATCATTTGTAACCTGAAGTTTACAAAATTATGAATCTGGACCTGCAGTCCTGAATATCATAAATCTAGATCTAAAATCCTGAATATAATTTGTAACCCGAAGTTTACAAAATCATACATTTAGACCTAAAGTCAAAAATTTCATTTGCCACCAAAAGTTTACAAAAACCATGAATCTGGGTCAGAAGTCCTGAATATTATTTGAATGTTTATTTTTATTATAGTAATTATATTCAATTTATTTGAATATTTATTTATTGCATCTTTAGTTATTTGAATCTTTATTTTTATTATAATAATTGTATCCGATTTGCAACTTGAAATTTAAAAAATCGTGAGAATATATATATATATATATATATATATATATATATATATATATATGGGCCCAAAGTCTCAAGTTTCATCAAAGTTTTTAATTTAGAATAATTATATCACTTTTACAACCTGAAGTTTGCATGAAGTGTGAAAAATATGGACTTGAAGTCCAAAATATAATCATAATACATATTAGAATATTTTGAATACTAATTATAAAACTAGAAGTTTGTAAATATGGGATAACATATGAACCTGAAGTTTCTAAAAATTAGTCCCGATATTTCTCATACAAAATCAGCTATTATGTAAATATGAGATAATATTTGAACCTGAAATTTCAAAGATTAACTCATATATATTGTCTACAAAACCAAAAGTTTTGTAAATATGACAATATTTGGACCTGAAGTTCCTAAAATTGGATGAATAACATTAAATGGGCTTTTTACATGATTCTCCACCTAGAATTTATGAGCCTTGAAAAATTGACAAAATAAAATGTCCTAGAAGAACAAATACAAGAGTATTATCTTTCAGCATCATATCCCTAAAGGATTGCAAGCCGAAATATGGATATAATAATAAATCTATTAAATTTGTGGAGAAATTTGAAAGATAGATGTGAACATCAAATTTAGTAATACTCTAAATGACTCTGTAATTTAGTATAACTCTGCGATGTTCGGAATCTTTTCCTGAATGTGAAAAATAAAATATTCTTCACTTTTCATTTATACTCCTGTAGTAGCAATATTGAGAAAAGAAATTTTGAATCAATATTTTCTCATTAATAAAAAACCATCAAACTCGTCCCAAAATATTATATCATTCCCTGAAGTGAATGCAACTACCAGAAGTAGTTGTCATGGGTATAAGTAAGATTATCCCCATAAGTATTATATTGTTTCTTGAAGTGAATGTAACTACCAGAAGTAGTTATCATGGGTGTGAGAAATAATTTTTGATTCAAAGATGGTTATAATAGAAAATATCAATCATATCAACAGAAATGGGTTAAGACTGCAACAAAATAAATTATAATACAGAGTAAACCACAAAACAATAGGTTTGGTTATAAATGTCATTAGAGTGTACTTGTAGTACACACAAACAGTAGGTGGATCTATATTAAGCACCCATAAGAATTTACTTTTTGATAAGTTAGATCTTGTCGATCTAATGAATCTTGATGTTTCAAATCCTATTTCAAAGAATAAAATATGAGTCACTTGAATAGTGACAAGGATGCCCAAGAGTTTTATAATTAAATCCATCATATATATTTATTTTGGAGTCATGAATATTATTTTGTATTTTATTATCATATTCTCCTTCCTTTCAATACTTTGTATGTTATAACTAACGTAATTTTTAAATGAAAGGAAATGAACTCTAAAATTAAAGCGTTGACTTTAAAGGCTGATAAATGAGACATATGTTTGGTGGATAGTACAACAACACACAGAAAGAAATTTTTCTTAACTTTAGAATTGACTGAAGCTAAAGTTAATACTGTATCAGGATTAATCAATCTGATTGAAGGCTCCAAAAGAGCCACAATTTTGTTAAAAAATGGGATCAAATTAAGCATTAATGATTCATTATATTCAAGTAGATCTAAAAGAAATCTACTTTGTTTTAAAGATATAAGAAAAAATGGTTATCATTTTGAAACCATGAGTGATTAGTTATCTCAGAAATGTGATACCATACATCATTATGCTGACGGAAGCCCATAGCATAGAGGTTTGAAATAGTATATGGATCAACAGCTGGCTCGACATCCGACTGCTCGAGGAAGGAAACTCTCACCTCTGAAAGAATCAATGTGATGATGGGTGCATAAGGTAAAAGATAGGTGTGATAAGAGAGAGTAGAGACTATAAAATAAAAAATGACATGACAAAAGTTTATAGAAGGCCTTTAGAGGAGATGGGAGAGGAGATAAAAGTCAACCGTGCTGACTTCATTAAAATGACCAGATTTTGACACAAGAGTATAGCCGATAATGTTATGAAGGAGACGAGAAGATGGAGTAAGATGCCTATGGGGCAGACGAGTAACTACATCATGGTTAGGATTGACTATCATAGCTCAAAAGGCATCAAGATATAATGGGTTAGTGAAATGCGACCCTCGAGGGGGAAAAAAAGGGTCAATGAATATCATAGCCTTGGACAAAAGAGGTGGCTTCATTATGAAGCCAATCGTTCGCATAAAATTCACGAACAAGTGTAATATAGACATAACCACCTAAGGTGACAAAACAAATCTATTTGAATCTATCAAAAAGAGTCCTAAGATGAAATTGTGCTAACAAATTAAAATCAACTCGATGAGTTTTACACAAACCACGATGATTATAGCGATCAGTATAAGTCGCAGCAGCTTAGGCGAAATGAAAACGAGTCTTATCAAACGGAGCCTTTGAAGGCTCAACTTGATCGATAGGTGCTAAAGATCTAGTTCTGACATTTCTAGCTGACCTAGGGGCATGCCTAGCACTACTATGACAAGTGTTAACCATAATTGCAAAATATGAGGATATACACAATAAACACACAAAGTTTAACTACCTATGCTAACAAATTACAAATTGAAAATTTTAAAAGATAAAACAGACAGCAAGAAAGGAAATACAACACAAAACACAATGAAATGTGATGAAATGGAACGATACGTCAAATGTACGTACAAGGGCAGAATCATAATTTCACACAAATGAACCCGAATTAGAAAACTAAGTGCACACCATAGTTGAAAATAATGATAGGATGATAGTGGTATATTCGAAAGTAAAAACGATCGATCGTAAGGGGTGTTTTTGGAAACAAAACTGAAAATAGGTAGGGAATTTGAGGGTTTTTAGTGTGAGGCCAAAATTTAAAAATTGATGGATGGAACTTGGAAGAATGAAGTTGGGAATGATGATTGTGTGGTCAATTTGTTGAAAAATCAACAAAATTTGGGGATTTTGGATGAAAATTAAAAAAGCTAAGGTTTAGGGTTTAATAAGATTTGGGGGGGATTTAGGGCAAAATGTGATGTTTTTGAAAGGGGATTTTGGCTTAAAACAAGTAGAAGTGATGTAGGGAATTGATTGAAAACGAAAATTTGGAGTTTAAAGTGGATTATGGTGAGTTTGGAGCAACTTGGTTAAGAGAAAAAACGGAAAAGGCTGAAGGTTTTTGTAAAAGGAAAATTAAGATTAGCTACCCTTATACGTTAGAATTCGGCCAATTCAATTAACCGAATTTTGAAGAATTCGGTCAACCGAATTTTGTAGCAAATTTATTGGTCGAATTTTGCAATTCAGCAGTCGAATTTGTAAAATCTTGGTTAAGCTTGTTTTATGCATTTTGTGTTCTTAATTTGAACATAAATGAGTCCAAATGATTCAACTATGCACTATTGATTCAACATGCATGAAATGCAATGTAATTTGATGCAAAAACATGATGAAAATTTAAATCAAACATATTAAAATCAATGCAAGAATATTTGGTACAAGAAAACTATCAAGGATAGTCAAGCCTGAAATGATGCATAAATCATATATTGACAATTTTAATTCAATTCAAACACCACAATCACAATAATATTTAAGTGCAAATGCTAATGTGGTGATTCCATAATCCCAAGCTCACCTCTAATTTTGCAAAAACATTCTTCCTCAAGAGGTTTTGTAAAAATGTCCGCAAGTTGGTTTTCAGTAGATACAAAGTCAAGACAAATATCACCCTTTTGAACATAGTCTCGAATAAAATGATATCTAATTTCTATATGCTTGGTTCGAGAGTGTTGAATGAGATTTTCGGATAGGCAAATAGCACTTGTGTTGTAACACAAGATTGGAGTTTTAGATAGGCTAACTCCATAATCCTTAAGGGTTTGTTGCATCCACAAGACTTGAGCACAACAACTACTAGTGGAAATATATTCCGCTTCTGCGGTCAATAAAGCGATGGAGTTTTGTTTTCTTGAAAACCATGAAACTAATGCATGACCTAGAAAATGACAAGTACCATAGTACTTTTTCTATCGACTTGGCTTTCAGTAAAGTCGGGATCCGAATAGCTCACTAGGTCAAAAAAAGTTTCTCTAGGATACTACTAGTCTAAAAATCTAGTGCCATGTAATATTTAAAGATTCTTTTAAGGGTTTTTAAATGAGATTCCTTGGGACATGATTGGAATCGAGCACATAAGCACACACTAAACATAATATCGGGTCTACTAGCAGTTAAATATAAAAGAGAGTCAATCATACCTCTATACATTTTAACATCAACATTTGACCCACTTTCATTTTTGGTGAGCTTAATAGTTGAACTCAATGGTGTGCTTAAGGCTTTTAGTCCTTCTATGCGAAACTTCTTTAATAAGTCCTTGTTGTATAAAGATTGGTTGATGAAAATACCTTCTTTGCTTTGCTTGATATTATGTCTGAGAAAATACTTGAGTTCTCCCATCATGCTTATTTCAAATTCTTTGCTCATGAGATTAGAAAATTCTTCACACAAAGAGACATTAGTAGATCCAAAAATGATATCATCAACATAAATTTGAAACAAAAGTATATCATTTTCTGTTCTCTTAATAAACAATGTAGTATCTACTTTTCCAATGCAAAAGCCTTTTTCAAGCATGAATTTACCCAAATGCTCATACCATGCTCAAAGTGCTTATTTTAAACCATAAAGAGCTTTTTGAAGTTTAAAAACATGGTTTGGGAAATTATGACTTTCAAACTCCGGTGGTTGTTCAACATAAACTTTCTCCATGATAAATCCATTTAAGAAGCACTTTTGACATCCATTTGATATAAAATAAAATTTTTAGAACATGCAAATGCCAAAAGCATCCTAATGGATTCTAGTCTAGCTACCGATGCAAAAGTTTCTTCAAAATATATTCCCTCTTCTTAGTTATAGCCTTAAGCCATTAATCTGGCTTTATTTCTAACAACTACTTTGGACGCATCCATTTTGTTTCTAAAAACCCATTTTGTGTCAATAACGAATTGATGATCCAGACGAGGGACTAGTTCCCAAATATTATTTCTTTCGAATTGATTTAGTTCCTCTTGCATGGCTAAAATAAAAAATTCATCATTTAATGCATCATGAAATGTTTTTGGTTCAAATTGTGAAAGAAATGCTAAATTATTACAAAGATTAAAGGATGATCTAGTTTTAACACCTTGATTTTCTTCATCAATAATTAATTCTTTAGGATTAAGATTTGCATACCTCCAAGCCTTAGGAAGATCTTTATCTTTATCTTCTCATGTTTTAGCTCTTGTTTTGCTTCATCCTTAACATCATTTGGTCAATCATGAATTTTCGTTTGGTCTCCATTTTTAACTTGATTATCATCAATATCAACTTGCACACTAGTTAAAGGATTAGATTCATAAAAAATGACATGCATGGATTCCTCAACTACTAGTGTCCTTTTGTTAAACACTCTATATGCTTTACTGGATGATGAATATCTAAGAAAAATGCTAATGTTCGATTTTGAATCAAATTTTCCTAAGTTTTCTTTCATGTTCAAAATAAAGCATTTGCATCCAAAAACTTTAAAATAACCAATATTTGGTTTTTTGTTTTTCCAAAGTTCATATGATGTTTTATCTAAAGATGGTCTTATTAAAACACAATTTAAACATAGAATGCGGTGTTTACGGCTTCCGCTCAAAAATATTGAGGTAAAGTTTTTTCATTTAACATGATTCTAGCCATCTCTTGAATTGTCCCATTTTTTCTTTCAACAACACTGTTTTGTTGAGGAGTTTTAGGAGAAGAAAATTGATGTTTAATACCATGCTCATCACAAAAGTTTTCAAATAAATGATTTTCAAATTTTCCTCCATGATCACTTCTAATGCAAGAAATATGCATTTTTTTTCTTTTTGAATTTTCTTGATAAGTTTCAAAAATGCATGGAGGGCTTCATCTTTTGATGCAAGAAAAAGTATCCAAGTGAATCTTGAAAAATCATCAACAATAACAAAAGCATAATGTTTTTCACTTAAGCTTATAGTTCTTGAAGGACAAAAGGATCAAAATGAAGAAGTTGTAAAGGTTTAGATGTGGAAATATGAGTTTTACTTTTAAAAGAATTTTTTGTTTGTTTGCTAAATTGACATGCATCACAAATTTTGTCTTTAACAAAATCTATTTTTGGAAGACCTTTGACAAGCTCTTTCTTGGAGATTTTTTAAATCAAGTCCATGCTAGCATGACCTAATCTTCTATGCCACAACCAACTATTTTTATATAATGCAAAGAAACATAGACTTTCATGAGATGCATTTTCTACATCAACAGTGTAAACATTTCCATCTCTATTTCCTACACAAATTGTTTTTCCATCATTCATATTTTCTATGATGCAACTATTTGGCTCAAAAATAACTTTAAATCTTTTATCACATAGTTGACTAATGCTAAAGAGGTTACGCTTAAGACTATCTACCAAAAGAACATTTTCAACTATAATATGAGAGTTGTTACCAATATCTCCAATGCCAATAATTTTACCCTTCACGTTGTCTCTAAAGGTGACATGTTCTCTATCTTTCTTACTTATTGTCGAGAAAAGTGAAATATCTTCGGTCATGTGTCTTGACCAAGCACTATCGAGGAACCATTTACTTTTTTTTCTTTTGTTTTTTGGTTCCTAAACACAATGGGGGATTCAAGAATTTGTCTTAGCTACCCAAATCAATTTGGGTCCTTGGTGGTTAGTTTTTGTTCCCTTAGGAACCCACACTTTCTTAGTGCCCATATGATGTTTCTTTTGAATTAGGTAAGATGATGAGATATGACCTTTATTTCCACAATAATTGCAAGTTATATTTGATTCACTTCAAGTTGAGGCTTTAACAAAATATTTTTTTAAGTATTTTGCCTTGATAAAAGGTTTATAATCAAGTCCTCTTTTGTTTAAAACTCCCCTTTGTACACCAAGCATTTTATCAAAAATATCTTTTCCATTTTTAAAATTTAAAACTATTTCATTTAAATCCTTTGCTCCCCTTTTCAAAAATTCAATTTCATTTTCTATAATTTCATTTTCCTTTTTAGCTATGCAAAAATCATTTTCTAACTTTTGTTTTTCTTTTTCAAAAATGGAACACTTGTTTTCTTCATTTTCTTTTCCTTTAAGCTTAAAGATTTTTTGGTTAAGAGTTTCATTTTCTTTCTTTAAAGACTCATTTTCCTTTTCCAAGTTAAAATTTTTCTTTCTAAGAGTTACATTTTTAGACATACAAAGAACACGTTTTTCATTCATCTATTCAAGTGTATCATATAACTCTTCATATGAGAGGTTTTCATCTATCTCATCATTTATATCATCTAAATCATCACAAATATTAGATGAGTTAGAGTTAATTACCTCATTATTTGTAATTACTATGAAACACATATTGATTACTTCATTATCCTCCTTTTCGGATTCACTTTCATTGCTATCATCCCACGTAGCCTTCATTGCTTTCTTTTTCGATCTATCAATTTTGAGGAGACGACAATCATATTTGATGTGTCCCGACTTCTTGCATTCATAGCACATAGCTTGTTCTTTCTTTTGTCTTTCTCCTCTTTCATCTTTAGAAGCCTCTCTTTTTGTGAAGTTTCCATTTCTTCTTAGCTCTCTATTCCTTAGAAGCTTTCCAATCTTTCTAGTCAAGAGTGCAATGTCTTCATCTTCATCATTTGATGTCTCCTATTCTTCTTCTAGGAACTTTTCATTCTTTTTGATGGACGATTTGAAGGCAATGCTCTTTTTCTTCTTCTCCACTTTTTCAATTTGTCGTTGCTTTATAGTAAGCTTATGAGTGAGAAGTGAACCAAAAAGCTCTTCAAGAGGTTGAGTCTTGACATCTTTTGCTTCTTCGATTGTCCTTACTTTGGGATCCCAAGAGGGAGGCAAACACCTAAAAAGTTTCTTGACATTTTCTTGGTTAGTACAAACTTTACCAAGATTTTTCAATTCATTGACAATAGTAATAAATTTATCAAACATGTTACTAATAGTTTCATCTTCATTCATCTTAAATAACTCGTATATGTGTGTGAGCATGCTAATTTTAGTCTCCTTGACTTATGAAGTTCCTTTATTTGACACCATAAATAATTCCCAAATTTCTTTAGCCGAGGTACAAGCTTGTATCTTGTCAAAGTTATATTCATTTAATGAACAATATAACACATTCATAGCTCTAGCATTAATGACAATATTTTTCTTATCTTGAGGGGTCATTTCTTCCCGGGGCATTTGTTTTCCATCTACTTCTTTCATAGGAACAAAAGGTCCATCTTGCACTACATCCCATAATTCATAATCACTTTGAAGTAAAATCGACATACAATTTTTCCAATAGGCATATCTGGTGCTATCAAACAGTGACGGTCTATTAGGGGTAAGCTTTTCACTAACAGTATGAGATTTTCCTAAGTTCATGACCATTGCTCTAAATGGTTAAGTTTATGAGAATAAGCAACCTCGCTCTGATACCAATTGAAGGATCGAATGGCCTAAGAGAGGGGTGAATTAGGCAATTTAAAACAATCTTTACCAAATTAGAGAATTAAAACAATTTATTCAAATCAATGAATATTGCCTATTTTAAATCTAATTTATGATAATAATAAAAATATTTTAAATAATTAATAGAATCAAAATAACATAACATAAAGTATGAGTTTAAGGAAAGAGAAAATCAAACATGTGATATATAATGGTTCGGCTTAACTCGACCTACATCCACTCCTCCAAGCTTTCTCCCTTGGAGTATTCCACTAATCCTTGGTTGACCAAAAACTCAACCAAGCTTTTCTTCACAACAAAATAGCTTCCAAGGTGCTATTAACCTTTACAAGTGTTAAAGCTCAATTTCTCTCACTAGAAATTTTATAATCTTTACAAGAGTGAACCTCACTCTTTTATAATACGAATTTTAGTATGATTTCGAAGTATGATCTCTCTTAAAGAGTGTAAATGAAAGATTAAACTTAGTATAACCCAATACAAATGAAATTACAAAGTTCTTGGTGGCAAAAGTTTTTTTCGAATGAATTTGATTGAGTTAACATATGGGAAAATGAGGGAAGTTACTGTTGTGCATAAAGACTAGCCGTTTTAATTTTCCAAAAAATACAAAATTCAATCGACTAGATGTAATTCGATCAACCAGAAAATACATGGTTTCTAGACAATTTGAAAGCTACCATCGAAGAATTCGGTCGATAAAATTTGGTCGACCAAATTTTATTACATTTTACCTCCTAAATTTTCAAAAATTACAATTTGAGCCCAAAAACTTTGAAAAGTGACAATTTAAACCATTTTGGAAAATTCTTTCAAAACCAACTTTAAGATATGAAAATTTAGTTCACAAAACTTCATCATTTTAAATGAATTAATAAACTTTAGAGAAAAAATTAGTTTAACCCAATAAGTTTGAAAAACAATATTTTTGCCCAAAATGTGAAAGATATGAGAATAAGTTTTCAAGTGAGCTAGCACATGCAAATATATATTCTAATCAAAACGAATGCTCCAAATTACAAATATATCTACCTAAACTTGAGTTTTACTTCAAATCTTCAAGAAGTTTTCACTTGAGTCTTGTCTTCATTTCTATCTTGAAACTCCTTCAAGTGCATTAGATAAATTCTTGCAGTCTAAACTCACACTCAAGTAAAATCATTAGTCAAATATGTTTAGGGACATATTAGTTTGTTATCATCAAAATAAGAGCATAATGACTCTTTGAGTCAACATTAAAACCTATGCGGTATCAAACCAAAAGTTCTATGATCCAAAAGCATTTATGCTTTGGCATGATCGTTTAGGCCACTAAGATCTACAATGATGCATAAGATTATTGAAAATTCACATAGACATGCATTAAACAATCATAAAATTTTATTATTTAGTGAAAAATTATGTACTGTCTGTTCTCAAGGCATATTAGTAATAAAATCCCCTTCCAAAAATTTTTGCAAAGGATTTAAGGGGATATATGTGAACCCATTCATCCACCAAGTGGGTCATTTCATTATTTTATGGTCTTAATTGATGTATTTGTACGATGGTCTCATGTTTGTTTATTACCTACTCGAAATATTGCATTTGTTAAATTATTAGCACAAATTATCAAATTAAAGGCATATATCGCAGATTATTCGATCAAGTCAATACAGTTGGATAATGCTAGTGAATTTACATCTAAAACATTTGATGATTATTTCATATCTATGGGGATTGAGGTTGAACATCCAATCTTACATGTCCACACGTAGAATAGATTAGTTGAGTCTTTTATAAAACGACACTAGGTAATTGCACGTACCTTATTACTAAAAAGTCAATCACCTACTTCTATGTGGGGACATGTTATATTACATGCTACAGTGTTAATTCACTTATAACCTTCTTCTTATCATCAATATTATCCCCTGTAATTGGTCTTTGGTCACCAACCCGATATATCTCTTTTGAGAATATTTGGTTGTGCTGAATATGTCTCTATTGCATCTCCTTAACACACAAAAATAAGGCCCCAACGTCATTTGAGAATTTATGTTGGATATAATTCACCATTTATTATCAGGTATCTAGAACCATTAATAGATGATCTTTTTACTGCATGATTTGTAGATTATCACTTTGATGAGACAACATTCCTATTCTTAGGGAAAATGAAAATGCCTCTTGAAGTTAGACATGAACTTACTTAGTATGTATTTGTCGTGTCTCATTTAGATCCTTGCATATCCCAAAATGAAATTGAGGTATAGAGGATAGTATGTTTACAAATTATTATCAACCAAATGCTTGATGCATTTGTAGATACGACAAAAGTGATAAAATCACATGTTCTAGCTACTAATGCATTAGCAAAAATTAATATGACTGTTGAACAATCTATTTGAGTCATGATTGATCAATCTATTTCACGTCAGAAGCGTGGTAGACCTGTTGGATCGAAGGACATTATTCCTTGAAAAGGAAAGACAAATAATCAAATAGATATCAATTATAATGATCCTAAGATAAATGAAAAATTCACACTCTCTAATATTCCTCCAAAAGAGGTTATGGTCCCTAAACAGACTCAAGCCCCTGAAGTGGTACAAAATCATGAAAAACAAGAAAATGAAAATATTAAAATATATTTAAATTATGCTCATACACGAGAGATGTAAAACCATGGAACAATTATAATTGATAATATATTCTCATTTGTAGTAACTATTGAAATTCTAAATGATGATGATTTTGAACCACGTACGATGACTGAGTGCAAACAAAGACATGATTGGCCTAAATAGGAAGAAGTAATTCAAGTAGAATTAGCTTCTCTAGCAAGCCGTTAAGTGTTTAGGCCTGTAGTTCCAACACCTTAAGATATACAACTCGTTGGATATAAATGGTAATTTGTAAGAAAAAGAAATAAGAAAAAGAAATAAGAAAAATGAAATTGCTAGATATAAAACTAGACTTATAGTCGAAGGCTTTTCCAAAGGCCCAATATAGACTTTGATGAAACATATACACTTGTGATAGATATAATGATATTCAGATATTCAATCAGTTTAACAGTCTCTGAAAGACTGGATATGTGTCTAATGGACGTAGTTACTACCTATTTGTATGGAAATTTGATACAAAAATTTATATGAAACTTCCTGAAGGATATAAATTGTCTAAAGCAAAAATAATTAATTCAAGAGGCATGTACTCAATTAAATTACAAAAATCATTGTACGGATTAAAATAATTTTAATGTATGTGATGCAATCACCTCAGCGAATATTTGAAAAAAGAGAGCTATGTGAATGACCTTATATGCCTATGTGTCTTTATCAAAATGTTAGAACCAGAATTTGCTATTGTAGTAGTTTATGTTGATGATAAAATTTTAATTGGGACTCCTAAAGAGCTCTCAAAAATTATTGAATATTTAAAAAAAGAATTTGAAATAAAGGATTTTGTGAAAACAAAATATTGTCTCAGCCTACAAATCGAGCACAATTCAAATAGAATACTTATCTATCAATTAATGTATATTGAAAAATTATTAAAATGCTTGAATATGGATAAGGCTTATCCTTTGAGCACCCCGGTGATTATTCGGTCTCTTAATCTGAAAAATGACCTATTTCATCCTAAAGAAAAAGATTAAAAAATACTTGGTCTTGAATTACCGTATCTTAATGCCATTGGAGCCTTATTATATTTGGCCCAATGCATGAGACCAAATATATCCTTCGCTGTTAATTTATTGGCCTAATTTAGATCTGCACCAACCCATCGCCACTAGAATGGAATCAAATATATATTTTGTTGCCTATATGAAACTAAAGATTTGAGATTATTCTATTCTGTCAAATCTCCTAAAAATCCTATTATGGATGGATATGCAAATGTTGGTTATCTTTCTGACCCTTATAAGGCTCGTTCATAGATGAGCTATGTTTTCAATTATAATGACATAACAATATCATAGTGCTCCACCAAACAGACCTTGGTTGCAACTTCTTCAAATTATTCATAAATTTTAGCTCTCTATGAACCCAACTGAGAATGTATATGATTACGATCTGTTATCTATCAGATCTGAAATACATGCAATCTTCCTTCTATAATATACACTAATTCAATATTATATGAAGACAATGCAACATATATTACCCAAATTAGAGGTGGATACATCAAAGGAGACAGAACTAAACATATCTCCCCGAAGATCTTTTACACCCATGAGCTCTAGTAAAGTCAAAAGATTGATGTCAAGTAAATAAGATCCAGTGAGAATCTAACAGATTGGTTCACTAAAACGCTACCGACATCAACATTTGAGAAGTTAGTGTATAACATTGGTATACAACAGCTCAACAAACAACCAAATTAATCCTACTATAAAGAGGGGGAGTATTTATCAAGGGAAGCATTTGTTAGGCAAATATTTAAAGTTTATCACATATTGGATAAAAGGTGCACTACACTCTTTTTTCCTTCACTAGGTTTTGTCCCATTGGGTTTTCCTAGTAAGGTTTTTAATGAGGTAGTTTAACCAGGTCTAACACCAACATACAGATGATTAAATAATTATGTTCCTTTGCTTTGGTTTTTATCCCACTGGATTTTTCTTTAGCAAAGCTAATATAATTATCTGTAAGTAGTGGAAATCCAAGGGAGAGTATTATAACTGGTGGATTTTCTACCATGTGAAAGAAATTTTGGCCAAAAAAGAATGTGAAGGCATTAAATGCCTTGGAAAATTGGCTTTGAAGATAGCCATTTTTGTTGATTAGAGGGGCGACAATATTTCTTATAAATACCTCATTCCTTTCTTCATGTAACATATATACATTTCTTCAATCTAAAGCTTCCTTGCTTCTTCCTTCTTGTTTTCCGTAACCTGGGATTGATTAACTAAGATTATATTTTTAGTTTGCAATTCATTCCATTCTATTTATAACACTTATGATAAATTCAATTTTAAAAAGTGATAAATTGAATGGTTGGTGGCATAGATTTTTGTGAATCGCTTAGGCTTACTCAGTCCTAATACCCTTATCATTTAGACTTTTTTTTTTTTTCAAAAGACTTAATCCCATGCAAAGTTTAGTGTATTCTTAAATTCTCATTCGTAAAGTTTAAAAAACTTAAATATCCACTTATATACTATTAAAATTAACAAAATCTATTAGTTTTAAGGGTAAAATTGTTATCTCATTTTTCCTCCTAAACCTTAAAAAACTAACAATTTCTTCTAGGTTTAAATTTTGAAAAGTTACATTTTCTTTATACTAGGTTTTGGGTTTCTCTGGTGATCTCTTCCTCTGGTGACGGACTTGACACTCTGTCCCTTCTCTGACAACAAACATCTTCATTGTTGATAAAGATGTTTCGTCATCAACAACAAAGATGACGTCTTTGTTTTTGATAAAGACGTTTGTTGTCAAAATAGGGAGAGAGTGTCGAGTCTGTCACTAAAGGGAGAGGTTGCTGAAGAAGGGAGAGAGCGCAAGAGAAACTCTAAACCTAGCAAGGGGAAAAAATAAACTTATGCTTAAAGGAATTGATAGTTTTTAGGGTTTTAGGGGAAAGTGAGATGAAATTTTATTTTTTTAATATGACTGATTAAATAACAATTTTATCTCTAATACTAATAAATTTTGTTAATTTTAACAATTCATATGTGAGTATTTAAGTTTTTTAAATTTTGTGGTTAGAAATTTGGCAATACACTAAACTTTGGGTGGGAATATGTCTTTTTGCTTTTTTTTTTTTTAAGCACAAGGTTTGAAGATGACAATGCTACTTATTAAATGGAGAAATTCTAAGTGTATAGAGTTTTTAAATATATGGTTAAGTGTGTGTGTGTGTGTGTGTATATATATATATATATTATACTACAAAGTGTTATTTTATTCTTATTTTGAAATCATCTAATCACATAATTATAAACTACTTATGAATTCAATTGTGTATTAAAAATACATATACAATTTTAACTTTGAAAAAACACTTGTCTATTAATTTTTTTTATAAAATAGTTAAAAACAAAAAATTGCTAACTAATTAATACTTTGCCTAAAAATAGTAAAAGAAATTTGCTAGTATAAATATAGATAGGGGTCAATAATATGATTATATGTTTTGAGGCAATATGTAATTTTAAAAAATATTAAAGGTATTAATGATATTTTTGTGGGGTTAGAAAAATTAAAATATTTTTGGATTTTTTTTATTTTTTAAATTTAAATATCCCTAATTTAAAAAATGATAGCTACACTTCTTTAAAATTGAACAAAATTATTATAAACTATTAGAATTATAATTTTATTTTAAATATATATAGGGAGAATTTGATAATTTTCAAAATAAGACGAAAAAATATTCATTTGTCTTCAATAAGTTTTTAAAAAATATATATTTACAGTCTCATAATACTATTTATCAAGGTTTTAAAAGCTAAACCATTTTGTGGTCCGATTCTAATTGAATCTGTTCAACTGTTTTGACCGAATAGTCCAACCGAATTTTAAATTTTATATAAAAACCTAAAAAATTTTGATTTGATTATATGTTCAAGTGTGTATAAAACAAAAAGATAGACAGACACACCCTACCATGTTTCAGAATTCAGAGTTAACATAGTTAAAATTTTAACTCATAAAATCGTTAAACATGTTCAATGTTCAATTATTTAGGTTGTTCCAGATTTCATGTATAAATTACACATGATATGGCATGAAAATTATATATGTTGAAATAAACTAACAATATTACACACAATAAAAATATTATGATTGATTTCTTACAAAATAGCCATTGGAATTAGCATTAGCATTAGCATCAAAACCTACTGGTTTATTATTTTCTTACAATGTCCTACATTTTCTTTTAATTAAGGCCAATGGACTATTTCCCACCCAAGTTTTACCTTTATCTAAAAGATATACTCATAATAGATAAAAAACCCAAACACCCACCTATGCGCTAATTGCCATTACAATTTTTAGTTATAAATAAGGGTAAAATCGTTATTTCATCACTAAATCCTAGATTTTTAAAAGTTAATACCATTTTACCTCTAGATTTTAAAAACGAACATTTCACCCCATTTTGAAAGTTTGAATAGTTCAGATTTCACCCTTAGGGTTTGTCTAGCTTTTCTGGCCACCACTATTCCGACCATTAGTTGATGTTTTCCACTCATCTTCTAGATCCAAAGATGAAGGATAGTTACCCAACCACCACAAAGGACGATGATAATCATTATTGTGTCTAGAAGATGCAACAAAGGACGACGCTTTGTCATCCTTCGTCGCATTGTCCAGATGCGATAATGTTTCAAATTAACTAAACTTTAAGTGAGCTTACCTAAACTAAACTTTAAGTGAGCTTACCTAAACTAAACTATGATCATGAAATAGTGTAAAGATCTGTACAAGTTGGAGGCAAATGTAGACATAGAGAATGGAGATTGGTGATTAAACACGAGCAAGAGAAGGCAAGAAAAGAAACCTAGCAGAACCAATACAACAAAGATACCATCAATTAGAAAAGAGATTCCATAAAGACTAGGAAACAAAAGGACAAGAGGTTGGAGATCAATAGGGATAAGTTCCCTCTAAAGAAACGAAAGGTAGAGAAGGCACAAAAATGTCCAGAAGAATTATGGAGCTAGAAAGATTTAATTTGAATGAGTGACTCATAGTGAAGATTTTGGCAAAAGAAGTTGGCTACTTTAGGTAGAAGAAGAACATTTTTAATTTGAAATTGTTTTTTTTAAATTTCAACTGAGTAATAGGTGAATTGCAAAAAACCTAGAACCGTCTATGAACTATCAGATCACCCGTAGTCCAATATGAAAATTTGCATAAAACAATTTTTTCTTTTAAAGTAACCGTCTAAACCACCAGTTCATGGTCCTGTTTAGAGGTGTTGATGGGCTGAGCCGGGCCTAAAGCCCAAACAGTGATGGGCTTTCGGGTCGGACCGACCTATTAATATATGAAGGTCGGGCCGGGCTTTGAATATTTTTTTAAAAATTATTTAAAATTTTTAAACAAATTATTTTTCAAATTATAAAACATAAATAAATATATATTATAATAATATTCAAATGGATTGAATTCATTTGATACTTGATTTATTTGTAATATTTTGTAATGATAAAATTAAAATAAAAATAAAATTATAAACACAAAGAATTATTATTTATAAATTTAGATATCTTTTGAAAGATAATTAATGAGATTGAAAATATAATAAAATAATTGAGATTAGAGATTTGTAAATGAAAGTGAAAATGAAGAAAAATTAAATAGGTTTATATAAAAAAATAAATTAATTAAAAAATTAAAAAAAAAAATCTAAACAGTATCGGGCTAGGTCGGGCCAGCCCACGGGCTTAATATTAAAGCCCGAGGCCCGACCCAGTAGGCCCATGGGCCTAGCCCGACACGCTACAGTATCGAGCTTGGCTTTCTCGTGTCGTGCTTTTTTTTCGTACTTCGTGCCGTGCCTCCATTCAACCAGGCCCAATTGACGTGTCTAGTCCTGTTGATCTAGTTCAGATTTGCAAACAATGTTAGTTATATCTCAATTCGCATGGGTGTTATAATATTTTAGACATTGTAGACAAAATAATAGTTGATTATACTACTATCATAATATATATTTGAATAAAATAACATAAATACACTTTGTTTGTCAAAAATTAAACAAAAAATTAATAGCAAACTTTAAAATATGAATGAAAAAATAGTTTTTTCATATTTAAAAATGAAAATATATTATTTTATCATACCTTAAGTAGTAAATAATAATTTAGCCTTTTTTAAATGCGATTAAATTATTTTTCTGGGTAATCTTTCGGATGAGTCGAATTTCTACCTTATAATTCAAAACTAACGCAACTCCTTAAAAAAAAAAGGCCAAAAGACTTATTCCCACTCAAGGTTTAGTCTATTCGAAGGATCGAATGACCTAAAATGGGGATGAATTAGACATTCTAAAACAATTTTTACCAAATTAAAGAATTAAACCAATTTATTCAAATCAATGAATGTTGCCTATTTTTAATGCAATTTATGAGAATGACAAGAATATTTCAAAAAATCAATACAATCAAAAGAACATAACAAAAAGTATAAGTTTAAGGGAAGAGAAAATCAAACACGTGATATATAGTGGTTCGGCACAACTCGGCCTACGTCCACTCTTCTAAGCTATCTCCTTTGGAGTATTCCATTAATCATTGGTTGACAGAAACTCAACCAAGTTTTTCTTCACAACAAAATAACTTCCAAGGTGCTATTAAATTTCACAAATGCTTGAGCTCAATTTCTCACTAAAAAATTTTCTAATCTCTCTAAGAGTGAATCTTACTCTTTTATACTGTGAATTTTAGTATGAATTCGAAATATAATCTCTCTCAAAGAGTGTATATGAAAATTTAAGCTTAGTATAACCCAATGCAAATGAAATTACAAAGTATATAAGCAAGGGTTTTGAATAGAGAAGAGAATTTGCAAGTGAATAGCTCAAAATTAATTTGCTCTCAAATGTATGGAAGTTCTTAGTGGCAAAAGTCCTTTCTAAATGAATTTGATTAGGTTTATACACGGGAAAATGAGGAAAGTTATCATTATACACAAAAACTAGCCATTTTAGTTTTCAAGAAAATGCAAAATTCGATCAACTGGATGTAATTCGGTCAACCAGATGTGATGTGGCACTTCCGTGGAGTTTAAGTGACACTAGCCATTAGATAATTCAAAGCAAAATTCGAATGATTGGATTTAATTTAGTCAACCAAATTTCTGAAAACCAAAATGCATAGCGTCTAGATAATTCGAAAGCTGCCATTGGAGAATTCAACTAGTCAAATTTGGCCAACCAAATATTATTGCATTTTACCCCTTGAATTTTTGAAAACTTTATTTGCCCTCTAAACCTTTGAAAAGTGATAATTTAACCCATATTTGAAAATTCTTTCAAAACCAACTTTAAGATATGAAAATGTAGTTCACAAAACTTCATCATTTTAAATGACTTAATAAACTTTGATAAAATTTAGCTTAACCCAATAAGTTTGAAAAACAACATTTTAACCCAAAATGTGAAAGTTATGAGAATAAGTTTTTGAGTGAGCTATCACATGCAAATAAACATTCTAATCAAAACAAATGCTTTAAAATTTACAAACATATTTACCTAAACTTGAGTTTTTTCTTTAAATCTTCAAGAATTCTTCACTTGAGTCTTGTCTTTAATTTCCATCTTGGAATTTCTTCAAATGCATTTTATGAATTCTTGCAATTTAAACTCACACTCAAGTAAAGTCATTAGCCCATATGCTTAGAGACATATTAGTTTGTTATCATCAAAATAAGAGCATAATAACTCTTTGAGTCAACAATCTCTCCTTTTTTTATATGACAAACACATATGCACTTCAAGGAATTTTATAAAATATATCAATGAATGCATTTCCTTAAAGTTAAGAAACACTTGATTTCAAGAAAATTTTGCAAGAGTTCGCCTTAAAAAATAAAGTTTCCTCCCCCTGAATATATGCAAATAATAATACAATTCATATTAATATCATATATCCAACATTAATCTTATCAAAATGTCCACAACATCAATTAAATATATCCTCATCAAAATTTTCACAATATCAATAAAATATCTTCATCCAAATATCCACAATATCACATCTATAATCATAATCAAATATATATACTCATTAAAATATCCACAACATCAAATATCTAATCCATAATCATAGTCAAATAAATCCATAATCTTCCATAACCATATCAAAGTATCCACAAAGTCAATCAAACTTTTCTCCCCCTTTGTCATTGTCAAAAAGAATGAGACAATGAATAGAAATGATATAATCAATGAGACAAAAGAAGACTAACATGCATGAACAATGTATATAAATGATCACCAAAATGACCAAATATAATCATGAAACCATAATCCATGAAAATAATGTCCAAATAAGCATGAACATCAAAATCAGAGCTTTAATAATCCAAACAAGACAAAACTTCAAAGCATGTGTAAAGTCTATATTCATTAAATATTACATCCATAATCATAATCAAATATAGAATATAACATATATAACTTCTCCCCCTTTGTCATTATAAAAAAGAAATAAGCAAGGTATATATCCAATAAGGCAAAGAAAGACTAAAATACCTTAACACATACATTGAGGACATGATTATCAAGGCTAAACTAATGACAAAAAGTTCAAACAATTATAATCATCAAAGTAAAAGTACTAATGCTTAGACAACATAAAGAGCAAATTCATGTAAAATGCACAAATATATCACATAAACTAACAAAAGCTTAACTATGCACAAAAGTAAGTTTCGAAATGGAAAATAGAGAAGAAGAAGTATAAATGCCATACTGAGTGCAATGAGATGTGAGGAAATGCAACATTGCTTCGAATGTATGTACAAAGGCAAAAACATAAATCTACATGGAAATTCACATATTTGAAATTCGAATGCACATCCAAGCTAAAAATGGTGAGAGGAATCCAATGGTGTGGTTGAAATCCAAAAAGGATGATCAAAAGAAGTATTTTAAGACAAAAATCAAATTTAGGATGATAAAATTAGGGGTTTTCGATTTAAGACTTAATTTCAAAAATTGGTAGTTGAGAAATGTTAGAATGATGCTAGAAGGGATAAATATGTGTTTAATTTTATAAAATAACAAAAATTTGGATGAATTTGAGCAAAAATCAAATTTTTAGGGTTTAGAGTTTTTGGAGATTTTGTTGAAATTTTAGGTGAACTATGATGTTTTTGAAAGGCAAATTTAGTTAGAAAGTTTAGAAAATATGTTGGGAAGCAATTTGATTTAAAAAAAGTAAAGAAACACGATGTAAAAGTGGAGAAATATTTGCCCTTACACATTACAGAATTTGAACAACACGGTTGATCAAATTTTGACACATTAGGTCAGTCGAATTTTGAAAAAATTAGGTTGATCGAATTGTTCAATTCATCAGCCGAATTATGTAGAATTATGTTATATATTTTATGCATTTTGTTGACCTATTTTGAGTATAAACAAGCCAAAATGATCCAACTATGCAATTTTGACTCAATAATATAAAGTACAATGAAATTTGATACTAAATATGATGAAAATTAAATCAAACACATTAAAAATCAATGCAAGAATAATTGGTACAAGAAAACTATGAAATATGGTCAAACATGAAATGATGCATAAAGCATATATTGACACTTTCAATTCAACCAAATTGCCATAACCACAATGATATGTAACTATAAATGCCAATGTGGTGATTCCATGATCCCAAGCTCACCTCTATTTTTGCAAAAAAGTTCTTCCCCAAGTGGTTTTGTAAAAATATCCGCAAATTGATTTTTGGTGGATAGAAAGTCAAGACAAATATCACCCTTTTGAACATGGTCTCGAATAAAATTATATTTAATCTCTATATGCTTGGTTCGAGAGTGTTGAATGAGATTTTTGGATAAACTAATAGCACTTGTGTTGTCACACAAGATTAGAGTTTTAGATAAGCTAACTCTATAATCCATAAGAGTTTATTGCATTCATAAGGCTTGGGCACAACAACTGCCAACAGTAATATATTCCACTTCCACGGTCGATAATGCTATAGAGTTTTGTTTTCTTGAAAACCATGAGACTAATGCATGACCTAGAAAATGATAAGTACCGCTAGTACTTTTTCTATCGACTTGGCCCCTAAATTTTTGAAAATTTCATTTGCCCTCTAAACCTTTGAAAAGTGACAATTTAATCCATATTTGAAAATTCTTTCAAAGCCAACTTTGAGATATGAAAATGTAGTTCACAAAGCTTTATCATTTTAAATGAGTTAATAAACTTTGACAAAAATTTGACTTAACCCAATAAGTTTGAAAAACAATATTTTAACCTAAAATGTGAAAGATATGAGAATAAATTTTTGATTAAGCTATCACATGCAAGTAAACATTCTAATCAAAACAAATGCTTTAAAATTTACAAACATATCTACCTAAACTTAAGTTTTTTCTCTAAATCTTCAAGAATTCTTTACTTGATTCTTGTCTTTCATTTCCATCTTGGAATTCCTTCAAATGCATTTTATAAATTCTTGCAGTCTAAACTCACTCTCAAGTAAAGTCATTAGTCAATATGCTTAGGGACATATTAGTTTGTTATCATCAAAATAAGAGTATAATGACACTTTGAGTCAACACCATTGACAAAATCTCACCTACTAATTTTGAAAAATCCAATTACTTAATTGTCAATAGTTACAATTAGTTATAATAAAGGTATAATTGTCATTTAACTAATAATATTAAAAAAAGTAAAAATTTATCTCCTTTTCCAACTTAATTTTGAAAACCAATAATTTTCTCTTTTCAAAACCTACTCTACCCTACTAGAGTTTTATCTTTTTTACTCATTTAATTACCTTCTTATCTTTCAAAAATTTTAGTTACAACCTCATAATTGAAATTTGAAGTTTTTGTGGCTAAATTTTACTATTCTCTTCCTTTTGGCAGTGCTTGTGAGTTTTAACTCCGTTTTCTTCCTTGTCTCTAGCTCTATTTTCTTGCACTACTATCAATTTTTTCCTCTTTTGCATAACTGTATGCTCAACCTCTCCTCTCTTTCTTCTTCTTCATTTGCTTTATTATAAGTTTACTTTTTTCCTACCACCTCTCAGTCTCTTTTTGATTGAACAAGTTGTATCATCAAACTGAAAATTTTAGGTGAAAAAGATGATGCAAAGAATGTCATACATGTAGATAGAACAAAAATCAAAGTATGATTAAGACATAGAAAAGAAGGAGGAAACTTTTACCTACTCCTTTTCCTCCTAAAGGGATATAGGATGATAGATTAAGCTCTTCACTTGAAGAACCTCCAAAGAAGTGCACCTTCCAAGCCAAATCTTAGAGAGATGGGAGAGCTTTTAATTTGTTTTATGAGAGAAAGTAAAATGCAAGAATGCTTATATTTTTTCAAAATGAACTAAATGCACTTTATATAATGGTGACCTATTTTGTAATTTCAAAATTCTTATTTGGCCCAATAAATTCATAATTTGAAGCCTTACCATGCATGTATATCAAATATATATCTTAGCCACCTTAATTTCATTTCATTAATATCTTAACTTTTAAAATATTATTTTTACACCCATATAATATTTTATATGATTTTCATTATCCTTCGGAAGGTGTTAGCCATCCTTGGATAATTAATCCTCCATTTAAAAAGCTTGGTTTATTGGTGAGACTTTTTAGGTTCACCATGGTATAATTGTGAGACCTTTTTCAGACTATCCAAAAGTGTACCAGAAACTCAACGACTATGGTAAACATCTGATAATGTGTCATAACTTCTAAATCACGATAAAGAAATACTCCACCAAACCTAATATCTTCGATCGTACATTCCATGCAGGTAATATCCTTCCATTATGCAATCTAGATTGATTTTGGACTCATGGATTATCAAAGTCCTAATTTCGATTCTTTACGAATAATTGATTGTCAAAGTCACCATACAAGGTATAGTTCTCTCTTACACGCATATTTCATTATTTTTTTCTTCGCTGTCCACATAGTATAAACTGATATTTTTCTTTGTTGTCCACACAGTACAACTTACATGTAAGAATTTTAAGTATGCTTTCTGCTTTCTGCTTTCTGCTTTCTGCTATCATATGAGTCATTATAAAACCAAAAACATTTGTTTTCCATTTTCTTAAAACATGCATAACTTAGAAAATGTTTTTCCTCTTTCTTTATTTTTCTGAAATCATGCATATGTTATGATTCCTCATCTATAGATGTATAACCATAAGATGAAATATGCCCATTTATTGTTTTTCCTTATTCTTTTCAAGCCTCATCGAGCATCAGATTATTTTCTCATGCATTTACATATATCTCATGCATTCCATATGAATATACATATTTATTATAATGGTTTTTTACACATATTATGCACATAATTAAGCAAAATTAACCTACATCACATAAAATGACATTTTTGCCTTTATGGATATAAGGGTTATTCCACATATCATGCACATAATTAAACAAAAATTAACCTTATAGATAAAATTACATGCTTACCCTTAATGCAAATTCTTTCATCAATTCATCATTTCTCATATATTCAACACACAAAATCCACAAAGCTAACCCTAGGAATATGAAATGTCTAAAATACCCTTGTGACCAAAAATTACACCATGAATCCTAATGAATTTTTTTTATCTTTTTAA
The DNA here is from genome assembly GCF_011075055.1 of Mangifera indica. Taxonomy (NCBI): domain Eukaryota; kingdom Viridiplantae; phylum Streptophyta; class Magnoliopsida; order Sapindales; family Anacardiaceae; genus Mangifera; species Mangifera indica. The sequence continues at coordinate 9,855,462 of NC_058137.1, forward strand.
GCATAAATCACCTTAATTCTAACCTTTAAATAACCTAACTCAATTTACTTCAAGTATGTAAAGTATGAAATTCTTACCTCTTCTTTGTTAATTAGGTGATTTAAGTCTATTCTTCTTCTTTTCTTTTTCCTAGCAACCTTAATCAACCAAAAACATAATCATCCATCAAAACTTTAAATTTCACATTTCTTAAAAATTAAATTTTTTACCTTAGAACTTACCAGAATTGATAGATCTACACTTTTTATAACTAGAGGCTCTGGAAATTAGGTGGTTTAGCTAGGTTTTTTGATGAATTTTGCTTGAAGGAAAAACTTTAGCCAAAATTATGGAGATTCTCGGCCAAGGAAGAAGACAATGAATAGTTGGTTGGTTTTATAAGTTTTTTGGACTAATTTACCCTTAATCTTTTCCAAAAATGACTATTTTATCCTTAGCCAATTACCAAAAGCCCTTAGCACCACCATATAATTTCAAGTGTGCCATGAAATTTACATTCCCACTTTGTCTCTTAAATCCTTTTAAAATGACTATTTTACCCCATTTGAAAATTATTGCTCATTTAGTAATTTTCTATAATTCTTTTACAATTTTTTTAAACAACAAGTTATAAAATCAACTCTAGGGGTAATTTTGGTAGTAGAGTTCAGTGGCATACCTGAATTCGGGTGTTACATTTCTTCCCCCTTAAAAGAATTTTGTCCTCGAAGTTTAAACAAATAGGTTGGGAAATCTCTCTCTCATTTGTTGCCCAACCTCCCATGTGGTTTCTTCCACGTTATGATTCTTCCATAATACTTTCACTAATGGAATTGTCTTGTTTTGGAGCTCTTTTATTTTTTTGTCTAGTATTTGCACTGGTTGCTCCTCATAAGCTAAATCTTCTTTTAATTCCACATCATCTGATTTCAATACATGTGAAAGATCGCTAATGTACTTTCTCAATAAAGAAATATGAAATAGATTATGAACTCGATCCATACTAGGTGGAAGTGCAAGTCAATAAGCCACCTTGCCCACTATTTCTAAAATTTCAAGTGGGCCAATAAATCTTAGAGCAAGTTCCCTTTTCTTCCAAATCTCATCACGTGGTTGTAAGGGGCTACTTTCACAAAAACTTTGTCACCCCGTTGAAACTTTATTTCTTTCCTTTTCAAATTTGCATAACTTTTTTGTCTGTCCTGAGCTTGCTTCAATCTAGTTTTGATAGTCTTTATCTCTTCCACCGTTCTCTAGGTAAACTCAGGCCCAATAACTTGACTTAAATCATCTTGCTCTCCTATGTCATCCTAATGTAATGGGGATCTACATTTTCTTCCATAAAAAGTCTCATATGGTGCCATTTAATGGTGGACTGGTAGCTATTATTATATGCAAATTCTATCAATAGAATCATTTCATGCCAGGTCATTTTGTAATCTAAACAATAAACCCTCAATATATCCTTTAGTATTTGATTCACCCTTTCTATCTAGCCATCTATTTGAGGATGATATATTGTGCTAAATATCAGCCTAGTACCCAATGCTCTTTGTAAACTACCCTAAAAAGCTGAAACAAATCTGGGGTTTCTATCTAACATAATAGTTTTGGGTACACCATGTAATCTCACAATCTCCCGTACATAAATCTGGGCCAGTTGATCTGAAACAAAACTATCTTTCACTTGAATAAAATGTGCCGATTTAGTCAATCTATCTATAATCACCCATAGTGCATTATAGCCTTTTTGTACTCGAGGTAGGCCAATGATGAAATCCATTAAAATATCTTCCTACTTCCATTCAGGAATACTAAGTTGGTGGATCCCTGATGCTCGGCCTTAACCTGTTAACATAGCAAACACTTAGTTACATAGTCACTAATATCTTTCTTCATACCTATCCACCAATAAGTTTTCTTTAAATTCTGATATATCTTTACTCCCCCAAGGTGGGCAGTGTAAAGTGTATCATGTGCTTCACTCAAGATTTTCTTTCTTAATTCTAGATTTTGGGGAATACATACCCTATTTTTGAACTTAAGCATGCCATCTATCATTTGAAACTCAGTTACTTTCCCCTCACATATCTGTTGACTTATTTTCTGGCACCATAAATCTTCTACTTGCTTCTCTTTTATTTCATTGAGGAGATTAGGTTGAATTTCCAATCTAGCCGTCTGACTCTTTATCACCTCAATCTGTTCCCTCTGAAACTCTTTCTGTAACTCTATCTGAGTGGTGAGATGAGTTATGACAATTTTTCTACTCAAGACATCGGTTACCACATTTGCTTTATCCGACTGATATTTAATATCACATTCATAATCTTTGGCTAGCTCTAACCATCTTCTTTGTTACGTATTCAAGTTTTTCTGAGTGAAAAAATATTTTAGACTTTTATGGTCGATGTAGATATGACATTTAACTCCATATAAATAATGCCTTCAAATTTTTAAAGCAAAAACCACTATCACTAATTCTAAATCATGGGTAGGGTAACGTGTTTCATAATCTTTTAATTATCGAAAGGCATACGCTATCACCTTACCCCTCTGTATCAACACGACTCCTAAGCCATTATGCGAGGCATCATAATAAATATCATAGTCTATACCCTCTTCTGGTAATACTAAAATAGGAGTTGTAGTCAATTGCCTTTTTAGCTCTTGGAAACTCTTTTCACAAGCATCAGTCCATAGAAAAGGAGTTCCTTGGCCAACTGGGCAAAACTGTGTACAAATCTCTTGTAATAGCTGGCTAGCCCTAAAAAGCTTCTGATCTCTTTCACCGTCTTTGACCTCATCCATTCAAGTATTGTTTTCATTTTATTAGTGTCTACAACTATACCTTCCTTAGTAACCATGTGTCCCAAAAATACTACCTGATCCAACCAGAATTCACACTTAGAGAATTTGGCATACAGTTTCTTTTTTCTTAATCTTTGTAGCACAAATCTCAAGTGTTCGGTATGTTCTTCTTCTGATCTGAAGTATATCATTATATCATCAATAAATACCACCAAGAATTTGTCAAGGCAATCATGAAAAACTCGATTCATTAAATCTATAAACATTGGTGGAGCATTAGTCAATCTAAAGGGCATTACCATAAACTTGTATGCCTATAGTGGGTCTAAAAAGTTGTCTTTGGAATATCTTGCTTTGCAATCCTCACCTGGTGATAACCTGACCTCATGTCAATTTTGGAGAACACAAAAGCTCCCTTCAATTGATCAAATAAATCATCAATTCGAGGTAACGGGTATTTATTCTTCACTGTCAGTTTATTCAACTCCTTGTAATCTATGCACATACGAAGCGACCCATCTTTCTTTTTGACAAATAGTATGGGTATTCCCCAAGGAGAGTGACTGGGTCTAATAAAACCCTTATCTAAAAGTTCTTGCAACTGTTTCTTTAATTCTTGTAATTCAACTGGAACCATTTGGTAAGAGGCTTTTGAAATTAGGGTTGAGCTAGGTTCTAACTCTATACTAAACTTTAACTTTTTCTCTAGAGGTAAACCTAGTAGCTTATCAGGAAAAACATCTGGGAAATCTCATGCTATTAGAACATCCTAAACACCCAATCTTTGAATATTACGCTCATGTACCACATGAGCTAAATACCTCGTACACCCATTTTTCAACAATTTTTGTGCCTTTACACTGCTGATCATTATACTAGGTTGATAGCCCTCTCTGAAACTGAAGTGATCCCTATTATTGAGTTGGAATCAAGCTTTTTTCTTTCTATAGTCAATCTCAACGCCATATCTTTCTAAAAAATCCATGCCCAAGATAACATCAAAATCGGGCATATCAAAGACAATCAAGTCCACCTTTAACTCTCTCCCATGTATCACTACCCTCTGGTCACTTAACATCTTATCAGTAGTCACACTCCCACCATCTGACATTTCAACTCTAATGGAATGAGTAGATCTAACAGACACTAAACCTACCCTTTCAATAACCCTTAGTGTAATAAAAGAGTATGTAGCTCCTGAATCAATCAATGCATACAAGGAAACATAGTGGAATAAGAGCTGACTAATAACTGCAGATGGGCTAGCCTTCGCCTGACTATAGGTAATTGTATAGACTCGTGCATTAATAGCTCTCCCTGGTTGCATTGGCGAAATCAGGATTTGTTGTGGCTGTATTGGGACTGGCACCTCGATACTCTAGTAATCCTTTACTATATGCCCTGGCTGTTGGCATCTATAACAAATCACCTATTTTTGTCGGTACCAACATTCCCCACTATGATGTCTCTTACAAATCTGACACTAGGGAATATTTTCTTTTCTAAGCTTCTTATCACTCTTCCTACCTTTTCTATTCACTTTTGACTCGAATTTTTGATAGGTGTCAAATCCACCAAAAATAAAATTTTTTACTCTTTCTATGAAAACTTGTAGATAGGGCAAGTAGAGTCGTATCCACAGAGATTGGGCTATTTATCTTAAATCTAACAAAATAAAGTAAGAGGGATTTTGTTGTTTCGAATCCTACCAAGAAACAAAAATAAATTAATTCAGAATTAAATAATCAAAGCAATCAGAAAACTAGATTGAAACAATAATAAGACGAGTTCTAGCCAAGTAATTCGGGTATGGTTCAATTCAATTGATCATCGATCAAAATATTAATTTTTCCTTTTAAATAAACCGATTATGAAACATCGAGACGCTTGTTGTTCTGCTTTTCCTTAGGTGTTGGTAATTAAGAAATGTTCTTTAATTACTTCTCTTGTTTTTCAATTAGTTCTAGATACGCTCTTAGAAATTAAATTGAAAACAGAATTAAGAATTAGCAAAGCCACCGATTCTAATCAACAAAACACAGACGTTGTTTTTGTTTAAATTAGATTAACCTATTCCATTAACATGCAATAATTATTCTACTTCACCAAGCATGCTAGCCAGCCACTTATGATTAAACCATCAAACAATTACGGATTCAATAATTTAATATAGCAAAGTTTTTTTTAATCCAAAATAAATAAAACGTCTCCTATTTAATTGAACAAGACAATAATGAATAAAATCTGGAATAAATTAAATATTTAAAAGAAAAGAACGGGTAAAGAAGATCTCACAATCGTCGTAAAACCATAATCCTGATTACTCGACTAAAGAAAAGAGTTAGCCACTCATGTTTATGTTTATGGCTTCACAGAAAATTAAAATAAAAATCCTATCCTAATTGAAGAAGAACCAGCGAAGGGTTGCGGCTGTGTTTCCTTCTGAAAGAAAATGATGCTAAAAAACCAGATCCCTAAAACAGAGAGCAATTTTCCTTTTTATAGTGCCAAGTCTGCTTCAGTCATTAGGAATTTTTTGTGTGCCAAATATCCTCCAAAGGACCTGAACTTTCTCTAATTGTCAGTTAAATCTCCAATTGTGAATTTCTCAACAAATAGCCAGACTCTCCCCTTTTTGCAATCAACCATCTCCTATGTATCTTCCTGTCTTTTCGTCTTGATACGTGACAACTCTAAATTCCTTTTATTTCGCATCTTTTCTCAGGATAATGCAATTAATGCCCAATTTCCTAAAACAAGCAATTAATCGAATAATTAACGAATTAAATATCACAAATCAAGGAAATTAAATGCCAAAAAATATCGAATTTCACACACTAACAAATTCCCCCACACCATTCCTTTGCTTGCCTTCAAGTAAACATCAATCAGTCTCTTTTTCACCCTTTTCCCTCCTTCCAATACATCCTCAAATAACTCAAAGTTAAGATGCATTAGAAACCCAAGTCCAAAACAACAATCAAGAACACAAGCCTTTATAGCATGAATTTTTGGAAAAACATAAGCATCTCATCAATCTCAATAATCTCATCAAAATCAAATGAAACAAGATTTAACACCCTCACATTGGTTTCACTCTATACTCTCAAAAGTGTTTAGGGTTTCATTTAGCTCTCAGATCAAAACATAGCAAGTCATTACCATAAGTTTGCTCATATATCATATCTCTACCATTAATAAATATGAATACAATGCGAAAATCAAAGGGTCTTAAGTAGGGTTGTAATGGGGTTTAGGTGAAGGTAGGAAAAAGAAGGAAAATATAGGTGTAAAGATCAAGGTATGAGTGAGTTCCCTTACATGATATTTAAAGAATAACGAAAATAACTCCTTCAACCACACTTCTCTCTTCCTTTTTTTTTCTTTTTCTTTTTTAAATTTAATTTGCACATGTAGGAATAATCGAACTTCTTTTCTATACAATTATGGATACTTCACTTGTCCAAACTTCCTATTCAATACATAGGGATGAATATCTTCTCTTTTCTTTTTTTCTCTTCTTTTTTGTTCTTTTTTTTTTCAATTTTTTTTTTCACTCCTTATATCTACCCATGTACCCATTTGGTTCTTTATCATGCAATTCACTCTCACAATATCTTGATACAAGGGTTAACAAGATAAAACAAAAGGCTTAAGGGTAAATATTTATGGGTTAAAACAGAGAAAAAGGGATTCGGCTCAAAATCGGCTATCTACTAGAAAATATAGCTAAGGTTGGCTTTTTAAGAGTTTCGAAGTGGATAATCCTAAATGCCCTTATCATCTCAATGCATGAATTCAAAAAAATGTGTCTCGAAATGCATAATAGAGCAAATTCTAGAATAACAAGCCATGTTTGATAAACACTCAACAAAGAAGATAATTAAAGCAAAGTGTAATGAAATGCTCATGGGCTCAAAAGCTCACATTAGTGTTCAACTTGTAACAAACCTTGCACATTTTCATTCAGTTCAATCATTAAAATCAATGAGATACTTGAAACATTTGAAGCAAAATGACTAATCATACTTGCCTCTTTCATGCATTCAAATTCGAACCAATAATGCATACTAACTTAGAGCAAATTCTAAGACAGCTTTCAAGAGAGTCAAGGGTTCCAAAGAGATTGAAAAATTATACATTCCCTCCCCCACACCTGATCTTTACATTGTCCTCAATGTAGAAAATTGAAGCTCACATATAAAAGAAAGAATGAAATGAAAGTTAAGAGGACTTCCCTGAATAGGAGTGTTAGTGCAGTGGAGGAGTGATTGAAGTTGTCGACATTTGATTTGGGCCTGTAGAGATGAAAAGAAATTGAACAGGGAGGAAAAGAGATTAGAAAAATAAAAGAGAAGACACAAAAATGAAATTTACTTTTTTTCTTTTTTTTAATTTTTTTAATTTTCTTTTGTTTTTTTGTTTGTTTTGAATTTAAACCTTAATTAAAGACATAAAATGATTAAAAATAATGAAAAATAAGATCAACTAGGTTACCTCCCAATAAGCGCCTTTCTTTAATGTCTTTGGCTAGACGCAACCAATTCATCAATTCGAGGGAGCCAAAGATATTTCCTCTACATTGTAGGCTTGAAATCCTTCATAATAAGGTTTTAGATGATGTCCATTAACCTTAAAATTTTTATTGGTAGAGGTACTTTGAATTCCGACTGCACCATGAGAAAATACATTAATGACAGCAAAAGGACCAATCCAACGAGATCGTAATTTTCCTGGAAACAATTTAAGTTTAGAATGATATAGGAGTACTTTTTGTCCAACATAAAAGGTTTTCCTAGAAATCATTTTATCATGGAAAAGTTTAGTCTTTTCTTTATAAATTCGAGAATTTTCATAGGAATCATTTTTTATTTCCTCTAATTCTTGAAGTTGTAACTTCCTATGATTACCTGCCTCATTCAAGTCCGTATTGCATTGCCTGATTGCCCAATAGGCCCTGTGTTCAAATTCAACTGGGAGATGACAAGATTTACTAAATATTAAACGATAAAGAGACATACCTATTGGAGTCTTATATGCAGTTCTATAAGCCCATAAGGCATCATCCAAGCAGAGGCTCCAATCCTTTCTATTTGGATTTATTGTTTTCTTAAGTATAGACTTAATCTCCCTATTTGAAACTTCAACTTGTCCACTCATTTATGGATGGTATACGGTGGAGACTTTGTGAGTGACATTATACTTCTTAAGTAATGCCTTCATGACCCGATTGCAAAAATGGGTTCCACGGTCACTTATAATGGCTCTTGGTGTTCCATACTTGGAAAAAATGTAAGTCTTGACAAATCCTACAACAGTTTTAGCATCATCAGTTCTTGTTGCCTTAGCTTCAATCCATTTAGAAACATAATCAACAGCTAAAAGAATATAGGAATTACCAAAAGATAATGGAAAATGACCCATAAAATCAATTCCCCAAATATCAAAAATTTCACAAACCAAAATTGGGTTCAGTGGCATTTGATCCCTATGTCCTAAATTCCCACTCCTTTGACAATTAGCACAAGACTTACAAAACATGTATGCATCTCGAAACAGAGTAGGCCAATATAACCCACATTCTAGAACCTTTCATGTTGTTCTTTTTGGGCCAAAGTGACCCCCACATGCATAAGAGTGGCAAAACTCCAAGATAGATTAAATTTCACTATCATGTACACACCTACGAATTAATTGGTCAGAACATTACTTCCATAAATACGGATCATCCTATATGTAGTACTTAGAATCACTTTTAATTTTTTCCTTTTGGGCTCTAGTGAGATCATTAGACAATGACTTAGTGACCACATAATTAACAATATTAGCATACCAAGGTGTAATACTATTTAAGTGAAAGAGATTCTCATCTGGAAAAGCATATTGGAAAGACATAGGGTCTTCGTCTATTACCAATCGACTTAGATGATCAGCCATAGAATTTTCGGCTCTATTTCTATCCTGAATCTCCAAATCAAATTCTTATAGCAATAGTATCCATCTAATTAGCCTCGACTTTGATTCCCTCTTAGAAAGCAAATACTTTAGAGCTGCATGATCAAAATAAATAATTACTTTAGTGCCCAATAAATAAGAGCGAAACTTTTCTAAAGCAAAAACTACTACTAACAATTCTTTTTCAGTTGTGGAATAATTTCTTTGAGTATTATCAAGAGTTCTTGAAGCATAATAAATCACATAAGAAATCTTTCCACTTTTCTGGCCTAAAATAGCCCTTATAGCATAATTGCTAGCATCACACATAATCTCGAAAGGTAATTCCCAATTGGGTGGCTGAACAATTGGCACAGAAATTAGGTGTTCCTTCAGCTGATCAAAAGCTTTCTTGCACTCTTCATCAAACTCGAATTGGACATCCTTTTGCAGTAGTCTTGAAAACGGTTGGGCAATTTTTGAAAAATCTTTGAAAAATCTCTTGTAAAAACCTGCATGTCCAAGAAAAGAATGTACTTCCCGAACACAAGTTCAGTGAGGTAAGGATTTAATCAAATCAATTTTTGGCTTATCTACCTCTATCCCTTTAGAAGACACTATATGCCCTAATATCAAACCTTGATCAACCATAAAGTGACATTTTTCATAATTTAGCACAAGGTTTGTTTCAATACACCTTTTCAGAATTTTAATCAGATTATTTAGACAGGATTCGAATGAATTACCCTAAACAGTAAAGTCATCCATAAATACCTCTATGATAATCTCCATATAATCTAAAAATATACTAACCATGCATCTCTGAAAAGTGGTTGGGGCATTGCAAAGTCCAAAAGGCATGGGCCTATATGTAAAAATACCAAAAGGACATGTGAATGTCGTCTTCTCTTGATCCTCGGAAGCAACTGGAATTTGGTTAAAACCTGAATTTCCATCAAGACAACAATAGTGAGATTGACCAGCTAATCTTTCTAACATTTGATCAATAAAAGGTATATAGAAGTGATCTTTTCTAGTAGAAGCATTCAATTTTCTATAGTCAATACAAACCCTCCATCCATTTTAAACTCTAACAAGAACATACTCACCATTATCGTTCTTTTGAGCAATGAAACTAGTTTTCTTAGGTACTACCTGTACTAGACTTACCTAATCACTATCTGAAATATGATAGATCATACCAGCATTCAAGAGCTTTATTATTTCTTTCGTCACAAATTTCATCATTAGAGGATTCAACATTCTTTGAGCTTCCCTCAAAGGCCTAGTGTTCTCCTCCAGCAAGATTCTATGCATACAAAGTGATGGGCTCAAACCCTTGATGTCTGCCATGGTCCATCCGATGACTTCCTTGTAATCTCTAAGAACTCTAATAAGTTTTTCTTCCTCAAGAAGAGTGAGTTTGTTAGAAATTATCACAGGAAGAGTTTCATTATCTCCCAAATATACATATTTGAGATGGCTTGACAAAGGATTAAGTTCTAATTTGGGTGCTTGCACAATTGATGGAAGTAATTTGAGTTAGATATGGGTAATAAAATATAAGAAACATCATACCTGGTTGTTTCGAATAGTTCAAGCTTGTAAACTGTATCATTTAATCCGTCATCTACCACAAGCTTATACTTAATTCTCTGCAATGTTCTTATGTTAAATCCTTTATTAAGGACAACCTTCAAATTATCAGAATCCTACAACTCAAAAATTTGTTGAGCTAGGGAATCGATTACATCAATAACAAAAACTGAATTGACATCACTAGGGAATCTCATGGCTTCATAAATATTGAATCTAATTACTTCACCATCAAATTCCATAGTTAAAGTACCTTCCAAAACATCGATTTTTGTTCTAGATGTCTTAAGAAAAGGTTTTCCTAGCAAAATTAGTACTGATTTTGATGAGTTATCATCTTCCATGTCAAGCACATAAAAGTCAGCAGGAAAAATCAATTCATTAACTTGAACAAGAACATCTTCTAACACCCCTTTGGGATATGCATTGGACTTATCAACTAATTGGATTATTACACCAGTGGGTTTTAAAGGTCCTACATTTAAAGAATGATAAATTGAGCTAGGCATGACATTAATAGATGCTCTTATATCTATCATAGCTTTCTGAACTTTAACATTACCAATCTTGCAATGGATTGTGAACATACCTGGATTTTTACACTTTTGAGGCAATTTTCTTTGGAGAACGATTGAAACATTCTCACTGACATGCACTTTTTCATCCTCTTTTAGTTTTCTTTTTGACGTGCATAATTCCTTAAGGAATTTAGCATATCTAAGGACTTGTTTAATAGTATCTAAAAGGGGAATATTTACCTTAACCTTGCGGAAGACTTCAAGGATCTCTTGTTCTTGTTGTTCTTTTTTGTTCTTTGCAAGTCGACTCGAGAAAGGAGGTAGAGTGACCATAGAAGGTGGCATGCACTTCTCTACAGGATGTGACAATTTTTGGGCTTCTTTTGGCTCAATTTTGCATTCGATCTCCTTTTCTTTTGCATATTTTAGGATCTTCTTTTTAGGATCCGTCAATTCTTTACCACTCTACAGGGTGATTGCATTGATATTCTTAGTAAAATTTTCATCTTGCTTTGGATTCACCACAATCTGAGATGGCAATCTACCAGAATTATAAGTTTCCAATCTTCCCATAATAGTAGCCAATTGACTTACTTGATTTTCTAGATTCTGAATGCTAGCCCTTGTCTCCTGTTGAAATTGTTGTGTATTATTAGCAAGTACAATAAGAATTTGTTCAAGAGACATACCTTTCGGCTAAGGTAGGGGTGTTAGATTAAACGCTTGAGGAGAGGGTAGCCTATTTTGGTATCCAGGTTATTGGAAGTTATTGTTCTTTTGGCCATAACTGAAATTCGAGTGATCTCTCCATCCCAGATTATAGGTGTTCGAGTACGGATCATACCTCTTTTGGTTCTGATAACCCCCTACAACATTAACATCCTCATGTGTGTCCTCCTAAAGTGTGAGGCATGCGTTTGTAGAGTGCTTCGCGTTCGAATAAATCCTGTAAGCCTTCACTTGTTGGTGATTCACTATAAATTTTTCTAACAAGAAAGTGAGTTTATCAAGTCTTTGCTCAAGAGGATTATTATTGCTTACCTTATTAACCCTTCTTACAGTTGCATCCTGTCTAATGCCAAATTGTTGAGTATTGGCGGCAATTGTTGAGATCAATCTCTTTGCTTGTGTTAAAGTTTTATTAACCAAAGCTCCATCACTTGCTGCATCGATCAAATTCCTGTCAGACAACAATAAACCTTCATAAAAATATTGAATTAATAGCTGATCAGAAATTTGATGATAAGGACAACTGGCACATAGCTAATTAAACCTCTCCCAATACTCATAAAGTGTCTCCCCAGTATATTGCCTAATCCTACATATTTCCTTTCTAATTGAGGTGGCCCTAGAAGCAGGAAAGAATTTTTCTAAGAATTGTCTTTTAAGCTCATCCCAACTATTGATAGAACCTGATGGTAAATAATATAGTCAATCCTTAGCCTTATCAGTTAAAAAGAAAGGGAAAGCACGTAGTTCAATTTGCTCTTCACTTACCCCTTATGGTTTCATAGTGGAACAAACAACATGAAATTCTTTCAAGTGTTTATGAGGGTCCTCACCTGATAATCCTCGGAAAGTAGGTAATAAATGGATCAAACCTGATTTGAGTTCAAAATTGGCATTGATGTTTGGATAAGCAATACACAGAGGTTGTTGATTGATGACAGGTATAGCCATCTCCCTTAAAGTAAGCTTTCGTTTGGCCATTGCTGCTACTCCCGTATTTGTTAAATCCTCTCCTAAATTAATTCCAAAAGATGAAGAAGAAGAAGCTTTACTTAATTTAGTTTCCTTGTGAAATTTTCTCATAGTTTTCTCAATTTTGGGATCAAACTGAAGTTCTCTTGTAGGGTTCAAACGGGTCATAAAAAAAATTAAACAAAAATAAAAAAAATTTTTAGACAAATTATCAACACCAATCCTCAACAACGGCGCCAAAATTTGATGGGTGTCGAATCCACCAAAAATAAAATTTTCTACTCTCTCAATGAAAACTTGTAGATAGGGCAAGTAGAGTCGTATCCATAGAGGTTGAGCTATTTATCTGAAATCTAACAAAATAAAGTAAGAGGGATTTTATTGTTTCGAATCCTACCAATAAACAAAAATAAATTAATTCAAAATTAAATAATCAAAGCAATCAAAAAACTAGATTGAAACAATAATAAGACGAGTTCTAGCCAAGTAATTCAGGTATGGTTCAATTCAATTGATCATCGATAAAAAGATTAATTTTTCCTTTTAAATAAACCGGTTATGAAACATCGAGACGCTTATTGTTCTGCTTTTCCTTAGGTGTTGGTAATTAAGAAACGTTCTTTAGTTACTTCTCTTGTTTTTCAATTAGTTCTAGATACGCTCTTAGAAATTAAATTGAAAACAAAATTAAGAATTAGAAAAGCCACCGATTCTAATCAACAAAACACAGACTCTGTTTTTGTTTAAATTAGATTAACCTATTCCACTAACATACAATAATTATTGTACTTCACCAAGCATGTTAGCTAGCCATTTATGATTAAACCATCAAACAACTACAGATTCAATAATTTAATCTAGCAAAGTTGTTTTTAATCCAAAATAAATAAGATGTCTCATATTTAATTGAACAAGAAAACAATGAAAAAATCAAGAATAAATTAAATATTTAAAAGAAAAGAACGGGTAAAGAAGATCTCACAATCGTCGTAGAACCATGATCCTGATTACTCGACTAAAGAAAAGAGTTAGCCACTCATGTTTATGTTCATGGCTTCACAGAAAATTAAAATAAAATCCTATCCTAATTGAAGAAGAACCAGCGAAGGGTTGTGGTTGTGTTTCTTTCTGAAAGAAAAGGATGCTAAAAAACCAGATCCCTAAAATAGAGAGCAATTTTCCTTTTTATAGTGCCAAGTCTGCTTCAGTCATTGGGAATTTTTTGTGTGCCAAATATCCTCCAAAGGACCTGAACTTTCTCCAATTGTCAGTTAAGTCTCCAACTGTGAATTTCTCAACAAATAGCGAGATTCTCTCCTTTCTGCAATTAGCCATCTCCTATGTATCTTATTGTCTTTCCATCTTGATACGTGATAACTCTAAATTCCTTTTATTTCGTATCTTTTCTCAAAATAATGCAATTAATGCCCAATTTCCTAAAACAAGCAATTAATCGAATAATTAACGAATTAAATATCACAAATCAAGGAAATTAAATGCCAAAAAATATCAAATTTCACACACTAACAATTTTCTTTTTCCCCTATTGTTTATGAAACTGGAGCCAATTGAACTACCCCTTGATGTTGTAGTAGGTGCTGAAACAGTCAACAAAGCAGGTAGAGTTGATCAATTTGGCATCACTGTTCGGTGTGCTGTTAATGATAGAGGTATTGCCATAGAAGATGCATTCCTAGGTAGCTTGTTAACATATACCTTTAACCTCAGTGCTCTCTCCAATGCCTCTTCATAAGCTTGAGGAAGTTATGGTCCAACTAGCACATACAAGGCTATCTCTGGTCTAAGGCCTTGAAGAAATCTATCCAATCGGAGATTAGGTGTACTCACCATACCTGGGGCAAAACTAGATAGGACATCAAAACAGGTAGAATAATCCGTTACTAAACCCTCCCCCTACTGCAAAGAAATAAACTCTTGAACTTTGACTGCTACCATATCACCTGTTTTATATTGGGCCTCAAATGCCCTTCTGAAGTCCTACCAGGTCATCAGATCCATATTTCTAGTTTCTTTAGCTAGGTCCCACCATACATGGGCCTCTCCCCTCATTAAGAAACTGGCATACCGAACTTTTTCTCTATCAGTCATAGGAAATAAATCCATAGTACTTTCCACTTGCTTGATCCACTCATCAGCCACCAAAGAATCTTTAGTACCTTTAAATTTAGGAGGGTTATGTTGACTAGGTAAGGAATAAATAGGCTCAAGTCACCTTTAAGCTCCAACTTCTCCTTTTCCTTTATTCCTCATTTCATTTTTGATCTCCTCACGAATCTCACTTCTAATCTCATCTTGGATGGCATCTCTAGCTATATTTTCAAGTGTGGGTATATTTTGACTCTCGGTCAATACCTGACGGACTATATCTCTGATTTCTGCTAGCCCAAATCTTGAAACACCTGACGGGGTAAGGTTAGACGACTCTCCCGTCTCTTTCTGAATACCTCTTCCACGACCCCGTCCTCGTTTTGTGGTATTCCTCATCTAATAATTGCATAAGTGTAATTACATAAGGATTTTATTATTCTATTATTTGAATACAGGAAAAGAAAACAACTTACTGTAGTCGATTCTCGAGAGCTGATCTATAAGACATGAAGGGCACCTGTGCAATACTAAAATGCAAACTATCTATATCTATATATATTATATTATAACATATTTTATTAAATCTACCTTTAAGTGCCCAAAATTGTGCTCTAATACCAAAATATAACCTCTCCAAACCAATAGGTGTGTGTTATAGAAAAATGATAAGAGTTCCCTTATTTTAGGGGGCTCGGGGAATTTTTTTTATTTTTAATTATGCCCTATAACACTCCTAATTAGCAATGCACACAAACCAGTCCTACCAACCGATTGGATTTTTATTAACTTAATCACAATTAACAAATTAAATACTTAATAGTAACCATTATAAAAATTATCACCCACAGAAACTTTATAACTAATTTCAATTACTAGCCATATATATATACAATCACATATATACCTATAGGAAACAAAATATATACATATCCACCAATATTTATATCAAGTATATATACATGCATATATTCACATATATATCAAAACATATAAATCAACAAAAATATGGTGTCGTCCTCCCTTAGCCTTGTGTCTCACTAGTGCTCCACAAGAATCGATGTTGTAACTCTTTACCTGTAAAATATTAAATTAAACAGATTGAGCGACCACGACTCAGTAAGGAAATCATACTTAATACTCAAAGCATTTCATACCAGTACTAATCTCTTTCACACTAAGCGTGTCTGGGTTATTCACATACAAAATAATTGACACGGAACATGCATTAAACACATATCATAATTCTCTTCTTTCACCCATTTATTCATTTTCTTACTATACAAATATGATTCACTCATTATGATTTATGCATGTATGAGTGTCATGACTTTTCTATTTTCTAATCGTACATCTCACTCAACTCTTTATTAGCCACATAGACTTGCATGCATGATTCTAATGCAAATGACTTTCATAAAATATTTGCTAATTCTCTCTTTTTTTTTGTTAAATATTTTCATTAACCGGTCTAAACTACATATGACAATACTTGCAGTCACTATACAAGGTACAATCCTTTCATACACGCATATTTCACTATTTTTTCTTTATTGTCTACACAGTACAATTGATATTTTTTTTTGCTGTCCACACAGTAAAGTTGACTATTCACACAGTACAACCAATAACTTTCTTTGCTGTCCACACAGTACAACTTGCATGTAAGAATTTTAAGCATGTTTTCTGCTTTTCTGTATCATATAAAGTCATTATAAAACCAAAAACATTTGTTTCCCATTTTCTGAAAACATGCATAACTTAGAAAATATTTTTCCTCTTTCTTTATTTTTCTGAAATCATGCATATGTTATGATTCCTCATGTATAAATGTATAACCATAAGATGAAATATACCCATTCATTGTTTTTCCTTATTCTTTTCAAGCCTCATCGAGTATCAGATTATTTTCTCATGCATTTACATATATCTCATGCATTCCATATGAATATACATATTTATTATAATGGTTTTTTACACATAATTAAGCAAAATTAACCTACATCACATAAAATGACATTTTTGCCCTTATGGATATAAAGGTTATTCCACATATCATGCACATAATTAAGCAAAAATTAACCTTATGGATAAAATTACATGTTTACCCTTAATGCAAATTCTTTCATCAATTCATCATTTCTCATATATTCAACACACAAAATCTACAAAGCTAACCCTAGGAATATGAAATGTCTAAAATACCCTTATGACCAAAAATTACATCATGAATCCTAATGAATTTTTTTAATTCTTTTAAGCATAAATCACCTGAATTCTAACCTTTAAATAACCTAACTCAAATTACTTCAAGTATGTAAAGTATGAAATTCTTACATTTTCTTTGCTAATTAGGTGATTTAAGCCTATCCTCCTTCTTTTCTTCTTCCTAGCAACCTTAATCAACCAAAAACATAATCATCCATCAAAACTTTAAACTTCACATCTCTTAAAAATTAAATTTTTTACCTTAGATCTTACCAGAATTGATATATCTACACTTTTTATAATTGGAGACTTTGGAAATTAGATGGTTTAGCTAGGTTTTTTGATGAATTTTGCTTGAAGGAAAAACTTTAGCTACAATTATGGAGATTCTCGGCCAAGGAAAAAGAAAATGAATAGTTGGTTTGGTTTTATAAGTTTTTTGGACTAATTTACCCTTAATCTTTTTCAAAAATGACTATTTTATCCTTAGCCAATTACCAAAAGCCCTTAGCACCACCATATAATTTCAAGTGTGCCATTCAATTTACATTCCCACTTTTTCTCTTAAATCCTTTTAAAATGACCATTTTACCCTCAAAATTATTGCTCATTTAGTAATTTTCTATAATTCTTTTACAATTTTTTTAAACAACAAGTTATAAAATCAACTTTAGGGATAATTTTGAAAGTAGAGTTCACTGGCGTACCTGAATCCGGGTGTTACAATATGACCAGTATGGCTTATCTTACAAGATATGGTTAATCTCGGACATATACACCAAATGAATCATATGTATTCGTATTGGATATGACCATGACGTCCAATTCAAATGATTATTTCGTATACCAATACAATCTTATCATAAGTAATTGACTACGATTTAATGACTATGTGACTTATTGTTTTTTGGTCATGTTTGAAAAACGATTCTCTAACTGTTAATCCATACCAATTTCATAATGACATGAACATTATCATCACCTATGCTAATGTCATCTTATGGCATTTAACATAGATATTCGATATGCCTACTATGTGTTATAATTGCTCAAGTTATATCATGTTTATAAGGAACAATTCAACAACTTAGTAAGTATATTAAGTGACGCATTCAGACAATTCACATACATACTTTATATCATCACAAATAAAAGAAATAACTTATGCATATGAATAAAAAAATTACTTCTTTTATTAATAATTCACATAAATTTACTTACAAGATTAAAATACCCTCGAAACCAATAACATGAATAGTTCCTAGGGTATACATTAACTTAACTCCTACTTGTACTAGGGTCATTTGTTGTTGTATTCTCAAAATGATGGTCCAATTGCTTCAGTGTTATCGCCTTAGTTAGTAAGTCAGTTGCATTTTCTACTAACAATGTCTTTTGTATTATTATCTCTCTAGTTTCACTATATTCTCTCAAAATGTGATACTTTCACTGAATATGTTTAGACCTTTGATGCACCTTTGGTTACTTTGGCTATATAATAGCACCTGTATTACCACAAAATATGGTTTCAAATAAACCATGTTTAGAACCATACTAAGTTCAGATACGAACTTGCACATTTGCACATTCATACAGCCTCTTTTGTAGCTTTTGAAGCAACAATATATTTAGCTTCTATAATGGAGTTAGTTGTGGTTAATTATTTGGAACTTTTCCAACTAACCATACCCCTATTATAAATAAAAATAAACCTTGATGTAGACTTTTTATCATTAACATTCGATTGGAAATTAGAGTCTAAGTATCTATAAATGTTTAACTTTGAAAACTAATAACGCAAAACAAGATCCTTAGTTCTTTTTAAATATTTAAGGATTAATTTCACAGTTGACCATTGTTTCTCACTTAGATTGGTCTGATATCTACTCATAACACTTACGAAAAATGCTATATCAGGTCTTGTACATAACATTATGTACATGAGTCCACCTACAACTAAAGCACAGTACACATTATGCATTCGTTGTCACTTTTCATTAGTCTTTGGACTTATATCTTTAGAAAGATGAAGATCGTGAGTGAAGGGCAAAAGTCTGCTTTTTGAGTTTTCCATGTTGAACATTTTCAACAATTATTTTATATACAATGTTTGAGATAATCCAATTATCTTTTTTGTTCTACCTCTATAGATATGAATTTCAAGGACATAGGTAACATCTTCTAAGTCTTTCATCAAGAAGCATCTGAACAACTAGATTTTCACCTCATTCATCATGCCAATGTCATTACCCATTAATAGTATGCCATTTACATATAATATGAGAAATATAATGGCATGATTCTCAACCGATTTGTAAACATAGGGTTTATTCAATTTCTTTTTGAAACCAAACAATTTGATTATTTCATCAAATAAAATGTTCTAGCTTATAAAAGCTTGCTTCAATCTATAAATAGATTGATGCAACTTGTATACCTTATATCTTTCAGAAGTGCATACAAAACCTATAAGTTGTTCCATATATATTTTTTCCTCAATGAATCCATTGAGAAATGCAGTCTTGAAATCCATCTACCAAATTTCACAATCATGGTATGTTACAATAGCTAGCACTATTTGGATGGATTTAATCATCGTTATAGGCTAAAAAGTTCTCTTATAATCTAACCCTTGTTTTTGTGTATAACCTTTTGCTACTAGCCGAGCTTTATAGGTCTCCACCTTTCTATCTTTGCCAATCTTTCTCTTAAAAACCACTTATAACCAATAGGAACAATTCCTTTCAGTGGATCGACAAGTGTCTATGCTTGATTAGCATGCATTGATTCTATTTTAGAATTAGTTATTTCTAACCATCTGTTTGAATTTTTATCTAGTATGGCTTCCTCATAATTTCTAGGATCATTATCATGATTTATTTCTCCTACTAAGTAGGATTCAAAATCTAGCTCATGAAGAAATTCATATCTTTTTTAGAGGTCTAGATACCTTAGAAGATTTTTATATTGGAATTATAGTATCTGATATTGAGGCTTATTGAGCGGATGATCTAATCTTAGTAATGTCGGTTTGAGGCTTTTTAGACTCTTTCTCGAGCTCAATGTTTCTTCCTGCACCACTTTCTTTTAAGAACTCTTTCTTGAGAAAGTAGACATTCTCATTGACCATTACTCTTTGATCAGTCGAAAAGTAGAAGTAATAACCTAAATTATATTTAGGATATCCCACGAACTAACCCTTTTCTGATCTAACATCTAGCTTATCTATTTTAATTACTTTGATATAAGTTGGATATCCATAAATTTTCATATAGTTGAGATTTGGGCTTTGGAATACCATAACTTATATTGTGTTTTTTGAACTGATTTTGATGATACCCAATTTAAGATATGCATAACTATTTGGAGGGTATATCCTTATAATGACATTGACAAGTCTATAAAACTTACCATTAATCATACTATATCTAATAAAGTATGATTCGTTTTTTCGAATACACCATTATGTTAGGTTATATATAGAGGTGTCATTTGAGAAATTATTTCATTGTCTTTCAAGAGTTCCTAAAATTTTGTACTCAAATATTCTCCTCAACTATCTGATCATAAAATTTCAATACTTTTTCTATTTGTTTCTTGGTGCATATCCATCAAGACAATGCAACAACACACAAACTCAATTCTGGAATTACTGTTCATATAACACAATAACAATTTTGTCTTTCAATTTTAACCAAGCAAATGACCTCCTAATCATACAAATTATAGATCATTGGAAAAAGGCATTCAAAGAGCTTTCTAATGATATATAATAGCAATCACAACTCATTCAACAAGGCATTCAAAACTTGTCTCAAATTTTACTGGCAAAAACTGGAAATTGCAAAATCATACACTGTGAACAGTATCTCAGGTATACAACACACATTCAAATCTTCATACTTTAGATTTCAAGGGTAACAAGAAAATTAACCTCGGGGTCTTCCATCACCAATTTTCCACCAAGAATGATTGGATAAAAGAAATAAGAAAAAAAGCCAACAAGCTTTTTTCTCATTCGAATAGCCCTTATATTCAAAAACTCTCTCTATAGCATGTAACCAATAAACAAAATCATCCAGACTCATGCTCTCTTCGAATTCCAGAATTTCAATCCTTAAACCCCTATTATCATCCTTTTCTCTCTTAAGTGGCCTCTCCTGTTCTTCCTCACTCGAATAATTATGAAACATCAATTCCTCCCTATGATGTCTAGGAGGAGGAGGGGAAGGTCTAATATGTCTTCTTGGTTAATGTAGTTGGGTTGGGTGAGGTGGAGGAGGGGGTATTTGGCTTTATGTTGAAGTTTGGGGTTGTGATAAGGGTGCCCGACTTTAAGTGAGGGTTAAGTCTCTCATCATTTGCATCATTTGATTCATTTAGTCCTTAATGGCCTTGAGTTCTCCTTTGACCTCTTCTTTTAATGCCATGTGGGAAAATTCCCAAGGATAAGGAGGTGAGGAGGATGAGGACGAAGTTCTTTTATGGGACATTTTTGGTAATGGCCAGTAGGTAAAGTTTAATGGTTATAAGTGTTTAAGGGTTGGGGGTGAGTATTGGTAAGTGTTTAGGTTAAGGAAGGTTTATGTTTAAGGAAATTAAGGTTCTATGAACAATAATTTTGAAGTGAACAGTAAATTTTGGGAGGTAAATAGTAGCTCTGAGAAGTAGAAATTAGTTAACAAATCACACAAACAACCTAGGCTCTGATACCAAATAGTGCAAATGATGAGAGACTTGACCCTCACTTAAAGTCGAGCATCCTTATCATAACCTCAAACTTCAACACAAAGCCAAATACCTCCTCTTCCACCTCACCCAACCCAACTACATAAACCAAGAAGACATATTAGACCTTTCTCTCCTCCTCTTAGACATCATAGGGAGGAATTGATGCTTCATGATTATTTAAGTGAGGAAGAACAAGAGAGGCCACTTAGGAGAGAAAAAGATGATGATAGGGGTTTAAGGATTAAAATTCTAGAATTCGAAGAGAGCATGAGTCTAGATGATTTTGTTAATTGGTTACATGCTATAAATAGTGTTTTTGAATATAAAGGCTAGTTGGATGAGAAGAAAGCTTGTTGGCTTTTTTTCTCATTTCCTTTATCCAATCATTCTTAGTGGAAAATTGGTGGTGGAAGACCCCAAGGTTGGTGGAACTTTCCTTTATACCTTGGTTAATTTTCTTGTTACCCTTGAAATCCAAAGTGTGAAGATTTAAATGTGTGTTGTATGTCTCGGATACTGTTCACAGTGCATGATTTTGGAGGCAAGGTGTGTTTTTTGATTATAGATAATGAAAGTTGTGCAAATATGGCTTCATCTACATTAGTGAAGAAACTTGGATTATCTACCATACCTCATCCTTAACCATATAAGCTCCGATGGTTGAGCAATGGGACCAGCCTCTAAGTAGCCAAACAAGTACTTGTTTCCTTCTCCATTGGTAAGCATTACCAAGATGAGATTGTGTGTGATGTAGTTCCTATAGACGCATGCCATTTGTTGCCAGGGAGACCTTGGCAATTTGATAGAGAAGTAACTCATGATGGCAAAAAGAACACTTATTCCTTCAAATTCAAGGGGAAGACCATTACTTTGCTACCTCTTAGCCTTTAAGAAGCTAATAAGGTTATCAAAAGAAAAGGAGTTAGAAGGTAGTAAGTAGAAAAGACTCTTTTGAGTTTGCAACTTGTTTTTGCATTACTTATACTTGAAAGGGAGATCAAACATGAGAAGAAAAAAGCCCATCCCTTAGTTTAATCTCTCTTGGTCGAATTTGAAGATGTATTCCCACTAGAGCTTCCATCCGACCTCCCTCCTATAAGAGGCATTGAATATCAAATTGACTTGGTTCCAAGTGCACCATTGCCTAATAAGCCAGCCTATAGATGTAATCCTATGGAGAATAAAAGTTACAAAGGCAAGTGGAAGAATTGATTGAAAAAGGCTTTGTAAAGCCTAGCATGAGTCCATGTTCCATTCCAACCTTACTTGTTCCTAAGAAAGATGGCTCATATAGGATGTGTGTAGATAGTAGAGCCATTAACAATATAACCATCAAGTATAGGTATCCTATCCTTAGACTTGATGACATGCTTGATGAGTTACATGGTGCTTGTGTCTTCTCCAAAATTGATCTAAGGAGTGGCTACCATCAAATAAGGATGAGAAGAAATGTAAGCTTACTATCTTGAAATTCAAGGATTATGCATCTTTATGGTGGGAAAATCTTAAGAAGCAAAGGGAAAGGGATGGTAAAGAGAGAGTGAGAACTTGGGAGAAACTAAAGAAGCTTATGAAAAAAAGATTCCTCCTAGACAACCATAAACAAGATCTTTACCTCAAGCTACACACCCTCAAGCAAGGAAGTGATGAAGTAAAACATTACATAAGGGAGTTTGAGAAGCTATTAATGAGGAGTGAGCCATCGAAAGTAAAAGAGCAAACCATTGCAAGATTTATTGGAGGATTGAACCAAGACATTACTCATATATGGTGGAGTTGCAACCATATTGCACTTTTGAAGATGTGTGTAAGTTAGCTATTAAAATGGAAAAGCAAAAGAAGGTCATGAAGCCCATGGTTTCCAAGTCATTCTCCAAAGGGATATTATTTAATAAAAGCACATCTTTTACCAAGGGAATAACCTTCCATAAAGGTTTCCCATCCTACACAAATGCTACTTATTCTTCTTCCAAGAAGAAAGGTAAGGAAAAAAACAAGGCTAATATGGTGAAGACCAACCTCTCTAACAAAAAGTTCTTTAAATATCAAGGCTATAAACACTTCCAAGCTGAATGCCCTAATAGGAGAGTTTTCCTTAATGGAGATACAAACAATTGAGGAGTCTCTTCAAGAAGAAGAAGAAAGTGAAGTTTCTAGCCATGAAAGTAATGAAGCCAACAAGGAAGAAGAAGAAATTCTACAAGGAGCTGATGAAGGAGAGTTGCTAGTTATTAGAAGAGCTTTGCATGCCAAGCCTCTTCCTCATGAAGAGTAAAGACTCCACATTTTCCAATCAAGATGCACCATTTCTCTACCTCATTCTTTATTTCTTTGAACTTTTCAAAGGATTTTGATTTGTATTTCATTAAATACAGATACCCATATCGAGAATAATCATTAGTAAAGGTAATGAAGTAGTGAAAGCCTCCCTTAGCCATATTATTAAATGGTCCACATACATCTGTATATATTAACTCTAGTAATTCTTTAACACGTTCCCCTTTATTCTTAAAGGGAGATTTGGTCATTTATCCCTAAAGGCATGACTTACAAGTTGGATAGGATTCAGAACCCAATGAACTTAAAATCCTACTTTCTTCAAGTTGAATCAATCTTCTTTCTCTAATGTAATCTAATCTATGATGCCATAAAACCTTAGGGGTTCACTTTGAATTCTTTTATTAATAACAAAATTTAAATGATAATCATTCAATTCCAATATATACAAACCATTTGTATTTATAGCTTTGCCCATAACAATATTTTCACGAAATATCAAACACTTATTTCCATTAAATTTAACATTGTAACCAAGCTTACATGATGTAGAAACAGAAATAATGTTTCTAATGGCTTTGTAAAGTACAAAACATTATAAAACCTTAAAATATGCTCTAATGGTAGTCTAACCTAGTAAGTTTCCATGGCTTCGGCTGCAATCTTTGCTCTATTTTCCATTTTCAAAATAATCTTGTCTTGTGACAAAACAAAACTATTATGTTGTGCCTAAATAGAAACACAGATGTGAGACGTAGTTGTTGAATCTATGATCTAGGAATGATTATCTGAATCCAAACTTAAATTCAAATTCAATGAGTTGATAATGGATTATCCTTGTTTTGTTCTTCTTAAGGAGGCTATCTAGGTATAAGAGATTATTCCTCTTCCAATGTCCATCCTTTGGTAATGAAAACACTTTCCCTTTTCTTTTGCCTTCTCTATCTTGGTAGCACCTTTCTTCGATTCCTCTTCTTGGATCCAATATTTGGACCTTTCTTTTGTTGCTTTTTAAGCCCTTTATTAGCCTTACTAGTAGAAGCTACATAGACATCCATATGCTTAAAGTCATTCTTCCTTTACTTATAAAACTTTTAGAGCTCATTGAGTAACTCAAGGAATGTCTTCTCTATCTGACTCAGATTATAGTTGGTTATAAATGGTTTATAATTTGATAGGAGGGACTATAGAATCAAATTCATTTTGATATGGTCTGGCAGGACCACACCCCAAACGTCCAATTGCCCTAGTGTATTAATCATCTTGGTGACATGTTCATCTAGAGGCATGTCTTCCCTTAATCTCATATGAAAGAGCGAAGTGCATAGCTCATACTCAACTCCTCTTGAGTTCTCACTGTACAACTCTTATAAAGCAATAAAGATATCATAAGCCCTTGAAACATTTTCATGCTTGGTTTGGAGCTTCTTTTTCATTAAAGCTAATATATAGCGTCGAGCTTTCCTATTATCATTGACTCATGCCTTGAACGTCTTATGTTCCTCATCAGAGGCATTTAGAGCTATATCAAAAGGAAGCAATGCTTCCAAGATGTAACCAATCTTTTCGAAATCTAGTACTATTCAAAGATTTCTTAACCAATATTTGAAGTTGGGTCTAGTCAAATTATTATTACCCAAGATCCTTAAGAATACATTGTTGGTTTTTTTCGAATATATCACAATTAAATGAAAATACTACAAAGAGAAAATAGTTTTATTAGTGAATCAAATACGTGAATTTAAACCTTTCTTAATGTATAATCTTATTAACTTCCACTATTTTATTCGAATCCTACACTCCCTTATACAAGATTCGAAAATTCTGTTAGATCAAATTTATTAATGGGGAATCAAATTCTTATTAAATTTAATTAACCTCATATAATGGAAATCTTGGTTAATTAAAATTAATAAGTAGGAAACTTTTTTCATTTCTATCCCTATATAAGACTAGATTCATTTAGCATGCCCTTCGCTCCAGATACCTCACATAATAGAAATCTTGGCACCTTTGGCTAGTTAAATCCAAACTATTGTACTTTCAAGAAATGACATTTTCATCATGTCCTCACATAATAGAAATCTTGGTCATGATAAAAATAACCATTAAAGAACAAGATAAATTTAATTCCATGACATAAATTTTATATCCCTCACATAATATAAATCTTAGGGTATTAAAATTTATGTTATAGAATTTAATTATCTCTTGGTGAGAGGCATAGATTTAATAATTTTAATTAGGGACATTTAGGTTTAATTTAATTTTAATTAAGTTCAATTAAGCATGACATACATACATCTCATATATGCATAATTTAAAACGTGGTGTGATGGTCATGGGGTCAAAATTACAACCTGATGGTAAACTATTCACCTAGGTCTATGTCTTTATTTGGATCACTTTTTGAATCGTCTTCGGGTCTTCGTCTAATCACTCTAATTACATTTGAAACTAAGGTGTGCAGGCCGATAAAATAAATTAAATAAATGGGATGAGGTTATTTAATGCAAACCCCTTAATTAATAGAATATTGCAACCCAATTATTTAAACTTTGAAAAATGGCAAATTACACTCATGATCATCCCATAATCATCTATCTATCCAACATTCACATTAACATTTAATAAAAATTATGAAATCATTCATAATCTATGAAATATTAATTCATAATATATGATTGAATCAAAATCATAATTAACAACATGCAACGATTCAATCATTTAAGTATAAATGGCATAATGTATATTATTAAAATATTCATAATATTTATTTTAGGTAACCTTTACCTAATATTAGACTATGACAACTTTTACACTTAATCAACATTAGGTGTTAGTTGACCTTGTGCACCTTTATCAACTAGTACACTTAATCATATTAATGCAAGTTGATACTTATACACAATGTTTCATTAAACTAATGCACCTAATCTCATTAATGTAAGTTGATTCTTGTATATAATCTTTCATTCAACTAATGCATCTAATCCCATTTATGCAAGTTGATTGTTGTACATAATATTTCATTCAACTAATGTGCCTAATCTCATTAATGCAAGTTGATTCTTGTACACAATCTTTTATTAAACTAAAGTAAACAAAATTATGCACATCATCTCATGGCTTATATACATTCATTACCATTCAAAACAACATGCAAGTACTTTCACCATGTATCATATCCTTTTAGATTATACGTAATTATATACATTAATCACATACATCATAATTTTCACCCAAATGTCTTAATTAACATTAAAACATTATTTAGCATGTCCAAATGTGAACTTAAAAGATAATCCAAAATTTTTTATGAACAATTTCAACATATATATGTAGATGTATTGACATATCTCCATACGTCAAACTTTCCTATGGATATACCGTACGTGTAGTCTCTTAATTCATGCCTTTTATATACAATATACAATATTAGCATAAAATTTTCAATGTATATCATCATATACATCTAGCCAACATGTATTAATGGAAATTCCAAGATTTAAATTTCAATTCTCAAGCCAAAAAGCACATGTTCTTCAACTTAAAATTATTAGAACATGAAAAAAAAGAAAATAAAATTCACCCAAGAAAGATTCAACCAAGAGTTATAAAGCAAAACATGCTTGACAAGCTTGATTTCCTAGCAAACTAACAACATGCATGTACACATATGATACATATACATACTCTTATGTATAAAAATCATATATTTAGCTTCAAAAAATCATGCAAGGTGTTGAACCATGCTCTAATACTGTTTGAAAATTTTAGGTGAAAAAGAAGATGCAAAGAACGTCATGCGTGCAGGTAGAAGAAAATCAAAGCATGATTAAGACATATAAGAGAAAGAGGAAACTTTTACCTACTTCTTTGCCTCGTATAGGGATATAAAATGATGGATTAAGCTCCTCACTTGAAGAACCTCCAAAGGAGTTCACCTTCCAAGCCAAATTTTAGAGAGAGAGAAGAGCTTTTAGTTTGTTTTTTCAGAGAAAGTAAAGTGCAAGAATGCTTATATTTTTTTCAAAATGAACTAAAATACACTTTATATAATGGTGACCCATTTTGTAATTTCAAAATTCTTATTTGGCCCAATAAATTCATAATTTGAAGCCTTACCATGCATGTATATTAAATATATACCTTAGCCACCTTAATTTCATCTCACTAACATCTTAACTTTTAAAATATTATTTTTCAACCCATTAAACATTTATATGATTTTCATTATCCTTCGAAAGGTGCTAGCCATCCTTGGATAATTAATCCTTCCATTAGAAAGAGTGATTTATTGGTGTGACTCTTTAGGCTTACCATGACATAGTTGTGAGACCTTTTTTGGACGATCTGAAAGTGCACTAGAAAATCAACGACTATGGTAAACATCTAGCAATGTGTCATAGCCCCTAAACCATGATAAGGAAATACTTCATTGAGCCTAATATCTTTGATCGTACATTCCATGTAGTTAATATCCTTCTTTTGTCTAATCTAGATTGATTTCGTACTCATGGATTGTCAAAGTCCTAATTTCAATTCTTTACGAATCATCAATTTAAATATTCAAAACATGTCATAATGAACATCCTTTGTATGACTTACATAATACTCCTGCCAAAGATTTGATTTTCAATATTTATCAATGTTCGTTTCAGAACTCATATATAGATCGAATCAATGGATATTTAGAACCCAATACTTTTTTAGTCAACAAATTCTATCTTTATCATCATTCTTCTCCATATACAAATAACGTATGACTAGTATGACTTGTCATATGAAATGTGGTTAACCTATATATATACACCAGATGAATCACATGTTTCTGTATCAGATCTGACTATGACATCTCAGGTAAAAGGATTACTTCGTACACTAGTATAATTTTATGATAAGTTATTGACTATAATTTAATAACCATGTGACTTATTATTATTTGGTCATGTTCAAAAAACGATTCTCTAACTGCTAATCTATACCAATACCATAATGACATAACTATCGTTGTCACCTGCACTAATGTCATCTCATGGCATTCAATAGAGGTATTTGATATACCTACTATGTGATATAATTGCCCAAGTTATGTCGTGTTCATAGGGAATAATTTGACGACTTAGTAAGTATATTAACTGAACCATTTAGATAGTTTATATATATACTTTATATCGTCGTAAATAAAAGAAAAAACTTATGCATATGAACAAAGACTACTTCTTGTCTTAATAATTCACATAAATATACATACATGATTAAAATGCCCCTGTAACCGATAACAGGAATGGTTCCTTAGGCATACACTAACACAAACTGCTCTTTATTCTTAAAAACACCATTACCATCTTCTTTTACTGAAAACACTTCTTCACCTATCATTTGACAATCTTCATCTAATTTCACTTCCCTGTCACCTTTCAAAACCCTTTTATCTACAAAAACTCCACCATTTTCCTCAACCAAAATTTCTAATTTTTCTGTCTCTTTATTCTTTTCCCCACCTTTCCAAATTAAATTTCCCTTACTTTAATTCCTTTAAACTCCCTTCTTTCCAACATCTACTTCACTTTCCTTAGCTTTATCTCCATTTCCTTCACTAAGTTCACTTATTTCACCCTCATTCTACACACTTTACTTCTTTTCACAAGTGCCATCACAATAATTTATCTCAAATTCCTTCTCTTTAGCTATAATTTCCCTTTCACCATGAGGGTCACAATCCCATGAATTGTATCTTCAGTGTTATCATCAATGAATCCTCCAGGGTTACTATGAAAAATTTATAAGTGAAATATTAATGGTAATTTACTTGTTTTTTACTGGCTCAGGATTTTAATCCGTTAGCAAAGTTAAGTTGGGTGTGAGCTTGTGGTTTTTTAATTTAAAGGGTGAGGATGTATTTCCAAAAACTTTCAGTGGACTATTTTATAATTTTAGGTAGTGGGTGCATTTTCTGAGAAAAAGATATGAAAGAGATGCAAAGCAAAGGCTTAGACACAGTGAAGAGAGAAATACCATTTGGTCCCCTAGCTATGACCTAGTTGGTTTATTCCCAATAGAATGTGATTCTAACATTTAGGTCCTTATCAAGTATCAACTTTCTGTGACTTATTTGAATATCTAAATAGCCTTAATCTGTTAATTTTTAATTTTTAATTTTCTTATAACTAATAGAGCAGTTCCAAATATTAACTAGAATTTTTAATTAGCAGCTGTCTAATTTTTTAAAATAATTCTATCAATTTTTATTTCTTTTTACATAAGAAAATATTAATGGTTTTTATTAGGGGTGTGCATGATCCGGTTTGTTGTAGTTTGAGAGATTTTTCAAACCAAACTAAAAAAATAATTTGCAAATTTTTCAAACCAAACCAAATCCAACTAAAAAAATATAGTTTGAATTACAGTTTGAAATAATTATTAGTATTCTATAATATATGATATGTATTGTATCCTACGATATAATATGATATAGATGAAAAATGATATGTATCATAAGGTGTATTGAACTAATACGATACAGTAAATATATCATACGATATAATACATATTATCTATATGAAATAATACACTTTTTTAGAGAAAATGATAATACATTAAGGGTGTATAAGAAAATTTTTAAAATATTAAAGATATTTGTAATATTTTTTAAAATGATGACGTTTCAATTATAATATTTTATTAGTAATTTATTATTTTAATTTTTAAAATGCATATCATAGAATACAATATACAATATGATAAATTGGATTTTTGATATACGATACAACACAAGATTCGACTATTATAGTTTGAATATTTTAAAATAATTTATTTATATATAAATATATAATTAATTGAATTATAGTTTTCTAAAATATAATATACACATTTAAAATAAATATAATATAATATATATATATATATATACACACACAATATACATGTACAGAAAATGACAAAATAAATATGAAAAAACAAGTTGTACACCTAATTATTTATTGGAATATTTTGTCAAATATAGTTTTTTACATATATATATTATAAAAATACAGTTTACAGTATGGTAAGGTTTGAAAATTGTTTATACCGCAATCTGAACCGAAAAAATGGTTTGAAAAATTTCAATTCAAATCAAACCATTTTACAAACCAAACCAAACCAAACTAATTTTTAAACGGTTTGGTTTTGTTTTACGGTTTGAACTAAATTATGCATACCCCTACTCTTTATGGCCTTTAGAAAGAATTTAAAAGCTGGCACCTTGCAAGGACCTGGACCTAAGTGTTACTGTGAGATTCTATTTGACCTTTTGAAAATCTAAAGCTCACCGACTAAAAGGACTTAATAATGGAATAACGATCATTTTCTCTGTTATTTATTTGATGTGTCGTTGAACCCTTTATGTCAATGCTAATGTGAAATAACTCAAACCACAAGGAGTTTAATGGCTTCCTCTTCCACTGTCTCTTCTGCTTCTTCTTCTTCTTCTTATTCCACTACTCCTAAACCAAAATACAAAGTCTTCATTAGTTTCCGAGGTACGGACACCCGGAGCAGCTTTACTAGTCATCTGTATGAAGAACTGTGCAGGGAAAATATTGCTACTTTTATTGAAGATAAACTTATCAAAGGAGATCAAATTCCTTCAACTCTTTTCTATGCAATCAAACAATCGATGATCTTGGTTCTCATTTTCCCTGAACCGTATGTTTTTTCCAGATGGTGTCTCGAAGAACTCGAAAAGATTCTCGAGTGCAATAACCAGTATCGTCAGATTCTAATCCCCGTCTTCTATAAAGTAGATCAACAGATGTAAGGAACCAAACTGGCTCTTTTGGTGAAGAACGGTTTAAGGATGATCGAGAAAGGTTGCAGAGATGGAGGATTGCTTTGAGGGCTGCAGCCAACACATCTGGCTTCGATTCAAATATCTATAGGTACATGTTAATTTATTTATAAATGCCTTTTACATAGTAATTTTACTTTCAGCTGTTTAATTGTTAAAATATTTATTTATTTTATCAATCTTTGCTTGCAGTTAACTTTAATAATATGCGTTTGAAAACGTACAAATTGTGATTTTGTTTTATATAAAAAGATGATTTTTTTTTTAAGTTTTATCTCAAATTTATTAACAGAATAAAAGAGAATAACTGAATAACTTAAGTAGGCAAAAACTAGAAATCCCAAAAAAATATTAAAATAATATTAATTTTGTTGGTTGGTAGTTTTGTTTTGGATGAATTTAAATAAATTTTATCCTCTTTTTCTTTCGGAGTTATATTGATTTGAGTATATTTATTTTCTTTATTAATTTCACACACTCTAGCTCCTAAAGAGAAAACCTATTAAAGTGAGAATATGATTTACAAGGTAATACAAAATTTGTCTGAAACATTAATTTTTTAAAGTTTGTATAGGATGTGTTTTATTTATTTGGAATCTAAAATTTATCTAGTTTATTTTTGGCTAAATCATTGGATTGGATTATTAAAATTTTGTGTATAATGTTTATTTTTATGATCTATCAAGTATGTTCATTTTTTTTAAGCTTGAGTATTAAATTTTCCATTTAGCATTGATTTTGTATATACTTATTGGCCAAAAGACATAGTCCCACGAAAGGTTTGGTACAAAAACAAATAAACATTCACGCGATTTTAAAAACCTAAATACTCATCCAAATTTAATCCATTTCCACTCACTCAAAAATTTTTTATCAGGGTTAAAGGTAAAATTGTCATTTCACTAGTAATGTTAAAATAAATAAAATTATATCTCATTTTCTTTTTTGGTTTGGAAAACTAATAGTTTTCCCTTAGGATTAAGTTTTAAAAAATTCACTTTTCCTCTTAAGGTTTGGAAAATAAATCCGGCCAACTAATACGGTGAACAATGGCCTCCCTCTTTGATGTTTCTCTCTTGATGACTCTTTCTCCTATGACGACGAAGGACAAAACCTTCGTCTAGATTACTATATGATTTGGCATCATAAGAGAAAGAGTCATTGGGAGAGAAACGCTAGAGAAGAAGGCAACCATTCACCAGATTAGTTAACCGAATTTGTTTTCCAAACCCTAAGGGAAAAGTGAATTTTTCAAAACTTAATTTTGGTGGAAAATTATTAGTTTTCCAAACTAGGGGGAAATGAGATATAATTTTGTTTATTTTAATATTACTGATAAAATAATGATTTTAACTTTAACTTTAACATATTATACTTAAGTGTGTAGCAATAGACTAAACCTTGTGTAGGCATTTGGGTTTTTAAACTCTCGCAAGTGTATATTTATCTTTACACAAAGCCTTTGGTGGGAATATGTCTTTTGGCCATTCATTATTGATATCTTTTGAGTTCCTCATAAGATATTAATAATTAGATCTTCTGAACCTAAAGGATATTATAAGAAAATAATTTAAAATGAAAAAAATATAAAAAAATATAATTAATATCCAAAGTTAACTGAGGCCTTATTTGTGCCACAAGCACTTATAATTTTTCTATGGCTTATGTGCTTTTATAGGTTTGTCTACTAAATTGTATATTTTTATATTTTTTCATTTTTAATTATTTTCTTATAATATCTTTTAGGTTCAGAAGATATTAATTATTAATATCTTATGAGGAACTTAAAGGATATGAATAATGAATGGCAAAAAGATTATTCCCACCCAAGGTTTGGTGCAAAGACAATACACACCAATGTAATTTCAAAAACTCAAATACCTATCCAAAATTTAGTCAATTTTCACACACTCAAGAATTTTCTATTAAGGTTAAGAGTAAAATTATTATTTTATCAATAATATTAAAATAAATAAAATTATATTTTATTCCCCCTTTTAGTTTGGAAAACTAACAAATTTTCCTAGGTTTAAGTTTCAAAAAATTTACTTTTCCCTTTAAGTTAGCAAAACAAATTCGACAAACAACGGCATCCCTCTCCGGTATTTCTTTCTCGATAGCTCTTTCTTTCATGACAATGAATCATACGATAATCTAAAGGACAAAATGTTGTCTCATTGACGCTTCGTCATCAGGAGAAACAGTCATCAGGAGAGAAACACCAGAGAAGGAGGCTATTGTTCATTGTATTAGTTAGCCAGACTTGTTTTCCAAATGCTAAGGGGAAAAGTAAATTTTTTAAAATTTAATCCTATGAGAAAAGAGATATAATTTTATTTATTTTAATATTACTAATAAAATGATAATTTTACTTTTAACTTTAATAGAAAATTATTGGTTTTGTGGAAATGGACTAAATCTTAGTGGTATTTGCATTTCCGAAATCCCGTAGGCATATTTTTGTTTTTGTATCAAACCTTGGGGTGGAATATGTCTTTTGGCCATAATTGATAAACATGATATCATGAGAAACTGGTGCATATTTCATAAAAACATGCAACAATCAATCAAAACCAAAAAAATTGTTTTCACTATTTATTTGGTAAATGCAGTTTTTTTGTTCATTTAAATAGACAACCAAAATGATCTCCAATTCAAACCAAAGTCATATCAATACAAACACAACACAAAAGAGCTTTCTTTCAATCTATGGTAGCCCTCAAGATTCAGTACATAAAGCAGTCAAAATGTTGGTCAAAATCAGTGGTAGAAAACATAATTTTAGCACAATTCTCTGCCATAAGCAAAAATGACACGCATGCACACTCTAATTTGGATTTCTTAGGAAACATAAAATGTAACCAAAGCATAAAGGAAAGTTCCACAAACCTTTTCCACCACAATCTTCGACCAAGAATGATTGGATAAAGGAAAGATAAGTAAAACCTTCAAAGCTTCTTAACAAAGTTTATAAAATTTCCAATAATGACTAACGAAATACATGGTGTGAGGCCACCCTTTATATAATAAGAGGGTTGGTGGCAAAGTAGACATCCTAGGCAAAAATCAATTAAATTTTACCAAAACCCTTATATTAAGCTAATCCACCCTTACATATCACACCCCATTCCCTAATTAATGAATACAAGATAAAATAAAACACTTTTTTCCCCAAATCTAGGAACCATGTCTCTTAGCTTTGCAACCATGCTTCCATTTAGTTCTAAGCCAATTCAATGTACAAGTTTGAGTTATCAATGGGCTTAAAAAGAGGCTTGGGCAGATTGGGCTTGGAAATGTATCATGTGAAGCTTATTTTAGGCCAAAAGAGCAAACTACTTAAGGGGTTCTTGAGTCTAACTAATGAGGTTATGCCCAAAAGTGAAGTTGGGCCAAAATTGAAGGTGTAATGCTTCATTTGGCTTAGGAATTGCTATAACTTCATCCTTGTTGGTTTCAAAGGCTGCATGGAGGCTTGAAGATGGCTTGGAACCCAAGAATGATAATAGAGCCATGTATGGATCATCTTCTCTAGGCTGAGAAGGATTTGCCCTCAAATCCTCCAGATGGCTATCCTCCATATATGTTAGAGATCACCCACATTAAAGGTAGGCGAAAATTCTCCTATTTCAAGCAAAAGTTCACCCTTTGGTCGATCTTCCCTTCAAGTATTAGCAATGCATAAACTGGTTGATGACAATCAAAAGCTCTTTTCACTTGTGTCCACTCATAAATGAACTTCTTTTCTTGATTTCTTTTCCCTTGATAGACTTATGAACTTGTTGTGGACTAAGAGGGGTTAAAGTGATAGTCTTGCTATTGAATCTAAAGGAGTAAGTGTTCTTCTTGCCATCATGCTTTACTTCCCTATCAAATTGTCAAGGTCTTTCCAATAACAAGTGACAAGTATCCATAGGAATCACATCACACAAAATGTCATCAATATAATATTTTCCAATGGAGAAAGAAATAAGCACTTGCCTTGTAACTTATAGGCTGGTTCCATTACTCAATTATTGTAGTTTGTATGGTTAAGGATGTGGCATGGTTGATAATCTAAGTTTGTCTACTAAGGTGGATAAGGTTACAATTGTACAACTCCCACTATTAATAATTAAAGAACACACATTACCTCCAATAGTATACCTTGGTGAAAAATGTGAAGTTTTTGCTCTTCATAAGGAAGAGGCTTGGCATGCAAAACCCTTTTAATGACTAACAACTCTCTTTTATCAGCATTTCACTCTTGGCATTACCAAATTCTTGGATGGAATCTTCACTTTCTTCTTTTTGAAGGGACTCCTCAATGGTTTGTATCTCCATCAAGGTTAAAACTCTCTTATTAGAGCATTCGACTTGGAAGTATCTATAGCCTTGGCATTTAAAGTACTTTTTGTTAAAGATGTTGGTCTTCACCATTTGAGGCTCATCTTTGGTTAGCTCAATCACCTTTTCCTTGCCTTTCTCCTTGGAAGAAGAATCGACAACCTTTGTATAGGATGAGAAACCTTTATTGAAGATAGTTCCCTTGGTAAAAGATGTACTTTTGTTAAATAATGTCCTTTTGGAGAATGACTTGGAAACCATGGGCTTTATGGCCTTCTTTTTCTTTTCAACCTTAATGGCTAACTTGCATACATCCTCAAAGGTGCAATAAGGTTGTAACTCAACCACATTAGCTATGTCTTGGTTTAATCCACCAAGAAATCTTACAATGGTTTGTTTTTTAACCTCCAACAAGTCACTTCTTAACCATACATCCTCAAAACAATTGTTTAAAAGTGTGTAGTTTGAGGTATTGATCTTCTTTATGGTTTTCATAAAGAAATCTCCGCATCATGAGCTTTTTCTAAGATCTAAAACTCTCTTTGTTGTCCTTTTCTCTTTGCCTTTTCAAATTCTCCTGACACAAAGATGTATAATTTTTGAATTTCAAGATATCTAGTTTACTTTTTTTTCTTATCTGAGTAACCTTTATACTTAAAGACTCTTTCAATGGAATGTAACTAATCAATGAAGTCATCAAGGCTTGTACTTCCTTCAAATTCCAGGATATCAATTTTTAATCCCTTATCATCATTCTTATTTCTCCTTGGCGCTCTTTCTTATTCTTCCTCACTTGTTTCACTAGAAATAATTAATTCCTCTCCACACTGCGTAGGAAGAGGATGGTGTCTAATGTGTCTTCTTGGGAGGTGTTGTAGGGTTGATTGAGGTAGTGAGGGTGCTTGGTTTTGTGTTATAGCCATGTCCCTAAGGTGTTGCATGACTTGAGTTAATTGATCTTTAAACTCCTTAACCTCTCCTCTTAACTCCATATGGCCAACTTCCCAAGGGTAAAAGGGTGAAGAAGATGAGGATGAGTTTCTTTTTTGGGACATTTAATAATAGATAAATAGGTAAAGGTTAAGGTTTTAAATGTTTTAGGGTTGGGTTTTAAGGTGTGGTGTGTAGTATATGTTTAGGCTAGAATATTGTTTGGTTTTAGGCAAATTTTACGTTCTATGAGCAGTATCCGCTAGTGAACAATAACTTTTGGTAATGAATAGTAACTCTAAAATGAAGAAAATCACAAGTAGCTCACAAAAAAACCAAAGCTTTGATACCAAATGGTGCATATCTCATCAAGACATGCAATAGTCAATCAAAACCAAGAAAACTATTTTCACTGTTTATTTGGTATGTACAATTTTTTTGTTTATTTAAATGGGCAACCAAAATGATCTCTTAGTCAAACCAAAGTCATATCA
The DNA here is from genome assembly GCF_011075055.1 of Mangifera indica. NCBI lineage: Eukaryota > Viridiplantae > Streptophyta > Magnoliopsida > Sapindales > Anacardiaceae > Mangifera > Mangifera indica. The sequence goes on from NC_058137.1 coordinate 9,892,907, forward strand.
ATGGAAACGCAACACAAAGAGTTTTCTTTCAAGATTCAATAGATAAAACAGTCAAAATGTTGATCAAAATTAGTGGTAGGAAACGTAATTTTAGCATAACTCTCTACCATATGCAAAAGTAACACACATGCACACTCTAATTTTAAAAGGCATAAAGGAAAGTTCCACCAACCTTGTGGTCTTCCACCATGACTGAATGGATAAAGGAAAGACAAGTGAAAGCTTCAAAACTTCTCGATAAAGTTTATAAAAATTCCAATAATGACTAATGAAATACATGGTGTGAGGCCACCCTTTATATAATGAGAGGGTTGGTAGCAAAGTAGACATCCTAGGCAAAAATTAATTGAATTGTACTAAAACCCCTTAAATTAAGCTAAGCACATATCACACCCTATTCCTTATTAATGAATACAAGATAAAATAGGACACCTTTTTCCCTAAGTCTAGGAACCATCTCTCTTAGCTTTGCAACCAAGCTTCAATTTAGTTCTAAGCCAACTAAATGTACATGTTTGAGTTATAAATGGGCTTCAAAAGAGGCTCAGGTGGATTGGGCTTGGAAATGCACCATGTGAAGCTTATTTTAGGCCAAAAGAGCAAACCACTCAAGGGGTCCTTGAGTCCAACTAATGAGGCTATGCCCAAAAGTGAAGCTGGGGAAAAAATTGAAGGTGCAATGCTTCCTTTGGCTTCAGAATTGCTAGAACTTCATCCTTCTTGGCTTCAAAGGCTCCATCGAGGCATGAGGATGACTTGGAACCCAAAAATGACAATGGAACCTTGCATGCATCAAAAACACAAAATATATTAATAATCACTAATGCCTTTTCAATTCCCAAAAATATAATATTAATTTTATTTTTTGGATAATATCTTTTAGTTTTTCAAGATATTAATTATTAATGTTTTTTAGAGAACCCAAAAATATAAATAATTAACAAATATGATAACATGTGAAATATAAAATATATTAATAATCATTAATATCTTTTCAGTTCCAAAAAATATATTATTAATTTTTATTTTTTAATAATTTGAATAGTATCAAGCCTTATCAGATCAACCCCACAGGCTTGGTTTCCAAGCCTTGGCATAACCTAAATAAATTGTAGATCTGACATGTCTTGCCACATAAGTAGGTCATGCCACCCATTAGTCCATCATCATATACAACTCTATGAGTTATTATAACACCCCATTTTTAAGTAACCCTTATAAGCTTAAGAAAACTATCTTAAAGGGGTGTTTGTGTCGCACTAATATGTGATTAATTATTTTAATAATTTATCTTTTATTATTAGTATTACCTTATTTGGTTCATCAGGTAGTAAAAGATTCTAGTTAAAATTTATTACCAAGGTGATGTAACAGGTAATATAAAGAATCATCTAATTACCATATTCATCTTAAATATTAAAAAACTACTAAGATAATCTTTATTTTGTTAAATTTTATCCCTACTTATTAGATTTTTAAGATTGAACTACCCTTATTTTCAATTAAAATAATAAAAGAAAATAACGACAATTTAGTGACTTAAAAGAAATTGAGCAGCTTTTTGGGTGACAAACAAATATGACTAGAACCACTAATTTAATACCAAAGTCACCTTCCGCCTCTTTTATATAAGCCCTAAGCTTATATCAACAAAAGAGCATCACAATCACACCCTACAAGCTTGGTAATTTCACATGCTCAGCTTTCACTCAAATTCCAACATCATGATTTCAATTTCAAAGAAAGAAGATCATTATATCAAGGTATTTAAATGAAAATTAACTTAAAATTTTATTTATTTGTTAATCATGTATTATTTTGCAGTGTGTTGAATGTAAGTTTTGAATTATGTTTCAAAATGTAGAATGATTAAAAGATGTTTAGTGATATTTTAACATGTGGGGGTAAACTATTATTTTACCATTTTGAGGGTAAAATGATATTTTCTAAAATTTTGTAGCGATTTTTTCAGGAGTATATTTAATACTATTAGTTGCAAAAACATAGGATAACCTCAAAATGGGCGTAATGGATATTTACCATGTGTAGGTTGAATGATATTTTACCATTCAAGGGGTAAAGTAATATTTTTAAATAGCATATTTAATCTTGTTAGTTATGATACATAGAAAAACTTTGAAATGAGTGTAATAGATATTTTTGGTGGGGGTAAATGGATATTTTACCATTTAAGGGTAAAATAATATTTGCCAAGTTTTGTAACAAATTTTTTAAGAGTTTATTTCCTATTGTAAGTTATGACACGTAAAAAAACTGCGAGATGGGTGTAATGAACATTTATCATGTAAGGGTAACTTGATCTCTTATCACATGAAGGTAAATTGTTTTTTACTATGAGAGTGGTGAATTGATATTTTAATATATATCAGGTGTAAATTGATATCGTAACCATAAATCTCTAAAACTCTAAACTCTTAATTTTGTACTTTACACATGAAATGGGTAAACTAATATTTTGTAAGATTATATTTGTACATTTTGTTTTGAATTCATCTAACAAATATAGTTTTGAATAAATTTATTATAAGATCAATTGAAATAACAAATTATGCATTGATCCATTATGGATGGGAATGGACAAAAAGAGATAATAATTGAATGGAATATGCTGGAGGGCAACAAAAAATGGTTGAAATCCTTGCAAACACAACATTTAAGGGATTAATCTAATTGTTTAGTCATATTTTTTTTGTATCAATTGAGAGTAGAACAACATTTTTTTAAGGATGAAACCAAGAAGTATCACGAGTAACACACTTGTCAACATTGTAAATTATCAAAATATTGATTATCTTAGTGGTTTTCTCTTCACATGAGAGAAAAAATTTAAAAGAAAAAACTATTTGTAAACCTATAGATACATTCGCAGAAACCAACTATGACGTTCAATAGTCACATCATGATACATAATACGGTGATGGTTTACAAGAAGTGGAGCCACATGGTTATGTGGAACATTATGATGATGATTTATTAGGTTTTAAAATGTTGGCTTCAATCCAAGAATTTGATGATGATGACTTGATAGATTTGCATGATGTCAATGTATTATGGAGGAATGGGTACGCCACAATAACAAAAAACATTTTGAGTTGAGGTTGCTTTGATCATGGGAACAAAGATATTAATTATGTTAATTAAGATTAAAAACCCTAACTCTCCTAATTTGAATGTAACTTTTCATCTATCGTCTTATAAATATAAAAGATCTATCTAAGAGAGAAGAAAAGAGGTAAAAACATAGACTAAACAACCTTAGAAAGTAATTCTATATTTTTTTTGATACATATCAATTAATACCTATATTATGAATGTAGACATTTTAATCATTCGTAAGCCACATAAAATACCTCTTAGTTTATCTCTCTTTCTTCATAATTTCACTTTTATCATATTGTATTGTAATACACACATTAGATTTTTTTCATATTCTAAGCGCTATTATTTTAGCTTAAGCCTATTTACACAAAGGTTAAAATCAATAAAATTATATACACAAATAATGTACATAATTTTTATATAAATAATGACATGTCCCTATATAATTGACTAATTTTATATTAAAGAGAAAATAATTATTAATCACATTATGATATATTATTATTTGTATATATAAATATTATATTATTTGTATACATAATACTGCATAGGTTAAAATACCCTACATTTGTTACCTACGAGAAGTCGCAACAATAAAAAGATAATTTTCAAGTCGGAAGTTCCGCAGAAAGTGAAAGCTGTTAATGTACCTTTAGTCAACACATGACAAACACAGTAGTCAGTCTAAGTCATTCAAGCCAAAGTAGCCGAAGGCTATGGAACTTCGCTGAAGATTACATGGTATTCCATACTGCTACGCAACAAATTTAAGTAAAATCAACGAAGCTATAGATGCTTATAAACAAGGGAACGAACTTCCACAGAAGTGCCAGCTGTTAATATGCCTTTAGTCAACACATGACAAACACGGTATTCCATGTACCCAAAGGCTAATGGAACTTCGTTGAAGATTACATAGTATTCCATGCTGCTACGCAACAAAATTAAGAAAAATCAATGAAGTTATAGATGCTTATAAACAAGGGAACGAAACTTCATTTCATCAAGAGAAGTTCTCCCTTGATTAGTCCACGTACGGTGAAGAAAAAAACTAGTTTTTAATGTATACGAACCTAACTTCAAGATCCTAATACAAAAACAAAGAAATGAAAAACTTAAATTTATAAACTGACGGGCCCAAGTTAACCTCACCTATCTCTTATGATTCAGAGTTTTTATAATTTTTAGGGATGCAGGACATCTTCCGGGAAAAACAGATGAACACAATAAAATAGAACAACGCTGGGCAACTTCCGGGAAAAACACATGAAATAAGATGTTATGTTCCAATTAATCAATGCCTTTTATATACAAATAATGAAGAAAGAGAGATAAAATAAGAGGTATTTTACGTGGCTCATCGATGATTAAAATGTCTACATTCACCAATGATTAAAATGTCTACATTTATAATATAAGTATTAATTGATATGTATTGGCAAAAATGTAGTATTACTTTCTAAGGTAGCTTAGTCTATGCTTTTACCTCTTTTCTTCTCTCTTAGATAGATCTTTCATATTTATAAGACCATAGATGAAAAGTTACATTCAAATTAGAATAGTTAGGATTTTAAATCTAAATTAACATAATTAATATCCTTTGTCTCCATGATCAAAGCAACCTCAATTCAAAACTTTTTTGTTATTGCCGCATACCCATTCCTCCATAGTACCTAACACATTGACATCATGCAAATTTATCAAGTCATCATCATCAAATTCTTGGATTGAAGCCAACATTTTAAACCACTAATAACTCATCATCATAATGTTGCACATAACTATGTGGCTTCACTTCTTGTAAACCATCATTGTGTTATATATCATGATGTGACTATTGAACATCATAGTTAGTTTTTGCAAATGTATCCATAGATTTACAAATAGTTTTTTTTTTTTTCAAATTCATTCTCTTATCTGAAGAGAAAACCACTAAGATAATCAACATTTTGATAATTTACAATGTTGACAGGTGTGTTACTCGTGATACTTCTTGGTTTCATCCTTAAAAAAATGTTGTTCTACTCTCAATCGATACAAAAATATTACTAAACAATTAGATTAATCCCTTAAATGTCGTGTTTGCAAAGATTTCAACCACTTTCTATTTCCCTCCAGTATATTCTATTCAATTATTATCTCTTTCTGTCTATTCCCATCTATAATGGATCAATGCATAATTTGTTATTTCAATCAATCTTATAATAAATTTATTCAAAACTAAATTTATTAGAAAAATTCAAAACATTAGGCGTAATCCAAGATCAACTAGTGAACGTGGGTAAAATCTCACAGAACTATTGTAAAGAAAGGATTTTTTATTAGTGAAACTTCAAGTGGACTGCTTAAAGAAGTGGATGTAAGAGGCTTGGAAGAGAAAACTCCAAACCACTATAAATCATCGATGAGCATACCGAACACTTGATATTTGTGTTATCGAACACTTGAGATTTGTGCTACAAAGATTGAGGAAAAGAAATTGTATGCCAAATTCTCTAAGTGTGAATTCTGGTTGGATTGATTAGTATTTTTGGGCCACATAGTTACTAAGGAAGGTATAGCTGTAGACCCCAGTAAAGTGGAAACAACACTTGAATAGGCAAAGCCAAAGATGATAAAAGAGATCAGAAGCTTTTTAGGGCTAGCCGGTTATTATAGGAGGTTTGTACAAGGTTTTGCCCAGTTGACCAAGCCACTTACAACTCTTACTAGACAAGGAACTCCTTTTCTATGGACTAATGTTTGTGAAAAGAGTTTCCAAGAGCTAAAAAGGCGGTTGACTACAACTCCTATTTTAGTATTACCAGAGAAGCGTATAGACTATGATATTTATTGCGATGCCTCATATAATGGCTTAGGAGTCGTGCTGATGTAGAGGGGTAAGGTGATTGCATATGCTTGTCGGCAATTAAAAGATTATGAAACATGTTACCCTACCCATGATTTAGAGTTAGCGGCAGTGGTTTTTGCTTTAAAAATTTGGAGGCATTATTTATATGGAGTTAAATGTAATATCTACATCGACCATAAAAGTCTAAAATATTTTTTCACTCAGAAAGACTTGAATATGTGACAAAGAAGATGGTTGGAGCTAGTCAAAGATTATGAATGTGATATTAAATATCAATCGGGTAAAGCAAATGTGGTAGCCAATGCCTTAAGTAGAAAGATTGCCATAGCTCATCTCACAACTCAGATAAAGTTATAGGAAGAGTTTCAAAGAGAACAAATTGAGGTGATAAGGAGTCAGGTGGCCAGATTAGAAATTCAACCTAATCTCCTCAATGAAATAAAAGAAAAGCAAGTAGAAGATTTGTGGTGCCAGAAAATGAGTCAACAAATATGTGAGGGGAAAACAACTAAGTTTCAAATGATTGATGGCATGCTCAAGTTCAAAAACAAGGTATGTATTCCCCAAGATTTGGAATTGAAAAAGAAAATCATGAGTGAAGCATATGATACACTTTACACTGCTTACCCTGGGGGAGTAAAGATGTACCAAGATTTAAAGAAAACTTATTGGTGGATAGGTATGAAGAAAGATATTGGTGACTATGTAGCCAAGTGCTTGGTATATCAACAGGTTAAGACCAGGTATCAAAGATCTTTAGGTTTGCTTCACCCACTTAATATTCCTGAATGGAAGTGGGAAGATATTTCAATGGATTTCATCATTGGTCTATCTTGAGTACAAAAAGGCTATAATGCACTATAGGTGATTGTAGATAGATTGACTAAATCGACACATTTTATTCCAGTGAAAGATAGTTTTGCTTTAGATCAATTGACCTAGATTTATGTATAGGAGATTGTGAGATTATATGACATACCCAAAACTATTATGTCATATAAAGACCCAGAATTGTTTCAGCTTTTTAGGGTAGTTTACAGAGAGTATTGGGTATTAGGCTAATATTTAGCACAACATATTATCCTTAAACAGATGGTCAGACAGAAAGGGTGAATCAAATACTAGAGGATATGTTGAGGGCCCATTGTTTAGATTACAAAAAGATCTAGCATGAAATGGTTCCATTGATAGAATTTGCATATAATAATAGCTACTAGTCTACCATTAAAATGGCACCATATGAGGCACTTTATGGAAGAAAGTGTAGATCCCTATTATATTGGGATGACATAGGAGAGCGAGATAATCTAAGTAAAGTTCTTAGGCTTAAGTTAACCTAGAAAATGGTGGAAGACATAAAGACTATCAAGACTAGATTGAAGTAAGCTCAGGACAAACAAAAGAGTTATGCAGATTTAAAAAGGAAATAAGTAGAATTTCAACCAAATGACAAAGTTTTTATGAAAGTAGCCCCTTACAAGCACGTGATGAGATTAAGAAGAAAAGGGAAGCTTGCTCCAAGATTTATTAGCCCATTTGAAATTTTAGCAAGAGTAGGCAAGGTGGCTTATAAACTTGCACTTCCACCTAATATGGATCGAGTTCATAATGTATTTCATATTTTTTTAATGAAAAAGTACATCAACGATCCTTCACATGTATTGAAATCAGATGATGTGAAATTAAAAAAAGATTTAGCTTATGAGGAGCAGCCGGTCCAGATACTATACAGAAAAATAAAAGAGCTCCAAAATAAAACAATTCCATTAGTGAAAGTATGATGGAAGAATCATAAGGTGGAAGAAGCCACATGGGAGGTTGAGCAACAAATGACAGAGAGATTTCCTAACCTATTTGTTTAAATTTCGAAGTTGAAATTCTTTTAAGGGAGAAGAAATGTAACACCCGGATTCAAGTTGCTAGGAAAAAGAAAAGAAAGAGGATAGACTTAAATCACCTAATTAGCAAAGAAAATGTAAGAATTTCATACTTTACATACTTGAAGTAATTTGAGTTAGGTTATTTAAATAACCTTTACTTATATAAGTGTATAAGATATTAGAATTAAAGTGATTTATGCTTAAAAGAATAAAGAAATTCATTAGGACTTATGATGTAAATTTTGCCATAAGGGTATTTTAGACATTTCATATTCTTGGGGTTAGCTTAGTGGATTTTGTGTGTTGAATATGTGAGAAATGATGAATTGATGAAAGAATTTGCACTAAAGGTAAGCATGTAATTTTGACCATAAGGATAAAAGTGTCATTTTATGTGATATAGGTTAATTTTGCTTAATTATGTGTATGATATGTGTAAAAACCATTATAATAAATATGTATATTCATATGGAATGTATGAGATATATGTAAATGTATGAGAAAGTAATCTGATGCTCGATAAGGCTTGAAAAGAATAAAGAAAAACAATGAATGGGCATATTTCATCTTATGGTTATACATGTATACATGAGGAATCATAACATATGCATGATTTCAGAAAAATAAAGAAAGAGGAAAAACATTTTCTAAGTTATGCATGTTTTTAGAAAATGGAAAACAAGTGTTTTTGGTTTTATAATGACTCATATGATATAGGAAAACAAAAAACATACTTAAGATCCTTACACGCGAGTTGTACTGTGTAGATAACAAAGAAAGATATTAGTTGTACTGTGAGCACAACAAAGAAAGATATTAGTTGTACTATGTGGACAGCAAAAAAAGATATTAGTTGTACTATATGGACAACAAAGAAAGATGTTAGTTATACTGTGTGGACAACAAAGAAAGATGTTAGTTATACTGTATGGACAATAAAGAAAAAAATAGTGAAATATGCGTGTAAGAGAGGATTGTACCTTGTATGGTGACTGCGAGTATTGTCTTATGTAGTCTAGACCGGTCAATGAAAATATTTGAAAAAAAAAAAAGAGAGAAAGAATTAGCAAATATTTTATGAAAGTCATTTGCATTAGAATCATGCATACAAGCCTATATGACTGATAAAGAGTTGAGAAAGATGTACGACCAGAAAATAGGAAAGTCATGACACTCATACATACATAAATCATAAAGAGTGAATCATACTTGCATAGTAAGGAAATGAATAAATGGGTGAAAGAAGAGAATTATGATATGTGTTTAATGCATGTTTTGTGTCAATTATTTTGTTTGTAAATAGCCCATACACGTTGAGTATGGAAGAAATTAATACTGGTATGAAATGCTTTGAGTATTGAGTATGATCTTCTTACTGAGTCATGATCGCTTACTCCGTTTAATTTAATATTTTATAGGTAAAGAGTTGCAGCAAAAGTTCCCGAGGACTACTAGTGAGACATGAGGCTAAGGGAGGAAAACACCATATTTTTGTTGATTTATATGTTTTCGATGTATATGTGAATATATATATATATATATATATATATATATATATATATACACATATACTTGATATAGATATTAGTGGATATGTATATATTTTGTTTCCTATATGTATATATGTGATTGTGTATATCTATATTTATATATGTATATATATATGACTAGTCATTGAAATTGGTTATAAAGTTTTTGTGGGTGATAATTTTTATGATGTTTATTAATAGATATTTATTTTGTTAATTGTGATTAGGCTAATGAAAATCCAGTCGGTTGGTAAGACTGGTTTGTGTGAATTGCTAATTAGAAGTGTTACAGAGCATTAAAAATAATAATAAAAAATTTCCTCGGGCCCTCTAAAATAGGAGAACTCTTGCCATTTTTTTTGTAACACACCTATTGGTTTTGAGAGGTTACATTAAGGTTTTGTATAGACAAATTGATTTAAACCACCTTTCCTCAATCTATCTATAAAATTTGTAAACCCCCTTAAATTAGCAAACGTGAATGCTATAAATACTATATCCATTTTATAGATGTTTATAGTAGGTTTGCACTAGTTTTTTCCTTTAAAAAACAAATCTAAAACAAAAATAGTGTTTGAAACATTTTGTAAGTTAGTTGAAAGACAATTTGAAATAAAAGTCAAATGCCTTCAATCAGACTGGGGAAGGGAGTATAAGAGTCAAACCACTTTGGTTAATAATTTAGGAATTGTATTTAGACACTTATATCCTTACATATATCAACAAAATGGAAAATCTAAAAGAAATTACAGGCACATTGTTAAGATAGGGCTTACTTTATTAGCACAAGCAGGTCTTCCTCTTCAATTTTGTTGGCATGCTTTTTAAACTTTAGTTTATCTTATAAATAGGTTGTTATCTTTAATTCTTGCCTTTGATACTCTTTTTCATAAATTGTTCAACAAAAAGGTTGATTATTCCAAATTAAGAGTGTTTGGTTGCACTGTTTATCCTTATCTTAGACTTTATCACACTCATAAATTCTCTTATCATTCCATTAAGTGTGTATTTCTATGTTATAGTTTGTCTTATGAAGGCTATAAATGTCTTGATTCTAGTGGCAGACTTTACATTATTCCTACATTGAAATTTCTTGAATCTAAATTTCCTTTCATTAGTGATCCTCAAATTTTGCAATCTTTCTCTCTTAAAGCATGTGAACAACAAACAAATGTCTCTAATCTTGATGTAAGAAGATGGTTTATTCCTATATACCCTTCTCAACCATATTTTGCTATTTCTGTTTCTAAGTGTAATGATTCATCCTCATCTTGTCCAATTGCAGTGCCTCTAATGCCCAATCTTGATGTCACTTAAAGTCAACATGATATGTCAACTGCATCTGATTTTGCATACAACACCTCACCTGTATCCCAAACTAGTAATATAAATGTTTCTTCTCATCTAAATTTCGATATCTTACCAACTAATACTTTTCTTAATTTTTTTAACCAAACTTATGACTTTCAGCCCATCATTAACTCCTTTCCAACAATCCTAAACCATATAGTGAACTTACCACCAATAAACCTATCATTTCACTTATTGTCTCTTTTCCTAACAACTCAAATAGCCATCCTATGTTAATCAAAACCAAAATAAAAACCCATAAACCTTCTAATTATGTCAGCCTTAAGTCCTTCAAACCCTCAATCTTTTCTTTAGTTAAGACATCGAACAATAAGTCAATTGTTTCTTTAGAACCTTCCACTATCACTAAAGCTTTATCAAACTCTGAGTGGAAAGCTACCATGAAAGCTGAGCATGATGCTTTAATGTCTAATATCACATGGTCCTTGGTGTCATACATACTTGACATACACTTAGTGGGCTGCAAAGTGGTGTTCAAAATTAAGTTCAATTCAATGGGCTTATGCAGAGGTACAAAACAAGATTAGTGGCTAAAGGCTTCCAATAAATTGTTGGTGCTTATTATTTTAAGGCATTCAGTCCACTTGTCAAGGTTGTTACCATTAGAATTGCTCTCAGTTTTGCAGTTCATTATGGTTGGGATTTTTTAATAGAGATTTAGAAGAGCAAGTATATATGCACCAATTTGAAGGTTTCTTGATTGAAAAACAAATAGCATAAGTTAGTGTGTAAGCTAAACAAGGTTTTCTATGGGTTTAAACAAGCCCTTAGAGTCTAGTTTGATAAGCTAAAGATTGTTTTGATTGCATGGGTTTTATTAATGTTGTAATGGGTTTCATTAGCGATGACAAAACACTTATTGATGCATTAGCTCTCAAAGTGTTAGGTTCTTTATACTAATTCTTAGGTTTTGAAGTTAAAAGAAACAGTAATGGGCTACACATAAATCAAAGCAAGTATGCTCAAGACTTGCTAGTAAAAGTAAAAATGGTTGATGCAAAACTCGACACCACTCCTTTTGTTCCTAATCTAGACTACTACTTGATAAAAGTCTTATAATTGATGGTCTCTCATTATATAAGGGCATTTTAGTGTCTGACTCTCTCTAGACCATTTATTACATTCTCAGTCAATAAACTTAGCCAATTTATGCAAAAACCCTTAATCACTCCCTAGCAGGCATGCAAAAGGGCACTCAGATACATGAAAGGCACTTTGAGTTTTGGTTTATGCTTTAGTTCTAAAAGTTTGTTGCAATTGAACTATTTCACTAAGTTGATTAGGCTAGCTATCTTTATGAGAAAAATCAATTATTAGGTATTGTCTTTAACTTAGGCCAAATTTTATTCAGTGGAGCTCCATAAATAGAAGGTAGTTGTCTTATCCCCAAAAAATGAGCCACTCTGATTATCTCAAATGACCATTGAAATAACATGGGTGAAAAGTCTATTTAAAGAATTAAGGTTGTAATTCTCTGGTTCTCTTGTAATATGGTATGATAGTTAGAGTGCAAGTTAATTGGTAACAAATCCAATGTATCATTCAAAGACCAAACACATAGAGATTGATATCCATTATATTAGAGAGCGAGTTACTTAGAAACAACTAGTCATTCAGTATATTCTCATTGAGTATCAAAACGTTGATGTCCTGATAAAGCCATTGGCTATTGGGAAGTTTGTCACACTAAGGGATGCTCAAGTCTATCTAGCTTAGAGCAATTTTTATCTAGAAAACTAGATCAAGTTGTCGGTGCTACTTAGTATGAAAAGTTTTCTAGTAATGAGGTATAATCTTAAATCTAAGAGAAATATGGCCTTTGAAGGAGGAGTTTGGCATATGCATATATGATTTGGAGTTGTGGAATATAGTTATGGTATAGAGTTGTGATATGGAGATTATGAGATGTTTAGAAGTTGTTCATTTGCACTGTGTTGCATTGTGCAAATATCATAGTGTAATGATTTGAAGTAGCATATGGAGTTATGAAGTGAGTTGTGGTATAAAGTTATGATGTATAATGCTTTGAAGTAACATTTTGGAGTTGCATTGTGCAAATGTCTTCTTGACATGTTTAGGTATGATTTGGAGTTATGAAATACAGTTCTGATATGGTGGTGTGATATAGAGTTATGTAGTTTAGTGTTTTGAAGTATGCATTCTGTAAATGTTTGAGAGCTGCCTATGTTAGAATTGCTTGTGTTATAGAATATTAGCTGCTTGAATTTTGAATTATGAAGATGTAGATGGTGAAGCCTTACTCAAGCTTTTTATAAAAGATTTCACTATAAGAGTCATCACTAATAGAGGTTATAGAGAGCTTAGCTTGAAGCAGGGTGTTGGTATAAGATATAAAATGTCAAGGCAAAAGATGTAATTCCCCATTAGTGTACATGTTGCTTGTATTTGCTTAATACATGTATATGTAAACTTAACTCAAAGTGCTTAAGTTTTAACTGATGAAATGTACACAAAATCTAAGTAATAGATTCTCTCTCTCCTGCTCTGCGTTTCTTATTTCAAAACCTTTTTTCTCAATTCTTGATTTCTTGATTTGGCCTTCACAATCATGTTCAATGATTATATATTAGGATTTAAACCATTCACCTCTTATGTGGTTTTCAAAATTGACAAGTTAATCTCTTGGTTAGGTAAATTATTCAACCACCTCCCCTTTGTTAGGTTTTTCGCCATTTAAAAAAGGGACTCATTACCATTTTTCGCCAATTGTTTATTCTCTATAGCTGTTCAACTTTAAAAAAAGGGACTACGAACGTAAACTTCACGACATCAATACAAGTCAAAGAAATGAAAAGGTTAAATTTCTAAACTAACGGGCCCTAAGTTGACCCCACTTAAACCTTATGATTCAGAGCCTTTATAATTTTAGGCATGCAGGACATCTTCTGGGAAAAGGAAAAAAAAAAAAAACACAATAAAATAGAAATAGGCAAGGCAATTTCCAGGAAAAAAGAAAGATGAATAGACAACAGAGACACAAATATTATTGGTGAGAGTGGGAGGAAAAAGCTCATTAATGCTAACGAAACTTCGTTGAAAGCAAAATAAATGAGCATATAGAGGCTTTTAAGAAATGGAATGAAGCCACATTTCATAAAGTGAACATTCCAAATCTTGATTTTCTTGATTTTTATTTTCTTCTCTTTAATCTGCTTAATCATTAAGAGAGAAGACAAACAGACATGGAGAATGGTCACGAAAAACAAACATCAGGATCTGAGAAACGTAGAACCATTCATGACTGTGCTCAGTTGGGGGATATTGATGGATTTCAGAAGCTACTTCAGGATGATCCATCGCTTCTCAATGAAAGAAACCCATTTGTAAGATTTCTATTTTTTCAGTGTAATTTTTTTAATTAACATGAATATATTCACTTGAAAGAATTGGATTTTATCAGTTGGTTCTTTAGAAGAATTTCGATAAAAAATTGTCGTAAATGTTAAATGGGTTTTGGACAAAAAAGAATAAAGGTTTTCGAAATTAAGAATGGAACAAAAATTAAGTTTCTTCAAATTAATCGATTTATGTACAATTAAGTTGAGTGTGTTTATCTTCCAATTTATGTATTCATTTTGGTTTAAGTGCAGATTTTCGAGACACCCCTTCATGTCTCTGCTTTTAACAACAAGACTGAAATAGTGAAATTTCTGCTTGAATGGAAAGGAGATGATAAAATTGACCTGGAAGGGAAAAATATCGTATGTGTTCTTTATTAATATTCCGGAGAGAAATCTAGCTATGCAAGTAAAAATGTGATTGCTTAATTGGGAAAAAACAAATCTTTTATATATTTTGGGTTGTTGATCTGTTGAGTCTTGCAGTATGGAGAAACTCCGTTGCATTTAGCAGCAAAGAATGGGTGTAATGAAGCTGCCCAACTACTTCTTGCTCATGGTGCTCTAATTGAAGCCAAAACTAAGGTGCTTTCTAGCTGTCCCACTTTAATTTTTTCAGCCAAAAGAATTGTTTTCACCCAAGGTATAGTGCAATCCCAAAGTCCCATCTTTCAATTTTTAAAGTATAGTACAATCTCGAAGTCCCATTCTTTAGCTTTAAAAAATTCAAACACTTACTTATGAGTCATTTTCTATTAAAAATATCAACTAAGACTAAAGGTAAAATTGTTATTTATTAAAAAAATTAAAGTTTTATTACATTTTTCTCTCCAAATTTAAAAATATCACATTCCCCCCACTTAAAGTTTCCAACTTTTTTAAAAGTGGCTATTCCCCCCTTAACCTAGGGTTTTTTCCTGTTCCTTCATCCAACCACCGACAACTTTCTCTTTTTTCTTTGCCGCTGATGAAAGAAGCTTACAAATGGCTGACGAACAACGGCAAAGAATAAAGGTGACAAATCTTTTTCTTTGTCGAATCTTGTCGGATGACAAGAATCAACTTTAGATGAAGTTGTCATTTTTTTATTGGTCTCCTCCTGAAACAAAATAGGCAGAAAGTGAAGCTGACTGACCTTGTCCAACGCCCATTCAACAAAGATGAAGATTTGTCATCTTCGTTCTTCGTTGTCGTTTGTCATCTTCGTTCTTCATCATCATCGGCATTTTAGTTTGTAGGTTTTCCTTTGTCAGCAAAAGAGAAAGAAGAGGAAGTTGCTGGTGGCTGGAGAAAGGAAGAGAAAATAACCTTCGGTTTGGGGCAAGGGGGGAGGGGATGACTATTTTTCAAAACTTGGAAACTTTGGATGGGGAAATTGTGATATTTTTAAATTTAGAGAGGAAAATATAATAAAATTTTAATTTTTTTAGTAAATGATGGTTTTATTTCTAATTTTAACTGAAATTTTTAATAAAAAATAACTTAAGGTGGATATTAAGGTTTTTGAAAGTTGAAGAGTGAGATTTTAGAATTTCATTATACCTTGGATCAGATCAAGTATTTTGGCCTTTTTTCTTTAAATGAAAACTGTGATAGTGATAATTTTAATTCAATTTTTTTTTCTCTTTTTTTATTCAGTATGGAGTGACGCCACTAAATCTTTCTGTGTGTTACTCAATTCGATCTGAAGACATTTCACTTGTGGAGACATTGCTCGAGAATAGTGCAGATTGTGATGCTACAGATGATGTATGGTTTTTATATTCTAAAATAATAAATTTATTTCTTGCTATAAATAGCAGTTCTTTGAGAAGCTTTGGATGCAGGAGGGCCTGAATCCTGTAGATCATCTTTCAAAAATCCAAGAAAGTGGGAAGTTGCGTGATTTATTAGTCTCTCGTCAACAAGAGCAACGAAAGAAAAAGTTTCTTGAATCATGCAAGAATCAAAAAGAAAAGATGGCTGCCCTCGAAAAAGAGCTCACAAATATTGTGGGGCTGGATGAACTCAAGCTGCAACTTCGGAAATGGGCAAAGGGCATTCTTTTGAATGAGAGGCGCAAGGCCATTGGACTGGCAATCGGCACTGCTGGAAAACTTCCGCACATGGCTT
Organism: Mangifera indica; assembly: GCF_011075055.1. NCBI lineage: Eukaryota > Viridiplantae > Streptophyta > Magnoliopsida > Sapindales > Anacardiaceae > Mangifera > Mangifera indica. Next base: position 9,909,129 of record NC_058137.1, read on the forward strand.
TTCTAGGAAATCCTGGAACAGGTAAATTTGCTGCCTACTTCATCATTACTTTATCAGTTAAAAATGCTGCTGGAATATTTGATTTTTTTTTTTTTCATATTAAATAGGTAAGACTATGGTGGCTCGAGTCCTTGGAAGACTACTCCATAGTGTGGGACTTTTGGAAAGTGATAATGTAAAAGAAGTTCAACGGACAGATTTAGTCGGTGAATATGTTGGTTCGACTGGATATAAAACTAGGAAGAAGGTACACCACTTTGCTTTACATTTTCAATCAAATTATGTCATCGGCACACATTAGCACGCATTTGATGCACATCATTATATGATTGGATAATTTTAAATTAAGGATAAAGTAACATCTAATCATATAATGACACATATAAATGTGTATTTATTTGTGTACTTAAAATGAACACACATAATATTTCTGTTACATATTATATTTCAAATCTTAGAAACATATATTACAATGATTGGTTTATTTAAAAAAGTTAAAATTTATGCATAGATTGAAGAAGCCAAAGGAGGTATTCTTTTTGTTGATGAAGCATACCGATTAGTGCCGGAGGACGGTAGTCCTTGTGACTTTGGAATTGAAGCCTTAGAAGAGATAATGTCTTGTATGGACGATGGAAAAGTTTTAGTCATATTTGCTGGATACAATGAAGCAATGCAACGTGTAATATCTTCTAATGAAGGTTTCAGCCGACGGGTTACAAAAATTTTCAAGTTCGAAGATCTGAGTTGTGAAAATTTAGCTAATGTTCTCCATATCAAGATGAATAATCAAGCCAAGGATAGCTTGTTATATGGGTTTAAATTGCATCCTTCTTGTAGTGTAGATGTCATTGCTGAGCTATTAAAAAGAGTAACAACAGAAAAACAGCGTATGAAAATGAATGGAGGCTTAGTGGATATAATGCTGAATAATGCTAAAGGGAATCTGGATCTTAGGATTGATGATGATTGTGCAGAGAGAGAAGAATTGCTTACTATCAAATTAGAGGATTTTGAAGCAGCCGCTAAACTTTTACCCCTCTGTTAGGTTTTTGTATGCTATTTCCTTTCAGGGTTATGCATTTATAATTGTAATAATTTGAATATTGATAATCAATTATGTGTTATTATATAATTAAATTATAGTTTAATCTTAATAAAAAAATTATTTAATTACATATTAACATATTATTATTATTGCTATTTAAATTTATACTTCTTGTAAATGTACATAATAATATATCATTGTTTTGTTTTAGCTATGTATTAGTTGAATTTTTCATTTCATTTTCTTCTCTACCAGCTTACTCCTTCATGAGGTTAACAATACAATTATTGTCGTTGTTTCAAAATGGGATAATCCCTCAAGTGCCAAAGACTTTAGGCCTATCTCTTGTTATGACATATCTATAAGTATATAACAAAAATAATGGCCAATAGATTGAAAGTGATCCTCTCTTTGTTTATAAATAAAGCCATAAGGGCTTTGGTGGGGGAAGGAAAACTGGTGATAGCATCCTCCTTTGTGATGAGTTCATCCATAACTACCATAAGGAAAAGAGAAATTTGAAGGTGTGCTATTAAAATTAGTCTCATCAAAGCCTGTGACATGGTGAATTAGAGATTCATTATAGTGATCCTTGATGAAATTGGCATTCACCCTTTGTTCACTAGATGGGTTAAGGAATGCATCTCTGCCCTTCCTTTTTGGTATGTATTAATGGTGAGCTTGAAGGATTTTTCAGAAGTAGTAGAGATCTTAGGCAAGGAGACCCGATTTCTCCCTATCTTTTTGTGATTATGATAGAGATTCTCTCTAGAATTCTAGAAGACATGACTTTGAAGAAAGAATTTGAGTTCCATTGGAAATGCAAAGAGAACAAAATAATCCATTTATATTGTGTCAATGACCTCCTTATTTTTTGTAAGGTCGAGGTGAAATTTATCCACCTCATCAAAAGCTCGCTTTGTTTATTTGAGAGATGGTCTGGGCTTAAAGTGAATTGTTCCAAAAGCAATGTCTACTTCTCCAAAGTGACACATCAAGAAAGGACTTGGTTGAAGGAGATCCTTGGTGTGGAGGAAGGTTCTATTCCTTCTAGATGCTTGGGAGTTCCCATAGTCTCTTCCAAGCTTTCTAAGGAAAATTCTAAGCCTCTAATTGATAGAATCCTTTTAAGGATTAATTCTTGGAAAAGCCATTCTTTTTAGCATTCAAAGTTATTGGTCCTTGCATTTTTTTCTTCTTGCTAAGATCCTTAAGCACATTGATAGTAGGCTAAGATATTTCTTTTGGAGTGGTATGGAGCACAACCATCATAAGGCTAAAGTTGCTTGGGATGACATATGTGTGCCAAGAAAGGAGGGAGGTTTGAGCCTAATGAAAAGCAAAGATTGGAACAAGCCAGCTATGGCTAAACATTTAAGGGAAATCATCTATCTGGAAAGCACTTCAAATTGGGTGGGATGGATTAAAAAGATTAGGCTTAAAGGTTGAAGTATTCAGGAAGTAAGGGCCACCAATGATAGCCTATGGTTATGGAAGAAGCTATTAAAGCTTAGGGAGGTCATGAGAAATAATGTGAAGCACATAATAGGGAATTGAGAGCAAGCCTTTCTTTGGATGGATAATTGGCATTCGGTAAGACTGCTTAAAGAGAGATTCGAGGAGTAACTCAGGGATGGACAATAATTCGAAGGTTAAAGATATCATCAAAGATGGGAAATAGCAGTGGCCCATGGTTAACGTGGCCTATATTTGGGAGGTTAAATTTTTGCTGAAAGAAAATCCAAGAGGTGGTAGGGATGTTAAAAATGGACCTCTAATCCAACAGGGAATTTTTCAATAAAAACCACTTGTAATGAAATTAAGGAGAAAAAGTGAGAGGTAACATAGGACCACTTGGTGTGGCACAAAAAATTTATTCCTCGGCATGCCATTATTCTTTGGATCGCCTTGAAGTAGAGATTAAGGATGAAAGATAAGTTTTGTAGGATAGGGTTGATTTTGGATGCCACGTGTCCTTTGCAACAATGTTGAGGAGGACATAAACAACCTCTTCTTCAAGTGTGAGTATAGTCACTATATTTGGAGAAGTATTATAGAGATAAACAACATGACTTATGTAAGACAAGATTAAGGGAGACTCATCGAGGACATAGCCGAAAATTGGAAGGGGAACATGCTTAAGCATATTATAGGGAAATTGGGTCGTAGCGCCACCATCTATGCCTTTTGGAAGGAAATGATCAATATAATCTTCTCAAGAGGATGCATTCTAAAGGAAATAATCAAGGAGAATGTTCGTAGGCTTATGAGAGACAAAGGAGCAGAGATGTCTAACATCAAACAAACTAGGGAAGTGTTAGATTTGAAACAAATAAAATAACATACCTTACTGAGTATTCTGTGCAAAGTTACAACAAGATTCAGAAAGCAGTGCAGCAAGGTAACAACTTCAAGATGAAAGAAAGAGAGTTGAAAAAAAGATAAATTTTGTTTTGTTTTTTCGGAAGTGTTTTTTCTTCATTAATTAAGGATACTTATACAAGAAGACAAGTACAAACAAGCCATACCAATGACCATACTTTATATACAAAAGTTCCTTAGTTTAAGGTAAGCCACACATTTTACTTGCTCAAACTGAAGTGACTCAATCAAATACAAAATGCTTAACCAAAAAAACAGTAAGCAAGTTACAACTCTAATATTCTAGTTTGCTAACATTCCTTAGAAATTGAAGTTGTTACACCAAGCAAGTGTCTCAATTTTTCAAATTGAGATTTAGGAAGAGGCTTGGTTAGAATATCAGCAACTTGATCAGTGGAGTTGCAGTGCTTTAAAGTTATTTCTCCTGATTTTTTAGCCTCTTGGATTGCATGAAACTTTACACTTATATGCTTGGTTCTTCCATGTTGAATGAGATTTTTAGCTATTGAAATGGTTGATTTATTGTCAACATAAATAGTAACACTCTTGGAGAAATGACAATCCAAATTTGTGAGCAGTTTCTTCAACCAACAGCTTGGTTTGCTGCATTAGCAGCAGCTATATACTTTAATTCAGCAGTGGATTGAGCAACAACCTCCTGTTTTCTTAAATTCCAGTAAAACATAGCTCCTCCAAAGTAGAAGCAATATCTAGAGGTGTTTTTATAATCATCTTGGCATCCTGCCTAGTCACTATCTGAGAACCTTATCAGCTCATCCTTTTGTTGACAAGAGAACCATAAGCCGTAGTCATAAATGCCTTTGATATACCTTAAAATTCTTTTGGCAATTGACCAGTGGAAAATGCTTGGTTCTTGCATAAATCTGGACAGTAAAGAGGTGGCAAACATTAAATCAGGTCTGCTAGAGCATAAGTAAAGCAAACATCCCATTAATCTTCTATATTGAATGGCATATACTTTTCTAGCTCCATCATTTTTCATAGGCTTTATATTAACAGCAAGTAGAGTGGAAACTGACTTGCAATTTGTCATATGGAACCTACTCAATAAGTCTTTGGCATATCTTTCTTGCAAAATGAAAATTCCATCAGGAAGTTGGAGAATTTCCAAGCCAAGAAAGTACTTCATCAGGCCAAGATCAGACATCTCAAATTCCTTTTCCATGCTGAGTTTAAACTCCAACAATTGAGCAACATCTCCTTCTGTCACCAATAAGTCATCAATATACAAGGATACAATGAGTTTAACTTCATCATTTTGTTTCTTGATGTACAAGGTAGGTTCACTTTGATTGCATACAAATTTTAGGCTTAGCAAGTGACCATGTATTCTACTATACCAAGCCTTAGGAGCTTGCTTAAGCCCATAAAGAGCCTTGTGTAACCTATAAACACACTCTTCTTTTCCTGGAATTACAAAGCCTTCAGGTTGATGAACATAAATTTCCTCATCCAGAATTCCATTCAAGAAGGCTGATTTGACATCAAAATGATGTATCTTTCAGCTTGCTTTAGCTGATAAGGCTATTAAAAGCCTAATTGTGTCATACCTTGCTACAGGAGCAAAGGTTTTAGAAAAATCAGTCCCAGGTTGCTGCATATACCCTTTAACCACCAATCTGGCCTTGAGTTTGTTGACTGAACCATCAGGTTTTAGTTTTGTTTTGAATATCCATTGAACCCCAATTGGTTTGTGGCTTACTAGTTTTTCCACTAAGCTCTAGGTTCCATTTTTTGTGATCATATTCAATTCCTCTTTCATGGCATTTAACCATTCATTATTTGAGGATGCTTCTTCAAAGTTCTCTGGTTTTTTCAGAACTAAATTACACCTCCTATAAATGTCATCAAGTGACCTCATTCTTGAAGCAGGAATTATCTCGTCATTGTTGCTTTCATGTAACAAACTTTCAGCCTTGGAAACTGATTCTGAAGAAGTTATGGGCTGAGAATGGTCATCTAAATTATTTTCCCAATTCCAAGACTTTGCCTCATCAAATTCAACATTTCTACTAACCACAACACTTGAAGTTTGAGGAAGGAATATTTTAAACCCTTTTGAGACAGAACTATAGCCAATAAAAAATTCCAATGTCAGCCTTGGAATCCAGCTTTGATCTTTTCTTTTGTGGAACAAAGATATAGCAGATACAACCAAAGGTTTTTAGATGATCCACTGATGCTTTTCTTCCATGCCATTTTTCAAAAGGAGTAGCATTATCTAATGCTTTGGAAGATAGCATATTCAATAGGTATATGATAGTATTGGCAGCTTCTGCCCAAAACCTTTTTGGTAGCCTTTTTTCAAATAACAAGCATCTTGCCATTTCCATTATTGATCTATTTTTCCTTTCACTAACCCTATTTTATTGAGGGGTATAAGGAGTGGTAAGTTGATGGATAACTCCTTCATTTCTACAATAATCAGCAAATGCATGAGAGGTGTACTCACCTCCATTATCAGTTCTTAGAATTTTAATTTTAGTTGCTGATTGTTTTTCCACTTCCAATTTGAATCTTTTGAAAGTGTCTAGGACTTCACTTTTTAGCTTGAGAAAGTAACCCTAACAATATCTAGTTAGGTTATCAATAAAGATTAGCATGTATTTGCTTTCATTCAATGATAAGGTATCCATAAGACCACACAAGTCAAAATACAGCAGCTGAAGTTTTTCATTTGCTCTCCAACTGCCTTTTGTAAAAGGCAGCCTAGCTTGCTTCCTAAATTGACATACTTCACACAACTCTTTGGGGTCAACTATGGCAAGTAAATTCAGAACTAGTTCATCATCATGCATACTTTTCAAAGTAGAAAAATTGAAGTGTTCTAGTTTACTATGCCACAATTTTGATTCATTAACAACTGTGTTTGCTGAATTAGCTTCTAGAAATTGCCATTTGATAGCAAAATTATTGTCTTTCATACCCATTAACATGACCTTAAGACCATTCTTATCAAAAATAAAGCATGTATTATTCTCAAAGTTGAGAGAATATCCATTTTGCATTATTTGACCGACACTCAGCAAATTGTGACTTATATTTGGAATATGAAGTACATCATGTATGAGTTTGGTACCTTTTGGTGTCTTGACTAGGACTGATCCTTTGCCTTTGACCTCCAGCAAGTCTCCATTTCCTATTCTGACTTTAAAACAGAAAGCAGAGTCAAGATTGGTGAAAAGTGAAGCATCATGTGTCATATGGCTTGAACAACCACTGTCAATCAACTAGGCTGTAGGTGTTTGATTCTTTTTTAAAACATGACATGAAGCCATAAACAAACTTTCATTTGAGACTTCTTGATTTTCAATAATTTGAGCTTGCTAAGTATTCTGACCTTGGCTTGATGGCTTGTTTCTACACACTTTATCAATGTGTCCTTACTGATTACATAGCCTGCATCTTACATTTGGCCTAAACTAGCAATTGTTAGGAGAATGACCTTTTCTTTTACAGTGAGGGCACAAAATAAGCTTTCCTTCCTTATCAATTTGTGACTTGTTCTTATCTCTTTTTTCATCTCTTCTGCCAAAAGATTGTTTCTTGTTGCCATAATCACTCCTGTTTTTATCTTGAACTCTTATACTCAAGGCTTGCTCAGTTGAATCTTTCTACCTTAATGCCCTTCTTTAGTCTTGAGCTTTCAAGGCATTCAACACCTCAGATAAGGTGAGTTCAGAGAAGTCTTTGGAGTCTTCCAGTGAAGAGATCTTAGCTTCATATCTCTCTAGAACAGTGACAAGTATTTTTTCCACAACCCTTTGATCAGAAAGGGTCTCTCCCATCAGCCTGATTTGATTCACCACTTTGAGCACTCGGTCTGCATATTCTTTAACAGTTTCTACTTCCTTTATCTTCAACACTTCAAACTCTCTCTTTAGGTTCAAGACATTCATTTGTCTTGACCTCTCATTTCCTAAGAAGTCTTCCTTCAACCTATCCCAAGCTTCTTTGGTTGTTTCACATAAAACAATTTTTGTGAAAACAGCATCAGTTACTACTTGATGGATCATAGACAAGGTTCTAGGACTCTTGGTCATCTCTTCTTCATGCATTCTAATTTGGTTCAAAGTTGGATTAGGTCCCAAAGGAGAAGGTTGTTTCTCCTCCTCAACATACTGCTACAATCCTAAACCCCTCAAGAATGCCTTCATTTTTACTGCCCATATGTGATAATTCTCACCATTGTATATTGGTGGTGACATAGAAGAAGACAAGGATGCCATGGAGCAATAATTGAGTAAATGGTTTTTAAGACTGGTTTATTATTATTTTTTTGGACAAGTTTATACACCTCTTAAGATCTCAAAGCTTTGATACCATGTTAGATTTGAAGCAAATAAAATAACATACCTTACTGAGTATTCTGTGCAAAGTTACAGCAAGATTCAGAAAGCAGGGCAGCAAGGTAACAACTTGAAGATGAAAGAAAGAGAGCTGAAGAAAAGATAAATTTTGTTTTGTTTTTTCGGAAGTGTTTTTTCTTCATTAATTAAGGATACTTATACAAGAAGACAAGTACAAACAAGCCATACCAATAACCATACTTTATATACAAAAGTTCCTTAGTTTAAGGTAAGCCACACATTTTACTTGCTCAAACTGAAGTGACTCAATCAAATACAAAATGCTTAACTAAAAAAACAGTATGAAAGTTACGACTCTAATATTCTAGTTTGCTAACAAGAAGGGCAAATTTTGGTGAGAAGATGGTATCTTCCTAATTGCATTTTCAAGCAAGGCGATGATGTCTCAACAAGGAACCAATGAAGCACAATTTTTTTGAGCTAACCCTTGTGTTTGCTTTGCAGGTTTTGCCCTTAGTTATTGCTTTTTTCGTTGAGGTTGCAAGGCCTAGATTGTTGGCTTATTGGTTTATATAGCATAGACTAGTTGAAGTTATGGCAATTAAGAAAGTTTATATGCTTCAGAGGAGGATTTTGCCTAGCTGAAGTTTTTCTTTTTAAGCCCTAGTTAGTAACTGCTTTCTACCTCAGATGGTTACTACAATCTACATAATGTCCCAAGTGTAATTGTTATTTTTTGATCTTGCTCCTTGGCATCCAAATGCTGCCTATTATGCCAACTCCATTCAATAACAGTATGGTAATTCTACTCTTCTCTAGTTGTTGTTATGTCCATTCGAGCTTAATTTCCTTCAAAAAAGATGCCTGTAGATGTTAGACAAGGCATATTTAATAAAACAGCTCCAGGAAATCCCAGCAAAACTAGTAGGTTACAATAGTGTTTATGCAGGAAAGCTTCTGCACCTGCTGCCCATATTGAAGTTGCTACTGCTATTTCTGCATATTAGAATATAGAAACAACCCTTAAATGATTACCAAAAGGTGAAGCTTGTTGCCTCTCAACATCAGGCACATTCTGGTCTAGATTTGTAGCAAAGTTTCAAGCTTCTTATAGCTCATTTTGTGCCCCAGATTACCTCCTCATAGAGCAAATAGTTATTACAGATTGTGATCTTGCCTACTTAGTTTTCGGCTGCCTGTTGGTTGAGCCAAATTTCAGCCTCTTTGCATGGAAAGTCTTCTTGAAGTGCTATGTGTTAATTCCATTATGTTGCCACTATTTTTGTCTTGAAAACTTATGTGTTGTATAGATCTTACTCAAAGGGAAAGCATTTTTAGATTGGTTGTACAATCTCCTCCCTCTTGAGCTCTATCTTTAGAAAACCTTAGATAGAAGCTCAAAAGGTAGATTTCTTTTATGTTGGTTTATTGGCTTTGCTCTTGTTTGTAATCACTGTCCTCTGTTTGGAAAGGCATTGTTTTGGGCTCTTTCTTCTAGGCCTGTGTTTTTCTTTTTAATATATTTTTTGCTTAGCGAAAAAAAAATAACTTAAAATTTTTTGGGAAAAAGACTATTTTCCATCCATTTTTTAGCCCTATCTCAAACGCACACCCATGTCTGATAAAAAACCCAAACACTCACCCAAAGTTTAATCTGTTTGCTTCCACCCACATATTTTCTGTTAGATTAAAGGGTAAATTCATCATTTTATCAATAATATTAAATAATTAAAATTTTATCCCATTTACCTCTCTTTAATTTGAAAAACTAACATTTATCCCCTGAATTAAGTTTTAAAAAATTCACTTTTCCCCTTGAAATGCACCATTTTTTCGATGATGGCAGAAAGGTTTTCGTCCAGAGGTCGACCACCTTTGGACGATAATGACCTTTGGACGATGATCGTCGTCCAGATATGGATGACACTTTGTCGTCCAGATCTTTGGAGGACGAATCGTCGTCCATTCTGGACGACAAAGCATCGTCCAGAATAGACGACTTTAGACGACGCTCATCACTCTACCTCCAGCCACATCGTCACCGGTGGTCGGAGGGAAAGTGAAAAAAAATTAGGGATTTGGGGGGGTGAAAATCACTTTTCAAAGTTCAAGGATGGGGGTAAAAGTTAATTTTTAAAATCGGGGGTGGGGGAATGCGATAAAATCATATAACTGGAATATAAAAAATAAAATGATGATTTTACCCCTCTATTTAATGAAAAACTTAATGATGATTTAGAGATCGGTGGGTGCTTGGATTTTTCATCAAGCGTGAGTATGTTTTTGAGATAGGACTAAAAAATGGGTGGGAAATTGTTCTTTTCCCAAATTTTTTTACTTAGATTGAGCTACTAATTTGTGGTATAAATTACAATCCATTGTTGAAAAACTGTTAACACGGTATGCAAAATAACTACTTGTAACTTTCTGTTTACCAATTGTTATTTTAATCAAAGATCGTAAAATATAGTCATCATTTTTGTAAAAAATTTAATTGGGTATAACCAATCTTTCAAAAATTCGCAAAAGTTAAAATGTAACAAGTAATAGGCTAAAACGCTTATTCCCACCAAAGTTTTAGTCTATTATCAAATTTTCACCTACTAAATTTTAAAAACTTAAATACCCATCTGTTAACTATTAAAATTAGCAAAATTTATTAAATTTAATAGCATAGTTGTTATTTAACCATTAATATTAAAAAAATAAAATAAAATTTTATCTTGTTTCCAACCCTTAACGTTAAAAATCAATAATTTTTCCTTAAACTTAAGTTTTGAAAAGTTATATTTTTACCCTCTAAGGTTTCAATCTTTTACTTCTTTAACAACCAGAATCTGACTGAGAATCAATGACGCTCTCTCTTCTTTTTCTATCAGTGCTCTCTCTTAGTCCATGGAGACAATGAATCAATAGAAACAATGAAGATGACAAAGGGTGTTCAGCGAAGACAATGAATCGACACGTGTTCTTTGTTGGATTGAATTGGTTTCATCATCTTGGCCAAATACAAGCGCCCTTCATCTTGATTGAATTGAAGACGAACACAAGCTCCAAAGAAAAGGTCATCTTGACTGAAAAGAAGACAAACACAATTGCCTTTGTCTTATGAAATTCAGCCAATCCGGTGGCTGCTTCTATAATCAAGAGTGATCGAAAACACTGAAGAAAGGTCGTCAGTCTCAAAAATGGTAGTCAAAGCTTTTGTTGTCATTGAAAAATGGGTTGCTTTTTGAGTTAACCCGATTAGAGAGAAAATACAACTTTTTAAAACTTAGTTTTGAGGGGAAATTGTTAATTTTTAAAACTAAATGGTGAAAATAAGATAAAAATTTTATTTTATTTAATATTACTAGTTAAATGACAATTTTACCCTTAGATTTAACAAAGTTTGTTAATTTTAATAGCTGACATAACCTTGGATGGGAATAAGTCTTTTGGCCTAAGAATATTACATAACTAAAAATTTGGATCATAATTTTTGTGGTTTTTAATATATCAATGTCACTTTACGTGGCATCATGTATGTGATAAATGGTAAATTTACCCTTTCTATAATCAATACGATATTGACATTAATACAACACCAATTGAGATTTAAAATTATGGTTCAAAATTTGTATATAATAATAGCATTAATGGTATTTAATAAAAAACCATAGTGCATACAAGGGCAGGGGATTGGGATTCGAGAGAGAAAGACGAACATTAATATATAAACCATTTGTAAACCAGCCAGGTGAGTTTCTGATTTTATAAACAAATGTATAACAATTCATCTTGCCCAAAATGAGCTGAAATTTGTGGAATTTTGCTTCATATTATTGAAAAACAAGATCTTGGAAGAGTTTGATATCCCAAGGATTTTCCCAGGGTGTTGACAAATTAATACTCACAATTTTGACATCTCATGGTCCAAATTATCCAAAGGATTTATGTGTCAGTTTGAAAATGACAAGCTCCATCTTAGTTTGGTAACAGAGAAAGTTAACAGTTAAATTTTCTTGAGTAAGACTAGAGGAGGTCCTTGTAACAATTATTCGAACCCCTGCTTCTTGTTTGTGGATATTAATGAATCCATTTCAGACAATCACACCAAATACATTTTTTCCTTGTTGTTTGTGGGGGATGCAATTATAAGTCTTGTTGAAAATGAGAGAGGCGAGGCATCTTCTAGGAAAAGATATAAAGTTGAAATACTTAAAGATTGATTTTAAAAAAACCTCAATTACGACTTCTTGGCTTAGCTCTGCAAGTTTTTTTATTAGTTTCGGAGTGAGGACCCCATGACAATTTTACAGGCCATCTTTTATGAAGCCTCTTGTGTCATAAAATAATTGAGACTTCCATGATCAAAGAAGCAGCACCCTCACGGCATCTCTAGGAAACAATATAAAGCCAAAGCCTAAAATGCAGAGAACTTAGATGGAAAGACTCAATTATATGATGCCTTAGTCAATGACTTCTTGCTCTTCTTCCACTGTTGCACATCAATACCTAACCTTGCTATTCTAAATTAAATATGATGCCTTAGTCAATGCAGTCAAGGTGAAAGTGTGTATAAAAAGATTTTCATATGGAAATTTTCTTTTCAATAATATTATATATATAAACTATTGACAGCAATACCTAACCTTGCAACTCTAAATTAAATTATCAAAAACAGGAAAATTAACTAATCAATATTATAAATTAAAGTAAAATAAAATAAAAAATAACAGTCTAGGAGAAAAAGATTTTCTGGATCTTCATGTTAATTATGAAAAAACCCACAATAGTGGATTCATTATCATATCTTAGTAAGTAATATTTAAACTTATTTACAATTAGTTTGCAAGTATGGCCAACAAAGTATAAGAGAATTATTTAACCTTTTTTATTTACTACTCACTATCTAAAAAATCTTTTAGAAACCAAAATCATGTTTTAATACTAATTTATAACACATTCTCTAGAAATACTACTTTTGAAAGAGAAACGTTATTACACTTGATCAATTTAATATAATAATAATTTTAACTTACATAAATTTAAGATAAAATTATAAAATTATTTAAATATCCTTCTTTATAAATATTTTAGCATAAACAAACAACTATGTCCAAAAACAAAGAAGTATAATCTATCATAAAGTGTGTAGTAAAACTTAACATAACATATGTGGAAATAGTCTCCTAAATACTCTTATCACTCAAAAGATAATGATCATAATGTCCTAATGTCAGTTATATGTTCAATGACCTTACATTACAATTGTAATCCTTACCTGTTACGTGCAAAATATAAAAATATGAAATTAAGTTATATTTCACCCCATAAATAAGAGAACTTAACCTACAACTTAAATGTTTAACTCTCTTATACTTTGTACTTATTCAAACTTAACTTTGTGCTCAAGAGTGCACCTTTAGACATTGAGCTTGGAGAAAGTGGAATTTACATGACTTTGCAAGCTGAGAAACAAAATTCAACACCAATAGTAAAATCATAGAATACTAAACTTCTACCTAATTTTCTTAATTTGATCACAATAGGCTATAAAATCATATTATGTATGATTTAGGAATTAAAGCACACTTGTTTGTGTCATTTGTTTGTCTAGAGAAGATTGATTATCAATCCATAGTGCAAAGTCTTCCTCCCTAGGTTTTGTAGAATGTGCTTATAGTACCAAATAACTTATGCGCCTTTTATAAATAGGTTAGGGGATCTTGTTTGTATTAATTTATTACCAAAGGGTTAAATGGTCAATTAGGTTCTCCCACAAAAAAGCCCAATAACCTTTATATCAACCCACACATACAATCCGAAATTAATAATTACAACATCAAGTGTATTGATTCGCTTTTGAGTGATCATATTGGGCCCATAAAATAAAATCTTTCTAAAGTATACATTCATTCAGTTTTATTAAACAATAAATAACTATTTAATCAATATATTATTCCAATAGATTTATCTTGTCTTGGGAACACTTTTAGTCCCTGTGCTACAATAAGTGACTCTTTTAGTCCCATTCAGCTACCACAGGAACCACTTTTAGTCCCTATGCTACAATAACCCACTCCAACGATATAAGCACTGTCAAATCCCTAGGAATCCACTACATAGAAAAGAGAAGACAAAAACTTAGTCTAATGGAAAATTGATATGTTATTCAATGAATGAAAAACTAATACAAATCATACTTATATATGGTAAGGAAATCCCAAGTACAATAGGATTTTAATAAAAAAAATATATATAGAAATAGGAAAATAATAATAATAATAAGAATCCTAAATAAATGAGGATAACAGCTAAAATTAAGAATAGATAGAAATTCAAAAAAAAAAAATTAAGATAGTACTTAAAATTAGGAATCCAAATAAACTATAACAACTACCTTCTAATTCTAAAGCTTTATCAAGTCTGAATCATTGTCACAATATCTATACAAACTATTTCTTACAAAATGATGTTGCAACCAACTGCTATATATTTGACATATATAGAATCTCCCTTAATTATTTATTTTAATTTTAATATAAAATCAATCAATTTGTATAAGAGAGATTGTCTATGAAAAGGTTTTATTTAGTAGACAGCAAAAGAAAGAACAAATTTTGTAAAGAATGAGCCAGTTTTTTATTAAGCAGAAAAAGGAGTGTCCACTGTGTTTACTATTAGATATTTAAGCCGATTCTTACCCAACCCATAAAATTTAGACTTCATAAAATTAAGGCCAAAGGAGTATTTCCCACCCAAATTTTAATACAAAGAAAATACATACTCATGGGGTTTGAAAAACCCAAGTACCTACCCATAAGCCAATTGTTGTTAAAATTTTCTATTAGAACCAAAAATAAAATCGTTGTTTTACTAATAATATTAAAAAATATATATAATTTTATCTCATTGTCCTCCTAGAGTTTTGAAAACCTACATTTCAACCCCCAACCTCAACTTTGAAAAGTAACTTCCCCCCCCCCCCCAAATTCTAGGGTTTGCTCCAAACTCTGGCAGCTGTGACAGCTACAGTCAATCAATTCCTGAGTCGACTGGTCTTCTATGCATCTTTGATGATGCCAGATGAAGGTTGATAAAGCCTTGACAACGATGAAGCCCAAAGACAAAAGGGCTTTTTGAAATCGAGTCTAATCAATGAGAATCTGTCACAATTTTTCATTGATTTAGCTTTGGATCTATATGATCATTGACGAAGGCCTATTCTTTGACCATGAACATGATGGATTCTTGCCGTTTAAAGTTGATTCAAAGAAACTTCTTCGTCTTCACGCTTCATTGACAATAATAATGGGAGACACACAAAAGACAATTGACACCTCAACTGATTGGCTACCACCGTCATTGTTGCTAGAGTTTGTAGCAAACCTTAAGGATCTAGGGGAAAAAAGTTACTTTTCAAAGTTAAGGTTGGCAATGAAATGCAAGTTTTCAAAACTTTATGAAAGAAATAAGATAAAATTATATATTTTTTAATATTATTAGTAAAATAACGATTTTATCTATGGTCTAAATAGAAAATTTTAATAGTAATTGGTCCATGAATGAGTATTTAAGTTTTTTAATCTTCGTGAATGTGCATTTGTCTTTGCATCAAAATTTGGGTGGGAAATATTCCTTTGACCTAAAATTAATAGACAAAAATGATAAAAGATAATGGAACCTAATTATTGATACTTTCCTAGACTAAAATTTATTATTGAAAGAAATTAATTTTCAATTTTTTATTAAAAAGTAAACTTTTATTATTATTTTTTAAAAGATATCAAATTATCACCTAACTTTCAATAATATTAAATAGAAATCAAGGAAACTATACATACACATATAATGTAGGTACATAAATAATGTATTATCATATAATTAGATGATTTTGATTTAAAGATAAAGTAACACTCAATCATATAATGACATATTATCTTTATACCAAAAATGTGCACATATAGCATTGCTCAATGTAAATAATGTGGTAAACCTTTTATTAAAAATGCTAACATGATCATTTTGGTGGTTTTTTTAAGCAAAAAACCTTGGATTGCTCCAAAGGCAGACATAAACCACTAAATCAACTCATAAAAACTTTAAATTATATTATTTAAGTTCCCCAAATTTAGTTTTACAACAATTTAAAAAAAAAAACACACAATCAGGATCAGCAAAACCCATCCAAAATAAGTAAAACTCAACCAAAGTAATTTTTTGTTTTGTTTTTTATTGTTGGGAAATTTTTATATTGAAAGTTTGGAGTTTGTTTTTTATTTAAACTTAACAAGAAGCTCATGAACAATGGTAAATAAGAATTTCTTTGGATTTCAATAAAACATTAGTTTAATTAAAATGGACAAATACACATAAAAAGGGAAACAAGTTTTATCATTTGAGATATTTTTTATTCAAAAAGGAAAGAATTTAAATGAACAAAATATACTTAAAATTTTGAAAGAATTTTTTTAATTCATGTGTTGGTCACGTGAATTTGGTGACTTAAGTGTGGATGAGTTCTAATTTTGGTTGTGTTTGGCCTATTTTTTATGAGGTTTGTTTTCTTGGTGGGTATTATAGTTTTTGTGGAAAAACATTTGGGGACAATGGTAAAAAATTAAAGATTAGATCCGTTTATATACAACAATTTATTAGTTTGTTGTTTATAACAAAAAATTAAAAAATCCGTTCCGAAGAAAAAATTGTCTCTTTAATAATAATAATAATAGTAAAACAAAAATTCATGTTATTAACTTTTATTAACATTAAAGATTAGATCCGTTTATATACAACAAAATATAAGTTTCGCGTTTATAATAAAAGTTTAAAAAAATCCTGTTCAAATGAAAAATTGGTCTCTTTGATAATAATAGCAATAATAATAATAATAGTTGGCTTCCTATGCTGTTTTCTCAACAGGTAAAATAGAGAAGGAAAAAGGCAACTTCCTGGAGAAGAGATGAAAGAGATGCAATTATGCAAAGATAAGTATAAAATTACCCAAAAAACAATTTTTGAAAGACCTACAGATGAAAAAAGCACGTCGGTTAGTATGAAAGTCTCTATCCGTACACTTCATACCTATAATATTATTCAATAAAATATTATCCTTATGATAAATTCAATTTTAAAAATGATGAATTGAATGGTTGGTGGTATAGATTTTTGTCAATCGCTTTGGATGACTTAGTCCTACTGCCCTTATCATTTATACTTTTTTTTTTTTTTTTCAAAAGACTTATTCCCACCCAAAGTTTAGTGTATTCCTAAATTCTCATTTGTAAAGTTTTAAAAACTTAAATCCTTACTTATATACTATTAGAATTAACAAATATATTAATTTTAGGGATAAAATTGTTATTTAACTAATGACATTAGAAAAATAAAACATTGTCTCATTTTTCCTCTTAAACTTTAAAAATTAACAATTTCTTCTAGGTTTAAATTTTGAAAAGGTACATTTCCCCTATGATATGTTTAGAGTTTCTCTGGTGATCTCTCTCTCTGGTGGCAAACTTGATGCTCTCTCCCTTCTCTGACAACAAACGTCTTTGTTGTCAATAAAGATATTTCATCATCAACAACAAAGACGAGATTTTTGTCTCTGATGAAGACATTTGTTACTGGAATAGGGAGAGAGTGTCGAGTCCGTCGCCAGAGGGAGCAATCCAAAAGAAGGGAGAGAGCGCCAAAGAAACTCTAAATCTAGCAGAGGGGAAAATATAAACTTAAGCTTGGGGGGAATTGATAGTTTTTAATGTTTTAAGGAAAAATGAGATAAATTTTTGTTTTTTAAATATCATTGATTAAATGACAATTTTACCTCTAAAAGTAATAAATTTTGTTAACTTTAACAACTCATTGATAAATATGTGAGTTTTTAAAACTTTGTGAAAATTTGGAAATACACTAAACCTTGGGTGGGAATACGTCTTTTGGCTTTTTTTTTTTTAAGCACAATGTTTGAAGATGACAACGCCACTTATTAAGTTGAGAAATTCTAAGTGTAGAGAGTTTTTAAATATATATGTAAGTGTGTGCGTGTATATATATATATATACACATTTATTATATAACAAATTGTTATTTTATTCTTAATTTAAAATCATCTAATCACATAATTATAAATTATTTGTATATTTAATTGTGTATTAAAAATACCAACACAATTTTAACTTTGAAAAAACACTTGTTTATTAATTTTTTTTTTTATAAAATAGTTAAAAACAAAAAATTGCTCAACTAATTAATACTTTGCCTAAAAATAGTAAAGAAAATTTGCTAGTATAAATATAGATAAGGGTCAATAATAAAATTATATGCTTTGAGGCAATATATAATTTTAAAAAATATTGGAGGTGTTAATGATATTTTTGGGGGGATTAGAAAAATTAAAATATGTTTGGATTTTTTTTAAATTTTACAATTAAAATATCCCAAATTTAAAATTGAACAAAATGTTAAATGTAACAAAGCAAAGGTAAATGTTATATTACAAATTATTAAAATTATAATTTTATTTTAAATATATATAGAGAGAATTTGATAATTTTCAAAATAAGATGAAAAAATATTCATTTGTCTTTAATAAGTTTTTAAAAGTATATATATTTTTACAATCTCATAATACTATTTATCAAGGTTTTAAAAACCGAATTGAAATATGAACAATTTTGTAGTCTGATTCTAATGGAATTGGTTCAACTATTTTGATCAGATGGTTTAATCGAATTTTTAATTTTATATAAAAACCTAAAAAATTTTGATTTGATTATTTGTTCAAGTGTGTATAAAACAAAAAGAAAGATAGGTACATCTTACCATGTTTCAGAATTTAGAGAGTTAACATAGTTAAAATTTTAACTCATAAAATCATTACACGTGTTCAACGATCAATTATTTAGGCTGTTCCAGATTTCACGTATAAATTGCACATGATACAGCATGAAAATTATATAAGCTGTTGAAATAAACTAACAATATTAAACACAATAAAAAAATATTATGATTGATTTCTTACAAAATAGCCATTAGAATTAGCATCAGCGTTAGAATTAGCATCAAAACCTATTTGTTTATTATTTTCTTACAATATCCTACATTTTTCTTTCAATAAAGGCCAACCGGCTATTTTCCACCCGAGTTTTACTTTAATCTAAAAAATATACTTATTCTTAAAATCCAAACACTCTCCCATGGGCTAGTTGTCATTATAATTTTCAGTTATAAGCAAGGGTAAAATCGTTGTTTCATCACTAAACCCTAAATTTTTAAAAGTTAATACCATTTTCTTCTCAAGTTTTAAAAACTAACTTTTCACCCTATTCTTAAAGTTTGAAAAGTTTAGATTTCATTTATAGGGTTTGTTTAGCTTCTTCGGTCACCACCATTCCGACCATCGGTTGGCTTTTTTCACCAATCTTCTAGATCCAACAATGAAGGACAGTCACCCAACGACCATGAAGGACGATGATTGTCGTCATTGCGTTTGGAAGATGCAACAAAAGACGACTCTTTATCATCCTTCATCGTGTTGTCTAGACACTACGATGCTTCAAATTAACTAAACTTTAAGTGAGTTTAACTAAACTAAACTATGATCACAAAATAGTGTAAAGATTTGTGCAAGTTGGAGGCAAATGTAGACATAGAGAATGGAGATCTGTGATTAAACATGAGCAAGAGAAGGCAAGAGAAGAAACTTAGCAGAACCAATAAACAAAGACACTAGCTACTAGAAAAGAGACTCCATAAAGACTAGGAAATAGAAGGACAAGAGGTTGGAGATAAGTAGGAATAAATTCTCTCTAAAGAAAGGAAAGGCAAAGAAGGCATTGAAATGTCCAGAAGAATTATGGAGCCAGAAAGATTTATTTGAATGAGTGATTCACAGTGAAGATTTCGGTAAAAGAAGTTGGCTACTAAGGGCAGAAGAAGAACATTTGCAATTTGAGATTTTTTTTTTAATTTCAACTCATTTGAACCGGGCAACAAGTGAACTGCAGAAAATTGGGAACCAGCTGTGAACTGTTGGTTCACCCATGGTCTAAATGAAAAATTGCATAAAATAGTTTTTTGTTTTAAAGTAACCGTCTAAACCACCAGTTCATAGTTCTATCGATCTAGTACGATTTTGCAAACAATGTTAGTTATATCTCAATTTGCGTGGGTATTATAATATTTTAGACATTGTAGACAAAATAATAGTTGCTTATACTACTATCATAATATATATTTGAATAAAATAACATAAATACACTTTGTTTGTCAAAAATTAAACAAAAAATTTATAGCTAACTTTTAAAGAAGAATTAGAAAAAAGTTTTTCCATATTTAAAAAGTGAAAATATATCATTTTATCATACCTAAACTAGTAAATAATAATTTGGCCCTTTTTAAATATGATTAAATTATTTTTTGGATAATCTTTAGGATGAGTCAAATTTCCACACTATAAATTCAAAACTAACCCAACTCCTTAAAAAAATAGAAAAGGCCAAAAAACTTATTCCCACTCAAGGTTTAATGCATTGACAAAATCTCACCTACTAATTCTAAAAAGTCCTAATACTTAATCGTCAATAGTTATAGTTAGTTATAATAAAGGTATAATTATCATTTAACCAGTAATATTAAAAAAAGTAAGATTTTATCTCCTTCCCAACTTAATTTTGAAAACCAATAATTTTCTCTTTTGAAAACCTACTCTACCCCACTAGAGTTTTATTTTGTTTTACTCATTCCAATTGCCCCCTTATCTTTGAAAAACACTACAACTGAAATTTGAAGTTTTTGTGGCTAACTTTTACACTTCTCTTCCTTTCGGTAGTGTTTGTGAGTTTTAACTCTGTTTTCTAACTCTGTTTTCTTCCTTGTCTCTAGCCCTATTTTCTTGCACTACTATCAATTTTTTCCTTTTTTGGGCAACTGTATGTTCAACCTCTCCTCCCTTTATTTTTCTTTCCCATCTTACACTCTTTTTGTTCTTCATTTGCTTTCTTATAGGTTTACTTTCTTCCCACCACCTCTCATTCTCTTTTTGACTGACATGTTGTATCATCAAACTGGAAATTTTAAGTGAAAAAGAAGATGCAAATAATGTCATGCATGTAGGTAGAACAAAAATCAAATCATGATTAAGACATATAAAAGAAGGAGGAAACTTTTACCTACTCTTTTGCCTCCTATAGGGATATAGGATAATGGATTAAGCTCCTCACTTGAAGAACCTCCAAAGGAGTACACCTTCCAAGCTAAATCTTAAAGAGAGGGAAGAGTTTTTAATTTGTTTTGAGAGAGAGTAAACTGCAAGAATGCTTATATTTTTCAAAATAAACTAAAATGCACTTTATATAATGGTGATCCATTTTGCAATTTCAAAATTCTTATTTGGCTCAATAAATTCATAATTTGAAGCCTTACCATGCATATATATGAAATATATACCTTAGCCACTTTAATTTCATCTTACTAACATCTTAACATTAAAAATATTATTTTTACAACCAAATAACATTGTATATGATTTTCATTATCCTCTAGAAAATGCTAGCCATCCTTGGATAATTAATCCTCCATTTAGAAAGCTTGATTTATTGGTAAGATCCTTTAAGTTCACCATGGCATAGCTGTGAGTCCTTTTTTAGACGATCTGAAAGTACATTAGAAACTTAACAACTATGGTAAACATCTAGCAATGTGTCATAGCCCCTAAACCATAATTAAAAAAAATACTCTATTGAACCTAATATCTCTGATCATATATTCCATGTAGGTAATATCCTTCCGTTGTTCAATCTAGATCAATTTCAAACTCATGGATTATCGAAGTTCTAATGTTGATTCTTTACGAATTATCGATTTAAATATTCTAAACATGTCATAACAAACATCCTTCGTATGACTTGCATTATACTCTAGCCAGAGATTCGATTTTTAATATTTATCGATGCTTGCTTCAAAACTGAGATCTAGGTTGAATAAATGAATATTCAAAACCTAATACTTTCCAAGTCAATGGATCATATCTTGACCATCATTCTTCTCCATATATAAATAGCACATGACCAGTATGACTTGTCTTATGGATACGGTTGATCCCATATACATACACCAAATGAATCATACATATTTGTATTAGATCTGACTATGACATTCAGGTCAAAGGATTACTTCGTACACTAATATAATCTTACGATAAGTAATTGACTATGATTTAATAACCATGTGACTTATCATTATTTGGTCTTGTTTGAAAAATGGTTCTCTAACTGTTAATCCACACCAATACCATAATGACATGATGTAAGCGAAAATAATACTAATCCAGGATTATAAGAAAAACATACCTGGTTTACTTAATCTAACAATTAATGATGATTGGTGATTTGATGCAGTCTTGACGATATCCACAACACACTTTGTTGATTTGCTTCCTTGTTTCTATAAAAATTCTTTTAGAGAATAGAAGAGAAAGAGTATTGTGTTTTCTGTGTTTTAGTGTAAGAAATCTCTCTCACAATGGAAGTTACGTCAGTTTAAATAAAGAGGGAGAGTGACAGTTATCTTTAATAACTGCCAAGGGCAAAATCAAAATTATTGCATATTATGGGTTAACATTGTATTTGTAGCCTTAATGGATCGGGTCAATCCATCATAGGTAGACTGGATTCAATATCTACCATTCACACATGATGGAGTGATCCGAATCACAATACTCTTCCACAGAAATCTTACAAAATAGAGTAATTCATACTGGCAAATGTGTCATGTGACCCTATGAGCAACCTATAATTGTGAGCTAATTTACTATACATCTTTTAGAAATAACATAGTTCCTTCAACCCAAAAAAAAAAAAATAAAGTGTTAGTCTCACAGTACCCCAAACTTACTCAACAACACTAGCTCTCTTTAATCCCTCATTTATTATTGTGTTATATTCCTATGTATCCAATAACCACTCAGTCGACATCTGAATAACCAATGATACGCAAATCCTTTCTTTGGTAGCACAAATAATAATCCATAGTGTCTTTCAGATATCTCAATATCCTCTTGATAGCTTTCTAGTGTTCCCTTCCTAGATTTGATTAATATCGACTAATCAATCCGACAGCGAAGCATATATCGAAGCCAATACATATCATCGCGTATATGAGACTTCCAACCGTATTTAAATAAGGTACTAAGGACATTTCATTTCTTTTGTTTTGAGTCTTTGGACACAAATCTTGGCTTAACAAATCACCTTTTGACACAAGATTATCTATTATTAAATTCAAGTAAAGATCGATGATCATCAACAAACCTATATAATATTAGAATACCCTTACTAAAATCGATTATTTGCACAGATATGCTGCTATATTTGCATTTGAATTGATAAAGCATTTGAATTAATTGACCCTTGGTACCTCATCCACTTATCAGATGGCTTTCACAGGGGCTTGCAGTTTGTCATGTTGAATCATTTTAGAATCTTTTGGATATAACGCTCTTGTGATAGAACCAAAAGTCTCTTTGAATGATCCCTTTTGATTTTTATACCTAAAATATAATCTGTTTCACCCATATCCTTCATGTCAAAATTTACAGATAACCAATTTTTAATGATCATCATATATTCCAAATCATTCCTAGCTATTAGCACGTCATCCATATAAAGAGATAGAATTGTAAATTTGTCATTAAACTGTTTAACATAGATATAGTGATCTTGTTCTAACATCTTAAAATTATAAGATAATATTGTCTTATGAAATTTCAAGTACCACTGTCTTGATGATTGTTTTAGGCTATATATTGATTTTTGGAGCTTGCATACTTTGTGGTTTTGGCCTTTTACCACAAAACCTATAAGCTAATCCATGTAGATTTCTTCATCAAGCTCTCCATTAAGAAAAGCTATTTTAATCTGATGCAATTCTATATCTAAGTATGCTACTATAGCTAGAATGACATAGATTGAAGTAAATCTCACAACAGGCAAAAAGGTTTTTTTATAATCTATACCTTCTTGTTGGGTATAGCCTTTTGCCATTGGGCGAGCTTTGTATCTATCTATTGAGCTATCTACCTTTCGTTTAATTTTAAGGATCTATTTATTCTCAATAGGTTTTCGACTGAGCTGTAAGTCTACTAGACTTCAAACTCGGTTAATTTCCATGGATTTCATTTCTTCCTCTAATGTTTCTTGCCACTTTTCCTTATTAAGGGATGCTAAAGCTTCTTTGATATTTTTAGGCTCATCGTTTTCAGGAGGAGCAGTTATGAAAACTTTATTTTCAATTTAGAAATGTCTCTTAGAGATTCGAGAACGTTCGCTTCTATGCAATTAAGGATCTTCACTCCCACTATCCAAAATAGGTTAGAGCATAACCTTATTACTCTCACTATCTATAACAGGTAAAGACATCGTCTCTTGTGACACAACTAATGGTCGTTGAGATGAACCTTCTCCACATTCCTCTTCTGTTTCATACAGATGAAGATTTTTATCAATATCACCATTTTTAAGAAATTCATCTTCTATGAATGTCACATCTCAGGGTTCTATTTTAGTCATTCTTCCATCAGAGTCCTCTCCTATGAACACGTACCCTTTAGAGTATTCAGAGTATCTTATAAAAATACATTTCTTACCTCTTGGACCTAATTTACCAAATTTATGGAATGTGTCATGGATATATGCAGTAGACCCCTAAGGGCGCATCATATTTAATTCAGGTTTTCTACTTGTCTATAACTCATAAGGAGTGGAAGTTACTAACTTAGTGGACACACGGTTAAGTATATAAGTCACAATCATTAAAGTATCTCCCTAATACGAAATTGGAAAATTTGCTTGTGCCATTATAAACTTAACCATTTCTAACAGAGTTCAGTTCCATCTCTCCGCTACACCATTTTGTTACGGAGTTCTGCGAATCGTTAATTGCCTCATAATTCCTTTTTCACTAAATAATTCCTTAAATTTGATAGAAAAATATTCACAATCTCAATCACTTCTCAAGGCTATTATTCTTTTATGTAACTGATTCTTAACCTCATTCATATAATGTCTAAAGCAATCTATTGCTTATAACTTATGGGAGATCAAATAGACATAACCAAAACGTGAATAATCATCTATGAAAGTGATGAAATAAAATGCTCATTTTCTAGCTCTAACATTCATAGGGCCACAAATATCTGAGTATACAAGTTACAGAGGAACTTTAGCTTTAACAGCTTTGCCAAAAGGTTTTCTAGTAGTTTTTCCTGCTAGGTAATACTCACAAATAGGCAAATCTAATTTCGTAATAGGTCCTGATAAACTTTTACGGGCCAGTCTGTTCATTCTCTCTTAACCAATATGTCATAGTCTAGCATGCCATTTATTTGCAACCATATCTAGACTATTAGGAGTTGTAAATAACGAAAAACTAACAGAATTATCATTAATATAATACAAGGTGTCCAACACCTTAAAACTTTCAGATAGAAATCCAAATCCATAAAACACTTCATCATAATAAAGTTTGACCAACTTTGCAAGAAAATAAAGCAATATCCTAGTTTTAACAGAACCATTATAGAGACCAAATTTCATCGAATTTCTGGAGCATATAAAACATCATGTACGTACAAGATTTGACCACTACACAAAACCAATTTGCATGTGCCCATTATAGGACTTAGCAACATATGTATGAGTATTGGGTCTAGTAGCCTCTAGGTGTTTAGCTTCCAGTTCAAGATGGCGAACAATGTCATCAAAAATCCTGATGTTGTCATTATAGGTCATATTCACTTTCATGTGCTCCTAACTATCAGACAGAGATCGTATAACAGCCTGTATTTGTTGTTCATCAGTCAATTCATGCCTAGCTTTCTTCAGCTCAGTTATCATGTTTGACATTTCCCTCAGATGTTGCTTCATTGGCTTATTGGAAACTTTTTTATATGTATCGAACTTGATGGTCAACTACCTTAGTTTAGAGACAGTCGTTCCTCCAAACTTTTCTTTCAATGCCACCCACATAACATTTATAGTTTCAAATTGCTCTTACTAATAAGCAATATCATTATTCATTGAGCTGATGAGTATACCTATGGTAGTCAAATCTTTCTTTTTCCAAGCATTATAAGTGTCCATATCACACTTATGTTGGGCATTGTTAGGATTCTGCCCCTCAGCCAACTAGGGCTCTTCCATGACCTGATTAACATCTTCCAAGGCATCCTGTTCATATAGGATATAGTGCATTCTCATTCTTCACATTTTATAATTGTCCTCATTCAGTCTTTCTCCTTTATTTGAATTAGTAATTATATTTTTCGAAGCCATTTGTATATATAACTACAGAGATACACAACACAACACCAATAATAAGATACATACACATTTTATTGTCGTAATTGTGCATTAAAAAAATAAAATATTCCACAGAAGACATAGAGTCAAAAGTTTACTATGTTCCTAATCATCGTCTATGGCACAAATGTTTCACATTTTAACAATTAATCCAATCGCGTTAATGTATATTTTAGAGGAGAATAATTAAATTCTATCAGTCTCAGAATTCTCATAAATAATCATAATATATATTATATTTTATCAACATAAAGTTGAACATATCCATAAATCAAAGAGGTTCAATACCATAACATATTAATAAATGAACAAATACCCATGAGAATAAATATGGACATGAAATTCAATGACTATGACTGACTTTTGAACTATCCTTGGCTTGAGATTTGTACGATTTAAAACAGGGCATCTTGATAATCAAACGCTCTCCATATTTATAGGGATTTGATCTCTATCAATCAGATTGTGAAAAGACATTTTCTCTATCTCTAAAAATATTAGGAGTAACTTTATCTAAGATAAAGTTATTATACTGCTTGCGATAACTTACATGCCTCGTACTTCATTTATTTGGGAAAATAAAGAGAGATGTTGATTTTCTTATATTCATTACAATTATGCGTTCTTCAGCGAGCTATAATTCATCTACACGTTGCCAATAATTCTTGAATTTTTTGTCTTCAATAAGATTAGAAATTATTGATGTCTAATAATCTGGTAATGACCTTAGTAATCTAGATATCCTCTTATTTTCAGTTAATTTTATGCCCTTGTCTTTTAAATCATAATATCTCTCATGCATGACACCAAGGTGAGTGAAAAGAATGTGCACTGGATTCATGTTATAGTTCAGATAGTAGTCTTTAGTCAATATGTTCACCCTATATATGACTAACAAATGGATAATAATAAATTATACATGCATAACAATATAAACAACACATGTTCACATGTTTAGCAATGTATAATTCAAAACCATGATCAAAATAACATTTATAAGTGTTCAATTTATGCATAAACAAATCACATAAAATAGAATTTGAGTTAATATAAGCTCCCAGACATAAATAGAAGCAGCACACACTCCTACTAGGCAAAACACTGGCTCACGCACAACCATGCACCGAAAAACATAATTCATGTGTCGAAACTAGGTCGTCACATGCTGGAGTAATGTCTCACGCGTTGGTCAAACATTAACCATTGGCTAGTCAATTGTTTGACCATTAACCAATCACCATTGGTTGGGTTGACCTGTTGACTAAATGGGTTGACCCATTGACCAATAGGTTTTGAGTAACCTATTAACCAATTAGGTTCGACAATTGGGTTTTCCTAACCCAATTGCGACCCGCGATGTAGTATGAACCCTAATATTTTGATGGAAAATTGGTCGTCTATCGACCACCTAACAACGATGATTTCATAGGGCTTTTGAATCTCGTTGTGGTAGATGCATATTTATGGAATATTTGATGAAGACGTTGTCGGATTTTGGTGAATTAGGTGCAAGAATGTCACGACTTTGGGTGAAAAATAGGCCACTGAATTTTGTCTAATTTCATGCGAATTTGGTGCAATTTTTTCTAATTAAACATGCATCTCATATCCAGAATTCATCATAACATGATTCTAGGCAGCAATTTCACAAAATTGCAATGAAGTCATCAATAATCAGAATATGTTCATACGTATTATTTTAAAGCAAATTACTATTCACACAAATTTAATCTCTAAACATGCTTCTTAATCATGTTTATTTCACCAACATCACAATTGCACAGATATAATAAGGCTCTGATACCAATGTAAGTGAAAATAATACTAATCCAAGATCACAGGAAAAACATACCCAGTTTACTTAATCTGACAATTGATGATAATTGGTGATTTGATGCATTTCTGACGATATCCACAACACACTTTGCTGATTTGCTTCCTTGTTTCTGTAAAAATTCTTCCAGAGAATAGAAGAGAAAGATAACTATGTTTTTTATGTTTTAGCATAAGAAATCTTTCTCCCAATGGAAGTTACGCCAGTTTAAATAAAGAGGAAGAGTGTCAGTTATCTTTAACAACTGCCAAGGGCAAAATCAGAAATATTACATATTTGCAGCCCTAATAGATCGGGTCAACCCATCATGGGTGGATCGGATCCAATACATAACCATCATCATTACCCACACTAATGTCATCTCATGACATTCAACAAATATATTTGATATACCTACTATCTGATATATTTGCCAAAGTTATATCAAGTTCGTAAGGAATAATTTGACGACTTAGTAAGTATATTAAGTGAGTCATCTGGACAATTCATAAACATTCTTTATATCATCGTAAATAAAAGAACAACTCATGCATATGAACAAAAAAACTACTTCTTTTATTAATACATATTATCTATACAAAATAATACACTTTTTTAGAGAAAATGATAATACATTAGGGGGTGTATATGAAAATTTTAAATTGTTAAGGGTGTTTATGATATTTTTCAAAATGATGACGTCTCAATTATAATATTTTATTAGTAATTTATTATTTTAATTTTTAAAAGGAGTATCATACAATATAATACACTATATGGCAAATTGAGTTTTTGATATATGATACAAAACATGATTCACTACTATAATTCGAATATTTTAAAATCATTTTATATATATATATATATAAAATTGAATTATAGCTTTATAAAACATAATATACACATTTAAAATAAATATAAAATATAGATATACAATATACTTGTACAAAAAATGACAAAATAAGTATGAAAAACAAGTTGTATACCTAATTGTTTATTGAAATATTTTGTCAAATATAGTTTTATATATATTTTCAAAATACGGTTTACGATATGGTTCGTTTTGAAAATCATTCAAACTGCAATCTGAACTGAAAAAAAGGGTTTGAAAATTTTCAATCTAAATCGAACTATTTTACAAACTAAACCAAACCAAACCATAATTTTTAAGCGATTTGGTTTAATTTTACAGTTTAAACGAAATTATGCACACCCCTAGTCTTTACGGCTTTTAGAAAGAATTTAAAAGCTGGCACCTTGAAAGGACCTGGACCTAAGTGTTACTGTGAGATTCTATTGGACCTTTTGAAAATAATCCTCACCGACTAAAAGGACTTAAACTTAATAATGTAATAAAAATCATTTTCTCAGTTATTTATTTGATGTGTTGTTGAACCCTTTATGTCAATGCTAATGTGAAATAACTCAAACCACAAGGAGTTTAATGGCTTCCTCTTCCTCTTCTTCTTCTTCTTCTTCTTCTTTTTATTCCACTACTCCTAAACCAAAATACAAAGTCTTTATTCGTTTCCGAACTGGGGACACCCGGACCAGCTTTACCAGTCATCCGTATGAAGAACTGTGCAGGGAAAATATTGCTACTTTTATTGAAGATAAACTTATCGAAGGAGATCAAATTCCTTCAACTCTTTTCTATGGAATCAAACAATCGAAGATCTCGGTTGTCAGTTTCTCTGAACCATATGCTTCCTCCATATGGTGTCTCGAAGAACTCGAAAAGATTCTCGAGCGCAATTACCAGTATCGTCAGATTCTAATCCCCGTCTTCTATAAAGTAGATCAACAGATGTAAGGAACCAAACTAGCTCTTTTGTTGAAGGATCTTCTGAGCTTGAAGAACGGTTTAAGGATGATCGAGAGAGGTTGCAGAGATGGAGGATCTCTCTGAGGGCTGCAGCCAACACATCTGGCTTCGATTCAAATATCTGTAGGTAGATGTTAATTTATTTATAAATGCCTTTTACATAGTAATTTTACTTTCAGCTGTTTAATTGTTAAATTATTTATTTATTTTTTCAATCTTTGCTTGGAGTTAACTTTAACAATATGCGTTTGAAAACATACTAATTGTGATTTTGTTTATTTATTTATAAAAAGAATTTTTTTTTTTTGTAATTTTATCATGTAGTTCTCTTAAAAAATAATATCTCAAATTTATTAACAGAATAAAAGAGAAAAACTGAATAACTTCAGTAGGCAAAAACTAGAAATCCCAAAAAAATATTAAAATAATATTAATTTTGTTAGTTGGCAGTTTTATTTTGGATGAATTTGAATAAATTTTACGTTCCTTTTCTTACCGAGTTATATTGATTTGAGTATATTTATTTACTTTATCAATTTTACACACTCTAGTTCCTAAAGAGAAAACCTATTAAAGTGAGAATATGATTTACAAGGTAATACAACATTTGTCTGAAACATTAATTTTTTATAGTTTGTATAGAATGTGTTTTATTTATTTGGAATCTAAAATTTATTTAGTTTATTTTTGGCTAAATCATTTGATCGGATTATTATAATTTTGTGTAGAATGTGTATTTTTATGATCTATCAAGTATGTTTCTTTTTTTTAGGCTTGAGTATTAAATTTTCCATTTAGCATTGATTTTGTATATACTTATTGGCCAAAAGACATATTCCCACCGATGGTTTGGTACAAAAACAAATACACACTCACGAGATTTTTATATCCCAAATACTTATCCAAAGTTTAGTCTATTTTCATACACCAAAAAAGTTTTTATTAGTTGTAAAGATAAAATTGTCATTTTACTAGTAATGTTAAAATAAATAAATTATATCTCATTTTTCTCTTTGGTTTGAAAAACTAATAGTTTTCTCTTATGATTAAGTTTTAAAAAATTCACTTTTCCCTCTAGGGTTTGAAAAACAAATCCGGCCAACTAATACGGTGAACAACGACCTCCCTCTTTGATATTTCTCTCTTGACAACTCTTTCTCCTATGACGACGAAGGAAAAAACCTTTGTCTAGATTATTGTATGATTTGGTGTCACAAGAGAAAGAGTTATCGGGAGAGAAACGCCAAAGGGGGAGGCAACCATTCACCAGATTAGTTGAGTAGATTTGTTTTTCAAACCTTAAGGGGGAACGGTGAATTTTTCAAAACTTAATCTTGAAGGAAAATTGTTAGTTTTCCAAACCAGGGGAAAATGAGGTATAATTTTTTTTATTTTAATATTATTGATAAAATGATGATTTTACCTTTAACCCTAACATATTATACTTGAGTATGTGGAAATAGACTAAACCTTGCATAGGCATTTGAGTTTTTGAAATCTCGTGTGTATATTTGTCTTACACCAAGCCTTGGGTGGGAATATGTCTTTTGGCCATTCATTATTGATATCTTTTGAGTTTCACATAAGATATTAATAATTAATATCTTCTAAACCTAAAGGTTACTATTAGAAAATAATTTAAAATGAAAAAAATATAAAAATTTATAATTTATATTTTAGGATCTAAAAGGTGAGAGGGTGAGGATGAGTTTCTTTTTTAGGACATTTGATACTAGATAAGTAGGTAAAGGTTAAGATTTCAAGTGTTTTAGGGTTGGGGTTTTTAGGTGTGGTGTGTAGTTTGTGTTGAGGCTAGAATGTGGTTTCGTTTTAGGCAAATTTTGTGTTCTATGAACAGTACCCATTGGTGAACAGTAACTTTCGGTAATAGACAGTAACTCTAAAATGAAGAAAATCACAAGTAGCTCACACAAACAACCAAAGCTCTGATACCAAATGGTGCATATTTCATCAAAACATACAACAATCAACCAAAACCAAGAAAACTGTTTTTACTGCTTATTTGATATGTGCAGTTTTTTTGTTCATTTAAATGGGTAGCCAAAATAATCTCTAAATCAAACCAAAGTCATATCAATACAAACACAACACAAAGAGTTTTCTTTCAAGCTATGGTAGCCCTCAAGATTCAATAGATAAAGTAGTCAAAATGCTGATAAAAGTTAGTGGCAGAAAACATAATTTTAGAGTAACTTTTTGCCATAAGTAAAAATCACACACATGCACACTCTAATTTGGATTTCTAAGGAAACATAAAATGTAACCAAAGCATAAAAGAATGTTCCACCAACCTTAATGGATAAAGGAAAGATAAGTGAAAGCTTCAAAGCTTCTCAACAAAGTTTATAAAATTTCCAATAATAACTAATGAAATACATGGTGTGAGGCCACCTTTTATATAATGACAGGTTGGTGGCAAAGTAGACATCCTAGGTAAAAATCAATTAAATTTTGAACTGATTTTGATGGTACCCAATTTAAGGTATACACAACTGTTTGGAGGGTATATCCCTACAATGACATCGACAAGTCTATAAAGCTTACCATTGATTGTACCATATCTAATAAAGTACGATAATTTTTTTAAATACACTATTATGTTGAAGTGTGTATAGAGGTGTCATTTGAGAAATTATTTCATTGTCTTTCAAGAATTCCTGAAATTGTGTACTCAAGTATTCTCCTTTACGATCTGATCGTAGAATTTTAATACTTTTTCCAGTTTGTTTCTCTACTTCATTCTTCAATTATTTGAACTTTTCAAAGGATTTTGATTTGTGTTTTATTAAATACAGATACCCATATTGAGAATAATTATTAGTGAAGGTAATGAAGTAATGAAAACCTCCTTTGGCCATATTATTAAATGGTCCACATATATCTATATGCATTAACTCTAGTAATTCTTTAGCACATTCCCGTTTATTCTTAAAGGGAGATTTGATCATTTTTCCTTGAAGGCATGATTCAGAAGTTAGATAGGATTCAAAATCCAATGAACTTAAAGTCCAGCTTTCTCCAAGTTAAATCAATCTTCTTTCTCTAATGTAACCTAATCTATGATGCCATAAAACCTTAGGGTTTGTTTAACTTTGAATTCTTTTATTAATAACAAAATTTATATGATAATTATTCAATTCCAATACATACAAACCATTTGTATTTATAGCTTTGCCCACAACAGTATTTTCACAAAATATCAAACACTCGTTTCCATTAAATTTAACATTGTAACCAGGCTTACATAATGTATAAATGGAAATGATGTTTATAGTGGCTTTGCAAAATACAAAACATTATAAAGCCTAAAAATATGCTCTGATAGTAATCTAACTTGGCAAGTTTCCATGGGTTCAACTGCAATCATTGCTCTATTTGCCATCTTCAAAATCATCTTGCCTTGTGATAAAACATAACTATTCTGCAGTGCCTGCATAGAAACACACATATAAGACGTAGCTGTTGAATCTATGATCTAGGAATGATTATCTAAATCCAAACTTAATTCGAATTCAATGACTCAACAATGGATTATACTTGTTTTGTTCTTCTTATGGTTGTCCAGGTATAAGGGATAACTCCTCTTCTAATGTTCATCCTTTTGGCAATGAAAACACTTTCCTTTTTCTTTTGCCTTCTCCATCTTGGTA
Source organism: Mangifera indica (assembly GCF_011075055.1). Classification (NCBI taxonomy): domain Eukaryota; kingdom Viridiplantae; phylum Streptophyta; class Magnoliopsida; order Sapindales; family Anacardiaceae; genus Mangifera; species Mangifera indica. Next base: position 9,942,543 of record NC_058137.1, read on the forward strand.
GCATCTTTCTTAAAATTCCTTTTCTTGGATCCAACATTTGAACCTTTCTTTTATTACTTTTCGGGCCCCTTATTGGCTTTACTAGTAAAAGTTGCATAGACAACCACATGTCTAGAGTCATTCTTCCCTTGCTTATAAAACTCTTAGAGCTCATTGAGCAACTCAAAGAGTGTCCACTCTATCGGACTCAAATTATAGTTGGTTATAAATGGTTTATAAGTTGGTGGGACAGACTATAGAATCAAATTCATTTTGATATGGTTTGGTAGGACCACAAGCCAAACGTCCAATTGTCATAATGCATTGATCATCTTTATGACATGTTCATCTGGGGGCATACCTTCTCTTAATCTCATATTAAAGAGCGAAGTGCGTAGCTCATACTCAACTATTCTTGAGTTCTCACTATACAACTCTTGTAAAGCAACAAGGATATCATAAGCCCCTGAAACATTTTCATGCTTGGTTTGGACCTCCATTTTCATTGAGGCTAGCATGTAGCCTCGAGCTTTCCTATTATCTTCAACTCATGCCTTGAAAGTCTTTCGTTCCTTATTGGAGACATCTGGAGCTATATCAATAAAAGGCAGTGCTTCCAAGATGTAACCAATCTTTTCAAAGTCTAGTACTATTCAAAGATTTCTTAACTAATCTTTAAAGTTGGGTCCAGCCAAAATATTATTATCCAAGATCCTTAAGAGTACATTGTTGGCTTTTCTTCAAATATATCACAATTAAACGAAAATATTGCAAAGAGAAAATAGTTTTATTAGTTTATCAAATACATGAATTTAAACCTTTCTTAATTTCATAATCTTATGAGCTCCCACAATTTTATTCGACTCCTACACTCCCTTATACAAGATCCGAAAATTCTGTTAGATTAAATTTCTTAGTAGGGAATTGAATTTTTGTTAAACTTAATCAGCCTCACATAATAGAAATCTTGGTTAATTAAATTTAATAAGTAGGAAGCTTTTTCCATTTATATCCCTATATAAGACTTGATTCATTTAGCATGTCCTTCGCTCCAGATACCTCACATAATAGAAATCTTGACAGCTTTGGCTAGTTAAATCAAACCATCACACTTTCCAGAAATGGCATTTTCATCATATCCTTACATAATAGAAATCTTGATCATGATAAAAATAATCATTCAAGAACAAAATAAATTTAATTTCATGACATAAATTCTACATCCATCACATAATAGAAATATTGAGATATTAAAATTTATGTTATAGAGTTTAATTATCTCATCATGAGAGGTATAGATTTAATAATTTTAATTAAGTTCAATTAAGCATGACATACATACATTTCATATATGCATAATTTAAAACATGGTGGGGTGGTTACGGGGTCAAAATGACAACCTGATGGTAAATTATTCACCTAGGTCTATGTCTTTATGTGGATCGCTATTTGGATCATCTTCAGATCCCCGTCTAATTGCTTTCATTACATTTGAAATTAAGGTGCACAGACTCGATAAAATAATATTAAATAAATGGGATGGGTTATTTAATACAAACCCCTTAATTAAAAAAAATACTACAACCTAATTATTTAAACATTGAAAAATGGCCAATTACACCAATGATCATCCCATAATCATCCATCTATCCAACATTCACGTTAACATTTAATATAAATTATGAACTCAACTAATTCATAATCTATTAAATATTAATTCATAATATATGACCTAATCAAAATCATAATTAACAACATGAAATGAGTCAATCATTTAAGTATAAATAGCATGACGTATATTATTAAAATATTCATAATATTTATTTTAGGTAACATTTACCTAATATTAGACCATGATAACTTTCACATTTAATCAACATTAAGTGTTAGTTGACCTTGTGTATCTTTATCAACTTATACACTTAATCATATTAATGCAAGTTGATACTTGTACACAATATTTCATTCAACTATTGTACCTAATCTCATTAATGCAAACTGATCCTTGTACACAATCTTTCATTCAACTAAAGTGAACAAAACCATGCACATCATCTCATGGCTCATATACATCCATTACCATTCAAAACAACATGCAAATACTTTCACCATGCATCATATCCTTTTAGATTATATGTAATTATATACATTAATCACATACATCATAATTTTCACCCAAATGTCTTAATTAACATTAAAACATCATTTGGCATGTCCAAATGTGAACTTAAAAAATGATCCAGAATTTTTTATGAACAATTTCAACATATATATGCAAATGAATTAACATATCTCCATACGTCAAACATTCCTATGCATATACCATACGTGCAGTCTCTTAATTCATGCATTTTATGTACAATACACAAAATTAGCATAAATTTTTCAATGTATATCATCATATACATCCAGCCAACATGCATTAATAAAAATTCCAGGATTTAAATTTCAATTCTTAAGCCAAAAAGCACATGTATGTCTAAATCAAGGACATAGACATGCATCCTATGAACACTACATCATATACATGCCTTAAAGCACTTATTCATCATCTTAAAATTATTAGAACATGGAAAAAAGAATAAAATTCACCCAAGAAAGATTCAGCCAAGAGTCATAAAGCAAAACATGCTTGAAAAGCTTGATTTCCTAGCAAACTAACAACATGCATGTACACACATGATACATATACATACCCTTATGTATAAAAATCATATATTTAGCTTCAAAAAGACATGCAAGGTGTTGAACCATGCTCTAATACCATTTGAAAATTTTAGGCGAAAAAGAAGATGCAAAGAATGTCATGCATGTGGGTAGAACAAAAATCAAAGCATAATTAAGGCATATAAGAGAAGGAGGAAACTTTTACCTACTTCTTTGCCTCCTATAGGGATACAAGATGATGAATTAAGCTCCTCACTTGCAGAACCTATGAAAAAGTGCTCCTTCCAAGCCAAATCTTAGAGAGAGAGGAGAGTTTTTAGTTTGTTTTGTGAGAGAAAGTAAAGTGCAAGAATGCTTATATTTTTTCAGAATGAACTAAAATGCACTTTATATAATGGTGACCCATTTTGCAATTTCAAAATTCTTATTTGGCCCAATAAATTGATAATTTGAAGCCTTACCATGCATGTATATCAAATACATACCTTAGCCACCTTAAATTCATCTCACTAACATCTTAATTGTTAAAATGTTATTTTTCAACCCATTTAACATTTTATATGATTTTCATTATCCTTCGAAAGGTGCTAGACATCCTTGGATAATTAATCCTCCCTTTAGAAAGTTTGGTTTATTGGTGTGACCCCTTAGGTTCATGATGGCGTAGTTGTGAGTCATTTTTCAAATAATCTGAAAGTGCACCAGAAAATTAACAATTATGGTAAACATCTATCAATGTGTCATAGCTTCTAAACCACAATAAGGAAATACTTCATTAAGCCTAATATCTTTGATTGTACATTCCTTGTAGATAATATCCTTCAGTTGTCTAATCTAGATTGATTTCAAACTCATGGATTGTCAAAGTCCTAATTTCAGTTCTTTGCAAATCATCGATTTAAATATTTGAAACATGTCATAATGAACATCCTTCATATGACTTGCATTATACTTTAGCTAGAGATTTGATTTTCAGTATTTATCGATATTCGTTTCAAAATTCAGATTTGGGTCGAATCAATAGATATTCAGAACCTAATACTTTCCAAGTCAATGGATCCCATCTTTACTATCATTCTTCTCCATATACAAATAACACATGATTGGTATGGCTTGTCATACGAAATATGGTTAACCTCGTATATATACACCAGATGAATCATATGTATCCATATTAGATCTAACCATAATGTCTCAGGTCAAAGGATTACTTCATATACTAGTACAATTTTACGATAGGTCATTGACTACAATTTAATGACTATGTAACTTATTGTTATTTGGTCATGTTCGAAAAATGGTTCTTTAACTATTAATTTATACCAACACCATAATGACATAACCATTGTCGTCACCTACACTAATGTCATCTCATGACATTCAATAGAGGTATTCGATATGCCTACTATATAATATAATTGCTCAAGTTATATCGTGCTCATAAAGAACAATTTGACGACTTAGTAAGTATATTAAGTGAGCCATTTAGATAGTTCATATACATACGTTATATCATCACAAGTAAAGGAAAAACTTATGCATATAAACAAAAAGACTACTTCTTGTATTAATAATTCATATTAATGTACATACAAGATTAAAATGCCCCCTACAATTGACAATATGAATGGTTCCTAAGGCATACACTAACACAAACTGCTCTTCATTCTTAAAAACACCATTACCATATTCTTTTATTGAAAACACTTCTTCACCTATCATTTGACAATCTTCATCTAATTTCACTTCTCTATCACCTTTCAAAACGCTTTTATCTACAAAAACTCCACCATTTTCCTCAACCAAAATTTCTAATTTTTCTGTCTCTTTACTCTTTTCTCGACCTTTCTAAATTAAATTCCCCTTACTTTAATTCCTTCAAACTCCCTTCTTCCCAACATCTACTTCATTTCCCTTAGCTTTATCTCCATTTCCTTCACTAAGTTCACTTATTTCACACTCATTTTGCACACTTTCCTTCTTTTCACAAATGCTATCACAATAGTTTTCCTTAAATTTCTTCTCTTTAGCTCCAATTTCCCTTTCACGATGAGGGTCACAATCCGATGAATTGTATCTTCAGTGTGATCACCAATGAATCCTCCAAGGTTACAATGATAAATTTATAAGTGAAAAATTAATGGTAATTTACTTGTTTTTTACTAGCTCAAGATTTTAATCCATTAGCAAAGTTGCATTGGGTGCGAGCTTATGGTTTTTTAATTTAAAGGGTGAGTATGTATTTCCCAAAACTTTCAGTGGGAAATAACTATTTTATAATTTTAGTTAGTGTGAGCATTTTCCTAGAAAAAGATGTGAAAGAGATGCAAAGCAAAGGCTTAGACACAGTGGAGAGAAATAAAATTTGGTCCCTTAGCTATGACCTGGATGGTGTATTCCCAATAGAATGTGATACTAACATTTAGGTCTTTATCTGAGTATCAACTTTCTATGACTTATTTGAATATATAAATAGCCTTAATCTATTAATTTTTATTTTTATAATTTTCTTATAACTAATGGAGCAGTTTCAAATACTAACTAGAATTTTTAATTAGCAGTTGTCTAATTTTTTAATAATTCTATCAATTTTTAATTTTTTTTATATAACAAAATATTAATGGTCTTTATTAGGGGTGTTTACGGTCCAGTTTAGTGTGGTTTGAGAGATTTTTCAAACCAAACTGAAAAAAATGATTTGAAAATTTTTCAAACTAAACTAAGTCAAACCAAATTGAAAAAATACAGTTTAGATTATGGTTTGAACTATAATTATTGGTATTTAATAATACACGATATGTATTGTATCCTACAATATAAATGAAAAATGATACGTATTATAAAGTGTATCAAATTAATACGATACAGTAAATGTATCCTACAATACAATACATATTATCTATACGAAATAATACACTTTTTTAAAGAAAATGATAATGCATTAAGAGTGTATATGAAAATTTTTAAAATGTTAAGGGTGTTTATGGTATTTTTTAAAATGATGACATCTCAATTATAATATTTTATCAATAATTTATTATTTTAATTTTTAAAAAATATATCATATAATATGATACACGATATAATAAACTGGGTTTTTAATATACGATATAACACACGATTCGACTACTATAGTTTGAATCTTTTAAAATTTTTTATTTATATATATATAATTAATTGAATTATAGTTTTCTAAAACATAATGTGCACATTTAAAATTAATATAAAATACATATATATATATATATATACACACACATAATATGCATGTACAAAAAATGACAAAATATGTATGAAAAAACAAGTTGTACACCTAATTGTTTATTGAAATATTTTGTCAAATATAGTTTTTTACATATATATATATTATAAAAATACGGTTTACGATATAGTTAAGTTTGAAAATCGTTCAAACTGCAATCCGAACTAAAAAAATAGTTTGGAAAATCCTAATCCAAATTGAACCATTTTACAAACCAAACCAAACTAGACTATAATTTTAAGGGGTTTGGTTTGATTTTACAGTTTAAACTGAAGTATACACACCCCTAGTCTTTATGACTTTTAGAAAGAATTTAAAAGCTGGCACCTTGCTAGGACCTGGACCTAGGTGTTACTGTGAGATTCTATTGGACCTTTTTGAAAATCTAACCTCACCGACTAAAAGGACTTAAAACTTAATAATGGAATAAAAATCATTTTCTCTGTTATTTATTTGATGTGTTGGTGAACCCTTTATGTCAATGCTAATGTGAAATAACTCAAACCACAATGAGTTTAATGGCTTTCTCTTCCTCTGCCTCCTCTTCTTCTTCTTCTTATTCCACAACTCCTAAACCAAAATACAAAGTCTTTATTATTTTCCGACGTGGGGACACCCGGAGCAGCTTTACCAGTCATCTGTATGAAGAACTGTGCAAGGAAACTATTGCTACTTTTATTGAAGATAAACTTATCAAAGGAGATCAAATTCCTTCAACTCTTTTATATGTAATCAAACAATCGAAGATCTCGGTTGTCATTTTCTCTGAACCGTATGCTTCTTCCAGATGGTGTCTCGAAGAACCCGAAAAGATTCTTGAGTGCAATTACCAGTATCGTCAGATTCTAATCCCCGTCTTCTATAAAGTAGATCAACAGATGTAAGGAACCAAACTGGCTCTTTTGGTGAACGATTTTCTGAGCTTGAAGAACGGCTTAAGGATGATTGAGAAAGGTTGCAGAGATGGAGGATTGCTTTGAGGGCTGCAGCCAACACATCTGACTTCGATTCAAATAATCTGCGTTTGAAAACATACAAATTGTGATTTTGTTTTATATAAAATGATGATTTTTTTTATTTTATCATGTAGTTCTCTTAAAAAATAATATCTCAAATTTGTTAACGGAATAAAACAGAATAACTGAATAACTTAAGTAGGCAAAAACTAGAAAGCCCAAAAAAATATTGAAATAATATTAATTTTATTAGTTGGCAGTTTTATTTTGGATGAATTTAAATAAATTTTATGGGCTTTTTCTTTCCGAGTTATATTGATTTGAGTATATTTATTTACTTTATTAATTTCCCACACTCTAGTTCCTAAAGAGAAAACCTATTAAAGTGAGAATATGATTTACAAGGTATTACGAAATTTGCATGAAACATTAATTTTTTAAAGTTTGTATAGAATGTGTTTTATTTATTTGGAATCTAAAATTTATTTAGTTTATTTTTGGGCTAAACCATTAGATTGGATTATTAAAATTTTGTGTATAGTATTAAATTTTCCATTTAGCATTGATTTTGTAGATACTTATTGGCCAAAAGACATATTCCCAAAGGTTTGGTACAAAAACAAATAAACACTCAAAAGATTTTAAAAACCTAAATATCCACCCTAATTTAGCCTATTTCCACACAACCAAAATTTTTTTATCAGGGTTAAAAATAAAATTGTTATTTCACTAGTAATATTAAAATAAATAAAATTATATCTCATTTTCTCTTTTAGTTTGGAAAACTAATAGTTTTTCCCTGGGATTAAGTTTTGAAAAATTCACTTTTCCCCTTAGGGTTTGGAAAACAAATCTAGCCAACTAATATGGTGAACAATGGCCTCCCTTTTCGATGTTTCTCTCTTGACGACTCTTTTTCCTATAATGACGAAGGATAAAACCTTCCTCTAGATTACTGTATGATTTGGCACCATAAGAGAAAGAGTCATTGGGAGAAAAACGCTAGAAAGGGACGCAACCATTCACTAGATTAGTTAACAGGATTTGTTTTCTAAACGCTAGGGAGAAAAGTAAATTTTTCAAAACTTAATCTTGGAAAAAAACTGTTCGTTTTCCAAACTAGGGAGAAATGAGCTATAATTTTATTTATTTAATATTACTGATAAAATGATGATTTTACCTTTAATCCTAACAGATTACACTTGAGTGTGTAGAAATAGACTAAGCCTTGCATAGGCATTTGGGTTTTTGAAATCTCATGAGTGTATATTTGTCTTTACACCAAGCTTTGGGTGGAAATATAAGGAACTTAGAAGACATATTCCCACCCAAGGTTTGGTGTAAAGACAAATACACAAAGGCATAATTTCAAAAACTCAAATATCTACCGAACGTTTAGTCAATTTTCACACACTCAAGAATTTTCTATTAATTTGGAAATATTAAAATAAATATTAAAATAAATAAAATTATATCTCATTCCCCCTTTAGTTAGGAAAATAACAATTTTCCCTAAGTTTAGGTTTTGAAAATTTCACTTTTCCTTTTAAGGTTTGGAAAACAAATTTGACAAATAGCAACCTCCCTCTCCAACATTTCTCTCCCACCAACTCTTTCTTTCGTGATGACAAATCATGCGATCATCTAGACAACGAAATATTGTCTCGTTGATACTTCGTCATCTAGGAGAAAGAGTCATCAGAAGAGAAACACCAAAGAAGGAGGTTGTTGTTGATTGTATTAGTTGGCCAAACTTGTTTTCCAAACGCTAAGGGGAAAAGTAAATTTTTTAAAATTGAATCCTATGGGGAAAAGAGATATCATTTTATTTATTTTAATATTACTGGTAAAATGATAATTTTACTTTTAACCTTAATAGGAAATTATTGGGTCTATGGAAATGGACTAAATCTTGGTGGGTATTTGTGTTTTTGAAACCCCGTGGGCATATATTTGTTTTTGCATCAAACCTTGGGATGAAATATGTCTTTTGGCTATAATGAATAAACATGATATCATGAGAAATTGGTGCATATTTCATCAAAACATGCAACAATCAATCAAAACCAAGCAAACTATTTTCACTATTTATTTGGTATGTGTAGTTTTTTTGTTCATTTAAATGGGTAGCCAAAATGATCTCCAAATCAAACCAAAGTCATATCAATGCAAACACAACACAAAGAGCTTTCTTTCAAGCTATGGTAGCCTCAAGATTCAGTACATAAAGTAGTCAAAATGCTGGTAAAAGTTAGTGGTAGAAAACATAATTTTAGCACAATTCTCTACCATAACCAAAAATAACACACATGCATACTCTAATTTGGATTTCTAAGGAAACATAAAATGAAACCAAGGCATAAAGTAAAGTTCCACCAACTTTTCCACCACCAATCTTCCACCAAGAATGATTGGATAAAGGAAAGATAAGTGAAAGCTTCAAAGCTTCTCAACAAAGTTTATAAAATTTCCAATAATGACTAATGAAAAACATGGTGTGAGGCCACCCTTTATATAATGAGAAGGTTGGTAGCAAAGTAGACATCCTAGGCAAAAATCAATTAAATTTTACCAAAACCCCGTAAATTAAGCCAAGCCACCCTCATTCCCTAATTAATAAATACAAGACAAAATATGACACTTTTTTCCCTAAATCTAGGAACCATTTCTTGTAAATTTGTAACCAAGCTTCCATTTAGTTCTAAGTGAACTAAATGTACAAGTTTGAGTTATAAATGGGCTTCAAAAGAGGCTTAGGTAGATTGGGCTTGGAAATGCATCATGTGAAGCTTATTTAGGGCCAAAAGAGCAAACTACTCAAGGGGTTCTTGAGTCAAACTAATGAGGCTATGCCCAAAAGTGAAGTTGGGCCAAAATTGAAGGTGCAATGCTTCCTTTGGCTTGGGAATTGCTAGAACTTCATCCTTCTTGGTTTCAAAGGCTACATGGAGGCTTAAGGATGACTTGGAACCCAAGAATGACAATGGAGTTGTGTTTGCATCATGCTCCCATTGCACATATGGTGAGATGGCTATCCTCCACATATGGTGACACTCACACTAAAGGTAGTTGAAACTCCTCCCATTTCATATGAAAGATTCACCTTTTGGTTTATCTTCCATCAATGCATAAACTGGTTGATGACAATTAAAAGCTTTTTCTACTTGTGTTCCACTCATAAACAAACTTTCTTTCTTGATTTCTTTTCCCTTGATAGACTTATGAACTTGTTGTGGACTAAGAGAGTTTAAAGTGATAGTCTTGCCATTGAATCTAAAGGAGTAAATATTCTTCTTGCCATCATGCTTCACTTCCCTATGAAATTGCCAAGGTCTTCCCAATAACAAGTGACAAGCATCCATAGGAATCACATCACACAGAATCTCATCATTATAATGCTTGCCAATGGAAAAGGAAATCGGCACTTGCTTTGTAACTTGTAAGCTGGTTCCATTACTCAACCATTGTAGTTTGTATGGTTAAGGATGTGGCATGGTTGATAATTAATAATTACCTCCAGTAGTGTACCTTGATTGAAAAATATGAAGTCTTTGCTCTTTATGAAGAAGAGACTTGGCATGCAAAACCCTTTTAATGTCTAACAACTCTCCTTCATTAGTACCTTAGATGATCTCTTCTTCTTCTTCACTCTTGGCATTACCAAATTCATGGATGGAATCTTTATTTTCTTCTTCTTGAAGGGACTTCTTAATGGCTTGTATCTCCATTAAGGTCAAAACTTTCTTGTTAGGGCATTCAGCTTGGAAGTGTCCATAGCCTTGACATTTAAAGTACTTTTTATTTAAGAGATTGGTCTTCACCATTTTAGGTGTGTCCTTGGTTGACTCTACTACATTTTCCTTGCCATTCTCCTTGAAAGAAGAATCGACAACCTTTGTGTAGGATAGAAAACCTTTATGGAAGGTAGTTCCCCTAGTAAAAGATGTGTTTTTGTTAAATAATGTCCCCTTAGAGAATGACTTGGAAACCATGGGCTTCATGGCCTTCTTTTGCTTTTCAACCTTAATGGCCAACTTGCATACATCCTCAAAGGTGTAATAAGGTTGTAACTCAACCATATTAGCTATGTCTTGGTTTAATCCACCAAGAAATCTTACAATGGTTTGTTTTTTAACCTCCGACAAGTTACTTCTTATCATTAACTTCTCAAATTCTTTAAGGTAATGCTTAACACTATCACTACTTTGCTTGAGAGTGTGTAGTTTGAGGTATAGATCTTGTCTATGGTTTTTGAGAAGAAATCTCTTCTTCATAAGCTTCTTAAGCTTTTTCTAATATCTAAAACTCTCTTTGCCGTCTTTTTCACTTTGCTTTTTCAAATTCTCCTAACATAAAGATGTATAATCTTTGAATTTCAAGATGGCTAGTTTACTTTTTTTCTTATCTGGGTAACTTTTATACTCATACTCTTTCAATGGAATGTAACTAATCAACAAAGTCATCAGGGCTTATACTTCCTTCAAATTTTAGGATATTAATTTTTAATCCCTTATCATCATTCTTATTTCTCCTTGGTGCCCTTTCTTGTTCTTCTTCACTTGTTTTATTAGAAAGAATTAATTCCTCTCCACAGTGCCTAGGAGGAGCATGTGGTTTAATGTGCCTTCTTGGAAGGTGTTGTGGGGTCAAATGAGGTGGAGGGGGTGCATGGGTTTATGTTATAGCCATGTCCCTAAGGTATTGCATGACTTGAGTTAGCTGGTCTTTAAGCTCCTTAATCTCCCCTTTTAACTCTATATGGCCAACTTCCCAAGGGTAAAAGGGTGAAGGGGTTGAGGATGAGTTTCATTTTTAGGACATTTAATAATAGATAAGTGGGTAAAGGTTAAGGTTTTAAGTGTTTTAGGGTTGGGGTTTTAAGTTGTGGTGTGTAGTATGTGCTTAGGCTAGAAAATGGTTTGGTTTTAGGCAAATTTTGTGTTCTATGAATAGTATCTGCTGGCAAACAGTAATTTTGATAATGAACAGTAACTTTGAAATGAAAAAAATCACAAGTAGCTAACACAAACAACCAAAACTTTGATACCAAATGGTGCATATTTCATCAAAACATGCAATAATAAATCAAAACCAAGAAAACTATTTTCACTGTTTATTTGGTATATGCGATTTTTTTGGTTCATTTAAATGGGTAACCAAAATGATCTCCAAGGCAAACCAAAGTCGTATCAATGCAAACACAACACAAAGAGCTTTCTTTCAAGCTATGGTAGCCCTTAAGATTAAATAGATAAAACAATCAAAATATTGATCAAAGTTAGTGATAGAAAACATAATTTTAGCATAACTCTTTGCCATAAGCAAAAGTAACACACATGTACACTCTAATTTGAAAAGGTATAAAGGAAAGTTCCACCAACCTTGTGGTCTTCCACCACCAATCTTCCACAAAAAATGAATGGATAAAGGAAAAATAAGTGAAAGCTTCAAAGCTTCTCAACAAAGTTTATAAATTTTCAATAATGACGAATGAAATATACGGTGTATGGCCACCCTTTATATAATGAGAGGGTTGGCGGCAAATTAGACATCCTAGGCAAAAATCAATTAAATTTTACCAAAACCCTTTATATTAAGCTAAGCCACCCTTACATATCATACCTCATTCCCTATTAATGAATACAAGATAAAATAGGACACATTTTTCCCTAAATCTAAAAACCATCTCTCCTAGCTTTGCAACCAAGCTTCCATTTAGTTCTAAGCCAACTAATTGTACAAGTTTGAGTTAAAAATGAGCTTCAAAAGAGGCTTGGGTTGATTAGGCTTGGAAATGCACCATATGAAGCTTATTTTAGGCCAAAAGAGCAAACTACTCAAGGGGTTCTTGAGTGCAACTAATGAGGCTATGCCTAAAAGTGAAGTTGAGTCAAAATTAAAGGTGCAATGCTTCCTTTGGCTTGGGAATTACTAGAACTTCATCTTTCTTGGCTTCAAAGGTTGCATGGAGGCTTGAGGATGACTTGAAACCCAAAAATGACAATAGAGCCTTGAATGCATCAGAAACACAAAGCATATTAATAATCACTAATGCCTTTTCAATTCCCAAAAATATAATATTGATTTTATTTTTTGGATAATATCTTTTAGCTTTGCAAGATATTAACTATTAATGTTTTGTAGAGAACTCAAAAATATTAATAATTAATAAATATGATAGCATGTGAAATACAAAATATATTAATAATCATTAATATCTTTTCAGTTCCAAAAAATATGATATCAATTTTTATTTTTTAATCATTTGAATAGTATCAAGTCATGTCAAGTCAACCCACAGGCTTGGTTTCCAAGCCTTAGCACAACCCAAATAACTTGCAGATCTGACACGTCTCGCTATAGTAGTGGGTCATGCCACCTATGGGTCCATCATCATATACAACTCTATAAGGAGTTATTATAACACCCCATTTTTAAGTAACCCTTATAAGCTTAAGAAAACAATCATAAGGGGGTGTTTGGGTCGCACTAATGTGTGATTAATTATTTTAGTAATCTATCTTTTATTATTTTAATAATAAAGATTCTAGTTATCATTTATTACTAAGGTGATGTAATAGGTAATATAAAGAATCATCTAATTATCATATTCGTCTAAAATATTAAAAAAATACCAAGGTAATTTTAACTTTATTAAATTTTATCCTTACTTATTAGATTTTTAAGACTAAACTACCCTTATTTTCAATTAAAATAATTAAAATAATTAAAAAAATAAGAAAATAACCACAATTTAGTGACTTAAAAGAAATTGAGCATCTTTTTGGGTGATAAACAAATATGACTAGAACCACTAATTTGTAGAAACCAACAACTGATGTTCAATAGTCACATCATGATATATAAAATGATGATGGTTTACAAGAAGTGGAGCCACATGGTTATGTGGAACATTATGATGATGATTTATTAAGAGTTTAAAATGTTGGCTTCAATCCAAGAATTTGATGATGATGACTTGATAGATTTGCATGATGTCAATGTATTAGAGACTATGGAGGAATGGGTGCGCGGCAATAACAAAAAAGTTTTGAATTGAGGTTGCTTTGATCATGGAGACAAAGGATATTAATTATGTTAACTTTTCATCTATAGTCTTATAAATATGAAAGATCTATCTAAGAGAGAAGAAAAGAGGTAAAAACATAGATAAGCTACCTTAAAAGGTAATTCTATATTTTTTTCAATACATATCAATTAATACCTATATTATGAATGTAGACATTTTAAGTAAGCCACATAAAATACCTCTTATTTTATATCTCTTTCTTCATAATTTCACTTTTATCATATTGTATTGTAATACACACATTAGATTTTTTTCATATTCTAGGAGCTATTACTTTAGCTTAAACCTAAACCTATTTGCACAAGAGTTAAAATTAATAAAACTATATGTACAAATAATATACATAATTTTTTATATAAATAATGACATGTCCCTATATGATTGACTAATTTTGGATTGAAGATAAAATAACTATAAATCATATTACGATATATTATTAAAATTGCCTACATTTGTTACCTATAAGAAGCCGCAACAATAAAAAGATAATTTTCAAGTTGGAACTTCCGCAGAAAGTGAAAGCTGTTAATATAGCATGACAAACACGGTAGTCAGACTAAGTCATTCAAAGCCAAAGTAACCAAAGGCTAATGGAACTTCGTTGAAGATTACATAGTATTCCATTCTGCTACGCAACAAAATTAAGTAAAATCAACGAAGCTATAGATGCTTATAAACAAGGGAACGAACTTCCACAGAAAGTGTCAACACATGACAAACACGGTATTCCATGTACCAAAGGCTAATGGAACTTCGTTGAAGATTACATAGTATTCCATGCTGCGACGCATCAAAATTAAGAAAAATCAATGAAGATATAGATGCTCATAAACAAGGGAACGAAACTTCATTTCATCAAGAGAAGTTCTCCCTTGATTAGTCCACGTACGGTAAAGAAAAAAACTAGTTTTTAATGTACACGAACGTAACTTCAAGATCCTAATACAAAAACAAAGGAATGAAAAGGTTAAATTTATAAACTGACGGGCCCAAATTAACCTCACCTATCTCTTATGATTCCGAGTTTTTATAATTTTTAGGGATGCAGGACATCTTCCGGGAAAAACAGATGAAATAGAAATAAAGTTTAATTTCACTGAAAGCGTGGCAGGTAAATTAATCGGAAGTTGTGAAGCTTCATAAAAATTCCAGAGAAATTGCTATATAAGAAGAAAAAAAGATGTTATGTTCCAATTAATCAATGCCTTTGATTTCATTTCATTAAGTGAACATTTCAAATCTCTCGTTGTTCTAGCTTTGTTATATTTTGTTCTTTAAGAGAGAAGACAAATAGAGATGGAGAATCATCAGAGTACAGAATCATCGGCATCTGACAAACATACAACCATTCATGATTGTGCTGAGTCAGGGGATATTGAGGCGTTTCAGAAGCTCCTTCAAGATAACCCGTCTCTTCTCAATGAAAAAAATGCAATTGTAAGGCTAATTTTTTATTAATTTTTAATTAATATATATATCCACTTGAAAGCATTAGATTTTTCAGTTGGTTCTTAAGAAGTTTTCGAAGTGGAAGTAGAAAAAGGGTTTTGGATAATTAAAGAAGGGAAGAAAAATTAAGTTTCTTTGCAGATTAATTAATCTAAGTACAATAAGATGAGTGTGTTTACCATCCAATTTATGAATTAATTTTGGATTAAGTGCAGATGTTGGAGACACCGCTTCATCTTTCTGCTGCTACCAACAGGACAGATATAGTGAAATTTCTGCTTGAGTGGAAAGGAGATGATAAAGTTGACTTGGAAGCGAGAAATATGGTATGTGTTCTACAATAAAGTTGACATGGAAGCGAAAAAATGCTAGTAAAAAAAAATCTGTTGTATAGTTTGCGTTTTTGATCTGTTGAGTTTTGCAGTATGGAGAAACTCCATTGCATGTAGCAGCCAAGAATGGGTGCAACGAAGCAGCAAAATTACTTCTTTCTCATGGTGCTCTTGTTGAAGCCAAAACTAAGGTGCTCTATACATATTTGAACATTATATTCTCGTTCAGAAATGCTTCTTCTGAAAAATGTGAGAGTGATATATTTTTCTTCTTTTTTTTCCACCATTTTTACATGCAGTATGGAGTGACACCATTAATGCTTTCTGTTTTACACTCAATTCGAGCTAAAGACTGTTCAACTGTCGAGACATTGCTTGAGCACAAAGCCGATTGTGATGCTACAGATGATGTATGCATTTTATATTCTAAAATAATTATTTTTTTTACTTGCTAGCTAGCAGAAATTGAAGTAACTTTGAATGCAGAAGGACATGAATCCTGTAGATTATGTTTCAAAAATCCAAGGTAATGGGAAGTTGCTTGATTTAATACTCCCTCGTCAACAAGAGGAACGACAGAAGAAGTTACAAGAAGCATGTAGCAAGCAAAAAGAAAGGATGGATGCCCTCGAAAAAGAGCTGTCAAATATTGTGGGTATGGATGAACTCAAGATGCAACTTCGAAAATGGTCAAAGGGCATTCTTTTGAATGACAGGCGCAGGGCCATTGGATTGAAAATCGGCACTGCTGGAAGACTTCCTCACATGGCATTTCTAGGAAATCCAGGAACGGGTAAAATTGGAACCATAAACCCTAAACCAAATATTTTTGTTTAATTAAATATTTTTTTTCATAATTGACAGGTAAGACTATGGTGGCTCGAATCCTTGGTAGACTACTCCATAGTGTGGGAGTTTTGGAAACCGATAAAGTAAAAGAAGTTCAAAGGACAGATTTAATTGGTCAATATATTGGTCATACTGGACCAAAGACTAGGAGTAAGGTAGAACAATTTGCTTTGCATATCATATGTTAACATTGGAAGAAATTCATTCATTAAAAACTCTATATAATTTGATGGACTTGTATTCTTTGTTTACCTTAGATTTTATGTTTTATTTTGACAAAAAATTAGTTAATTTTATTCTCAGATCAAAGAAGCCGAAGGAGGCATTCTTTTTGTAGATGAAGCATATCGACTAATACCTGAGGAGAAAAGTGGCCGTGATTATGGATTAGAAGCCTTAGAAGAGATAATGTCTTGCATGGACGATGGAAAAGTTTTAGTCATATTTGCTGGCTATAATGAAGCAATGAATCGTGTAATATCTTCTAATGAAGGTTTCAGCAGAAGAGTTACTAACCTTTTTAATTTCAAAGACCTGAGCTGTGAAGAATTAGCTAATGTTCTCTGTATCAAGATGAAAAATCAGCCGAAGGATAGCTTGTTGTATGGATTTAAATTGCATTCAGATTGTACCGTGGACGCCATTGCAGAGTTAATAAAGACAGAGACAATAAAAACACAGCGTATGAAGATGAATGGAGGTTTGGTGGATATAATGTTAAATAATGCCAAGGGGAATTTGGATCTTAGGCTTAGTGATGATTGTGCAGAGAGGGATGAATTGCTTACTATCAAATTAGAGGATTTTGAAGCGGCCATGGAGTTTATACCCGAATAAATGTTTGGCTTTATGCCTTTTTGAATATTTGAGTGTTGGGAAATTTTAATTTGTATTTGCAGCAAGTATTATAAGAATTTTAAATAATGAAATTAATTTTTACACTTTCCTTGTCATTCCTCTCTTTACTACTTACTAGTATTTCACTTTGATTAACTAGTTCTGAATACCCTCACGATGAGCTACTCTTTACAACTAGTTCTGAATACCCTCAAATGAAATTTTTTTAATGATAAAATACAACCTGTCATGTGCGTCTTTGTGTTTATCAAAAATGATGGTTCATGTTAATAATTGAGGACACTCACTCTTAGTATTTTCCCAAAACATGGACAAGTGAATTGTGTCACCAGCCATGCAAGAAAATGAGGTGGAGTATACGTCACCACCGCCGACCTAAGAACCGTCATGAAACCTGGCACAGGTTCTCAGGATAGTATATGTCTAAAATACCACTTGCTTTGGCCGCCAACGCCAAGACAACAAGAGTTGGTAGTAGACTTATTTTGGTGTCCTTTAAGTTTGTCTTCTACGGAAAGATAGTAATGCCACTTTGATGTAAAAAAATTTAAGTAGGTCATTTATGATTTTCAGAATGTAATGAAGTTTGGAACCACTAGCACTTTTTTGTGATCAATGAAGAAGGATAATAATATTGGAATCTGTGAAAGATTCATAAGAACATGATTGATAAGTTAATTAATAAGAACAAAATTAGCCAGGTAATCCTATTATAAAATAAAATAAAAAATAGCAAAATAATTTTTTATATATGAATTGTAATGAACTGGTAGCGGTGGAAAATGGATGGAGGGTGGGTGGAGGAGAGTGGCAAGTTAAATTTTTAAAGAAAGAAAGAAAGATTAATGGATGGTTTTGGATCAGTTTATGGATTTCTGTAAATACTTTAAGTAAAATAGTCCAAATTACTCTTACCTAACCCTAATGAATTGTTAATGAGAGTTTACAAATTTTTTGAGCGGTTATCTTTCGTAAATGCGGACAAATGTGAAAACAATAAAATAGAGGAAGGCAAGACAACTTGTCGGGAAAAAGAATTAATTAGCAGTCAATAGCGAATATATGTACAAAGGCCGCGGATTCTGCCTTGAATATTGTCAGGAAAGTTGACCAAAAATAGGAATGAATAATTTAGAAAGAAAGACTTTTAGGGCAAATGAAAAGTAGGGTTGCTTTTGGCTCAACTTTTCTATCACTTAAATTTTCAGGAAAGCAATTCACTTGGATATTTTCAAAGAGCATTGACTAAAAATAGTGATGAATAAAAGTCATATTTAGATTTATTTCACTATATATCACACACTTTTTAATCTGATTACCGAATATTCCTCAAGAATCACTTTTTTCATTTTTTTTTAATGAATTAAACTTTAATATTTAACTTAATTTATAATATTTATTTATTTTTATTAGTAAACCAGTGTTATAAACTCTTTGATGACATGTACGTATTTATGTACATCACATAAATTAAAATATACTTGCATTGTTATTAGATGAACCACCCAACAAAAGATTCTCCAATTATTATTATATATAGTTACAAAAGAAATGGCATATAGTAAGTTGTTTCAACAAATTTTCATTTATGCTTGTCAGTACAAGATGTAAAATGTCAAGGCCAAAGATGTAAATTCCCATTGGTGTACACGTGGCTTGTATTTGCCTGATACATGTACATGTAAACTTAACTTGAATTGGTTAACTTTAAATTGATAAAAAATACACAAAATCTAAGTAATAGATTCTCTCTCCTGCTCTTCGATTTTCATCTCGAAACATTTTTCTAAGTTCTTTTTTTTTTTTTTTTATATGGCCTTCACAATTATGTTTATGGTATTAGAGCCATTTGACAAGTGTCTATGATGGAAAATATTTAAGTACCTGTTTTTTATTCTTCCTTTGGTCTTTAGAAAGGTGTGGATTCTATGATTATCTTTACAAATCCTAACTTACAAAAAGGCTCTGCTTCTTTGTCAATCTCCTCATAAAGTCTACGAGCCATCTCACCAAAGTTGTCTAAATCAAACTACTGGTTTTAGAAATATCAAGTGTTGTCTAATGTTGCAAACCATGATCTCGAGGAGCATCTCATTGGAGTATTATTGCAACCTACTCCATTCAATCATGTGAGGTTTGAAGATCCTGCCTCTTCAACAATAGTGGTAAAAAAATGTTAATCCTAAGTATGTTCTTTGGAAAAACATTGATAAGATGTTGCTTTGTTGGCTTATTGCATCAATTTGAGAGCAAATCTTTCTTGTTGTGTCTAAGTGTCACTTTGCGATTGAGATATGAAATTTTTTAGAAAGACTTTTGTTAATGCCTCAAAAACTCAAATTTTACACATTAGAAACCTATTGCAAGCAACCAAGATGTCTCAAAGATGAAAGGGTATGCAGAGACTCTAGAGTCAGTAGGTTATCATGTTAGTGACTTAGAGCTTATCAACCATATTCTTGATGGCTTAAGACCTGAATATGATGTAGTGGTGGCTAGTTTGATCACTAGGATAAAATCTAGTTTTGAAACTCTTAGTCTTGAAGATGTCATGTACATTTTGCAAAAGCATGAATTGGGTTTAGGGAAAGTCAACACTAGTCTAAGCTCTAATATAGCTTTTGAGTTTCATAATGCAATGGTTAACATAACTAGTCTGATTAATCCACATTATCTATCTCTTGCTAGTTATTATGATAAGCATCTAAGCCAACCGACCATAAGTTCAACTTATGGACAATGAATCTACTACTTTAATACCACCACAAAATCAATTTAGGTCTACTTTTCAGCCTAAACCACAAAACTTAACAAACCATCCTATACATCAGCCTAGTTATCATTATAGTCATTCACCTGTCATCAATGGAGGAAAAGGTGGGGGCAAATTTTCTAGGAGAGGTAGAATAGTTTGCCAAGTGTGCAATGAGATTGGTCATACAATTTTGCACGTTATTCCTCATTGTTATTATTTTGATTTATAATTCCCTTATGTTGTGTGGAAATTTAATTCAATCTAATAGAATTACTTATCTTTTTGCATTTAGGAAGGTTTGAGCATTTTTGGAGTAAGTTGGGTCAAAAAGATGAAAAAATTGGAGCAGACCTATTAATCTGAAAATTCCGTGAAGCTGACTAGGCATGGGCACGTGAAATGACGAAAGCAGAATTCAGAAATAAAATTTGGATGTCCAGATCAGCTGCAAAGGTCCACAAAATATCAAGATTTACTTCCTAGAAAAGGGATAATTACTAGCTAGAAAAGAGGATTAATTGAGATAGATAAGGAAGGATATTTTTTTAGGAAGGATATACATGTCCTTTCCTTTCTTTTTGGGAAGATATGTATCACTTTGCTTGGTTGGATTAGGAGATTAGGATTGACTTTCAATTTCCAAATTTTTAGTAGGGAGATAATATATATATTTTTATTATTATTTTGTTGAGGGAATTTCACCATTGTAATTAGAGAATTAGAGAGCAAAATATGGTTTACAATGGCTGAATAATTTTTCTTGGTTGAAGGGATTTGAAACCATGGAACTACAATGATTGTGAGATTTATTTTTGTTCTTTAATGCATCTTTTTAATTATTTGAGTATTGATTATCTTTCTGAATTATTTTTCATGATTGTGTTGATTGATTTTTAAGGTGCGCAATTAGTTTATCAATTAATATAATCTACAACTAGTTTAGGTGCTGAATTCGTAATTGTTCAATCCATCTAATCAAAGTGGCAGCTAGGTTTATCATTTGTTGCATCAGAAACTATAAATCCTAGGAAAATAATCAACTGGATTAAATGCAACGTCGTACGTTTGCGTTATCTTGCTTCGTTGGTCTTTCTAATTTGTAATGCTATTGTTTAATTAAATTCAAGATCGTATCTGAATTATTAATCAATAAGAGTTAATTGAAATATATGTTTTTGGTTAACTAATCATAAGGAAGGACAGGTAAATTTAATACCACAACGAATATTTGAATAATTAATTTGATATTTTGTTTCAATGATTAATCATAATTCCAATGGTGGATGTGACCGTAGACCAAGGTTTGTTTAATTGATTATTCGTTTTAATTTATTTCGCTGAATTTTTTTATTTATTATTTCTAATTTGCATTCAATTCAAAACCCCCCTTATTTCCTTGTTTCGATTTAATTGTGACAACATACTAATCAAAGCTCTTTGAGAGAACGATCCCTACTTTCCTTTACAATATTTTTGTTGCAGGAATTTAGGATTTAATTTGGGTGTCAACGACAGCACGTACCACATACTCTGTTGATGTCCCTTTCAAAATACAACCCCTACAACATCTCATCCACATCAATCCAATTCCAACTACATTTCTACTGCTTCTTAAAATCATTCTTACCTTTTTAACAATAATCATTAGGTTTATTATATACAGAATACCGTACAATCACTTTTCACAACTCAAATAACCAATTCTGCCATTGTTCAAAATTACTCTTGGTACATGGATTTAGGTGCAACTGACCATGTAACTCATGACGTATCTCAACTAACTACAATAGCCAACTACAAAGGGAATGATCAATTTTAGGTTGGCAATGGTGATTCTTTAAATATTACTCAAGTTGGTCAAGTTCATATCCTTAGTCAGTTTCATTCTAAAGCTATTTACCTAAAAAATGTACTTTGTGTTCCTCATATAATCAAAAACTTGTTTAATATTTCAAAAATTACAAAAGATAATCAAACTATTATTGAGTTTTATGCTAATTAGTGTATCATTAAGGACAAACTCGCTCAGACAATACTACTATGAGGACACCTTAAGGATGGTCTATATTAGCTCAACATTCCCACCTATACAAAGTCTCAATCCTACCTTAAAGATATCTCAACCTATTTCTACCCAAAAACATCTATTGCTTAACATATTGTGCACCAGTCATTATTTCAAGCTTTATCTTTAGTGATTCTAATAATTCTAATTTTGCTTATGCTAATACTAAGTTGCTTTCGACTCTTCAATTGTGAACATTGTGCAAGATTTTGAATTGTTACATTTTCCCAACAAAAATAATAAAATCCAATCTTTTGTTATATCCAAAAGTGATATTGATGTGTGGCATAATAAATTGGGTGACCCAAATGCAAAATTTTGTCACAAGTACTTAAATCTAATAATATTGCTTTTAATTCTAATTGTTATGTTTCCTTTTGCCATGTATCCCAATTAGGCTATTAAACTCTTAGGTGTTTTGATTCTGTCAAAACTAAGTTTAAAGTTATTAATTTATATATATTAAGTTAATTAAATTCATAGCATAAAATTCTTATGATCAAATGTTAGGCAAAATTTATGTTTTCAACTTTTCAGACAAATAACTCTCATTCTCAAGTATGGGATGCTGATTCCTTTGCTAGTTTCATGCATGTTTTTGTAAGTTTGGAGCTATCAAAATTTTTGACAAATGAATAGGGATGCCCATTCCTTAAACAAGGATGTCCATCATTATTATTAGATACCCATTTCTTTACCTAGGATGTCCATTTCTCTATTGATCCCTTACCCATCCTTTCATGTTTAAAGCATTTCGGGAATTGAATTCTAAAGGTATAAAGAGGGATGCCAGTCCTAGAAAAAGGGATGCCTATCCCTCGAGTGGCATATTTAAAAAATTTGACCATTAGGCGTCTGATTGAAAGTTGTCAAAGTCAGAATGTGTAAAAGGACACTCATCACTCAGAATAGAATACCCATCCCATCGTATTTTTAAGGCCAAACATCATTTTCAAAGCTCAATGGATACATTATCCTAACCAACAATCATTTGAGCTATTTTAGTTATCCAAGACTATTAATTAAAGACTCTTTGACAGGGAATAGGTTAGAGACTATAATATAAAAAACTTATACTCTTTTATCCTCCAATTCCTTTCACACAAGTTCATAACTCAAAATTATTAAAGGAGTAAGTCTTCTTCTTGCCATCATGCTTCACGTCTCTATCAAATTATGAAGGTCTTCCTAATAACAAGTGACAAACATCCATAAGAATCACATCACACAAAATCTTATCATTATAATGCCTGCCTTGCAACTTGTAAGCTAGTTCCATTACTCAATCATTATAGTTTGTATGGTTAAGGATGTGGCATGGTTGATAATCCAAGTTTGTCTACTAAGATGGATGAGACCACTTTTGCATAACTCCCACTATCAATAATTAAAAAACAAAATTTACCTCTAATAGTGCACCTTGATTGAAAAATGTAGAGTCTTTACTCTTTATGAGGAAGAGGCTTGGCATGCAAAACCCTCTTAATAACTAACAACTCTCATTCATGAACACCTTGGATGATCTTTTCTTCTTCTTCACTCTCGAGATTACCAAATTCATAGATGAAATCTTTATATTCTTCCTTTTGAAGGGACTCCTCAATGGCTTGTATCTCTATTAAGGTCAAAGCTCTTTTATTAGGGCATTCAACTTAGAAGTGTCTATAGTCTTGGCATTTAAAGCACTTTTTGTTAAAGTGGTTAGTCTTCACCATTTTAGGTTTGTCCTTGGTTGGCTTTTCCATATTTTCCTTGCCTTTCTCCTTGAAACTAGAATCGACAACTTTGTGTAAGATGGGGAACCTTTATGGAAGGTAGTTCCCCAAGTAAGAGATGTGTTTTTGTTAAATAATGTCCCTTTGGAGAATGACTTGGAAACCATGAGCTTTACGGCCTTCTTTTGCTTTTCAACCTTAATGGCCAACTTGCATACATCCTTAAAGGTGCAATAAGGCTGTAACTCAACCATATTAGTTATGTCTTGCTTTAATCCACCAAGAAATCTTACATTGGTAACTTTTATACTTAAAGACTTTTTCAATGGAATGTAACTAATCAATGAAGTCATCAAGGCTTGTACTTCCTTCAAATTTCAGGATATTAATTTCTAATCCCTTATCATCATTCTTATTTCTCCTTGGTGCTTTTCTTGTTCTTCCTTACTTGTTTTACTAGAAAGAATTAATTCCTCTCCACAGTGTCTAAGAGGAGGATGGGGTCTAATGTGTCTTCTTGGAAGGTGTTGTGGTCAGTTAAGATGGACGAGGTGCTTGGTTTATGTTATAGCCATGTCCCTAAGGTATTGCATGACTTAAATTAGTTGGTCTTTAAGCTCCTTAATCTCCCCTTTTAACTCCATATGGACAACTTCCAAGGGTGAAGGGGTCAAGAGGATGAGGATGAGTTTCTTTTTTGGGACATTTAATAATAGATAAGTGGGTAAAGGTTAAGGTTTTAAAGGTTTTAAGGTTGGAATTTTAAGGCGTGGTGTGCAGTATTTGTTTAGGCTATAATATGGTTTGGTTTTAAGCAAATTTTATGTTTTATGAATAGTATTGTTGGTGAACAGTAACTTTCGATAATGAACAGTAACCCTAAAATGAAGAAAATCACAAGTAACTCACACAAACAATCAAAACTCTGACACTAGATGGTGCATATTTCATAAAAAACATGCAATAATCAATCAAAACCAAGAAAACTATTTTCATTGTTTATTTGGTATGTGTAGTTTTTTTGCTCATTTAAATAGGTAACCAAAATGATCTCCAAGGAAAACCAAAATCATATCAATGCAAACGCAACACAAAGAGCTTTCTTTCAAGCTATGGTAGCCCTTAAGATTCAATAGATAAAACAGTCAAAATGTTGATCAAAGTCAGTGGTAGTAAACATAATTTTAGCACAATTCTCTGCCATAAGCAAAAGTAACATACATGCACACTCTAATTTGAAAAGGCATAAAGGAAAGTTTAACCAACCTTATGGTCTTCCACCACCAATCTTCCACAAAAATGAATGGATAAAGGAAAAATAAGTGAAAGCTTCAAAGTTTCTCAACAAAGTTTATAAAATTTCCAATAATGACTAATGAAATACATGGTGTGAGGTCGCCTTTTATATAATGATAGGGTTGGCGATAAAGTAGGCATCCTAGGAAAAAATCAATTAAATTTTACCAAATCCCTTTAAATTAAGCTAAGCCACCCTTACATATCATACCCCATTCCCTATTAATGAATACAAGATAAAATAGGACACCTTTTTCCCTAAATCTAAGAACCATCTCTCGTAGCTTTGCAACTAAGCTTTCATTTAGTTCTAAGCCAAATAAATGTACAAGTTTGAGTTATAAATGGGCTTCAAAAGAGGCTTGGGTAGATTGGCTTGGAAATGCATAATGTGAAGCTTATTTTAGGCCAAAAGCGCAAACTACTCAAGGGGTTCTTGAGTCGAACTAATGAGGTTATGCCCAAAAGTGAAGTTGGGCCAAAATTGAAGGTGCAATGCTTCCTTTGGCTTGGGAATTGTCAGAACTTCATCCTTCTTGGTTTAAAAAGCTACATGGAAGCTTGAGGATGACTTGGAACCTAAGAATGACAATGGAGCTGTGTATGCATCGGAAACACAAAACATATTAATAATCACTAATGACTTTTCAATTCCCAAAAATATAATATTAATTTTATTTTTTGGATAATATCTTTTAGTTTTTCAAGATATTAATTATTAATGTTTTGTAGAGAACCCAAAAATATCAATAATTAATAAATATGATATCATGGGAAATACAAAATATGTTAATAATCATTAATATCTTTTCAGTTCCAAAAATTATAATATTAATTTTTATTTTTTAATCATTTGAATAGTATCAAGTCATGTCAGGTCAACCCACAGGTTTGGTTTCCAAGCCTTGGCACAACCCAAATAACTTGCAAATCTAACACGTCTCATTACAGTAGTGGGTCATGCCACCTATTAGTCTATCATCATATACAACTCTATGAGGAGTTATTATAACACCCCATTTTTAAGTAATCCTTATAGGCTCAAGAAAACTATCTTAAGGAGGTGTTTAGGTCATACTAATATGTGATTAATTATTTTAATAAACTATCTTTTATTATTAGCATTACCTTGTTTAGTTCATTGGGTAGTAAAAGATTTTAGTTATCATTTATTACTAAGGTGATTTAATAGGTAATATAAAGAATCATCTAATTATCATATTCATCTTAAATATTAAAAAACTACTAAGGTAATCTTAACTTTGTTAAATTTTATCCTCATTTATTAGATTTTTAAGATTGAACTACCCTTATTTTCAATTAAAATAATAAAAAAATTAATAAAATAACCACAATTTAGTGACTTAAAAGAAATTGAACTATTTTTTAGGTGATAAACAAATATGACTAGAACCACTAATTTAATACCAAAATCACCTTCCACCTCTTTTATATAAACCCTAAGCTTATATCAACAAAAGAGCATCACAATCACACCCTACAAGCTTGGCAATTTCACATTCTCACCCTCTCACTCAAATTCCAACATCATGATTTCAATTTCAAAGAAAGAAGATCATTATATCAAGGTATTTAAATGAAAATTAACTTAAAATTTTATTTATTTGTTGATCATGTATTATTTTGTAGTGTGTTGAATTTAAGTTTTGAATTATATTTCAAAATGTAGAATGATTGAAAGATGCTTAGTGATATTTTAACATGTGGGGGTAAACTATTATTTTACCATTTGGAGGGTAAAATGATATTTTTCAAATTTTGTAGCTGCAAAAACATAGGATAACTTCAAAATGGGCATAATGGATATTTACCATGTACAGGTCGAATGATATTTTACCATTCAGGGGGTAAAGTAATATTTTTAAATAGTTTATTTAATCTTGTTAGTTATGATACAAAGGAAAACTTTGAAATGAGTGCAATAGATATTTTTTGTGGGGGTAAATGGATATGTTACCATTTAAGGGTAAAATAATATTTGCCAAGTTTTGTAACAAATTTTTTAAGAGTTTATTTCCTATTGTAAGTTACGACACATAAAAAAACTTTAAGATAGGTATAATGAACATTTATTATGTGGAGGTAAATTGATCTTTTATCATATGAGGGTAAATTGGTTTTTACTATAAGAATGGTGAATTGATATTTTAATATATATAAGGTGTAAACTGATAACGTAACCATAAATCACTAAAACTCTAAACCCTTAATTTAGTATTTTACACATGAAATGGGTAAACTAAAATTTTATGAGATTATATTTGTACATTCTATTTTGAATTTTTCTAATAAATTTAGTTTTGAATAAATCTATTATAAGATTGATTGGAATAACAAATTATGCATTGATCCATTATGGATGGGAATGGATAAAAAGAGATAATAATTAAATGGAATATTATGGAGGGCAACAGAGAATGGTTGAAATCCTTGCAAACAAGACATTTAAGGGATTAATCTAATTGTTTAGTAATATTTTTTATATTGGTTGAGAGTAGAACAACATTTTTTTTAAGGATGAATCCAAGAAGTATCACAAGTAACATGCCTGTCAACATCGTAAATTATTAAAATATTGATTATCTTAGTGGTTTTCTTTTTAGATGAGAGAATGAATTTAAAAAAAAAAAAAACTATTTGTAAATCTATAGATACATTTGCAAAAATCAACAACTATGATGTTCAATAGTCACACCATGATATATAACATAATGATGGTTTACAAGAAGTGGAGCCACATGGTTATTGGGAACATTATGATGATGATTTATTAAGGGTTTAAAATGTTGGCTTCAATCCAAGAATTTGATGATGATGACTTGATAGATTTGCATGATGTCAATGTATTAGAGACTATGGTGGAATGGGTACACAACAATACCAAGAAAGTTTTGAATTGAGGTTGCTTTGATCATGGAGACAGAGGATATTAATTATGTTAATTAAGATTAAAAATCCTAACTCTCCTAATTTGAATGTAACTTTTCATCTATGGTCTTATAAATATGAATGATCTATTTAAGAGAGAAGAAAAGAGGTAAAAACAAAGACTAAGCTACCTTAGAAAGTAATTCTATATTTTTTTCAATACATATCAATTAATACCTATATTATGAATGTAGACATTATAAGTGAGCCACGTAAAATACTTCTTATTTTATCTCTCTTTCTTCATAATTTTACTTTTATTATATTTTATTGTAATAGACACATTAGATTTTTTTTCATATTCTAAGTGTTATTACTTTAGCTTAAGCCTATTTGCACAAGGGTTAAAATTGATAAAACTACATGTACAAATAATATATATAATTTTTTTATATAAATAATGACATGTCTATATATAATTGATTAATTTTGGATTGAAGATAAAATAGCTATTAATCACATTATGATATATCATTATTTGTATATAAAAATATTATATTATTTGTATACATAAGACTACATAGCTTAAAATTGCCTACATTTGTTACCTATAAGAAGTCACAACAATAATTTTCAAGTCGAAACTTCTGCAGAAAGTGAAAGCTATTAATATACACAGCAGTCAGTTTAAGTCATTTAAGCCAAAGTAGCCAAAGGCTAATGGAACGTCATTGAAGATTACATAGTATTCCATGCTGCTATGCAACAAAATTAAGTAAAATCAACGAAGCTATAGATGCTTATAAACAAGGGAACGAGCTTCCACAGAAAGTGCAGTTGTTAATATGCCTTTAGTCAACACATGACAAACACGGTATTCTATGTACTCAAAGGCCAATGGAACTTCGTTGAAGATTACATAGTATTCCATGCTGCTATGCATCAAAATTAAGAAAAATCAATGAAGATATAGATGCTTATAAATAAGGGAATGAAACTTCATTTCATCAAGAGAAGTTCTCCCTTGATTAGTCCACGTATGGTAAAGAAAAAAACTAGTTTTAAATGTATGCAAACGTAACTTCAAGATCATAATACAAAAACAAAGAAATGAAAAGGTTTAATTTATAAACTGACAAGCCCAAACTAGTTCTTAAGAAGTTTTCGAAGGAAGTGGAAGTAGAAAAGGGTTTTGGATAATTAAGAAGGGAAGAAAAATTAAGTTTCTTTACAGATTAATTGTTAGTATATAAGGGTGTAATTACAAGGTAATCAAACCTTGAGGGATTGAGATGTAAGTCAGGAAATGTAATAGGCTTAAATGCCACTTGATAATAACTAAGGCGGGAATTTGTCATTCTAACCACATGTATATAAAAGCAGTGGTCACATGTAATTGTTACTAAGTATTAATAAAAATTTACTCTCTCTTTCTCTCTTCTAAATTCTATAGAGTTCCTCACTCTCTCCCTTCCATCTTCTTTCGTTCATCTCTCATCACAGAACTAGG
This sequence comes from Mangifera indica, assembly GCF_011075055.1. NCBI lineage: Eukaryota > Viridiplantae > Streptophyta > Magnoliopsida > Sapindales > Anacardiaceae > Mangifera > Mangifera indica. The sequence goes on from NC_058137.1 coordinate 9,972,215, forward strand.
GTTAGCTTTTCTATTACACAAATCATTCATCGTTTCACATATCCTGTCATGGTATTAGAGCCAAAGACTCGCATTGTCATTTCTAGATTGTGGAGAAAGAAAAAGAAGAGTGAGATATCAACAAAATTGTTGTAACAATGATTCTCTCTTTTTTATATATCTATGTTTGCTAATTTTGTTTAAGATTTGTATTGTTCTAATACACATGCATGTTTCTTTATATGTTCAGTATGCAAGACTTTAGATCTGGTTCATTATAATATGTTTGCATGTTACCTTAATGTTGATATCGTTGTGGATCTGTGTAATTCTAATGGACTGGAACATTTATTTTTTTGTTGTTTGTTTTTTTAGATACAAAGTGTCAGATTTGATTCATTGATAACATGATTGCATGTTTTTTTTAGTGTTGGTATCTCCGTCGATTGGTATGAGTCCAATATATGGCAATATTTTTTTTTGTTTTTTTCTTACAAAGTATCAGATCTAGTTCATTATAACATGATTGCATGTTACCTCAGTGTTGATATCTCTATAGATCTGTGTGATTCTAATGGACTAGAATATTTTTATTGTTTGCTCAAGTTTTTCCTAGGATGTAAAGTGTTTGATCTGATTCATTGATAACATGATTGCATGTTTTTTTTCTCAGTGTTAGTATTCTAATAGATCTGTGTGGCTCTAATAAACTGTAAAATTAGTTGTTCTTTCTTTGAGTGTGAAGTTTTCAGATCTGATTCCCTATAAAATGTTTGCATGTTATCTCAGTGTTGATATCTTCATAGATCGATATAGTTCATTACTATTTGTTAATATCCTTTCATTTTTTTATGAATCTGCATTGATTTGTATTAGTGCTTGAATTGTTTTACCTAAATTGTTTACATGTCATTTTTGTGCTGCAAAATTAGTTGCTCTTTCTTTGAGTGTGAAGTTTTTTCAAATCTGATTCCCTATAAAATGTTTGCATGTTATTTCAGTGTTGATATCTTTATAGATAGGTGTAGTTCATTACCATTTGTTAACTAAGTTCATTATTAAAATTGCCTTACTTAAAAACTAGATTTTTTGTTGTGATGTTATATCTCTATTTTTTTTTGGTATTGTAATCAGTGTGTAATCTACTTCCTAGTTACTAAAACTGGCAACCAAATGGTGCAATGCTACCGGTGAGAAAGAGGAGATTTATTTAAAAACCTCACCCCTCTAGTATAAAAAAGTTATATAACTTTGATGTAGGTTATAATAATGATTATAACACCACTAGAATTGCAATTTTTGTTCATGTTGTTGATACTTGCAGTGTTTGTTGAATAATCCAAGTTTTTTTTATTTGTTGGTGCATTATAACTGTAACCCTGGTTTTTGCTTTTGATCTTGTTAAACTTTCATAACTCAGACCCTATGGAAAACTCAGCTAGTTCTATTACAGAGGATATCTCCACTTGTGTAGGAACCTCTAGTTGTTTCTCTCACTTACAATCCATTAATCCCAAACTGGATAAATTTTGGAGGTTACAAGTCTTGTTCACTGTTGGTGCTCATAATCTAGACAGTCACCTTTTAGGTTTCTCAACCTGTCCTCTTCCATAGATACAAATTCAAACTGAAGATCAACTAATCATCAATAAACCAAATCCTGAGTACTCACTTTGGCAAAAGATTGATAAACAGTTAATGAGTTGGCTTATGTCTTCTATCTCTACATGCATGTTTAGGGTCATATCCAAATGTCAACATGCTCATGATCTATGGGTCACTCTGGAAAATGAATTCCTATCTGAGTCCAAATCTCAACTCTTGCATGTTAAAAACCTAATGCAAAACACAAAAAAGAACAATATGAACATTATTGAGTACTTTGAGAAGATGAAGGAATATACTGAGGTTCTCATGTCTGGAAGACATAATATTACTGATGATGAGGTTTTAAGTCACATTTCAAATGGATTAAACTCTGACTATGGCTCGTCTATAATTACTCTTAATACTAGAATTAAATCTAAATATGACAAACCTACTCTTCAAGATGCTCAATACCTGTTACAAAAACATGAACTCAGACTTGCTAAAGCTTAACAATCCCTCACATCTACTGTGTCTTTTGACTTTCATGGTACTCATGTTGTCAATCTAATAAAACCCTCAGAATAATTACCTGCACCTACCATAAACAGCCTTAAACTATCTCTTACCCCTACTGAAGGTAACAAACATTCATACATTGAAAACTATGTCTCATTTGGCCTCGTGAATTATGGTCAACACACCTATAACAAGACTCCACCAACTTATTATAATCAGACACATTTTAGTGGTCCTCTTAATTTTAAGCATTTTGGTCAGAACACTTCCTTTTTTTAGCCTTATAATGGTTCTGCTAGGGGTAGAGGAAAAAGTGGAGGAAAGGGTCATGTTATTTGTCAATTGTGTAACAAACCTAGGTATTCTACAATTCAATGTTATCATAGATATAATCCTAATTACAGCACTCAAAACATTATGCCTCAATTCTATCCTGGTCCTGTTCTATCAACTCAACCTCATTACTCTCAGCCTGTGTCCTTGTATCATAATACCTATCACCATTTAAAGCAATCTCAGCCAGCGTTAGTTCCACACACACCTCAGTTTTATAATCTTGGCACTACACAAACACCTTATAATGTACATCAAACATATCTTACACAAAACTATCTTCAACCCAGTGTCACTCCTCACAACATTGTCAAAGCACCTTCCAACATTGCTTCAGGTATCTCCAATACACCTATAGCCAGTCCAACTACTCTTCAAGATGGTGCTTGGTTTATGGATTCAGGAGCCACTGATCATGTAACTATTGATCCCTCTCAACTTGCAATAACCTCCACTTATCAAGGCACTGATCAACTTCAAGTGGGAAATGGTAAGAATTTTCCTATTTCCTATATTGGTCAATTAGTCTTACCTAGCTTTATTCACAACAAAGCTGTGCACTTGAAAAATGTTCTCTGTGTCCCTCTTATCACTAGAAATCTCCTCAGCATATCCAGAATCACCAAAGATAATAATATTCTTGTTGAATTCTCAATTGACAAATGTGTGATTAAAGATAGACTAAGTAATGTTATCCTATTGCAAGGAACCCTTAGAGATGGCCTATATATGCTCTTTTTGCCCAAGCCATCTGGTTCCCAAACTCAAGGCAAGACAAACTTTGATATTGGCTTAAAGGAGTTTATATATCCTTATCTGCATTCCAAACAGAATAAATACATTAACAAATCTTTCTGCTCTGTAATTTAGAAGGATAACAACTCTAGTAATAATAATAACATTACTATTGTCAAAAATAAATAATTCTTGAATGATAATGTTCATTGCAATTCTTTTCATGATACTGATGCTTCTAATAATGTTGATAATGTTCATTGCAATTCTGGTCATGATACTGATGGTTCTAATATTGTTGATGTATTCATTGCAATTCTATTCATGATATTGATGCTTCTAATGGCAATTCTCTTAAGAATCAGACAATTAAGGATACAAACTGTCAAGCTACTAGTAAGACTTCTAAGTCTGAATTAACTCAAGCTCTCTGACACTCTAGGTTAGGTCATCCTAGCTCAAAAATTGTCACTGCTATTCTCAAACTTATGTATCCCTCTAAGAATTTTCTTAGTAATAGTTACTTCTATAATGCATATCAGTTTGGTAAACTAAGGCAGTCCAGTTTTCTTATGTCTCAATCTAGAGCTTTTAAACCTTTTAAGCTCATACATACTGATATTTGGGGACCTTCCCCAATCGTGTCATCTGAGGGATATAGATACTACATACATTTTATTGATGACTATAGTAGGTTCATATGGATTTTTCCTTTGAAGTTCAAATCTAAAACTAAGACCACCTTCATGACATTTCATAGATTAGTTGAAAGACAATTCAACTGTAGAGTCATATGTGTTTAGTCTGATTGGGGAGGAGAATATAGGCCTTTAGCCTCATATCTAACTAGTTTGGGAATTGTTTTTAGACATCCCTGTCCCTACACTCATCAACAAAATAGAAGAATTGAAAGAAAACATAGGCAAATAGTTGAAAGTAGTCTCACTTTGCTGGCTTATAGTGGTATGCCACTTAAATACTGGTGGCTTGCCTTTCACACAGTTGTGTACCTTAGTAATAGACTTCCTTCTCCTGTTCTTGATTCTCAGTCACTTTTCAATTACTGTTTCACAAAAGTCCTAACTATCTTACTTTCAAAGTGTTTGGGTGTGCTACTTTTCCATATATAAGACCTTATCAGTCACATAAATTTGCCTTCCACACAAAAAAAATGTGTCTTTGTTGGTTATAGCCTATCTCGCAAAGGATATAAATGTCTGTCCTCCTTAGGAAAAATTTACATCTTTCAAAGTGTAAAGTTTAATGAAATTGTCTTTCTTTTTCTGCATGATCCACAGTTTAAACAAAGTCCCTCTCTTTAAAAATGATTTGTCTTCAATATGAAGATAAGGGTACTATAACATATAAATTCCCTCATCTACAAATTGTTCTCCAAAGATAAACAAGTCTAATTCCAGCATGTCTGATAGTAAATTATCTGCTCTTGCACCTGATAATGTTCAGTAATTCTCTGAGAACTACATTCTATCTGTTGGTACACCAACATCTCTTCCAGTTCAACCTAAGCCTACTATTTCTAGGTCACAACTAAGCCAATCTAATGCTACCTAACCTTAGTCTCCATTCTTAAATGATACTCAATCTAATCCACTAGGCATTAATGTCATCAGTCAAAGTCAGCAATTTGAAACTGCTGGTCTCAACACACATCCCATGTTAACCAGAACTAAAACAAGAAAACTTCCAAAACCAAAATAGTGCATTACCTCCAATGTTACAAGATATTCTACACGTATGTCTCTCATTTCATCTATTGTCAAAACTGAACCTCAAACAGTTACAGAGGCCTTACTTGATTCAGACTGGAAGCAAGCAATGTAAGATGAGTATAATGCCTTAGTTGCTAACAACATCTGGATTTTAGTTCCTATGTCTAATGATATGCATGTAATTGGGTGTAAATGGGTTTTTAAAGTGAAACACAATCCAGATGGGTCTGTTCAGAAGTATAAAGCCATATTAGTTGCCAAGGGTTTCCAACAAACACCTGGGATTGACTATTTTGAAACTTGTAGTCCTGTTGTTAAATATGCTACTATTAGAATAATTTTAAGTGTTGTTAGTTACAATTGGGAAATTAAACAAATTGATGTGAATAATGCCTTCTTAAATGGTGATCATATTGAGACTGTGTTTATGAGCCAGCTAGAAGGGTTTTCTGAATGTGCTAAGAATGGTAAGCAGGTGTGCAAGTTAAATAAAGCCTTATATGGACTAAAACAAGCTCCAAGAGCTTGGTTTGAGAAGTTGAGAAATGCATTTATGGCATGGGGATTTGTTTCTTCTATCTTTGATACAAGTTTGTTTATCTATAAATCTAGTCATGTGATTATGTATGTACTTGTGTATGTTGATAACATTTTGTTAACTGGAAATCATAGCTCTGTGATCACACAAGTCATTACTCAATTAAATCAAGCATTTGCATTAAAAGATTTGGGTGTTTTACATTTCTTCTTGGGTTTTGAAGTTTTTCGTAACCACATTGGATTGCATTCGAGTCAAACTAAGTATGCAAAAGATTTTTTGTCAAAAACAAACATGTTTGAATCCAAACCTTGCATCACTCCTTTTACAATTAAAACCAAATTGTATCCTGGAGATAGTGAAAAGTTTGAACATCTATCATTGTATAGGAGTCTAATAGGAGCCTTGCAGTATTTAACTTTCATTAGACATGATATTGCATATGATGTCCACAAACTTAGTCAGTTTCTGCAAGCTCCTACTAAATTACAATGAAAAACTTGTAATCGAGTACTGAGGTACATCAAAGGAACACTTGATTATGGTCTCTTATTTCATAATGTGTCTAATCTATAGTTAGAATGCTATTCTGATTCTGATTGGGCTAGTAGTCTACATGATAGACAATCCACCACTGGCTATTGTGTCTTTCTTGGTAAAAACTTAGTTTAGTGGAGTTAAAAAAAATAGAAGATGGCTGTCTTATCGTCTATAGAAGATGAGTATCATGCACTAACACACATAGCCACTGAAATTGCTTGGTTAAAGTCTTTGTTTAGTGAATTGCATTTAGAATTTCTCAAACCACCAGTCATCTAGTGTGATAATCAAAGTGCAAATGCACTTGTTGCAAATCTTGTTTTTCATGCACGCATGAAACACATTGAAATTGATGCTCACTATATAAGAGACCAAGTTACTGCCAAAAATGTTGTGGTTCAGTATGTACCTACTGAACACCAAAACATAGACCTTTTCACCAAAGCATTGTTAGCTATTAAATTTGAGAATATTCGTAATGCATTAAATATGTGCAGTATGAGTTCCATGGGAAATTCTTGGAATAGTGGCTACTTAGCTCTGTTATCAGAATTGTTTAAATGATGCACAGACTATTGGGTATGCTTCTGTTTTTTTTACACTGCTGATTTACAGATATCTTATATGGGTATAAATACAGGCAAAGTGTTTGGGTAATCATATTGTGATCATGTAACTTGTTGAGCTATGTGTTGTCCTGATGTCAATATCTGAATGGTGCATAACCTGTTGACCTGTACTGTTCTAATATTAGTATTTTGTTTGTGCATAACTTGTTGATAAATTGGCTTCTTGTAATTTTTTTGCAAAACTTACTGATAAATTTGACTCTTGAAAGTGGTTTTGTTGATCCTAGAAGCTGTTTGTATAGTGTGATACTGTGATTATAAGAAAAAAAAAAAGGTCTACTGCATGCTGATCTGGTGGTGTGAGAAAGTGATTGGCCGAATTTGGCGCTCTACTAGTCAGAACATACAAAAATTGGCTGGCAGACTTTGAGACTTTACTAATCAGAAGGTATGAAAAAGGTAGTTTCCTAAACCTCTCAAATATAATTTATTTTGGCATCATTGTTATTATGGTATCCTGACATATTGAGCTAGAGGTGAAAAAAAAAAAAAAGGTTGGACTGGCAGAATTTGAGACTTCACTAATCAGATGGTATGCAAAGGTAGTTTCTTTTGGAAATCTCAAATAACTTGAATAATTCTTGATATTATTGCCATTGAGTGTAAAAAAAAAAAGGAGAAGGAAAGAAAAAAAAGAGCGAAGGAAAGAAAGAAAAAAAAAAGAAAAAAGAAAAAAAAAAGAGAAAAGGAAAAAAAATGAAAAAACTGAGAAGAAAAGAAAAAGGAGTCTGAGTCTGTCAAGCACAGCTAAATCCCATACTGATCTGGAAATTCCACTTCAAGGCACACTGCTGTAGCACTGCTGAATTCCATACCAATCTAGAAATTCCACTTCAAGACACTACTGGGTAGCATTGTTTTCTCACATACTTGTACTGGAAGTTACCAAGGGATATTGTGTTTAGTGACAAGAACAACAACAATCATTCTTGCTCTTCTTAAGCTTTATTCTAGTTTTCGAACTGAGGTGCACTCTGGGGTGGAGAAAGAGTGCTGGTGAAAATAGACCTACAGAGAGGGTCAAGCTTAAGGGGGGATGTTAGTATATAAGGGTATAATTGCAAGGTAATCAAACCTTGGAAGAATTGACATGTAAGTCAGGAAATGTAGTGGGCTTAAATGGCACTTGATAATAACTAAGGCGGGAATTTGTCACTCTAACCACATGCATATAAAACCGGTGGTCACGTGTAATTGTTATTAAGTATTAATAAAAATTTACTCTCTCTCTCTCTCTTCTAAATACCAGAGAGTTCCTCACTCTCTCCCTTCCATCTTTTTTCGTTCATCTCTCGTCACAGAACTAGGGTTAGCTTTTCTGTTACACAAATCGTTCATCGTTTCACATATCCTGTCATTAATTAATCTAAGTACAATAAGATGAGTGTGTTTACCATCCAATTTATGAATTAATTTTGGGTTAAGCGCAGATGTTGGAGACAACCCTTCATCTTTCTGCTGCTACCAACAAGACAGATATAGTGAAATTTCTGCTTGAGTGGAAAGGAGGTGATAACGTTGACTTGGAAGCGAAAAATATGGTGTGTTCTGCAGTAAAGTTGACATGGAAGCGAAAAAATGCTAGTAAAAAAAAAAAAATCTGTTGTATAGTTTGCGTTTTTTGATCTGTTGAGTTTTGCAGTATGGAGAAACTCCATTGCATGTAGCAGCCAAGAATGGGTGCAACGAAGCTGCAAAATTACTTCTTTCTCATGGTGCTCCTGTTGAAGCCAAAACTAAGGTGCTCTATACATATTTGAACATTATATTCTCGTTCAGAAATGCTTCTCCTGAAAAATGTGAGAGTGATATATTTTTCTTCATTTTTTTCCACCATTTTTACATGCAGTATGGAGTGACACCATTAATGCTTTCTGTTTTACACTCAATTCGAGCTGAAGACTGTTCAATTGTCGAGACATTGCTCGAGCACAAAGCCGATTGTGATGCTACAGATGATGTATGCATTTTATATTCTAAAATAATTATTTTTTTTCATGCTAGGTAGCAGAAATTGAAGTAACTTTGAATGCAGGAGGACATGAATTCTGTAGATTATGTTTCAAAAATCCAAGGTAATGGGAAGTTGCTTGATTTGATACTCCCTCGTCAGAAGAAGTTACAAGAAGCATGTAGCAAGCAAAAAGAAAGGATGGATGCCCCCCAAAAAGAGCTGTCAAATATTGTGGGTATGGATGAACTCAAGACGCAACTTCGAAAATGGGCAAAGGGCATTCTTTTGAATGACAGGCGCAGGGTCATTGGATTGAAAATCGGCACTGCTGGAACACTTCCTCACATGGCATTTCTTGGGAATCCAGGAACGGGTAAAATTGGAACCATAAACCCTAAATCAAATATTTTTGTTTAATTAAATAATTTTTTTCATAATTGACAGGTAAGACTATGGTGGCTCGAATCCTTGGTAGACTACTCCATAGTGTGGGAGTTTTGGAAACCGATAAAGTAAAAGAAGTTCGAAGGACAGATTTAATTGGTCACTATATTGGTCATACTGGACCAAAGACTAGGAGTAAGGTAGAACAATTTGCTTTGCATATCATATGTTAACATTGGAAGAAATTCATTCATTAAAAACTCTATATAATTTGATGGACTTGTATTCTTTGTTTACCTTAGAGTTTATGCTTTATTTTGACAGAAAATTAATTAATTTTGTTCTCAGATCAAAGAAGCCGAAGGAGGCATTCTTTTTGTAGATGAAGCATATCGACTAATACCTGAGGAGAGAAGTGGCCGTGATTATGGGTTAGAAGCCTTAGAAGAGATAATGTCTTGCATGGACAATGGAAGGGTTTTAGTCATATTTGCTGGCTATAATGAAGCAATGAATCGTGTAATATCTTCTAATGAAGGTTTCAGCAGAAGGGTTACTAACCTTTTTAATTTCAAAGACCTGAGCTGTGAAGAATTAGCTAATGTTCTCCATAACAAGATGAAAAATCAGCCGAAGGATAGCTTGTTGTAGGGATTTAAATTGCATTCAGATTGTACCGTGGACGCCATTGCAGAGTTAATAAAGACAGAGACAATAAAAACACAGCGTATGAAGATGAATGGAGGTTTGGTGGATATAATGTTAAATAATGCCAAGGGGAATTTGGATCTTAGGCTTAGTGATGATTGTGCAGAGAGGGATGAATTGCTTACCATCAAATTAGAGGATTTTGAAGCAGCCATGGAGTTTATACCCGAATAAATGTTTGGCTTTATGCCTTTTTGAATATTTGAGTGTTAGGAAATTTCAATTTGTATTTGCAGTGAGTATTATAAGAATTTTAAATAATGAAATTAATTTTTACACTTTCCTTGTCATTCCTCTCTTTACTACTTACTACTATTTTACTCTGATAAACCAGTTCTGAATACCCTCACGATGAGCAACTCTTTACAACTGAGTTTTTGCACTGAAGAATTACATTATATTTTTCAAATGTAAAAATAATTTGTTTGAAAATTCATATAAAAATTTTTTTAATGATAAAATACAACCTGTCTGTGTGTTTAACATAAATGATGGTTCATGGTAATAATTGAGGACACTCACTCCTAGTATTTTTCCAAAACATGGACAAGTGAATTGTGTAACCAGCCATGCAAGAAAATGAGGTGGAGTATACGTCACCACCGCCGACCTAAGAACCGCCATGAAACCTGGCACGGATTCTCAGGATAGTATATACCTAAAATACCACTTGCTTTGGCCGCCAACGCCAAGACAACAAGGGTTGGTAGTAGACTTACTTTGGTGTCTTTAAGTTTGTCTTCTACGAAAAGATAATAATGCCACTTTGATGTAAAAGAATTTAAGAAGGTCATTCATGATTTTCAGAATGTAATGAAGTTTGGAACCACTAGCACTTTTTTGTGATCAATGAAGAAGGATAATAATGTTGGAATCTGTGAAAGATTCATAAGAACATGATTGATAAGTTAATTTATAAGTACAAAATTAGCCAGGTAATCATATTATAAAATAAAATAAAAAATAGCAAAATAATTTTTTAAATATGAATTGTAATGAGCTGGTAGCGGTGGAAAATGGATGCAGGGTGGGTGGAGGAGAGTGGCAAATTGAATTTTTAAAGAAAGAAAGAAAGAAAGATTAATGGATGGTTTTGGATCAGTTTATGGATTTCCGTAAATACATTAAGTAAAATAGTCCAAATTACTCTTGCCTAACCCTAATGAATTGTCAATGAGAATTTATAAATTTTTTGGGCGGTTATAATGAATTGTCAAGGCAGAGTCCAAATTACTCGTAAATGCGAACAAATGTGAAAACAATAAAATAGAGGAAGGCAAGACCATTTGTCGGGAAAAAGAATTAAGTAGCAGTCAATAGAGAATGGCAACAAAGACTGCGGATTCTGCCTTGAATATTGCCAGGAAAGTTGACCAAAAATAGGAGTGAATAACATAGAAAGAAAGACTTTTAGGGCAAATGAAAAGGAGGGTTGCTTTTGGCTCAACTCTTGTATCACTTAAACTTCCAGGAAAGCAATGCACTTGGATATTTTCAAAGAACATTGACTGAAAATAGTGGTGATTTTATCTTAGTGATCAAACTAGCCACCACAACATCATACCGATCCTACTTTTGTTCACCACTATTTTCAGTCATTATACTCTAGTTCCTCACTGGTTCCCTTACTACATTTAACTATTTTCAGCCAACTCCAAGTTCCAGGCAATCACTGAACCCCTACCAATCCCTATCAGTCACACACTAATCCAAACCTTACATACTCTCCTGGATGGTCCTTTCAAAATACAACCTCTACAACACCTCAACCACATCAATTCAATTCCAACTACATTTCTAATGCTTCTCAAAATCATTTTCACCTTTTAGCAATAATCATTAGGTTTATTATATACAAAATATTGCACAATTACCTCTCACAACTCAAATAACTAATCCTGCCACTGTTCAAGACTACTCTTGGTACATGGATTCAGGTGAACTGACCATGTAATTCATGACATATCTCAGCTAACTGCAACAACTAACTATAAAGGGAATGATCAACTTCAGGTTGGCAATTGTGATTCTTTAAACATTACTCAAGTTGGTCAAGTTCTTATCCCCAATCAGTTTTATTCTAAAGCTATTCACCTCAAAAATGTACTTTGTGCTCCTAATATAACCAAAAACTTGCTTAGTATTTCAAAAATTACAAAAGATAATCAAGTTATTGCTGAGTTTTATGCTAATAAGTGTGTTGTTAAGGACAAACTCACTCAGACAATACTACTATGAGGACACCTTAAAGATGGTCTATATCAACTTAACATTCCCACTTATACACTGTCTTAGTCCTACCTCAAAGATATCTCAGCCCATTTCTGCCCAAAAAACATCTGTTGATCAACATATTATGCACCAGTCATCTATTTCAAGCTTTGTCTTTAGTGATTTTAATAATTCTAATTTTGTTTTTGCTAATACTAAGTTGCTTTTGACTCTTCAATTGTGACCATAGTGCAAGATTTTGAATTGTTATATTTTCCCAGCAGAAATAATAAAATCAAATCTTTTGTTATATCCAAAAGTGATGTTGATTTGTGGCACAATAAATTGGGTCACCCAAATAGCAAAATTTTGTCACAAGTCCTTAAAACAATTGATACTGCTTTTAATTCTAATTGCAATGTTTCCTTTTGCCATGAATGCCAATTAAGTTGTTAAACCCCTAGGTGTTTTGATTATGTCAAAACTAAATTTAAAGTTGTTAATTTATATATAATAAGCTAATTAAATCCATAGCATAAAATTCTTATGATCGAAAGATAGGCAAAATTTATGTTTCCAACCTTTCAGACAAAAGGCTTCATCCCAAAATGTTGGATGCTTGTCCCCTATAGGATGTCGGTTCCTTTGCTAGTCTCATGCATGTCCTTATAAGTTTGGAGCTCTTGAAATTTTTGACAAATGAATAGGGATGCCCATTCCTGAAACGAGACATCCATCTTTATGATTGGGATGCCCATTCCTCTATCGATCCCTTACCCATCCCTTCATGTTTGAAGCATTCTGTAATTGAATTCTAAAAATGCAAAGAAGGATGTCAATCATAGAAAAAGGGATGCCCATCCCTTGAGTGACACATTTCAAAAATTTGACGTTCAACCTTTAATTCAAAGCTATCAAAGTCAGAATATGTAAGAGGACACTCGCCGCTCAAAATAGAACGCACATCCCATCATATTTTCAAGGTCAAAACATTATTTTTGAAGCTCAACAGATACATTATCCTAACTAATAATTATTTGAGCTATTTTAGTTATCCAAGGCTATAAATTGAAGACTCTTTAATAGGGAATAGGTTAAAGACTATAATGTAAAAGGCTCATACTTTTTTTCTCTAATTCCTCTCACACAAACTCATAACTCAAAATTATTGAGAGACATATTTGTGTTCATTTTCTTGTATCAGACAAAACATTATTTTCTATATTCAAACACTTGGGTGAAACCCTGAATAACTATTGTGGTGGGCGAAATCTCAGATAATTATTGAGTTAGACGTAATCTTGGATCAATTAGTGAACATGGACGAAATCCTAGAGAACTATTATAAAGAGGGGATTCTTTGCTAGTGAAACTTCAAGTGAATTACTTAAAAAGTGGATGTAAGAAGCTTGGAATTGAAAGCTCCAAACCACTATAAATCTTGACCATTTTCTTTCCCTGCTTTCTTTACTTTATGCATTATATTTATGTTGTTCGTTTTGATAAAAAGTTGAATGTTACCTATATTTGATTGTTTGAGTAAACTTGTTGGACATTGATATAGTTCAAATATCTTTGTTGAAATTGTTTGTAAAATTATGATTGATTGAAAATTTGCTTAAGGAATTTTATTTGGTTATAAAATTTTGAATGATCCTATTTACCCCTTTCTAAGATTATTAGCCATTTGGGGTTTTTCAATTGGTATTAGGGCTTGGACTTTAGGTTTATAAATTCCAACAAATTTTAGAGTTTAAGATCTTTTTAAAATGGCTAATGCATCTACCCTCGTGTTTGGTGAACGATATAACATTATTAGAGCACCATTCTTTTGTGGGTTAAACTGCACTCAGTAGAAAATTAGAAGGAAACTTCACATTCAATCCGTAGATTATATGTTATGAAGAATCATTGAAAATAATGACTTTGTGCCTAAGGACCCTAGAACAAATTTACTTGGAAATAAAGATGATTTTGATGAGGAAGATGAAAAATTAAAGGTGACCACCATTGAAGAATCAAAATACCTAAGCAAAATGGGCATGGATGAGTTTATTGGAAGCCTATGATGACAAGAAATCCTAAGAAGGATGGGATTAAGTCTAAGAAGAACATTGCTTTGAAAGTATAAAATGATGGTGATGATTCTTCAACAGATGAAGAAGATGTGAGTATACTTGCAAGGTAATTCAATAAGTTCCTTTCAAAAAGCCAAGACAAGAACTTCTCCAAAACAAAATACAAGGAGGATAGTGACGATTAAGTTATATGCTATGAATGTAAGAGGCCCTGTCATATCTGACAAAAGTGTTCTAAACTCATGAAGAGGAGGAAGGAGAAGAAGTTAAAAGAGAAGATACCTGTAGCCACTTGGAGTAGAAGCAACAATTCAAGAGATGAAAGAGAGTCAAAGCATGAAAGAGTCAATCTATGCTTCACGGCTATGAGCAAATTGGAAGGAGAGGGTAACAACTCTAACTTTTACTCTTTTAGTGAATTTCCAGAAGCATTTGGTTGTCTCATGGATGAATGCAAATGCATGTATGCTAAAAATAAATCATTGAGAAAACAATTGACATGCATTATGAATGATTATGAAAATCTCATTAGTGAGCATGCTAAGCTGAAGAAATAACTTGAGCTTATTAAAAATAAAAAGATTTTATCATCAAATGCGTTAGAAAAGCTCAAAGGTAAAAATGATACATTGCTTGAAAACAAAAAGATAAGATGAAATGCTTGCATCTTAAAGATATGTATTAACAAAGAAGGCCTAGGCTATAATGGAAGTAATCCTTTTACTAAATCATATAGGTCATTAAAGAATAATCATTCATTGCATTTAAAAGGTAAATTTTGTGTTTTTATTAGTCATATTGTTAGAAGGTATCTAATTAGGAATGACAAACCATTTAAAATAAAGAAGGTTTAAGTTTCTAAAAGGATATTAAAGACTAACCTTGATGGAGCCAAAATCATTTGAGTGCAAAAAAAAACTTGAATTTCTTTATTGGTGTGTCTTATAGCATTGGAATTAAATGTTGTAAAATAAATAGCCATGCATGGGACATATCTGGGAAATGGAGATAAGAGTACCAAAGTACTTAGAAAATTATAATTTCATAAAGATAAGAGCTTAGAATGTCAAGTTAGTACATAAACTTTTCTCTTAATTCAATAACCATATGAGTTACTGTTGGTTGGTTGGTTGCTTGAATATATATTCTTTAATATACTTTTGGTTAACTACTTATTAATATGATGTTGATAATATTTGAATGATGCATTTGAATTGATTGAATGAATTCATGTGTATCTTGATTAGTATGTGATGATATGGACATATTTTTCATGTTTGCATATTCTATGATTGAAATGTTTCAAAGATGTATGAATATGTGATATGTGATATAAGTTTGAGTGTTTAAATGAGTTTGATGTTTATTGCAAAATTGAGTTAAATCGATGCAAACTTGTGTTCAAAATTGATCATAACTTGATTTACATAAATTCTCCTCAAAGTGAATCAAGATATCCAAGAATTGTATCTTGTGGTGTTTTCATTTAATGCATAATTCATGTGTTTCATTGCATTGTTTTTCAACTTAAAATTCTCAAAAAATCATGTGTCTCTTTATATAAATGTCTATTCATGATTTTTTGACATATCATGAAATTTTGAAGAACATATTCTTTTTGTTACTCAAACTTATTCTCATGTCTATTTAGTTAATTGTCA
Source organism: Mangifera indica (assembly GCF_011075055.1). Lineage (NCBI taxonomy): Eukaryota > Viridiplantae > Streptophyta > Magnoliopsida > Sapindales > Anacardiaceae > Mangifera > Mangifera indica. The sequence goes on from NC_058137.1 coordinate 9,987,801, forward strand.
TGTTCATAGTTGTGAATGATATTAATATCTAAGTATCAATTTTGAAAATTTGTATAGATACCTAGTTGACATAGCTTCTAACGTATTTTTAACGTTTTTGATATTTTCCTTGAATATTTCTATTGATTAACTTGATGATGTTCTGAGTTTAAATTATATACTTTGAATTTTATTGACTTGAGAAGATATATTAATGATGATTGATTGAATAGTTTTTTGATATATGATATTCTTTTAGACTGAATGTTTGATAAATAGTTCTAAGGTTGAATGAAGATGAAATTGGTTTAATGCCTTATTGACATTGATATTGAGGTAATTGCTTGAAATGAATTGTAGCTTGGGATTGGAAAGAAGCTTAGATGGTATAAATGCATATATTTAAGTGTATTTGTTATTGACTGAAAAAAGAATTTGCCGAAAATATAGTGGACACCATGCTAAAATTTTTTCGAAACCTTATTGATGAAATTGACTCTCTTTCTAAAAATATATTTAAAATAAAATAAAAGAAAATAAATTTAAAAAAGAAAAAGGGAGAGGAGTGTAGCTACATTTTTTGGCATTGCCTAAACGCTTGTTAATCACATGTGGCATTGATCACTATAAAAGCATATGTACTAGGCAAATGGATGATGCAGAAAATAACAAGTGTTGTTAGAAACGCATTTCACATTAGTTTTATTTCTTCTTATTACATTTCTTGTTAATTCTATTACCTGTTAACTAAATTTCTTTTCCACTCAAATTTCTAGTACTATGTACTAGTTTCTAATTTACTACAAATCTAACCCATCCTATGTACTAAATTTCCAACACTTATCATATGAACTTTCTTTAACATGAAAGCTTGGTAAATATTTTTGTTAAAGTAAAGGAGAGTATATAGACATTGACTAAGGAGGAGAAAGTTTTCAAATTGGTACTGTTTTAGCCTTTAGTTGGAAATCAAATGAAAATTGTTCTTTAATTTATCTTTCCGCTATTACTGTTTTTTATTTACGGCAAAAAGGGGAAAGATTGGTTAAGTTTAAAAAGTTTAAATGGGTTTATAAAAGGGCAAAGGACTATTTCCCAATCCAGTTTAAGTATGTTCTCAAAATCACACTAATGGAGTTTAAAAAACCCAAAGTCCCACCTATGACTTTACTGTAGTTAAAATTCTCAATTAAAAGGAGGGGTAAAATTGTTATTTTATTAATAATATTAAAAAATATAAAATTTATTAACTTTTCCCCGCTAAGTTTTAAAAACTAACAACTTCACCCCTAACTAAAGTTTTCTAACGTTGAAAAGTTACATTTTCCTCCCAAATTTTGTCTTCACCTCTTTGGCCACCAAATTCGACGTCGATGACTTGCACTCTCCACCCTAAACTGTTGGTCGATGCATGTAGACAAATCTGGAATAGATCTCTTCGTCGGACACAAAGAAATCGACAAGATTTAGGCGAAGAGATCTAGATCTCTTCACTTTGTTCTTTGTCGACAAAGAGATCCAAATCTCTTCTTTGGTGAACAAGCTTCAACACCATCCTTTCCATATCGTCAGAGAAAGTGGTCGGAAGGGGAAGAAAAAAATTCAAAGGTTTTGGGGGCAGGAATGTGATTTTTTAAAGTTTAAAAACTTTTGGAATAGTGAAATGTTAGTTTTTAAAACTTAGAAGAGAAAAATGTAATAAATTTTATATATTTTTAATACTATTAATAAAATAACGATTTTATCTCTATATTTAACTGAAAATTTTAATTCCAATTGATCAATATGTGCGATTTTGGGTTTTTCAAATCTCATGGGTATGACTTTAAAATAGCACCTAAACTTGGATGGGAAATAGTTCGTTGGCCTTTATAAAATGAAAATGAAAAAAATGGGAGATTTTTTTTAATACCAAATTGAACTATATTATTAAAGTTATGAGGAGTCTTCCAAGTGAGAGGGAGCTCTAAACTCTTTCAAACTCTTTAAATAGATTTTTCAATACTTAAACTTAAATTTTGTTGTCAATCAAAAAAAGGGTGATTGTTGAACTCCAAGATGTTTTGATTTTACCAAAACTAAGTTTAAAGTTGTTAGTTTATATTTATTTAGCTAATTAAGTCCAAGGCATAAAATTCTTATGACTGAAAGATGGACAAAATTTATATTTTCAAATTTTTAGATATGAGATTCCCATCCTCAAATGTCGGATGCCCATCCTCTATGGGACACTGGTTCCTTTCTAGTCCTGTGTCTATCCTTACAAGTCCAGAGCTCTTGAAATTTTTGACAAATGAACAAGGACGCCTATTCCTAAAACAAGAATGCTCATCCTCATGATTGGGACGTTCATTCCCTTGCCTAGGATGTTCATTCCTCTACGGGTCCCCTGCCCATCCTTTCACATATAAAGTATTCTGGAATTGAATTCTAAAGGTACAAAAAAGGACACCCATCTCAAAAAAAGGAAAGTTCATCCCTTGAGTAGTACATCTAAAAAATATGACCATTAGACATTTGATTCAAAGCTAATGGTCAGAATGTGCAAGAGGACGTTTGTCCTATCATGTTTTCAAGGCCAAAACATCATTTTTGAAGCTCAATAGATACATTATACTAACCAACAGTCATTTAAGCTATTTTAGCCATCCAAGGCTATAAATTGAAGACTCTTTGATTAGGAATAGGTTAGAGACTATAATGTAAAAAACTTATACTCTTTTCTTCTTTAATTCCTCTCATTCAAACTCGTAACTCAAAATTCTTGAGGAATACATTTATGCTTATTTTATTATATCAGCCTTATAGAGGCATTCAAAAACATTATTTTCTATATTCAAACACTTGGGTAAAATCTCAAATAACTATTGAGTTAAAAGTAATCCAAGATCAACTAGTGAACATGGACAAAATCTTGGATAACTATTATAAGGAAGGGATTCTTTACTAGTAAAACTTCAAGTGGATTACTTAAAGAAGTGGATATAAGAGGCTTCGAAAAGAAAGCTCCGAACCAATGTAAATCTTAAGCATTTTCATTTCCTACTCTCTTTACTTTATGCATTATATTTATGTTATACGATATTCATAAATTGTTGAATATTATCTATGATTGATCGCTTGAGTAAACTTGTTGGACATTGATTTAGTTTAAATATCCTTGTTAAAATTGATTCAAACCATTTTTCCTTAGTTTATCTCTAAAACCTGTAAACCTCTTAAATTAGTTCATTATGACCTCTGGGGCCATCTCCTATTAGCACACCTAAAGGCTATAAATACTATGCTTATTTTATATATGATTATAATAGGTTTACACTAGTTTTTTCCTCTAAAAAATAAATCTAAAGCAAAAAAAAGTGTTTGAAACATTTTGTAAGTTGGTTGAAAGACAATTTGATATAAAAGTCAAATGTCTTTAATCAAACTAAGGAGGAGAGTATAAAAGCCATGCCATTTTAGTTAATAATTTAGGAGTTGTGTTAGAGACTAATATCTTTACACATATTAACAAAATGGAAAATCTAAAAGAAATTACAAGCACATTGTTGATACAGGGCTTACTTTATTGGCACAAGCAGGTTTTCCTCTTCAGTTTTATTGGCATGCTTTTCAAACTTTTGTTTATCTTATAAATAAGTTGTTATCTTTAGTTCTTGCCTTTGATACTCCTTTTCATAAATTGTTCAACAAAAAGTTTGGTTATTCCAAATTAAGGGTGTTTGGATGCAGTATTTATCCTTATCTTAGACCTTATCACACTTATAAATTCTTTTATCATTCCACTAAGTGTGTATTTCTATGTTATAGTTTGTCTTATAAAGGCTATAAATGTCTTGATTGCAGTAGTAGACTTTACATTGTTCCTACACTAAAACTTCTTGAATCTGAATTTCCTTTCACTAGTGATCCTCAATTTTTGCAATCTTTCTCTCTTAAAGCATGTGAACAACAAATAAATGTCTTTGGTCTTGATGTAAGCAAATGGCATATTCCTATGTACCCTTCTCAGCCATTTTTTACTATTTCTGATTTTGAATATAATGATTCATCCTTATCTTGTTCAACTACAGTGCCTTTAATGCCCAATCTTGATATCACTTAAAGTCAACATGATATGTCAACTACATCTGATTTTACATACAACACCTCACCTATATCCCAAACCAATAATATAAATGTTTCTTCTTATCCATTTTTGATATCTCACCAACTAATACTTTTCTTAATTTTTCTAACCAAACTTATGGTAGCCTATCATTAACTCCTCTCCAATAATCCCATAACCATATACTGAAGCTACCACCAATAAACCTGTCACTTCACCTATTGTCTCTATCCCTAACTCAAATAGCCATCCTATGTTAACCAAAACCAAAATAGGAACCTATAATCCTCCTAATTCTGTCAGCCTTAAGTCTTTCAAACCCTCAATCTTCTCTTTAGTCAAGACATCCAACAATGAGTTGATTGTTTCTTTAGAACCTTCCACTATCACTGCAGCTTTATCAAACTCTGAGTGGAAAACTACCGTGAAAGTTGAGCATGATGTTTTAATGTCTAATAACACATGGTCTTTAGTGCCACACACACTTGATATGCACTTAGTGGGCTACAAATTGATGTTCAAAATTAAGTATAATTCATATAGGCTTGTGCAGAGGTACAAAGCAAGATTAGTCGTTAAAGGCTTCTAATAAACTGTTAATGTTGATTATTTTGAGACATTTAGTCTACTTGTCAAGGTTGGTACCATTAGAATTGTTCTCAATTTTGTAGTTCACTTTAGTTGGGATGATTAACAAATTGACACTAATAATGTCTTTTTAAATGGAGATTTACAAGAGCAGGTATATATGCACTAACCTGAGGGTTTCTTGATTGAAAACAAATAGCATAAGTTAGTGTGTAAACTAAACAAAGCTTTCTATGGGTTGAAACAAGCCCTTAAAGCCAAGTTTGATAAGCTAGAGACTATTCTAATTGTATTGGCTTCATTAATGTTGTAATAGGTTTCATTAGTGATGATAAAACACTAGTTGATGCACTAGCTCTCAAAGTGTTGGGTTCTTTACATTATTTTCTAGGTTTTGAAGTTAAAAGAACAAGTAATGGACTACACATAAATCCAAGCAAGTATGCTCAAGACTTGCTAGTAAAAGCAAAAATTATTAATGCAAAACCCTACACCACTCCCTTTGCTCCTAGTACCAAACTACTACGTGACAAAAGTCTTGTATTTGATGATCCCTCATTGTATAAAAGTGTAGTAGGGGCTTTTTAGTACCTAACTCTATCTAGACTAATTATTGCATTCTTTATCAATAAACTTAGCCAATTTATACAGAAACCCTCAATCACTCCTTAGTAAACATGCACAAAGGAATTCAAATACATAAAAGTTACTTTGAGTTTTGGTTTATGCTTTAGTTCTAAAAGTTTGTTCAAGCTGAACTATTTCTCTAATGTTGATTGGGCTAGTTGTCTTTATGACAAAAAATCAATTATTAGGTATTGTCTTTTTCTTAGGCCAAATCTTATTCAGTAAAGCATCATAAACAAAAGGTAGTTGTCTTATCCTTAACTAAAGTAGAATTCAAGGCTTGCTTTATCCTTAAAAAATCAACTACTCTGATTATCTCAAATGACCACTGAAATAACATTGGAGAAGAGTCTATTTATAAAATTAGGGTCGCAATCCTCAGTTCTCTTGTAATATGGTATGATAATCAAAATGCAAGTTCATTTGTAACAAATCTAGTATATCATTCAAAGACCAAACACATAGAGATTGATGCCCATTACATTAGAAAACAAGTTACTAAGAAATAATTGGTTATTCAGTATACACCCACAGAGTATCAAAAGGCTGATGTCCTGACAAAGCCATTAGCTACTTGGAAGTTTGTCACACTAAGAGATGTTCTAACTCTGTCTAACTTAGAGCAATTTTTATCTGGAAAACTAAAGCAAGTTACTAGTGCTACTTAGTATGAAAAGCTACTTGGTAATGAGGTATAGTCTTAAATGCAAGAGAAATATGGCCTTTGAAGGAGGAGTTTGGCATGTGCATATATGATTTGCAGTTGTGGAATATAGTTATAGTATGGAGTTGTGATATGGAGATTATGAGATGTCTAGAAGTTATTCATTTGCACTATGTTGCATTGTGCAAATATCATAGCATAATGCTTTGAAGTAGCATATCAAGTTATGAAGAGAGTTGTGGTATACAGTTATGATGTATAATGCTTTGAAGTAGCATTTTGGAGTTGCATTGTGCAAATGTCTTCTTGACATGTGTAGGCATGATTTGGAGTTATGAAATACAGTTCTAATTTGGTGGTGTGATATAGAGTTATGCGATTTAGTGTTTTGAAGTTTGCATTTTGCAAATGTTTGAGAGTTGTCTATGTTAGAATTGCTTATGTTATAGAATATTAGCTACTTGAATTTTGAATTATAAAGATGTAGATAGTGAAGCCTTACTCAAGCTTTCTATAAAAGAATTCACTAGAAGAGTCATCACTAATAGAGGTTATAGAGAGCTTAGCTTAAAGTGGGATGTTGGCATAAGGTATAAAATGTAAAGGCAAAAGATGTAAATTCCCATTAGTGTACACATGGCTTGTATTTGCTTGATACATGTATATGTAAACTTAAATCAAAGTGGTTAAATTTTAACTGATGAAAAGTACACAAAATCTGGGTAATAGATTCTCTCCCTCTTGCTCTTCGTTTTTCATCTCAAAACCTTTTTTCTCAACTCTTGATTTCTTGATTTGGCCTTCACAATCACATTCAATGATTATATTTTAGGATTTAAACCAACCACCTCTTATATGGATTTCAAATTTGACAAGTTAATCTCTCGGTTATGTAAATTATTCAACCACCTCCCCTTTGTTAGGTTTTTTTGTTAAATTTAATAATTAACCAACATTGATTTATGCAAGGACCAAAGTATCCTTGCAAATAAACCAAAGGTTATTTTCAAGGTTAGAGTTTGATTAGTATGATTTTCTCTCATGTGAAAAACTTGGACAGATTAACTTGAGACATAATATAGAGATGCTACAACAAAGCGAAATGTTAAATTATTCAATGTAGTGACTGTGAGATCAATAATTGTGTTATAAGGTTTACCAGTCCGATGAAGTTGGCAGAGTTCCCCAGTTAATAAAGGAAAAAGTAACCTTGAAATCAGTTTCTAAAAAATTAATAAAATTGTAAAAAATATACAAATTTTGAAAATAATTTAAAACCCCAAAAATTAAAATAAAGTTTAAGAGATTTTTTAAGCTTGGTAGGTTTTGATTATTGTTTCCATATTTTAATAGTTTATAATTTTATTTTTATGAATTCAACATAATTTTAACATTTATTGGTATTTTATGATTTTTTTTAGTTTTTAAGCTTTTCTTTTGAATTATCAAAATCTTTTTTAGACGGTAATATTGTTTTTTCGCTATAACATCCATTAATTCATTCATCTGCATACATTCATTCAATGTATCAATAATGAATGAATCTCTTATTTTATGAACTAGTGTGAATAGTTTTTAAACAATACCATCCATTAATTTGTGTATTATCCATTAATTCGTTCATCTTTTTTAGTTTTAAAACTAGTGTGAATAGTTTTATTAGTGTTTTATTTTATGAACTTTGTGTATCAATTTTTTGTTTTTCCAAAATATGAAAAAAAATTTTAAAATGAAAATACATTCAAAATGTTTGTCTAAAGACGCAAAGAAAAGAATAAAAAATATGAAATTAATTGTCTATGCAACAACTCCTTAAAACAATTACTTAATTTTTGTTCATATTGAATAGTCAATCACTAATGTTAATATTGGATCAGGGTCCACCCATGACGGGTCGACCCGACCCGACCCGATTTGATTAACTGCCAAAGGGCAGTTGTTAGTGGTTATTATTGGCAGTTGGACTTTTATATAAAGTCCTAATTGCCTCCCAAAGCAAAAATGATGAGAAGATGAGAAAAGAGAGAGAACGCCATTTTTACAGTGAACTTTTCTCTCTTGCCAAAACCAATACACAGTAAATTGGTCTCCCAAATGGAAATCAGTATGTTGGCAAATGGCGTCGTGGAAACAGACTAATGTCAACACCTCGCGTACAATTCGAAGACGCTTCATCGAACACATAAATGGGTACGCAAATTCTATTTACAGATTTCACAGAATTCGGATCCTGGCATGTTTAATTGTTTCTAAGAAAAGGAATGAAACCTCATTTCATAAAGTGAACATTCCAAATCTTGATTTTTTTTTTAAATTTTCTTCTCTTTAATATGGTTAATCATTAAGAGAGAAGACAAACAGACATGGAGAATGGTCACGATAAACAAACATTAGGATCTAAGAAACATATAACCATTCATGACTATATTTATTACTTGGGATGATGAAATCTCCACTTTTCCTTTTCATTCTGGTATGTATTACTTTGTTTTTTAAAATTTTTTAAATATTTTATAAGTCTTTACTTTAGAGGAATCAATATTGGCATGATAAAGAAAATTTAATTTTCTTATCTCGAGGGTATGCTAAATCTTGGAACTTCAATTTCTTTACAGTATTTTGCATATTTGTGGTGATGTCCTACATATACATGGTTCAAGTGTGTGATTTTTTCAAATGAAAAATTCATTCAAACACAAAAAAAGTACAATATCATATGAAATGATATGTTAGAAAAGAGTCAATAACTTAATTTTTTTTTTCTACCATTAGTTGAGTCAACTTGGAAAGGAAGGTGGTAGGTAATCCTATGTATTGTGTAGTTCAAAAACTCAAGAAGGTGAAGGTCCTTCTAAAAGACCTCGCAAGCAGGATTTTTTGAACATCTTGGAGAGGGTCAAAGTTGCTATATAAAGACTTGATAGCACCCAAGCAAGATTGGAAAGGAACCTGCAGGATGAACACCTTGTGGAGGAAGAGAAATATAAGGTTATTGAGCTTAGAAGACTAAGTTGGTCAGAGAAGTTCAAAATGAAGCAAAAATTGAAGACTAAATGGCTAAAAGACGAGACCAAAACACAGGCTACTTCTTCAACCGTATCAAAGGTAGAAGGAATAGAAATGCTATAAATGGACTTTTTCTTGAGGATTGGTCTTTAACAAGTGATAAAGAGCTTATTAAAAAGGGCTTTGTTTCTTTCTTTATGAACTTACGTATAAGCTGCTAATAGGAGACTTTTGTTAAGAACTTTATGGGTTTGCTTAACTTCAAAATTTCAAAGGATATAACCCTTTAAATGGTTAGGGAGGTTACTAGAGAAGAGATAAGGAGCACCATGTTTTCTATGATTAGCAACAAATCCCCGAGGCTCGATGGCTTTGGTTCTCTCTTCTTCAAGAAAGCTTAGACTGTTATGGGTTAAGATGTTTTCAAAGCAATTAAATTTTTCATCTCTACTTGCTTACTCTTTCATAAGGTTAACAATTAAATTATTGCCCTTGTTTTGAAATGTGATAATCCCTTAAGTGGCAAAAACTTTAGGCCTATCTCTTGTTGTAACATTATCTATAAGTGTATAACAAAGATAATGGCTAATAGATTGAGAGTGATCCTCTCTTTGTTTATTAATAAAGCCAAATAAGCTTTGGTGGGGTAAGAAAAATTGGTGCTAACATCCTCTTTTACGACGAGTTCATCCATAACTACCATAAGGAGAAGAGCAACTTGAAGAAGTGTGTTATTAAAATTGATCTCATGAAAGCCTATGACATGGTGAATTAGAGCTTCATTATAGCGATCCTTGATAAAATTGGTAATCAGCTATTGTTCACTAGATGGGTTAAGGAATGCATCTCTGCCATTTCTTTTCAGTGTGTATTAATGGTGAGCTTGAGGGATTTTTCAAATGTAGTAAAGGTCTTAGGCAAGGAGACCCTATTTCTCTTTACCTTTTTGTGATTGTGATGGAGATTCTCTTTAGAATTCTAGAAAACAGACTTCGAAGAAATAATTTGAGTTCTATTTGAAATGCAAAGAGAATAAAATAACCCATTCATATCTTGTCAATAACCTTCTTATTTTTTGTAAGTCGAGGAGAAATTTATCCACCTCATCAAAAGTCTCTTTACTCATTTGAGAGATGGTTTGAGCTTAAAGCAAATTGTTCCAAAAGCAATGTCTACTTCTTCAGGGTGACACATCAAGAAAGGACTTGGAAGAAAGAGATCCTTGGTATGGAGGAAAGTTTTATTCCTTTTAGATGTTTGGGAGTTCCCATGGTCTCTTCCAAGCTTTTTAAGGAAAATTGTAAGTCTCTAATTGATCTTTCCAAGGTCATTCTTTTTAGAATTCAAAGTTATTGGTCCTCACATTTTTTTCTTCTCGCTAAGATCCTTAAGGAGATTGATAATAGGGTAAGAGATTTCTTTTTGAGTGGTGTGGAGCACAACCATCACAAGGCTGGAGTTGCTTGGGATGACGTATGTGTGCCAAGAAATGAGGGAGGTTCAAGTCTAATGAAAAACAAAGATTGGAACAAGGCAACTATAGCTAAACATCTATGGGAAATCATTTATCTGAAAAACACTTTAAATTAGGTGGGATGCATTAAAAAGATTAGGCTTAATGGTAGAAGTATTTGGGAAATAAGGGCTACCAATGATAGTCCATGGTGGTGGAAGAAGCTATTAGAGCTTAGGGAGGTCATAAGAAATAATGTGAAGCACATAATAAGGAATGGAGAGTAAACCTTTCTTTGGATGGATAACTAGCATTCAATGGGAATGCTTAAAGAGAGATTCAGGAAGAGAATTATCTATGACTTGAGGATGGGCAAGAATTCAAAGGTCAAAGATATCATCAAAGATGGGAAATAGTGGTGGCCTATGGCTAACCCACCCCATATTTGGGAGGTTAAATCTTTGATGAATGAAAATCCAAGAATTGGTAGGGATGTTAAAAAATAGACCCTTAATCCAATGGGGAATTTTTCAATAAAAACAACTTGGAATAAAATTAGGGCAAAAAAGAGAGAGGTAACATGGGACCACTTGATCTGGCACAAAAAATTTATTCCTCGGCATGCCATTATTCTTTTGATCGCCTTGAAGGAGAGATTAAGGATGAAAGTTAAGCTTTGGAGGATAGGGTTGATTTCGGATGCCACCTGTGTCCTTTACAACAATGGTGAGGAGGACATAAACAACCTCTTCTTCAACTGTGAGTATAGTCACTATATTTGAAGAAGTATTATCGAGATAAACAACATGACTTATGTAAGACAAGATTGGGGGAGACTCATTGAGGACATAGCCAAAAATTAGAAGGGGAACAAGCTTAGGCATATTATGGGGAAATTGGGTCTTGGAGCCACCATCTATGCCATTTGGAAGAAAAGGATCAATATAATCTTCTCAAGAGGATGCATTCCATAGGAAATAATCAAGGAGAATGTTCATAGGCTTGTGAGAGACAAAGGAGCAGAGATGTCTAACATCAAACAAACTAGAGAAGCAGAGATTTTGGCGAGAAGATGGTGTCTTCCCCATTTGCATTTTCAAGCAAAGCGATGGTCTCTCAACAAGGAACCAATGAAGCACAATTTTTTTGAGCTAACCCTTGTGTTTGCTTTGTTGGTTTTTCCCTTAGGTGTTGCTTTCTTCGTTGAGGTTGCAAGGCCTAGATTGATGGCTTATTGGTTTAATCAGAATAGGCCAGTTGAAGTTAAGGCAATTAAGAAAGTTCATTTGCTTCAGAGGAGGATTCTGCCCAGCCGAAGTTTTGCTTTTTATGCGCCAGTTGGTGATTGCTTTCTACCCTAGATAATTATTACAGTCTGTATAATGTCCCAGGCTCAATTCCTATTTTCTGATCTTGCTCCCTGGTACCCAGATGCTGCCTATTATGCCAACTCCATTCAACAACAATATGGTATTTCTACTCTGCTCTAATTACTGTTATATCCATTCCAGCCTAACTCCCCTTCAAAAAGATGCCTACAGATGTTAAACAAGCCATATTTAATAAAACCAGCTCCAGTAAGAAATCCCAACAAAACTAGTAGGTTACAACAATGTTTATGCAGGAAGGTTTCTACACTTGCTACCCAGATTGAAGTTGCTACTGCTATTTCTGCATATTAGAATGCAGAAACAACCTTTGAATGATTACTAGAAGGTGAAGCTCGCTGCTTCTCAACATCAGGCACATTTTGGTCCAGATTTATAGCAAAGTTTCAAGCTTCCCAGAGCTCATTTTGCCCCCTGGATTACCTCCTTATAGAGCACCAAAAAGTAATTACAGACCATGTTCTTGCCTACTCAGTTTTCGACTGCTTGTTGGTTGAGCCGAATTTCAGCCTCTTTGCATGGAAAGTCTTCTCAAAGTGCTTCGTATCAAGCCCACTATGCTGCCACTATTTTTGTCTTGAAAACGTATGTGTTGTATAGATCTTACTCAAAGGCCAAGTATTATGTTTATAGCTTTTTGGATTGGTTGTACTATCTCCTCCCTCTTGAGCTCTATCTTTGGAAAACCTTAGATAAAAGCTCAAAAAGTGAAATTTCTTTTGGGTTAGTTTGTTGGCTTTGCCCTTGTTTGTAGTCGTTGTCCTCTGTTTGGAAAGGCAAACTTAGGTTGTTTTGGACTCTTTTTTTTGGGCCTATGTTTTTCTCTTTAATATATTTTTGCTTAGTGAAAAAAGAAAAAATCTTAAATTTTTTTTTACTTAGATTGAACTACTGATTTATGGTATAAATTACAATCCATTGTTGAAAAACTCTTAACACGGGTATGGAAAATAACTACTTGTAACTTTCTATTTACCAACCATTATATTGTTTTTAATCAAAGATCGTAAAATATAGTCATCATTTTCATAAAAAATTTAAGTGGGTATAATAGTTTCTTTCAAAAGTTCGCAAAAGTTAAAATGTAAAGGCTTATTCCCACCAAAGTTTTAGTCTATTTTCAAACTTGCACCCGTTAAATTTTAAAAATTCAAATACCTATCTGTCAACTGTTAAAGTTAACAAAATCTATTAAATTTAATAGCATAATTTTTATTTAAACAGTAATATTAAAATATAAAATAAAATTTTATCTTGTTTCCGACCCTTAATTTTAAAAACTAACAATTTTTCCCCTAAATTTAAGTTTTGAAAAGTTATATTTTTCCCCTCTAGGGTTTCAATCTTTTCCTCCCTTGACAACTATAATCTCACTAAGAGTCAATGATGCTCTTTCTTCTTTCTCTATTGGTGCACTCTCTTAGTCCTTGGAGACAACAATTCGATAGAAACAATGAAGAAGACAGATTGTTCAATGGAGAAAATTAATCTACACATGTTCTTTGTCGTGTCGAATTGGTTCCATCATCTTGGCCAAACACAAGCACCCTTTGTTTTGATTGAATTGAAGACAAACACAAGCTCTGTAGAAAAGGTCATCTCGACTGAAAAGAAGGCAAACACAATCATCTTTGTCTTACAAGATTCGATCAATTCGGTGGCTGCTTCTATAGTCGGGAGTGACAGAAAGCACCAAAGAAAGGTTGCCAGTCTTAGAGAAGGCGGTTAGAGCTTTTGTTGTCATCGAAAAATGGGTTGCTTTTTGAGTTAATCCTAACAGAGGAAAATGCAACTTCTTAACACTTAATTTTGAGGAGAAATTATTAATTTTTAAAACTAAACAGTGAAAGTAAGGTAAAAATTTATTTTGTAATATTATTAGATATAAGTTATTAGTTAAATAACAATTGTACTTCTAGATTTAACGAATTTTGTTAATTTTAATAGCTGACATATAGGTATTTAAGTTTTTAAAACTTAATAAATTGGAGTTTGAGAATGAACTAAACCTTGGATGGGAATAAGTCTTTTGGCCTAGGTAATATTACATAACTAAAAATTTGGACCTTAATTTTTGTGGTTTTTAATGTAGCAATGTAACTTTACGTAGTATCATGTATGTGATAAATGGTAAATTTACTTTTCTATAATCAGTATAATATTGACATTAATACAACATCGGTTGAGATTTAAAATTGGGGTTTAAAATTGGTATATAATAATAGCATTAATGATATTTAATAAACAACCGTAGTGCATACAAAGGTAGGAGATTGGGATTCGAGGGAGAAAGTCGTACATTAATATATATAAGTTTTCATTTGATAAACAAACATTTAAAATTAATGGAACCCTAACCCCTTAAATTTTTTTTTTCCTCCTCTAAACCCTAAAAACTAACCATTTTGCCCATAAGCCAAGTTTTAAAAAAAGACATTTCCCCCCTTAGGGTTTAGTTTTTAAACTTTGATGTCATTACTGGTGGCCTCTCCCTTCAGTGATCTCTTTCCTTCTAGCTAGACGCCTAATCGATATTGAATCAAGTTGGGGAAGACTAAGACAAAGATCTCGTCTTCATTTGGAAAAACAATCGTTTTCCCAAACGTCTTCTTCTAGGAAGATGATCATCTTCCTAGACAAAGATAAAGATAAGATCTTTGTCTTTGTCTTTGTCTCCCTAGCTTGATTCGATGTTGATCAGAGATCTAGTTAAGAGGAGAGAGATCGCCAGAGGGAGAGGAAGCTTTAGGAGGAAGAGGCCACCAACAATGGTGTCAGAGATAGTGCTGGAGTTTGAAAACTAAACCCTAGGGGGGAAATGTCTTTTTTTTTTTTTAACTTTGCCCATGGAGGAAATGGTTAGTTTTTAGGGATTTTGGGGAAAAAATTAAATTTTTATTTATGTTTAATATTACAGATAAAATAACAATTTTACCTTTAAAACTAATAAACTTAACCCCCCATAAGTGAGTGTTTAGGATTTTTATAGTTAAAGAATAGAAACTAGTGATTAAAATATGCTTTGAGTGGGAATATGTCCTTTGGCGGTCCAAATTATCCAAAGGATTTATGTTTCAGTTTGAAAATGGCAAGCTCCATCTTAGTTTGGTAACAGAAAAGTTAACAGTTAAATTTTCCTGAGAAAGACTAAGGGAGGTCCATGTAACAATTATTTGAATCCCTCCTGCTTGTTTGTGGATATTAATGAATCCATGTCAGACAATCACATCAAATGTAAATTTTTTATTAGTTGTTTGTGGGGGATGCAATTATAAGTCCTGTTGAAAATGTGAAAGGCGAGGCATCTTCTAGGAAAAGAGATAAAGTTGAAATGCTTAAAGATTGATTTAAAAAAAACCTCAATTATGACTTCTTGGCTTAGCTCTGCGTGTTTTTCTTATTAGTTTCGAAGTTGAGGACCCCATGCAATTTTACTAGCCATCTTTTATGAAGCCTCTTGTGCCATAAAATAATTGAGACTTCCAGTGATCAAAGAAGCAGCAGCTTCACGGCACCTCTAGGAAACAATATAAAACCAAAGCCTAAACTGCATAGAACTTAGATGGAAAGACTCAATTATATGATGCCTTAATGACTTCTTGCTCTTCTTCCACTGTTGCACATCTCAAGTATGATTTTTTTTTTTCGTTTTAAGATTAAAAAAGTCACGAAGACGATGTGATTCAATACCTAACCCCATTATACTAAATTAAATTGTCAAGAACAACACTCAAGGTAATATTATATATACAAATTATTGACAGCAGTACCTAACCTTGCTACTTAAAATTAAATTATCAAAAACAGGAATAATTAACTAATCAATATTATAAATTAAAGTAAAATAAAATAAAAAATAACATTCTAGAAAAAAGAATTCATTATCATATCTTAGCAAGTAAAATTTAAATTTATTTACAATTAGTTTGCAAGTATGGCCAACATAGTATGAGAGAATTATTTAACCTTTTTTATTTACTACACACTATCTAAAAAATCTTTGAGGGACCAAAATCATGTTTTAATACTAATTTATAATACTTTCTCTAGAAATACTATTTTTGAAAGAGGAACGTTATTATACTCAGTCTATCTAACATAATGATAATTTTAACTTACATAAATTTAAGATAAAATTATAAAATTATTGAAATATCCTTCTTTATAAATATTTTAGTGGAAACGAACAACTATGTCCAAAAACAAAGAAGTATAATCTATCATAAAATGTGTAGTAAAACTTACATAACATATATAAAAATAGTCTCCTAAATACTCTTATCACTTATAAAAAAATATAATGACCATAATGCCCTCCTATCAGTTTTATGCTCGTTGACCGTACATTACAATTGTGATCCTCACCTATTACGTGCAAAATATAAAAATATAAAAGTGAGTTATATTTCAACCCGTAAATAAGAGAACTTAACCTACAACTTAAATGTTTAACCCTCTTATACTTTGTACTTATTCAACCTTAACTTTCTACTCAGGAGTGCGCCTTCAAACTCTGAGTTTGGATTAAGTGGAACTTACATGACTTTGTAAGCAAAAAAACAAAATTCAACACCAATAGTAAAATCATAAAATACTAAACTTCTACTTAATTTTCTTAATTTGATCACAACAGGCTATAAAATCATATTATATATGATTTAGGAATCAAAGCATACTTGTTTGTGTCATTTGGTTGTCCAAAGAAGATTGATTATCAATCCATGTGCAAAGTCTTCCTCCCTAGGTTTTGTAGAATGAGCTTGTAGTGCCAAATAACTTATGCACTTTTTATAAACAGGGTAGGGGACCTTGTTTGTATTAATTTATTACCAAAGGATAAAATGGTCAATTAGGTTTTCCCACAAAAAACCCAATAACCCTTATATCAACCCACACTCACAACCCGAAATTAATAGTTACAACATCAAGTGTATCAATTTGCTTATGAATGATCATATCAAACCATAAAATAAAATATCTCTAGAGTATACATTCATCCGGTTTTATTTCATAATAAATAAATATTTAATCAATATATTATTACAACAGACATATCTTGTCTTGGGAACACTTTTAGCCCCATTCTACTATCACAGGAACCACTTTTAGTCCCTATGCTATAATAAGCCACTCCAAGGATATAAGCACAGCCAGATCCCTAGGGATCCACCACATAGAAAGGAATGTCTAGTGTGTTTACTATTGGAATGCCATGCCAGCAATCCGTCTGAACTCGCGGGTCAGCAAGCACAAAAAACACAATTTCATTACTTGAAAAAACACACTTGATCTGCCTTTTTCACTTCTCTCTTAAAGAAACGGGCTACTAACCCAGTATTTTTAATCATTTGTTCATTGAATATTTAAGCCGATTCTTACCTAACCCGTATAATTTAGACTTTATAAAATTAAGGCCAAAGGACTATTTTCCTACCCAATTTTTAATACAAAGATAAATACATATTCATGGGGTTTGAAAAACCCAAACACCTGCCCATGAATCAATTGTTGTTAAAATTTTCTGTTATGACCAAGGGTAAAATTGTTATTTTACTAATAATCTTAAAAAAATATAATTTTATCTCGTTTTCCCCCTAGAGTTTTGAAAACATGCATTTCAACCCCCAACCTCAACTTTGAAAAGTAACTCTCTCCCTCTCCCAAATCCCTAGGGTTTGTTTCAAACTCTGGTGATAGCAACAACTATAGTCAATCGATTCTAGAGTTGACAGGTCTTCTGTGCTTCTCTCTCTACTACAACGGATGATGCTAGATAAACGCTGATAAAATCGTGAAGGTGATAAAGCCTGAAGACGAAGAGACTTTATGAAATTGACTTTGAACAATGAGAATCTATCACATTTTTCATCGATTCAACTTCAAATCTAGAAGATTGTTGATGAAGGCCTATTCTTGGACCACAAACACGATGGGTTATTGTCATTTGAAGTCATTTTGATGAAACCTCTTTGTCTTAGAGCTTCGTCGGCGTTTATTTGGCTTCGTCGACAAAAGACTAATTGACACCTCAACCAATTGGCTGTCACCATCGTCGTTGCCAGAGTTTACAGCAAACCTTAGGGATTTGGGGCGAAAAAGTTATCTTTCAAAGTTAAGGCTGAGGTGAAATGTGAGTTTTAAAAACTCTGGGGGAGAAATGAGATAAAATTACATATTTTTTAATATTATTAGTAAAATAACGATTTTATCCATGGTCTTAATTGAAAATTTTAATAATAGTTAGTCCATGGGTGAGTATTTGGATTTTTTAAACCTGGCGAGTATGCATTTGTCTTTGCATAAAAACTTAGGTGGGAAATAGTGATGGATTTTGGTAACAAAATAAAATAATTTAGAGCATGTTCACATTATATACAACAATGGTGATATGAAATTTACATATTATTTCAAGAAATAAATATAGAAGTATGACATATACCTTGCACCTTGTAATTTAATTTGAAGTTAGGAAGTTTGAATTACTAAAATAAGTGATATTTTGACTTGCACCCTTCAAAGAAAAGCCATGGTGTTCTCAGCTTAAGGAAGAAGAAAAGGGAAAAACTTTTTTTTTAATTCTTTTTTCCCATTTTTAAGCATAAACTTGATATTTATCAAGTAAAAACATGTGTCATTTTTATATTAGTTTGCAATAAAAAGTAAATAATACTTTTGACACATGTTGAATAATTTGTGCCCAAAATTATTCATTCAACTTTCTAAACATTTTAAAATTTGTAAAATGACAACTTAGCCCCTTTTCGGAATCTTATTCAAAAAGTGCCATTTTAACCCTCGAAAAGTGCTAGCCAACCTTGGATAAATATTTTCATCTTCACAATACCATTTTCTTCCTTGACATATGGGTTGACCTTCAAAGTTCATAATGACGTAGTCGTGGACCCTATATCAGAGGATACATTTCGTTATATTACTGTATAACCCAAAACTATTGTTAATTGATATACTTCATTTTTTGCTACAAAATGAAGCTCCCACTAATCATGTGATGTCATCTAGCAATGTCCCATAACTCCTATGATATACTATGGTGATATAACACATGCCTCTATACAATACTATTGCCCAGATAGATTACTTACATAGGAAACGATTTGATGATGTTTATTAAAACTCATTGGGACCCCTCATATGTCATATGTATGTAGCTAATATGGTTGTAATAGACAAACTATAACATATATATAAAAGTGAGGTAGTAAACATGCAAAGTATGATAGACCTCTTTCGTTATTAACAAATGTACATGCAAGATATATAGCCCTGAAATCAACAAAGTGATTGACTTTTAGGGCATACTCTAACAAATAGTCCTTTGGCCTAAAATTAACAAACGAAAGAGATAAAAGATAACAGAACCTAATTATCAATATTTTTCTAGACAAAAATTTATTATTGAAAGAAATTAATTTTCAATTTTTTTAAAAGTAAACTTTTATCATTTTTTAATTAAAGATGTCAAACTATCACCTAACTTTCAATAGTATTAAATAGAAATCAACACAAGTATATATGCACATACAATTTAGGTACATAAATGATGTGTTTTCATGCAATTAGATGATTTTAAATTAAAGATAAAATAATGCTCAATCATATGATAATATATCATCTTTGTACAAAAAATATGCATACATAGCATTGCTCAATGTAAATAACATGGTAAATCTTTTATTAAAATGACTAACATGATCATTTTGGTGTGTTTTTTTTCGTAAGAAACAGGTCACCCGTGTTGGATTGCTTCAAAAGCAGAACCAACCACACTAAACAGGTCAAACTCAAAATTCAATGATTGACACCATAACCACTAAATCAAATAAATCAAAAGTTTTTAAAATGTTACTAGTGGAGACATAAATCAATGTTTTCCTATACATGAAATCTCTTTTTTTGCTACTTAAACTATCACTTGGAGGTCTAACATGCACATTTTATGCAAGGATATGTGCTTTTATGTGTTGACATGAACATTTCAACACATAAATACCTTTAAATTTTATTATTTAAGTTCCCCAAATTTAGTTTTACAACAATTTAAAAAAAAAAAACACACACACACTCAGGATCAACAAAACCCATCCAAAATAAGTAAAACTCAACCAAATTGATTTGTTATTTTGTTTTTTATTGTTGGGAAATTTTTATATTCAAAGTTCGGGGTTTGTTTTTTATTTAAACTTAACAAGAAGCTCATGAACAATGGTAATTAAGAATTTCTTTGGATTTCTATAGAACATTAGTTTAATTAAAATGGACAAATACACATAAAGAGGGAAACAAGTTTTATCATTTTAGGTATTTTTTATTCAAAAAGGAAATAATTTAAATGAACAAAATATACTTAAAATTTTAATAGAATTTTTTTAATTCATGTGTTGGTCACGTGAATTTGGTGACTTAAGTCTGGATGGTCTCTTTAAATGAACAATTTATAAGTTTGGTGTTTATAATAAAAAATTAAAAAATCCATCCGAATAAAAAATTGGTCTCTTTAATAATAATAGTAAAACAAAAATTCGTGTTAAAAACTTTTATTGATATCAAAGATTAGATTCGTTTATATACAACAAAATATAAGTTTGGCATTTACAATAAAAAATTAAAAAATTTGGTTCGAATGAAAATTTGGTCTCTGTTATATATGGTGAATTTCTCCACCACATGGCTAAAAAGCTAAAGTAAACATATTAAATGCCTTGCAAATTACCTTTAGAAAATATAGCCATTTTTTCTTGACTTGGGGGCCGGCAAGATTGCCTATAGATAGCGCGCCGCTCCGCTTCCCCTCACCCGCCTGCCCGCCCCACCCCCCCTCCCCTTCCTCCCTTCCTCCCTTTTCGTAATTGAAGTATACGGATTTATACATAAAATTACTCTTCCTCTCTTTCACTTATTTCTCTCAATTCTTCCTTATTTCAATTCTCTTTTATCTTCTTTACTTCAAGTCTCCTATATTTTGTTTAACTTATATTTACAATACAATATCCGCACAATACACTCAGATATATCATAATCTTTTAATTACATCGTTATATTGTTTATATATTGTAATTATGGATATCTCATTTATCTTTTAATTTATGTTGTTCTTTTATTTAATTTTTCATTTATAATTGTATCTTATTTGCAACTTGAAGTTTGCAAAATTATAAATCTGGACCTGAAGTCTTGAAGCTCTTGAATCTAGACCTAAAGTCTAAAATATCATAAATCTGGACACAAAATCCTGAATATTATTTTTAACCTGAAGTTTATGACATTATGAATTTGGACCTAAAGTCTTAAATATCATGAATCTGAATCTGAAACTTTTTGTAACCTGAAGTTTACAAAATCATGAATTCAGACCTGAAGTCATGAATTTCATTTGTAACCTAAAGTTTTCAAAAACATAAATTTGCGTTAGCAGTCTTGAATATTATTTAAATATTTATATTCATTGTTATTATAATAATTATATAATATTTATTTTTATTTTAATAATTGTATCCGATTTGCAACCTAAAGTTTGTAAAATCATGAGAATATATATATATAGGCCCGAAGTCCCAAGTTTCATCAAAGTTTTTATTTTATAATAATTATATCACTTTTGCAACCTGAAGTTTGCATAAATTGTGAAAAATATGGACTTGAAGTCCAAAATGTAATCAAAATACATATTATAATATTTTGAATACTAATTACAAAACTAAAAGTTTTATAAATATGAGATAATATCTGAACCTAAAGCTTCTAAATATTAGTTCCAATATTTCTCCTACAAAATTAATTATTTTGTAAATATGAGATAATATTTGAATTTGAAGTTTCAAAGGTTAATTTATATATATTATCTACAAAACCAGAAGTTTTGTATATATCCCAATATTTGAACTTGAAGTTCCTAAAATTGGATGGATAAAATTAAATGAGCTTTTTGCAGCTCTCCACCTTGAATAAATGAGCCGTGAAAAATTGATTAAATAAAATGTCTCAGAAAGACAAATACAATGCTATTATTTTCCTAGCATCACATCCTTGAAGGATTGCAAATCGAATATATGGATATAATGATAGATCCATTAAATTTGTGGAAAATTTTGAAAGATAAATTTGAACACCAGATTCAATAATCCTTCCAATGGCTTTGTAATTTAGTACAACTCTGCAATATTCAACGCTTTTTCCTAATTGAGATAATGTGGAAGATAAAATATTCTCCACCTTTTATTTTATGCTCTTGTAGTAGTAATAGTGGGAAAGGAAATTCTAAATTAATATTTTCTCATTAAAACCATCAAACTCGCCTCACAAGTATTACATCATTCCCTGAAATGAACGTAACTACCAGAATAGTTATCATGGGTGTGAGTAATATCATCCCCACAAGTATTACATCGTTCCTTGAAGTAAACGTAACTACCATAAGTGGTTATCATGGGAGTGAGATCATGGATAAATAATTTTCAATTTGAAGATGATTATAATAGAAATTCTTAATCATACCACCAAAAGTAGACTAAGAATGAAGCCAAAAATAACACAAAGTAAAAAAAAATAGATATGGCCACAAATGTCATTGGTTATGTACCTGTAGTTTACACAAAATTGGGCGAATCTATATTAATTTTTTGATGCTTTAGATTTTGTCGATCTAACTAATCTTGATGTTTCAAAACTTTCTTTAAGAATAAAATTATAGATCACTTGAATAGTGATATGAATACCCAAGATTTTTATATTTAAAATCCATCATATATAATTATTTTGGAGTCATGAATATTATTCTTTAATATCATGTTTTTCTTCTTTTCAATATTTTGTGTATGTTATGACTAATATAATTTTTAAATAAAAGGAAATGGACTTCAAAATTGAAGTGTTGACTTTAAAAGCTGATAAGGGAAACATGTGTTTAGTGGATAGTGCAACAACGCACACAATTCTCAAGTAAAAGAAATTTTTCTTAACTTTAGCATTGATTGAAACTAAAGTAAACACTATATCAAGATCAATAAATCTAGTTGAAAACTCCAAAAGAGCTATCAGTTTTAAAGATATAAGAAAAAATTATTATCACATTGAAACCATGAGTGAAATGATGCAAAATTTATCTGTATAATTGGTAATGCCTCCAAAAGAAGACTTATACTAAAAAGATTGTCTACTTTATCATCTAAACTGTATTATACAATCATAAAGGCAACTGAAACTTATGTAATATCAAACCGGAAGTTCTTTAATCCAAAAGCATTTATTTTTTGGCATGATCATTTAGGGCACCTAGGAACGTACATTAAAGACTCATAAAATTTTATTTCCAGTGAAAAATTTGCACTGCCTGTTTTGAAGGCAAACTTGTAATGAGACCATCTCCCTCCAAAATTGAAGTTGAATCCCTATCATTTCTACAAAGGATTCAAGGGGACATACGTGGACTTATTCATCTACCAAGTGGGTCATTTCGATATTTTATGGCTTTAATTAATGTATCTACACGATGGTCTCATGTTTGTTTATTGCCAACTCAAATGTTGCATATGCTAAATTATTAACACAAATTATTAAATTAAAGACACATTTCGTAGATTATTCGATCAAGTCAATACGATTAGATAATGCTGATGAATATACATCCAAAACATTTGATGATTATTACATGTCTATAGGGATTGATGTTGAACATCTAGACCCACATGTCCACCACAGACATAATAGATTAGCTGAGTCTCTTATCAAACTACTTTAGGCAATTACATGTACTTGATTACTAAAAAGTCAATTACCAACTTCTATGTGGGGATATGCTATATTGTATGTTGCAGCCCTAATTTGCTTGCGACCTTTTTTTTATCATCAATATTCTCCTCTATCATTAGTTCTTGGTCACCAACTTGATATATCTTATTTAAGAATATTTGGTTGTATTGTATATATCCCTATTGGATTTCTTTAATGCACAAAAATGGGACCTCACCATTATTTAGGAACACATGTTAGATATAATTTACCATCTATTATCAAGTATCTAGAACCATTAATAAGTGATTTATTTACTGCATAATTTGCAGATTGTCACTTTGATGAGATAACATTCCCATCTTTAAAGGAAAAGAAAATGTGATGTGTGTATGAAATATACACAAATAGGGTTATAATAGTATAGTTTTAAAGTGAATTTTGGTCTATTTTGTCAAATTTTTTAAGTTTTATTTAATCTTGATGGCTTGATCTTATTTTGTTCTTTGAATTATATTTTTAGATGATATGAAGTCATTGAAGCCCCTTCTAGAGTGAAAATAGAAGTTTAAAGAAGCAAATCAGAAGGGTTTACATTAGGAGGCAGAGAGTAATTATGGGCAGTCTTATGGTCATAATTGGTGCCCATAATTACTGGGCGTAAATTAAAAAAAAAAAAGAAACAAAAAATAGGGTTAAGTGACAGGTATAAAAAGAAAGTTACGTCTTCTTCATAGTGTGGAACCAAATATACAGCAGCTCAAAGGATTTTTAAAGAGAGAAAGCTTTAAGAAACAAGTAGAAGAGGGAAGATCCAAGATTAAAGATAGAAGACCCAGGAGAATCAAGATTTGAAGACCCTAGAGTTTTTCTTATCTCTCTTATTATCTTCTTTTATTGATTTAAAATGTCTCTCTCTCCAACTATATCTTGTAGTTTGAACTTTATAACCATGAATAGCTAATTTCCTTTACTAGGGTTTATGATGGATCTATAAATTCTCAAAGATTACATAATGGGTTTTGATTTTTAATTAATGATGATGAATGTTTGATTTAGCAATTGTGATTTTAACTTCTTGCTTGGTGTTAGGGCCCAATGCCATGCTTGTTTGTAGATTGGAGTGTGATATTGAAAAATACATACCTAATTAGTTCATACCTTTGCTAAACCTAGGGTTTATTTAGAGATAAATATAAATCTTTTGTAGGCAAATTGATTGTCATAGAAATTAATGGGTTTTGATTAACAACATACCACGAAAGTAGGTAAGCTCTTAATCTTAACACTCCTTATTAACCTTGAGAAAGGAATTGGGTAAAATAGGATAATCAACCATCAACAATTCATCTTATCATTGATTTTAATTGGATTCGTTACTGATTTTTGAGTAATTGATAGTGAAATCATAAACCCCAGGCTTCTCTATAATTGGTATTTAGCTTTTAATTTGCTAGGTAATTATTTTCCTTTGTTAATTTCAATTTAGTTAGTTGCTTTATTTTATTATTTTTAATTCAGTCCCAATCCATAGCATTTTCTATTTCTCTAGCTAATTTAAACTACAAAACAAGCTAGTATTCAACAACCAATCTCTGTAGGATCGACATCTTTCTATATTACTTGATTGACTCGTATACTTGCGAGCCATTGGCAACAAGTTTTTGGCGCTGTTGCCGGGGATTGGTGCTTTGTTGATATTAGTATAATTTGTAGTTTGGCTAGACTAGAGTTTTATTTTATTTTATTCTTGTTCTATTTGATTTCTAGTTGTCTTTGTTCTTTCTTTTTAGGTACTTTATTGGTTTATGACCAGATCTCAAAATCCAGAATTATTGGATTTTGACCTAGAAATCGAGAGAACCTTTAGAAGACGTAGAAGAGAAAGACGAGTAA
Organism: Mangifera indica; assembly: GCF_011075055.1. NCBI lineage: Eukaryota > Viridiplantae > Streptophyta > Magnoliopsida > Sapindales > Anacardiaceae > Mangifera > Mangifera indica. Next base: position 10,013,255 of record NC_058137.1, read on the forward strand.
GACAAAAAGTTACCATGGAAGATAACATCAACAATCAACGAGTTCTTCGTGATTTTGCTATAACTACTACACATGATGGTTATTCTAGTGTAGTGAGACCTGCTGTGGTTGTTAACAATTTTGAGATTAAACCTTCTATTGTTCAGATGGGGCAACAAAACCAATTTAGAGGGTTAGAAAATGAAGATCCACATGTCCATCTATCACGTTTCTCTCAGATATGTGACACTTTCAAAATGAATGGGGTTTCTGAAGATGCAATCAAATTGAGGCTATTTCCATTTTCTTTGAAGGATAGGGCAACATCTTGGTTGGATTCTAGGGCACCTGGTGCATTCACTACTTGGCAAGCACTTTTTAAAGCTTTCCTTGCAAAATATTTTCCATCTGGTAAAACGGCCAAATTAAGAAATAAGATTGCCACTTTTTTCCAAAGGGATGATGAGTCTTTATATGAAGCTTGGGAAAGGTTCAAAGATCTACAGAGACAATGTCCCCATCATGGTTTGACTGACTGGCTAGTTGTTCAAACTTTCTCTAATGGTCTTTCTCACTTGTTAAAAAGTATTTTGGATGCAGCTGCTAATGGGTCATTAATGGGTAAAACATTCGATATGGCTTTGCACTTGATTGAAGAAATGGCTTCTAACAGTTGTCGATGGCCTAATGATAGAGCTAGTCAAAAAAGACATTTGGGAGTACATGAAGTGGATGGAATTACTATGGTGAATGCTAAGTTGGATGCATTGACAAAGAAATTGGAGAGATTAGATATAAAGGTTGTAAGAACTTCTAGTTGTGAGAATTGTGGAGGAGATCATACGAGCTTTGTATGCCAAATGGGTACCCACTATGCACATGAGCCTACAAATGAGCAAGTGAATTTTCTCAATTACAACCAAAGGGGGCAGGGTAATCCTTACTCAAATACATATAACCTAGGTTGGAGGAACCACCCAAACTTTGCATAGTCAACCCAAACCAATACTGCTAACCCAAACCAGAATTTTAAGCAGCCACCTCCAAGATTTCAAGCTAGAAATACTAACCCCCAACGTTTACATCATCCTCAGCCTCTTCAAGAGCAAAAATCAAATCTAGAATTGATGATGGAGAATTTCATTCTTGCCCAAAAATAAAAGGGCGATGCACAAGATGAAGCAATTAGACAACTTACTACTAAGGTGGATCAATTGGCCACACATAATAAGATGCTTGAAGTACAATTGGGCCAACAAGCAAGTACTTCCAATTCTAGGGAAATAGGAAAGCTATCTAGCCAACCTCAAAATCTAAGGGAGCATTGTAAGGCAATTGTCACCAGGAGTGGTAAACAATTAGGTGAACCTATAAGCAAGGTTGAAAATGAGCTTGATGAGCAAAAGGACATTGAAAAGTCTAGTGAAGAAGATACATTGGAGAAAAAGGTTGAGGGAAATATCCAAGAAGCCCTTGAAAAGCAAGTTCCATCCAAAACATATTCAACACCTTTGCCTTTTCCTCATAGGTTCCAAAAGGCAAAGCTTGATCAACAGTTTGGAAAGTTTTTAGATGTTTTCAAGCAGATACATCTCAATGTTCCTTTTATGGAGGCTATAACTCAAATGTCGACGTATGCCAAGTTTCTCAAAGATATCCTCTCAAATAAAATGAAACTTGAAGAATTTGAAATGGTGGCTCTCTTAAAAGAATGCAGTGCCATTTTACAAAATAAGCTGCCACAAAAGTTTAAGGATCCAGGGAGGTTTTCTATCCTTTGTGTAGTTGGTAAAGAATCTTTCGAAAAAGCTTTATGTGATCTTGGTGCAAGTATAAGTCTAATGCCTTTATCTATTTGCAGGAGATTGGAGCTTGGAGAATTAAAACCTACAACAGTGACCCTGCAATTGGCAGATAGATCCATAAAGTATCCTATTGAGATAATGGAAAATGTGCCAATTAAAGTTGGAAAATTTTATATCCCCGTAGACTTTGTGGTTTTGGAAATGGAAAAGAATATTCAAGTTCCTCTTATTCTGGGAAGACCATTTTTAGCCATAGCAGGAGCAATCATTGACATTAAAAATGGAAAACTCACTTTTGAGATTGGAGATGAGAAAGTAGAGTTCAATGTTTTTCAAATGTCAAAGCAACCTAATATTGTGAATTCTTGTTGTAGGGTTGACATTATTGATGATTGCGTGAAAGAAGTCTTTATCAAGAAATACCCTGAGGATCCACTCGAGTCGTGTATTATTCATGGAGCTTCAGTCAAAGATGAAAATATGGAAATTACAGTCTATGCTCAACTTATGGAAGTAAATCCTAAGGTTGCTCCCATTTTGAATTTCAAGTATGAAGAACTTGAGACAGGTAACCATTCTCTTCTTTCTCTTAAAACGGAAGATGCACCTAAGGTAGATTCTAAACCACTTCCTGCTAATTTGAGGTATGCTTTTCTTGGCCCTAATTCTACTTATCTTGTGATTATAAATGTTGAATTAAATGATGAACAAGAAGATAAGTTGTTTAGGGAACTTAGAGCATATAGAAAAATCATTGGTTAAAACATTCATGATATCAAGGGAATAAGCCCTACCATTTGTATGCATCGCATCCATATGCTTGATGATTTCAAACCTACCATTGAACATAAAAGAAAATGACATTTAAGGGATTAATCTAATTGTTTAGTAATATTTTTGTATCAATTTAGAGTAGAACAACATCTTTTAAGGATGTAACTAAGAAGTATCATGAGTAACACACTTGTCAACATCGTAAATTATCAAAATATTGATTATCTTAGTGGTTTTCTCTTTAGATGAGAGAATGAAATTTAAAAAAAAAAAAAAACTATTTGTAAATCTATAGATGCATTTATAGAAACCAACTATGATGTTCGATAGTCACATCATGATATATAACACGATGGTGGTTTACATGAAGTGGAGCCACATGGTTAAGTGGAACATTATGATGATGATTTATTAGGGGTTTAAAATGTTGGCTTCAATCCAAGAAATTGATAATGATGACTTGATAGATTTGCATGATGTCAATGTATTAGATAGTATGGACGAATGGGTATGCAGTAATAACAAAATAGTTTTGAATTGAGGTTGCTCTGATCATGGAGACAAAGGATATTAATCATGTTAATTAAGAGTAAAAATGCTAACTCTCCTAATTTGAATGTAACATTGCATCTATGATCTTATAAATATGAAAAATCTATTTAAAAGAGAAGAAAAGAGGTAAAAACATAGACTGAGCTACCTTAGAAAGTAATTCTATATTTTTTTCAATAAATATCAATTAATACCTATATTATGAATGTAGACATTTTAATCATCGATGAGCCACGTAAAATACCTCTTATTTTATCTCCCTTTCTTCATAATTCCACTTTTATCATAATATATTGTAATATATACATTAGATTTTTTTCATATTCTAAGCGCTATTACTTTAGCTTAAGCCTATTTGCACAAGGGTTAAAATTAATAAAACTATATGTACAAATAATGTACATAATTTTATATATAAATGATGACATGTCTTTATATAATTGACTAATTTTAAATTGAAGAAAAAATAACTATTAATCACATTATGATATATCCAAGGTTTTCAAAACCGGACCGGGATAAAAACCGTTTTAAGTATTGGTTTCGATCGGATCGGTTGAACCGTTTTAACCGATCGAATGAACCGGTCGAATTACAATTTAGTCATAAATGAGAAGTCGGTTGAACGATTACGGCTCTGTTGAACGACTTACCAAAAAGAGGGAAAGGCAGTTAAGTAGCTTTCACATTGTCGACTGAACCGTTTTAAGACTTTGTTTTAGTTTCTTTTACAGGATGAGGAATAACTGGTTTCTGTGGCCTGGATTACACTTCAAACTTCTGTTGTTAACTCAGTAATTGACAGAATAAATGAGAAGTCGCTAGTCACAGCAGCAACAGAAATCGCCGTCGTCAGCCAACGTCTAAGCCTGGGAAGTCGCCGTGAAACTTGCAAATATAGCCGTGAAGTGAAACTGCTGCCTTGTAAGCCTGCAAACTGACACCCCTCGGTGGCAGCGTCATCGTCGACAGCCGTATTTAAACCGTCATCGGCAAGGAATAGGAAATTTGTCGGAGGAAGTCGTCGGTTGCAGCAACTGAGGACTACGTCTGCGTGCACTGCAAGGAAGAGGAAAAAAGAAAAACAGTGTCTTACGCAGAAAGCTTTATATGCAGCCTTGAACCGGTTCCTGCATGGACCGGGTTAGACCGCGGTTCGGGAGAGAACCGGTGGTTCAACCGCGGTCCAATCCGATTTCTATTTCAAAACGGTTTTGCCTTCAACAGGACCCGACTACAGTACCGGTTCACGGACCAACCGGTTCGACCGGCCGGTCCGGTTCGGTTTTTAAAACCTTGGATATATCATTATTTATATATAAAAATGTTATATTATTTGTACACGTAGGTTAAAATTGCCAATTATAAGAAGTCGCAACAATAAAAGATAATTTTCAAGTCGGAACTTCCGCAGAAAGCTGTTAATATACCTTTAGTCAACACATGACAAACACGGTAGTCAGTCTAAGTCATTCAAGCCAAAGTAGCCGAAGGCTAATGGAACTTCGTTGAAGATTAAATAGTATTCCATGCTGCTACGCAACAAAATTAAGTAAAATCAACGAAACTATAGATGCTTATAAAAAAGGGAACGAACTTCCACAGAAAGTGGCAGCTGTTAATATGCCTCTAGTCAACACATGACAAACACGGTATTCCATGTACCCAAAGGCTAATGGAACTTCGTTGAAGATTACATAGTATTCCATGCTGCTACGCAACAAAATTAAGAAAAATCAATGAAGATATAGATGCTTATAAACAAGGGAACGAAACTTCATTTCATCAAGAGAAGTTCTCACTTGATTAGTCTACGTACGGTAAAGTAAAAAAACTAGTTTTTAATGTATACGAACGTAACTTCAAGATCCAAATACAAAAACAAAGAAATGAAAAGGTTAAATTTATAAACTGACGGGCCCAAGTTAACCTCACCTATCTCTTATGATTCAGAGTTTTCATAATTTTAGGGATGCAGGACATCTTCCGGGAAAAACAGAGATGAACACAATAAAATAGAACAACGCTAGGCAACTTCTGGGAAAAACAGATGAAATAGAAATAAAGTTTAATTTCATTGAAAGCGCGGCAGGTAAATTAATCGGAAGTTGTGAAGCTTCATAAAAATTCCAGAGAAATTGCTATATAAGAAGAAAAAAAGATGTTATGTTCCAATTAATCAATGCCTTTGATTTCATTTCATTAAGTGAACATTTCAAATCTCTCGTTGTTCTAGCTTTGTTATATTTTGTTCTTTAAGAGAGAAGACAAATACAGATGGAGAATCATCAGAGTACAGAATCATCGGCATCTGACAAACATACAACCATTCATGATTGTGCTGAGTCAGGGGATATTGATGCGTTTCAGAAGCTCCTTCAAGATAACCCGTCTCTTCTCAATGAAAAAAATGCAATTGTAAGACTAGTTTTTTTATTATTTTTTAATTAATATATATATCCACTTGAAAGCATTAGATTTTTCAGTTGGTTCTTAAGAAGTTTTCAAAGTGGAAGTAGAAAAAGGGTTTTGGATAATTTAAGAAGGGAAGAAAAATTAAGTTTCTCTGCAGATTAATTAATCCAAGTACAATAAGATGAGTGTGTTCACCATCCAATTTATGAATTAATTTTGGGTTAAGTGCAGATGTTGGAGACACCCCTTCATCTTTCTGCTGGTACCAACAAGACAGATATAGTGAAATTTCTGCTTGAGTGGAAAGGAGATGATAAAGTTGACTTGGAAGCGAAAAATATGGTATGTGTTCTACAATAAAGTTGATATGGAAGCGAAAAAATGCTAGTAAAAAAAAAAAATCTGTTGTATAGTTTGCGTTTTTGATCTGTTGAGTTTTGCAGTATGGAGAAACTCCATTGCATGTAGCAGCCAAGAATGGGTGCAACGAAGCTGCAAAATTACTTCTTTCTCATGGTGCTCCTGTTGAAGCCAAAACTAAGGTGCTTTATACATATTTGAACATTATATTCTCGTTCAGAAATGCTTCTCTTGAAAAATGTGAGAGTGATATATTTTTCTTCATTTTTTCCACCATTTTTAAATGCAGTATGGAGTGACGCCATTAATGCTTTCTGTTTTACATTCAATTCGAGCTGAAGACTGTTCAATTGTCGAGACATTGCTCGAGCACAAAGCCGATTGTGATGCTACAGATGATGTATGCATTTTATATTCTAAAATAATTATTTTTTTTCTTGCTAGGTAGCAGAAATTGAAGTAACTTTGAATGCAGGAGGACATGAATCCTATAGATTATGTTTCAAAAATCCAAGGTAATGGGAAGTTGCTTGATTTAATACTCCCTCGTCAACAAGAGGAACGACAGAAGAAGTTACAAGAAGCATGTAGCAAGCAAAAAGAAAAGATGGATGCCCTCCAAAAAGAGCTGTCAAATATTGTGGGTATGGATGAACTCAAGACGCAACTTCGAAAATGGGCAAAGGGCATCCTTTTGAATGACAGGCGCAGGGCCATTGGATTGAAAATCGGCACTGCTGGAAGACTTCCTCACATGGCATTTCTAGGAAATCCAGGAACGGGTAAAATTGGAACCATAAACCCTAAACCAAATATGTTTGTTTAATTAAATAATTTTTTTCATAATTGACAGGTAAGACTATGGTGGCTCGAATCCTTGGTAGACTACTCCATAGTGTGGGAGTTTTGGAAACCGATAAAGTAAAAGAAGTTCAAAGGACAGATTTAATTGGTCAATATATTGGTCATACTGGACCAAAGACTAGGAGTAAGGTAGAACAATTTGCTTTGCATATCATATGTTAACATTGGAAGAAATTCATTCATTAAAAACTCTATATAATTTGATGGACTTGTATTCTTTGTTTACCTTAGATTTTATGTTTTATTTTGACAAAAAATTAGTTAATTTTATTCTCAGATCAAAGAAGCCGAAGGAGGCATTCTTTTTGTAGATGAAGCATATCGACTAATACCTGAGGAGAGAAGTGGCCGTGATTATGGGTTAGAAGCCTTAGAAGAGATAATGTCTTGCATGGACGATGGAAAAGTTTTAGTCATATTTGCTGGCTATAATGAAGCAATGAATCGTGTAATATCTTCTAATGAAGGTTTCAGCAGAAGAGTTACTAACCTTTTTAATTTCAAAGATCTGAGCTGTGAAGAATTAGCTAATGTTCTCCATACCAAGATGAAAAATCAGCCGAAGGATAGCTTGTTGTATGGATTTAAATTGCATTCAGATTGTACTGTGGACGCCATTGCAGAGTTAATAAAGACAGAGACAATAAAAACACAGCGTATGAAGATGAATGGAGGTTTGGTGGATATAATGTTAAATAATGCCAAGGGGAATTTGGATCTTAGGCTTAGTGATGATTGTGCAGAGAGGGATGAATTGCTTACTATCAAATTAGAGGATTTTGAAGCGGCCATGGAGTTTATACCCGAATAAATGTTTGGCTTTATGCCTTTTTGAATATTTGAGCGTTGGGAAATTTTAATTTGTATTTGCAGTAAGTATTATAAGAATTTTAAATAATGAAATTAATTTTTACACTTTCCTTGTCATTCCTCTCTTTACTACTTACTAGTATTTCACTTTGATTAACTAGTTCTGAATACCCTCACGATGAGCTACTCTTTACAACTAGTTCTGAATACCCTTAAATGAAATTTTTTTAATGATAAAATACAACCTGTCATGTGCGTCTCTGTGTTTATCAAAAATGATGGTTCATGTTAATAATTGAGGACACTCACTCCTAGTATTTTCCCAAAACATGGACAAGTGAATTGTGTCACCAGCCATGCAAGAAAATGAGGTGGAGTATACGTCACCACCGCCGACCTAAGAACCGTCATGAAACCTGGCACAGGTTCTCAGGATAGTATATGTCTAAAATACCACTTGCTTTGGCCGCCAACGCCAAGACAACAAGAGTTGGTAGTAGACTTATTTTGGTGTCCTTTAAGTTTGTCTTCTACGGAAAGATAGTAATGCCACTTTGATGTAAAAAAATTTAAGTAGGTCATTTATGATTTTCAGAATGTAATGAAGTTTGGAACCACTAGCACTTTTTTGTGATCAATGAAGAATGATAATAATATTGGAATCTGTGAAAGATTCATAAGAACATGACTGATAAGTTAATTAATAAGAACAAAATTAGCCAGGTAATCATATTATAAAATAAAATAAAAAATAGCAAAATAATTTTTTATATATGAATTGTAATGAACTGGTAGCGGTGGAAAATGGATGGAGGGTGGGTGGAGGAGAGTGGCAAATTAAATTTTTAAAGAAAGAAAGAAAGATTAATGGATGGTTTTGGATCAGTTTATGGATTTCTGTAAATACTTTAAGTAAAATAGTCCAAATTACTCTTACCTAAGCCTAATGAATTGGTAATGAGAGTTTACAAATTTTTTGGGCGGTTATCTTTCGTAAATGCGGACAAATGTGAAAACAATAAAATAGAGGAAGGCAAGACAACTTGTCGGGAAAAAGAATTAAGTAGCAGTCAATAGCGAATATATGTACAAAGGCCGCGGATTCTGCCCTGAATATTGTCAGGAAAGTTGACCAAAAATAGGAATGAATAATTTAGAAAGAAAGACTTTTAGGGCAAATGAAAAGGAGGGTTGCTTTTGGCTCAACTTTTCTATCACTTAAATTTTCAGGAAAGCAATTCACTTGGATATTTTCAAAGAACATTGACTAAAAATAGTGGTGAATAAAAGTCACATTTAGATTTATTTCACTATATATCACACAGTTTTTAATCTGATTAGCGAATATTCCTCAAGAATCACTTTTTTCTTTTTTTTTAAATGAATTAAACTTTAATATTTAACTTAATTTATAATATTTATTTATTTTTATTAGTAAACTAGTGTTATAAACTCTTTGATGACATGTACGTATTTATGTACATCACATAAATTAAAATATACTTGCATAGTTATTAGATGAACCACCCAACAAAAGATTCTCCAATTATTATTATATATAGTTATAAAAGAAATGGCATATAGTAAGTTGTTTCAACAAATTTTCATATATGATTGTCGGTACAAGATGTAAAATGTCAAGGCCAAAGATGTAAATTCCCATTGGTGTACACGTGGCTTGTATTTGCTTGATACGTGTACATGTAAACTTAACTTAAAGTGGCTAACTTTAAATTGATAAAAAATACAAAAAATCTACGTAATAGGTTCTTCTCTTGCTCATCGATTTTCATCTCAAAACATTTTTCTCAGTTCTTTATTTTTTTTTATATGGCCTTCGCAATCATGTTTATGGTATTAGAGTCATTCGACAAGTGTCTATGATGGAAAATATTTAAGTACCTATGTTTTATTCTTCCTTTGGTCTCGAGAAAGGTGTGGATTCTATGATTATCTTTACAACCCTAACTCACAAAAAAGCTCTGCTTCTCTGTCAATCTCCTCATCAGGTCTATGAACCATCTCACCAAAGTTGTCTAAATCAAATTACTGGTTTTAGAAATATCAAGTGTTGTCCAATGTCGCAAACCATGATCTTAAGGAGCATCTCATTGGAGTATTACCACAACCTGCTCCATTCATTCATGTGAGGTTTGAAGATCTTGCCTTTTCAACAATAATGGTAAAAAAATGTTAATCCTAAGTATGTTCTTTGAAAAAACATTGATAAGATGTTGCCTTGTTGGCTTATTGCATCAATTTGAGAGGAAATCTTTCTTGTTGTGTCTAAGTGTCACTTTGCAATTGAGATTTCGAATTTTTTAGAAAGAATTTGTTAATGCCTCAAAAACTCAAATTTTACACATTGGAAACCTATTGCAAGCAACCAAGATGTCCCAAAGATGAAAGGGTATGCAGAGACTCTAGAGTCAATAGGTTATCATGTTAGTGACTTAGAGCTTATCAACCATATTTTTTATGGCTTAAGAACTGAATATGATGCAGTGGTGGCTAGTTTGATCACTAGGATAAAATCTAGTTTTGAAACTCTTAGTCTTCAAGATGGCATGTACACTTTGCAAAAGCATGAATTGGGATTAGGGAAAGTCAACACTAGTCTAAGCTCTAATATAGCTTTTGAGTTTCACAATGCAGTGGTTAACACAACTAGTCTGATTAATCCATATCATCAGTCTCTTAGTAGTTATTCTGGTGAGCATCTAAGTCAACCTACTGTAAGTTCAACTTATGGACAATGAATCTACTACTCTAATACCACCACAAAATCAATTTGGGTCCACTTTTTAGCCTAAACCACAAAACTTAGCAAACCATCCCATGCATCAGCCTAGTTATCATTATAGTCATTCACCTATCATCAATAGAGGAAACGATAGGGGCAAATTTTCTAGGAGAGGTAGAATAGCCTACCAAGTGTGCAATAAGATTGGTCATACAGTTGTGCACGTTATTATAGATTTAACATCAACTACAATAATCCTGCCATCATACTACAATCCCTCATTAGTTCACCCACTACATTTAACTTTTTTTAGCCAACTCCAAGTTCCAGGCAATCACTCAACCTATACCAAGCCAATTCCTATCAATCACACATTGATCCAAACCTTACATACTCTCCTAGATGTCCTTTTCAAAAATACAACCCCTACAACACCTCATCCACATCAATCCAATTCCAACTACATTTCTATTGCTTCTCAAAATCATTCTTACCTTTCTAGCAATAATCATTAGGTTTATTATACACAGAATACCGTACAGTCACTTTTCACAACTCAATTAACCAATCTTCCCATTGTTCAAGACTACTCTTGGTACATGGATTTAGGTGCAACTGGTCATGTAACTCATGACATATCTTAGCTAACTACAATAGCCAACTACAAAGGGAATGATCAATTTTAGGTTGGTAATAGGAATTCTTTAAATATTACTCAAGTTGGTCAAGTCCTTATCCTTAGTCAGTTTCATTGTAAAGCTATTTACCTCAAAAATGTATTTTGTGTTTCTCATATAATCAAAAACTTGCTTAGTATTTCAAAAATTACAAAAGATAATCAAATTATTGTTGAGTTTTATGCTAATTAGTGTGTTGTTAAGGACAAACTTACTCAGACAATTCTACTACGAGGACACCATAAGGATGGTCTATATTAGCTCAACATTCCCACCTATACAAAGTCTTAGTCCTACCTCAAAGATATCTCAACCCATTTATGCCCAAAAACATCTATTGCTTAACATATTATGCACCAGTCATTATTTCAAGCTCTGTCTTTGGTGATTCTAATAATTCTAATTTTGCTTATGCTAATACTAAGTTGCTTTTGACTCTTCAATTATGAACATTGTGCAAGATTTTGAATCGTTACCTTTTTCCAACAAAAATAATAAAATCAAATCTTTTGTTATATCCAAAAGTGATATTGATGTGTGGTATAATAAATTGGGTCACCCAAATGCAAAATTTTGTCACAAATCCTTAAATCTATTGATATTGCTTTTAATTCTAATTGTCATATTTCCTTTTGCCATGCATGCCAATTAGGCTATTAAACTCTTAGGTGTTTTGATTATGTCAAAACTAAGTTTAAAGTTGTTAATTTATATATATTAAGCTAATTAAATCCATAGTATAAACTTCTTATGATCAAAAGATGGGCAAAATTTATGTTTTCAACTTTTCAGACAAAGGACTCTCATTCCCAAACATGGGATGCTTATCCACTATGGGATGCCGATTCCTTTGCTAGTTTCATGCATGTCCTTATGAGTCTGGAGCTATCAAAATCTTTCACAAATGAACAGGGATGCCCATTCCTTCAACAAAGATGTCCATCTCCATGATTAGATGCCTATTTCTTTACCTAGGATGTCCATTTCTCTATTGATCCCTTACCCATCCCTTCATATTTGAAGCATTCTGGAATTGAATTTTAAAGGTTTAAAGAAGGATGCCTATCCCTCAAGTGGCACATTTAAAAAGTTTAACTGTTGGACGTCTGATTCAAAGTTGTCAAAGTTAGAATATGTAAGAGGATGCTCGTCACTTAGAATAGACTACCTATCCCATCATATTTTCAAGGCCAAACATCATTTTCAAAACTCAATGGATACATTATCCCAACCAACAATCATTTGAGCTATTTTAGTTATCCAAGACTATAAATTAAAGACTCTTTGATGGGTAATAGGTTAGAGACTATAATGTAAAAAGCTTATACTCTTTTGTTCTCCAATTCCTCTCAAACAAGCTTATAACTCAAAATTATTAAGAGATATATTTGTACTCATTTTCTTGTATTAGCCTTATAGAGACATTCACAAACATTATTTTCTATATTCAAACACTTGGGTAAAACTTCAAATAACTATTGTGATAGATGAAATCTTGGATAACTATTGAGTTAGACGCAATCCCAGATCAACTAGTGAATGTGGGTGAAATCCCAAATAACTATTATAAAGAGGGGATTCTTTACTACTGAAACTTCAAGTGGATTGCTTAAAGAAGTGGATATAAGAGACTTAGAAGAAAAGGCTTCAAACCACTATAACTCTTGAGTATTTTCTTTCCCTACTCTTTTTACTTTATGCGTTATATTATGTTTTTTTTTTTTGATAAATTGTTAAATATTATCTATGTTTGATTGTCTGAGTAAACTTGTTGTATATTAATATAATTTGAATATCTTTGTTGAAATTATTTGTAAAATTGCGATTGATTGAAAATTTGCTTAAGGAATTTTATTTGGTTAAAAAAATTTAAATAATCTTATTCACCCCTTCTAGGATTATTAGTCATTTGGGGTTTTTCAATTAGTATTAGAGCTTGGACTCTAAGTTTATAAATTCCAACAAATTTTAGAGTTTAAGATCTTTTTAAAATGGCTAGTGCATCTACTCCCATGGGTGGTGAAGGACATAATATTACTAGAACATCATTGTTTTGTAGGTTAAATTACACTCAATGGAAAATTAGGATGAAACTTTACATCCAATTTGTAGATTATAAGTTATGAAAAATCATTGAAAATTGTGACTTTGTGCCTAACTCTTACTCTTACTCTTACTTTTACATTCAATCTGTAGATTATAAGTAACAATTCAAGAAATGAAAGAATCAATTTATGCTTCATGGCTATGAGTGAATCGAAGGGAGAGGGTAACAACTCTAACTCTTACTCTTTGAATGAATTTCGAGATGCATTTGATTGTCTCATGGATTAATACAAATGCATGTGTGGTAAAAATAAATCATTGAGAAAACAATTGACATGCATTAAGAATGATTATCAAAATCTCATTAGTGAGCATGCTAAGCTCAAGAAAAAAGTTGAGCTTATAAAAAATGAAAAGATTTTAACATCAAATGAGTTAGAAAAGCTCAAAGGTGAAAATGATGCATTGCTTGAAAAAGTGACTAAATCAAATGAGATTTTAAATAAACCAAGACAGCACAAAAAAATTAGATGAGATGCTTGCATCTTAAAGATGTAAATTAACAAAAAAGGCCTAGGCTATAATGAAAGTAATCATTTTATTAAATCATATAGGCTATTAAAGAATAATCATTCATTACATTTAAAATGTAAATTTTGTGTTTTTATTAGTCATATTATTGGAAAGTATCCAATTAGGAATGACAAACCATTTACAGTAAAGAAGGTTTAAGTTCCTAAAAGGATATTAAAGACTACCCTTTTCTGGAGCAAAAACCATTTGGGTATCAAAGAAACTTGAATTTCTTTATTGGTGTGTCTTATAGCATTGGAATTAAATATTGCAAAATAAATAGCCATGCAAGGCACATATTTAGGTAATGGAGATAAGAGTACCAAGGTAATTTGAAAATTATAATTTCATCAAAATGAGAGCTTAGAATGTCAAGTTAGTACATAAACTCTTTCTCTTAATTCAATAACCATCTGAGTTTGATTGTTGGTTCGTTGGTTGTTTGATTATATATTCTTTAATATACTTTTGGTTAAGTGTTCATTAATATGATATGGAAAAGATTTGAATGATGCATTTGAATTGATTTAATGAATTCATGTATATCTTGATTAGTATGTGATGATAAGGACATATTTTTCATGTTTGCATATTCAATGATTGAAATGTTTCAAAGATGTATGAATATGTGATATGTGATATAAGTTTGAGTGTTTAAAAGCGTTTGATGCTTATTGCAAAATTGAGTCAAATCGATGCAAACTTGTGTTCACCTCCTCTAGGATTATTAACCTTTTGGGGTTTTTTATAGTCAAACTGATTCAAACCACCTTTCCTCAGTCTACCTCTAAAACTTGTAAACCCCTTGAATTAGTTCATTTTGGCCTCTAGGGCCATCTTCTATTAGCTCACCGGAAGGCTATAAATACTATGTCCATTTTATACATGATTATAGTAAGTTTACACTAGTTTTTTCCTTTAAAAAACAAATCTAAAACAAAAACAGTGTTTGAAACATTTTGTAAGTTGGTTGAAAGACGATATAAAAGTCAAATGTCTTCAATCAAACTAAGGGAGTATAAGAGCCAGACCACTTTGGTTGACAATTTAGGAATTATGTTTAGACACTTATATCCTTATACATATCAACAAAATGGAAAATCTAAAAGAAATTACAAGTACATTGTTGAGACAAGGCTTACTTTATTGGCACAAGTAGGTTTTCCTCTTCAATTTTGTTGGCATGCTTTTCAAACTTTAGTTTATCTTATAAATAGGTTGTTATCTTTAGTTCTTGCCTTTGATACTCCTTTTCATAAATTGTTCAACGAAAAGCTTGATTATTCCAAAGTAAGTGTAACATCCCTCCTTAGAAGTACTACCCATCGAAGGAGAAATGTTACGAATTAATATTCGGAGCGTCTACTTTTTTCTTTTTTTTTAAATACTTTAAAATAAACGCCTCATTAAAAGTGTTTAGGAAGTATTCCAAGAAAACTGAAAATCTGAAAACGAACAAAAGATGTATATACTCATATGAAGACTCATCTGAAAGTATCTGAAAACAGGCAGTAATCATATACAACTGTACCATAATCTTAAAAAGTCAAAAATCGATAAGAACATGCTACTGTATGCATGTAATATAAACCAGAGATAACCTGCTCCAGCCGGATCTACCTACGTTGACCTGACCCTGCCTCGCAGCTACCTCGATCGCCTGTACCTGCAATCAGGAAAGAAAAGGGAGTGAGTGATAAGAACACTCAGTAAGGGGAAAAATTAAGTAAACTATCCTTTTTTCCTGTTCTAACTCACTTTTGGGACTCAACCTCACATCCTAACCTCTATAAGAGATTGAGGAGGTAATTTAGTTCACTCTTTACTATTTGGGTCATACTTTGTCCCATCTGGTATCTATTTAATACTTTCTGGAAGCTAACTATAGGGATTTGACACTTTTCTAAGCTCAAGCTCTTTTTCTTTCACTACACTATTTCTGAATCTGAATTGAGCTCTACTGCGAGCAGACCCTACTGGGGGTCTATGTCCTACTACGGACGTGCCCTACTGTGGGCGGTGTAGTGTAAAGTGCCCCCTCATAATTTATAGCATGCATGCGAGTCTTATATCTTACTAATTTTTCTTCCATCTAAATTTATTCATAATTCACTAGACATTACTCTGGGGACGACCCTTGAATCTTGAGTCCCAACCTTTTCTTGCTTTTCTTTCTTTTCTTTTTCTTCTTCTTTTTTTTTTTTTTTTTTCTTTCTTTCTTTCTCCTTTCTTTCCTTTCCTTTCCTTTCCTTTCTTTTCTTTTCTTTTCTTTCTTCTTCCTTTCTTTCTTTCTTTCCTGCCCAAAACTACAAAATACTGTTCACAAAACAGTCATTTAGCAGGGCAGCCTTCGTTTTCATACAATTTAACATCCCAAACGGTTTCTAATTCATACAAGCTATATATTGTTGAAAAGAGGATTCAAATATCTTTCCAACGAGCTATAATAGCACTCATAATTCAATAGATAAGGCAGTCAAAACGTGAGCTAAACTCAGTGATAAAATTACGAAATACTGTTCACAGAACAGACATTTAGCAGGGCAGCCTTCTTTTCATACAATTTAACATCCCAAACGGTTTCTAATTCATACAAGCTATATATAATTGGAAAGAGGATTCAAAGAGCTTTCAAACGAGATATAATAGCACTCATAATTCATCAGATAAGGCAGCCAAAACATGGGACGAACGCAGTGGCAAAAACTGTAAATATCATGCAACTTTCTGCCTTAAACAAAATCACACACATAGACATCCTAGATGGCAAAACAACATTCCTCAACTTCAAAATCAACATTTATAACATAGATCCAAGGAATCAAAAGCTTAAAACATGCAACATATCAATAATGATTCCCCTTACCTTATTTCAAGCCAAATCCTTGCAAATTGGCTTCCTTCTCTTGGTTTTGCTTCCTTTATCACCAAGACAACTTTAAATCAATACCAAAACACACTAACATATTCACATAACATGCATATAAACATAGATAAAAGGGAAAAGAAGGAGATCTTTGGTTACCAAAGCTTCCAAGTGCTTCTTTTTCTTTTCTTTTCTTATTTATCTTCCAAAATCCCCTCAAAATCACTCACTGTTCTTAAAATACAGCAAAGAAATGAAGAACACTGCCTTCTTTTGGAAGAGATGAGAGAAGGATGGAAAAAGTTGGAAGAGACAAAAGACTTCTGGAAAATAAAAGGAAAGCAAAATCTTTTTCCTTTATTGACTTTTCTCCTCCATGCTTTTCAATATATTATTATTATATTTGTTTTTGTTTTTTTTTTCTTATATATATATCTAAAAACACACACATACAATTGGAAATATCTCCAAACAGGGTCAAAAGACATAATTGCCCCTGAAACATACTTGAGGGTATTACAGTAAGGGTGTTTGGTTGCACTATTTATCCTTATCTTCGACCTTATTACACTCATAAATTCTCTTATCATTTCACTAAGTGTGTATTTGATAGGATGTATAAAAACTATATTTATTGTGAATATTCCCTTTGTTTTGGATTGTGATTGTGCTTAAATTGATGAAATTTAATTATGTTTTGTTTTAGGAGATGAAAAATTGAAGTTTGGGACCAAAACAAGCTTGGGATGTTGAATAAAAGACTTCAGAAGATAAGGCATGAGCACGTCTTACTAGTATAAGGAAAAACAATTTTTAGTTGGAAGAAAGATTTGTATGATGCATGGATAATTTGGGAAGAGGATATTAAATTTTATTTTGTTTAAACTTCTTATTCCTATTTGGGATGAGAGTTATTAACTTGTAATATTTATTCCCTGTCCTAATTAGGTAGTTTTTTAATTTTAGGAAGTCTTTGTAGGATTGGTAGACTTATTTTCCAAATCCTAATGTCAAGGATTAAGAGCTATTTTATTTTGGGGGAACTCTTTCAATACAAGTGGAAAAAAAAGAAAGAAGAAGACGCGATTTCTTAATCATGAGTGGCTAAGTTAATTTTTTGATTCAAGGGGATTTTAGTTTCAATTGTAATCATTGTGAGGTTTTGTGCTAAACCTAAATTTCTTGCTTTTAATTCAAGTATCCATTGTTTCTTGATCTTATTTTCTTTATGAAAGATTGATATTAATTAATTTGACAAATTAATTCATTTTTTTCTTTCTATTGCTATCCATAAGTTTAGTGATACATAATTGTCATGAATGATTGGTACAAGTAGCAATTAGGTTATTTATGTTTATGAATCAAAGTATGCATGTTTAGCCTAGGGGAAACAATGGAACAGGATTGGATAATTAAAGCTATCTCAATTACTTATTCTTGGTTTAGTTGTTTTCACGTAATTTATTGCCATCATTGAATTGATATGGAATGCTATCATACCCAATTAATCAATGATAAGTATTGATTTGAATGCTAGTTTGGATCAATTACTTTAGGAAAATTAGATGGTTTATTATAGCTATCCTAGTAAATCTTGGCTAAATGCTTGAATTGTGAGATGAATTTTTAAAACTGATGATCAGTGATGCAATTAAATATAATCGAACCCTTGAATCGGAAGTCGGTAACATTGATTTTCTTCTCTATTTTGCTACTAAGTTATTTATTTTGATTAATTGTTAAATTTTAGTTCATTAGTTTGAATAATCGAAAATTCCTCTTATTTTGTTTTTCATTGTTTTAAAACTAAGAAATAGTTTACCAGTTCTCTTAGGATTCGACCTGGTCTCACTATTACTATAAGTTTAATTGTAGTCCAATAGAGAATCAGTAATAAATTTTGAGGGCCTTGGCAAACCCATCAGTATTTATATGTTATATTTGTCTTATAAGGGCTATAAATGTCTTGATTCTAATGGTAGACTTCACATTTTTCTTGCATTGAAATTTCTTGAATCTAAATTTCTTTTCATTAGTGATCCTCAATTTTTGCAATCCCTCTCTCTCAAAACATGTGAACAACAAACAAATATCCCTAATCTTGATGTAAGAAAATGGTATATTCATATATACCCTTCTTAACCATCTTCTGCTATTTCTGTTTTTGAGTGTAATGATTCATCCTTATCTTGTCCAACTACAGTGCCTCTAATGTCCAATCCTGATGTCACTTAAAGTTAGCTTGATATGTCAACTGCATTTAATTGTGCATATAACACCTCACCTTTATCGCAAACCAGTAATATAAATGCTTCTTCTCATCTAAATTTTGATATCTCACCAACCAATACTTTTCTTAATTTTTCTAACCAAACTTATGACTTGTAACCCATCATTGACTCTTCTCCAACAATCTCACAACCATATACTGAACCTGCCACCATTAAACCTGTCACTTCACCTATTGTCTCTTTTGATAACAAGTTAAATAACCATCCTATGTTAACCAGAGCCAAAATAGGAACCCATAAACCTTCTAATTATGTTAGCCTTAAGTCCTCCAAACCTTTAATCTTCTCCTTAGTTAAGACATTCAACAATGAGTCAATTGTTTCTTTTAGAACCTTCCACTGTCACTGAAGATTTATCAAACTCTAAATGGAAAGTTGTCCTAAAAGCTAAGCATGATGCGTTAATGTCTAATAACACATGGTCCTTGGTGCACACACATTTGATATGCACTTAATGGGTTGCAAATTGGTGTTCAAAATTAAGTACAATTCATATAGGCTTGTGTAGAGTACAAAGCAAGATTAATGGCTTAAGGCTTCCAATAAACTGTTGGTGTTGATTATTTTAAGACTTTCAGTCTACTTGTCAAGGTTGTTACCATTAGGATTGTTCTCAGTTTTGTAGTTTAATATGGTTGGGATGTTCAACAAATTGACCCTAATAATGTCTTTTTGAATAGAGATTTGGAAGATCAAGTATATATGCACCAACCTGAGGGTTTCTTGATTGAAAACAAAAAACATAAGTTAGTGTGTAAACTAAACAAGGCTATCTATGGGTTAAAACATGCTCCTAGAGCCTAGTTTGATAAGTAAAGACTATTCCAATTGCATGGGTTTCATTAGTGATGACGAAACACTAATTGATGCACTAGCTGTCAAAGTGTTAGGTTCTTTACACTATTTCTTAGGTTTTGAAGTTAAAAGAATTAGGAATGGACTACACATAAATCAAAGCAAGTATGCTCAAGACTTGCTAGTAAAAGCAAAAATGGTTGATGTAAAACCCCGCACCACTCCCTTTGCTCCTAGTGTTAGAATACTACTTGATAAAAGTCCTATATTTGATTATCCCTCATAGTATAGGAGTGTAGTAAGGGTATTTCAATACCTAACTCTCTCTAGACCAATTATTGTATTCTTTGTCAACAAACTTAGCCAATTTATGTAAAAACCCTCAATCACTCCCTCGCGAACATGTAAAAAGGTACTCAGATAGGTTTATGCTTTAGTTCTAGAAGTTTGTTACAGCCGAACTATTTCTCTAGTGTTGACTGGGCCAACTGTCTTTATGATAAAAAATCAATTATTAGGTATTGTCTTTTTCATAGGCCAAATCTTATTCAGTGGAGCTCCATAAATAGAAAGTAGTTGTCTTATCCTCAACTAAAGCAAAATATAGGGCTTGCCTTATCCTTGAAAAATCAGCAACTCTAATTATCTCAAACGACCAATGAAATAACATGGGTGAAGAGTCTATTTATAGAATTAGAGTTGTAGTTCTCTAGTTCTCTTTAATATGGTATGATAATTAAAGTGCAAGTTCATTGGTAGCAATGCAGTGTATCATTCAAAAAGCAAACACATAGAGATTGATCCTATTACATTAGAGAGCAAGTTACTAGGAAACAACTGGTCATTTAGTATATACCAACTGAGTATCAAAAGGCTAATGTTCTGACAAAGCTCACACTAAGGGATGTGCCAACTTTATTTAGCTTGAAGCAATTTTTATCTGGAAAACTAAAGCAAGTTACCGGTGTTACTCAATATGAGAAGCTATCTGGTGACGAGGTATAGTCTTAAATGCAAGAGAAATATATCCTCTAAAGGAGGAGTTTGGCATGTGCATATATGATTTGGAGTTGTGGAATATAGTCATGGTATCGAGTTGTTATATGGAGATTATGAGATGCCTAGAAGTTGTTTATTTGCACTGTGTTGCATTGTGCAAATATCATAATATAATGCTTTGAAGTAGCATATGGAGTTATGAAGTGAGTTATGGTATAGAGTTACGATGTATAATGCTTTGAAGTAGCATTTTGGAGTTGCATTGTGCAAATGTCTTCTTGACATATGTAGGTATGATTTGGAGTTATGTAATACAGTTTTGATATGGTGGTGTGATATAAAGTTATGCAGTTTTGCGTTTTGAAGTATGCATTGTGTAAACATTTAAGAGTTGTCTATGTTAGAATTGCTTGTGTTATAGTACTTGAATTTTGAATTATGAAGCTGTAGATAGTGAAGCCTTGCTCAGGCTTTCAATAAAAGAATTCACTAGAAGAGTCATCACTAATAGAGGTTATAGAAAGCTTAGCTTGAAGTGGGATGTTGGTATAAGATATAAAATGTCAAGGCAAAAGATGTAAATTCCCATTAGTGTACACATGGATTGTATTTGCTTGATACATGTATATGTAAACTTAACAAAGTGGTTAAGTTTTAACTGATGAAAAGTACACAAAATCTAAGTAATAGATTCTCTCTTTCTCTTCATTTTTCATGTCAAAACCTTTTTTCTCAATTCTTTATTTTTTGATTTGGCCTTCACAATCACATTCAATGATTATATTTTAGGGTTTAAACCAAGTACCTCTTATGTGGCTTTCAAAATTGACAAGTTAATCTCTTGTTTATGTAAATCATTCAACCACCTCCCCTTTGTTTGGTTTTGTTGTTAAATTTAATAATTGACCAACTTTGATTTATGCAAGGACCAAAGTAATCTTGAAAATAAACCAAAGGACCTTTTCATTAAATGTTAGAGTTTGATTAGCATGATTTCTCTCTCATATGAAAAACTTGGACAGATTAACTTGAGATCGAATAGTGAAATACTACAACAAAACAAAATCCTAAATTATTCAGTGTAATGATTATGAGATTAGTAATTGTGTCATGAGGCTTACCTGTTCGACGAAGTTGGCAGGGTTCCCCAGTCAATAAAGAAAAAAGTAACCTTGATATGAGTTTCTAAAAATTCAATAAAAGTATAAAAAATATGCAAATTTTGAAAATAATTTAAAACCCCAAAAATTAATATAAAATTTAAGAAATTTTTAATGCTTGGTAGATTTTGATTATTGTTTCCAAATTTTAATAGTTTATAATTTTATTTTTATGAATTCAACATAATTTTAACATTTATTGGTATTTTATGACTTTTTTTAGTTTTTAGGCTTTTCTTTTGAAATATGAAAATCTATTTTAGAGGGTAATATTGTTATTTCACTATACTATCCATTGATTCATTCATCTGCATACACTTATTCAATGAATCAATAATGAATGAATCTCTCACATACTGGATGAATTGTATGGATTAGTGTAAATAGTTTTATTGGTGTCTTATTTTATGAATTTTGTGTATCAATTTTTTGTTTTTCCAAAATAATGAAAAAAAAAAAAAAAGAAAATGCATTCGAAATGTTTGTCTAAAGACACAAAGAAAAGAATTAAAAATACGAAATTAATTATCTACGCAACAACCCCTTAAAACAATTATTTAATTTTTGTTCATCTTGAAGAGGTAATTCGAAATGTTAATTGTTGACATTTATCTGCAATTTTGTGTTAAAATCTTGATTTAAAAAAGGGACTCATCGCCAATTGTTTCTTCTCTTTTTCTGTTCAACTTTTAGATTCAGAATCGGAGTACGAACATAAACTTTCACGACATCAATACAAAGTCAAAGAAATGGAAAAGTTAAAATTTTAAACTAACGGGCCTTAAGTTGACCTCACCTAAACCTTATGATTCAGAGCCTTTATAATTTTAGGGAAAGCAATTTCCGGGCATCATCTGGGAAAAAGAGATAAAACACAAAAAAAAAGAAATAGGCAAAGCAATTTCCGGGAAAAAAGAAAGATGAATAAAAAATTGTCAGTTGGTTCTTTAGAAGAATTTTGATAAAAAATTGTCGTAAATGTTAAATGGGTTTTGGGCAAAAAAGAATAAAGGTTTTCGAAATTAAGAACGGAACAAAAATTAAGTTTCTTCAAATTAATCGATTTATGTACAATTAAGCTGAGTGTGTTTATCTTCCAATTTATGTATTTATTTTGGTTTAAGTGCAGATTTTCGAGACACCCCTTCATGTCTCTGCTTTTATCAAGAAGACTGAAATAGTGAAATTTCTGCTTGAATGGAAAGGAGATGATAAAGTTGACTTGGAAGGGAAAAATATCGTATGTGTTCTTTATCAATATTCCGGAGAGAAATGTGATTGCTTAATTGGGAAAAAAACAAATCTTTCATATATTTTGGGTTGTTGATCTGTTGAGTCCTGCAGTATGGAGAAACTCCGTTGCATTTAGCAGCAAAGAATGGGTGTAATGAAGCTGCCCGATTACTTCTTGCTCATGGTGCTCTAATTGAAGCCAAAACTAAGGTGCTTTCTAGCTGTCCCACTTTATTTTTTTTGGCCACCCAAGGTATAGTGCAATTCCAAAGTCTCATCCTTCAATTTTCAAGGTATAGTGCAATCTCAAAATCCTATTCTTCAACTTTCAAAAATCTAAATACTCATCTATAAGTTATTTTTTATTAAAAATATCAGTTAAGATAAGAGTAAATTATTATTTATTAAAAAATTAAAGTTTTATTACATATTCCTCTCCAGATTTAAAAATATCACATTCCCCTACCTAAAGTTTCCAACTTTTGAAAATTAGTCATTCCCCCCCCCCCCCCACCCAAAAAAAAAAACCTAGGAGTTTTTCCTCTTCCTTCCTCTGACCACTGTCAACTTTCTCTTCTTTCTCCACCGTTGATGAAGGAAGACTTACAAACTGATACATCAATGGCTGACGAACGACGACAAAGAATGAAGGTGATAAATCTTCTTCTTCGTCGAATCTTACCAGATGACAAGAATTGGCTTCAAATAAAGCTTTCATTTTTCAATTCGTCTCCTCCTGAAACCAAATAGATGGAAAATGAAGCTGATTGACATCGTCCAACGCCCATTCAACAAAGATAAAGATTCATCATCTTTGTTTTTTGTCACCATTCATAGTCATCAACATCTCAGTTTATAGGTTTTCCTTCATAAGCAATAGAGAAAGAAGAGTAAGTTGCTGGTGGCTGGAGAAAGGAAGAGAAAATAACCATAGCTTTAGTGGGGAAATGACCACTTTTCAAAACTTAGAAACTTTGGATGGGCGAAATTGTGATATTTTCAAATTTGAAGAGAAAAACTAATAAAACTTTAATTTTTTTTAGTAAATGATGGTTTTACGCCTAATTTTAGCTGAAATTTTTAATATAAAATAACTTATTAGTGGTGTTTGGATTTTTGAAAATTAAAAGATGAGACTTTGAGATTTCATTATACCTTAGGTAGGAACAAGTCTTTTGGCTTTCTTTTTTTGTTAATGAAAACTGTGACAGTAATAATTTTAATTCAATTTTTTTTTCTGTTTTTACACTCAGTATGGAGTGACACCACTAAATCTTTCTGTGTGCTACTCAATTCGATCTGAAGACACTTCAGTTGCGGAGACATTGCTCGAGAATAATGCAGATTGTGATGCTACAGATGATGTATGTATTTTATATTCTAAAATAATAAATTTATTTCTAGCTATAAATAGCAGTTCTTTGAGTAACTTTAGATGCAGGAGGGCCTGAATCCTGTAGATCATCTTTCAAAAATCCAAGAAAGTGGGAAGTTGCGTGATTTTTTAGTCTGTCGTCAACAAGAGCAACGAAAGAAAAAGTTTCTTGAAGCATGCAAGAATCAAAAAGAAAAGATGGCTGCCCTCGAAAAAGAGCTCACAAATATTGTGGCTCTGGATGAACTCAAGCTGCAACTTCGGAAATGGGCAAAAGGCATTCTTTTGAATGAGAGGCGCAAGGCCATTGGACTAGCAATTGGCACTGCTGGAAAACTTCCTCACATGGCTTTTCCAGGAAATCCTGGAACGGGTAAATTTGCTGCCTACTTCATCTTTACTTTATCAGTTAAAAAAGCTGCTGGAATATTTGGATTTTTTTTTTTTTTTATATTAAATAGGTAAGACTATGGTGGGTCGAGTCCTTGGAAGACTACTCCATAGTGTGGGACTTTTGGAAAGTGATAATGTAAAAGAAGTTCAACGGACAGATTTAGTTGGTGAATATGTTGGTTCTACTGGATATAAAACTAGGAAGAAGGTACACCACTTTGCTTTACATTTTCAATCAAATGATGTCATTGGCACACATTAGCACACAGTTGATGCACATCATCATATGATTAGGTAATTTTAAATTAAGAATAAAATTATATATAATCATATGATAACACATATAAATGTATATTTATTTGTGTACTAAAAACAGATATGCATAATATTTTTCTTATATATTATATTTCAAATCTTAGAAACATATATTACAATGATGTATGGTTTATTTAAAAAAAATTAAATTTATGCATAGATTGAAGAAGCCAAAGGAGGTATTCTTTTTGTTGATGAAGCATACCGACTAGTGCAGGAGGACGGTAGTCCTTGTGACTTTGGAATTGAAGCCTTAGAAGAGATAATGTCTTGTGTGGACGATGGAAAAGTTTTAGTCATATTTGCTGGCTACAACGAAGCAATGCAACGTGTAATATCTTCTAATGAAGGTTTCAGCTGAAGGGTTACAAAAATTTTTAAGTTTGAAGGTCTGAGTTGTGAAAATTTAGCTAATGTTCTCCATATCAAGATGAATAATCAAGCCAAGGATAGCTCGTTATATGGGTTTAAATTGCATTCCTCTTGTAATGTAGATGTCATTGCTGAGCTATTAAAAAGAGTAACATCAGAAAAAAAGCGTATGAAAATGAATGGAGGCTTAGTGGATATAATGCTGAATAATGCTAAGGGGAATCTGGATCTTAGGATTGATGATGATTGTGCAGAGAGAGATGAATTACTTACTATCAAATTAGACGATTTTGAAGCAGCCGCTAAACTTTTATCCCTCTGTTAGGTTTTTGTATGCTATTTCCTTTTAGGGTTATGCATTTATAATTGTAATAATTTTAATATTTATTATATAATTAAATTATAGTTTAATCTTAATGAAAAAAATTATTTAATTATATATTAACACACTATTATTATTACTATTTAAATTTATACTCGTTATAGATGGATATAATAATATATTATTGTTTTGTTTTAGCTATGTATTAGTCGAATTTTCATTTCATTTTCAATAACTATTTTAAGTACTTGGGATAATGAAATCTCCACTTTTTCTTTTCATTCCGGTATTTATTACATAGTCTTTTTTCAATTTCTTTTTGTTTTAATTTTAGAAGTTACTTTAGAGGAATCATTATTGGCATGATGGAGAACATTTAATTTTTTATCTCAAGGGCATGCTAAATCTTGGAGCTTCAATTTCTCTACAGTATTTTGCATATTTGTAGTGATGTCCTACATATACATGGTTCAAGGGTGTGATATTTTTTAAATGAAAAATGCATTCAAACACATAAATAAGTACAATATCATAAGAAATGATATATTAAAAATAAGTCAATAACTTAATATATATATATATATATATATATATGCCCCATTGGTTGAGTTGGCTTAGAAAGAGAAGGTGGTAGGCAATCCTATGTATTGCCTAGTTCAAAAACTCAAGAAGGTGAAGGTCCTCCTAAAAGACCTCAGTAAGAAGGATTTTTGGAACATCTTAGAGAGCGTCAGAGTTGCTAGAGAAAGACTTGATAGCACCCATTGGATGGGTCTTTAACAAGTGATAAAGAGCTTATTAAAGAGGGCTTTGTTTCTTTCTTTAAGAACTTGCTTATAAGCCGTCAAGAGGAGAATTTTGTTGAGAACATTGGGGGCTTGCTTCTTCAAAATTTCAAAGGATATGGCCCTTTAAATGGTTAAAGAGGCTATTAGAGAAGAGATAAGGAGCACCAATTTTTCTATGGATAGCAACAAATCCCCGAAGCCCTATGGCTTTGGTTCTCTCTTTTTTAAGAAAGCTTGGAGTGTTGTAGGTCAGGATGTTTTCAAAGCAATTAAAATTTTCTTCTTTACCAACTTACTCCTTTATGAGATTAACAATACAATTATTGCCCTTGTTTCGAAATGTGATAATCCCTCAAGTGCCAAAGACTTTAGGCTTATCTCTTGTTGTAACATTATCTATAAGTATATAACAAAGATAATGGCCAATAGATTGAAAGTGATCCTCTCTTTGTTTATGAATAAAGTCGTAGGAGCTTTGGTGGGGGGAAGGAAAATTGGTGATAACATCCTCCTTTACGACAAGTTCATAAAGGAGAAGAGAAACTTGAAGAAGTGTGCTATTAAAATTGATCCCATGAATGCCTATGACATGGTGAATTGGAGCTTTTTATAACAATTCTTGATGAAATTGGCATTCTTTGTTCACTAGATGGGTTAGGGAATACATCTTTGCTCCTTCCTTTTCAGTGTGTATTAGTGGTGAGCTTGAAGGACTTTTCGAAAGTAATTGAGATCTTAGGCAAGGAGACCTAATTTCTCCCTACGTTTTTGTGATTGTGATGAAGATTCTCTCTAGAATTCTAGAAGACATGACTTTGAAGAAAGAATTTGAGTTCCATTGGAAATGCAAAGAGAACAAAATCATCCATTTGTGTTTTGCCAATGACCTTTTTTATTTTTTGTAAGGCCAAGAAGAAATTTATCCACCTCATCAAAAGCTCTCTTTCTTTATTTGAGAGATGGTCTAGGCTTAAAGCGAATTGTTCCAAAAGCAATGTCTACTTCTCCAAGGTGACACATCAAGAAAGGACCTAGATGAAAGAGATCCTTGGTATGAAGGAAGGTTCTATTCCTTTTAGATGCTTGGGAATTCTCATGGTCTCTTCCGAGCTTTCTAAGGAAAATTGTAAGCCTCTAATTGATAGAATCCTTTCAAGGATTAATTCTTTAAAAAGCAAAGCCCTATCTTATGCGAGAATGATGGAACCTATCAAGGTCATTCTTTTTAGCATTTAAAGTTATTGGTTCTCACATTTTTTTCTTCTCGCTAAGATCCTTAAGTACATTGATAATAGCCTAAGAGATTTCTTTTGAAGTGGTGTGGAGCACAACCATCACAAGGCTGAAGTTGCTTGGGATGACATATGTATGCCAAGAGATGAGGGAGGCTTGGGCCTAACGAAATGCAAAGATTGGAACAAGGCAACTATGGCTAAACATCTATGGGAAATCATTTATTAGGAAATCACTTCAAATTTGGTAGGATGGATTAAAAAAATTAGGCTTAAAGGTAGAAGTATTTGGGAAGTGAGGGCTACCAATGAAGAAGCTATTAAAGCTTAGGGAGGTCATGAGAAATAATGTGAAGCACATAATAGGGAATGGAGAGCAAACCTTTCTTTGGATGGATAGTTGGCATTCAGTGGGATCGCTTAAAGAGAGATTCAAGGAGATAATTATCAATAACTCGAGGATAGACAAGATTTCGAAGGTTAAAGATATCATCAAAGATGGGAAATAATAGTGGCCTATGGCTAACTCGCCCCATATTTGGGAGGTTAAATCTTTGATGAATGAAAAACAAGAGGTGGTAGGGATGTTAAAAAATGGACCCTTAATTCAACGAGGAATTTTTCAATGAAAACCACTTGGAATGAAATTAGGGAGAAAACAAGAGAGGTAACATGGGACCACTTGCTATGACATAAAAAATTTATTCCTTGACATGCCATTATTCTTTGGATTGCCTTGAAAAAGAGATTAAGGATGGAAGATAAGCTTTATAGGATAAGGTTGATTTCAGATGCCACATGTGTCCTTTGCAACAATAGTGAAGTTGACATAAATAACCTCTTATTCAAGTGTGAGTATAGTTACTATATTTGGAAAAGTATTATAAAGATAAACAACATGACTTATATAAGACCAGATTGCAGGAGACTCATTGAGGACATAGTTGAAAATTAGAAGAGGAATAAGCTTAAGCATATTATGGGGAAATCGGGTCAAGGAGCCACCATCTATGCCATTTGGAAGGAAAGGATTAATATAATCTTATCAAAAGGATGCATTCCAAAGGAAATAATCAAAGACAATGTTCATAGGCTTATGAGAGACAAAGGAGTAGAGATGTCTAACATCAAACAAACTAGAAAAGTCTAGATTTTGGCGAGAAGATGGTATCTTCCCAATTGCATTTTCAAGAAAATGATAGGGTCTCAACAAGGAACCAATGAAGCACACTTGTGTTTGCTTTGCAAGTTTTGCCCTTAGTTGTTGCTCTTTTCGTTGATGTTGTAAAACCTAGATTGATGGCTTATTGGTTTATGTAGAATAGGCCAACTGAAGTTAAGGCATTTAAGAAAGTTCATATGCTTCAAAGGCAGATTCTGTCGAGCTGAAGTTTTTCTTTTTATGCCCTAGTTGATGACTGCTTTATACGCCAAATAGTTATTGCAGTCTGCATAATGTCCTAGGTGTAATTGCTATTTTCTGATCTTGCTCCTTAGTACCCAGATGTTACCTATTATGCTAGCTCCATTCAATAATAGTATGGTAATTCTACTCTATTTTAGTTGTTGTTATGTCCATTCCAGCCTTCAAAAAGATGCCTGCAAATGTTAAACAAGCCATATTTAATAAAACAACTCCAGAGAATCCCAACAAAACTAGTTGGTTGCTAGTAAGTGCTGTCGTCGACACCCAAATTAAAATCCTAAATTCCTACAACAAAAATGTAGCAAAGGAAAGTAATGATCATTCCCTCGAAGAGTTTGAATTATTACGTTGTCACAAGTCAATCAAAACAAGGAAATAAAATGGGGTTTCGAATTGAACAAGAATTATAATAAAAAATAGTAAATGAAAATTCAATGAAGTAATCTGAAAGGAATTAATCAATTTAACAAATCTTGGTTTACAGTCATATCTACCATTGAACTACGATTGATCATCGATACCAAAAATATCAAATTAATTATTCAAATATTCATTGCAGTATTAACTACCTGTCCTTCTTTATGATTAGTTAACCAAAAACATGTATTCTAATTAACCCTTATTGATTAATAATTCGAATACAATCTCGAATTTAATTAAACAATAACATTATGAATTAGAAAGACCAATGAAGCAAGACAACACAAATGGATGACGTTGTGTTTAATCCAATTGATTATTTTCCTAGGATTTACAGTTCTTGACGCAGCAAACAATAAATCCTAGTTACCACTTCGATTAGATGGATTGAACAATCACAGATTCAACAGCTAAACTAACAGTAGATTGTATTAATTGATAAACTAATCGTGCATCTTAGCAATCAACTAACACAATTATGAAAAATAATTCTGAAAAATAATCAATACTTGAATAATTAAAAGATGCATTAAAGAACAAAATTAATCTCACAATCATTGTAGTTCCATGATTTTAGATCTCTTTAAACAATAGAAAATATTCAGCCACTATAAACCATATTTAGCTCTCTAATCCTCCAAATTACAATGATGAATGATCCTAGCAAAATAAAAATAAAAGTATATATATTTTCTACTTACTTAGATCTGGAAATAAAGGTCAATCATAATCTCCTAATTCAACCAAGCAAAGGTGATACATATCTTCCCAAAAAGAAAGGAAAAGATATATATTTTAATGTATATCCTTTCTCCAAAAATATTCTTCCTTATCTATCTCAATTAATCTTTTTTTCCAACTAGTAATTATCCCTTTTCTAGAAAGCAAATCTTGACATTTTGTGGACTTTTTCAACTGATCTGGATGTCCAGATTTAATTTTTGAATTCTGTTTTCATCATTTCATTTGCCCATGCCTAGTCAGCATTATGGATTTTTGTTGATTCGTAAATCTGCTTTAGTTTTAGACTTCTTGGCCCAACTTACTCCAAAAAATATTCAAAGCATCCTAAGTGCAAAAGATAAATAATTCCATTAGATTGAATTAAATTTCCACACAACATAAGAGAATTAGAAATCAAAATAATAATAATTAACGATGTTATCAAATTCCCCCACACTTATCTTTTGCTCGTCCTCGAGTAAAACAAAAACAAAAACAAAGCAAAAACAAAAGGTTTCATCAATCTCTTTTCTTATGATATCAAAAAGTGTGCATATCTTAGGATTCAAACCAACCAAGACTCAAGCATCAACACACATCATCATCAAACTTCATAAGGAAATATGCACAAAGACAAATCAAGATAATCGCATTATAAAGCATATATGAAGTTTTGGTGAATCTCCTCATGGTTGTCACTCATACCACTCATGTGTTTAATGGTTCAGTGTTTTCCTCAAATTCTTCTAATGCAAACATTCTACCATAAGCTTGCTTATGAACCAAATCTCCACCACTTAGATTATATACATGCATAAATCAAAATGATTTTGTTTTAGGTTATAATGGGGCTTTAGGTAAAGGTGAGGATTAATGGATACAAAATGTTAAAACCATAAGCATTATCAAAGCATTTAAACACATAAAGGGAACAAAATTGTAAAGCTAAAACCACCACATTTCTTTTTTGTAATTTCTTTCTATTGTCTTTTTTTTTTTCAACTTCCTTTTTTTTTTCTTTTTTGTCTTTTTTCTGTTTTTGATTTTTTTTCTTTTTTTTTTCAGAATAACTAAGAGAATTGGATAGTAAGGATAACAACATAAGACAGTAACAATAACAATCTTCATGCCAACTTCCTTTCATCATCTCATCCTAATGCATTTATGTCTCATTTTCCCCCACACTTAAATTTTTCAAGATAGCAAATTCACCAAGCAACAAAATTTAGTTTAAATGCCTTGCTAACATTCATGGTTGGGTGAGGATTTTTACTTGAAGGCTTAGGTTTGTAATATGGTTTTAGCACAAAGAATCAAGGGCTTTGTAAGGCTCAAGTGGCTAACTAGGGAAATTAAAATAAGTTGGCTTTTTAAGCTAAAGGTTTTAAACAAGAACACCTTTATCATTTTCATGCATGCATGTATCAATGCGGTCTCAAAACCATTCAAACAAGTTCTAGAAATATGTTCACATGGGAGAACATCACTCATCAAAGAAGACATAGATTGATATGTATGTTTCAATCTTTTTAGCTTAAAACTCACAGGTTAAATCAATTCAACTCAACTTCAAACAAAGCTCTATCATTTAATTATCAAAATTTGTTTAAGTGCATACCCCTAGTTAATCTAACAAATCAGTGTACATTGCTCTCTTACTTAATCACCTAAATCCCAAGGCATGTATACAAATTAATTCATTCAAAATGAAATTAATGGAACTATTTGTTGATTAAAAAAAAATAAGGGAGAATACACTAGTTGCCACATCAATGAAAAACATAAAGAAAAACCAAACTTTCGCCAGCAAAGAATAGCAACATAGATAGAACAAGACAAAAAAATAAGGCATAACCACAAGAAGAAAAACAGAAAACATAACAGAGAGAATAAAAAAAACAGAATAAAGAAGAATAGAACATAACAAAAATAGGACAGAAAGACAAATCATAAGAATAGATCAGAAACATAGAAGACAGGTAAAGAAAAATAAAAAATAAAACACAAGTAAACCCTCCCCCACACTTAAACCAAATATTGTTTGCAATGTTTAAACAAAACAAACAATGATGAAAACTAAAATTTAAAAGAAAAGGAAAAGGAAACTTCTCTGGGTTTGTGGAAAGGGAGCAACAGTTTGAATTATGGAGATAGAGGATAAAATGGCTTGAATCCTTGAGAATTGAAGAATGCCATCAGATTGCATTGCATACAGTCTAATTTTTGTTCACATCTATATAGTTATGCCCCTATATTGTCGAATGAATGAGCATAGGAAGATGATAGAATGTTTGCTCGTGGTTGGGCGCTGCTAGGATCTACTTCTGCTATTGTTCTCTACTACCTATTTGGCCTAGAATGAGGTATTGCTGCTGGTCAAGGTTGCACGAAACTGAAATTTCCATCTGCTTGTTTTGTCACAATTCCTATCTTGTCTAAACAAGTCATATCCAATGGTTCCACCTCATAAGTAATGTGCTTGTTATGATTAGAAATATCTAATAAACCCAAATTAATAACTAATTGAGTGATATAAGAACCAAGGATTAAAGGTTTATTTTTCTTCTAAACTACTGATTGGAATTGAGTGAGTAACCAAAAACCTAAATCAACTTGAATATTATGCTTCATACACCATAAAAAATAAAACTCAACCGTAGAAATAGTACTTGCAATATCTCTCCTCCCAGAAAAATTAAAAGCCAAGAATCGCTGTAAATATTTAAACACAAGACTTTTTAAATAAGAGCTCTTGGAAGCACTAAGGTTGTACAAAGTATAATCAACCGACTATTCATGCCACAAATCAGTAAGATTAAAATCAAGGCTGTAATCACATTGGGAATGCATAGATCGCTCATTCTTTACATCCTCTTTTTTCAGAAACCCCAAAGCAATGTTAAATTCAAAAATTGAAAATGAACATTCTCTCCTCATTATCCTAAACTCAACTACTCCCTTGGTAAACAAATCAAACTCCTCATCAGTATTAAATTGAAGTGTTGTATAAAATTCACGGGTTAGCTCAATAAAAGCAGGGCAGTCCACATATACATAATTTTTCCAATCCAGCCTATTTACTAGCTCATCAATTTCATTGCGAATACCCAATTGATCAAGAGTTTGAGTGTGAACAAATAGATTTTGCGCTCACACATAGACCCATACTATTGTTGGTCTTGTTCATCAACGAAGTTATTGATCAAGAGTTTCGAGTATGCGAATGTGGACCAGAATGGACTAAAGCAGTGACGGTTTGTTGTGGCTAAGGCGATGGTGAGGAAGATGATGATTGAGGTGTTAAATGTGCAGGAGAAGGTGAAGACTGTTAAGTTTTATTAACGAGTGATTCATCGGGTTTTGATGAGGGCTCTGGTATGGGGGGTCTCCAATGGGTGGATTTTGCTGGTCTTTGATACTGAGAGCAGGTTCTAACCATAGTGATGCAGAGGCTGCTAGGTTTTTAATGGGAGAGAAAGTATGGTGTGTGGGTTTGGCAAATATGATTTCTAGAAACATATAACCCCAGCCTTATAATTACACTAAATCTTATAGGCCTCTTGCATTTAAGAAAATAACAAAGCAAGAGTTGGACTCTGACAGAAAAATATAACCCAGTTCCAGAACACTAAAATACAGATTTCTCTCCCGTGAACATTTACAGAAGGCTAATTGGAACCTGGTAGAAGGAAGAAGATGATTGAACAGTAACATAAAAATAAATTAAAATGAACTGAATCAAAAATCATAAAATAATTGCTAATTAAACATCCAAAAATCCTAAAACTGAAATTTGAAACTAAAATTGAAACATATAAACCAAAATTAAAAACAATTGTCGAGAAAAATTAAAATTGAAGTATTAATTAAAATAAGATTGAAAGCTTGGTTTGCCTCCCAAGTAGCGTCTTTGTTTATAGTCATCGGCTCGATGTAATGCCTTCATCTATTTATCAATGTAGACCAGAGCTTTCAGCTCCATTTTTTCGACATTTGCAATTTGCATTCCTTCGTAAAAAGGTTTGAGTTTGTGGTCATTAACTTTAAACACTTTCGAGGTTGCTAAGCTTTGAATCTCCATTGCACCATATGGAAAAACGTTAGTAACAATAAAAGGTCCAATCCAATGAGAACGTAATTTACCTGGAAACAATCGAAGTCTTGAATGATAAAGGAGAACTTTTTGGCCAAGTGAAAATTCTTTTCTGGAAATCATTTTGTCATGAATTGCTTTTGTTTTCTCCTTATAAATTCTAGAACTCTCGTAAGCGTCATTACAAATTTCTTCTAATTCTTGCAACTGTAATTTCCTATGTTTACCATTCTCATCCAACTTCATGTTGTATTGTTTTTTCAGCCCAATATGTTTTATGCTCTAATTCAAATGGAATATGGTAGGCCTTACCAAATACTAACCTGTATGATGACATACTAATTAGCATTTTGTACGCTGTTCTATATGCCCATAGCGCATCCTCCAAACGCAAACTCCAATCCTTTCTTGTTGGACCAATGGTTTTCTTAATGATGGATTTAATTTCTCGGTTGGAAACCTCAGCTTGTCCATTGGCTTGTAGATGGTACGACATAGCAATCTTGTGTGTTACACCATATTCTTATAGCAGGGTCTCCACTGTTTGGTTATAAAAATGTTTCCCTTGATCGCTAATTAGAGCCTTTAGAATGTCGAACCTACTGAATATGATAGATTTAAGGAAACCTAAAACAACTTCAGAGTCATTAGTTCGGATAACTTTCACTTCTACCCACTTCCAAACATAATCAACCGTTAATAAAATATAAACATAACCAAATGAATATGAAAAAGGGCCCATGAAATCAATACCACAAACATAAAAAATTTCACAAACCTATTTTCTGACAACATTCACAAGATTTGCAAAAAGTGTATGTGTCTCAAAATAAAGTTGGCTAGAAAAATCCACAATCTAAAATTTTTCTTGTTGTCCTTTTGGCTCCAAAATGGCCTCTACAAGAATATGAATGGCAAAAGCTAATAAAAAAAGAAATTTCAGTTTTTGGTATGCACTTTCTTATAACCTGATCAGTGCAATGTTTCCACAAATATGGATCATTCTATACGTAATACTTTTCATCGTTTTTCAGTTTGCCTCTTTGACCCTTAGATAAATTAATTGACAGTATGTTAGTAATCAAATAATTCACAATGTTTGTATACTAGGGTAGCCTGTAGCTTGTTGAAAATAACTGCTCATCAGGAAATTGCTTAGCAACTTAAATGGTCAGCAACACGATTCTTTTGTCCAGTTTTATCCTTGATCTCTAGGTCAAATTCACTCAATAGGAGAGTCCACCTTATAAGCCTTGGTTTTGCCTCTTTCTTTGTTATCAAATACCTAAGGGTTGCATGATCAAAATAAATAACAACTTTAGTACCTAATAAATAAGAACAAAAATTTTCTAATGCAAAAACAACAACCAAGAGTTCTTTTTCGATGGTTGAATAATTTTTTTGTGTATCATTTAAGGTAATCAAGGCATAGTATATAACATGTGGTACCCTTCCAACTCGCTAGCCCAAAAGAGCTCTTACGGTGTAATCACTTGCATCACACATTATTTCAAATGGGAGACTCCAATTAGGTGGCTAGATTATTGGTGCAGAAGTCAGCAACTGCTTTAACTTGTCAAATGCATTTTTACACCCTTCATCAAACTCGAAAGTCATATCTTTTTGTAGTAACTTGTATAATAGCAATGTAATACACAAAAAATCTTTAATAAAGCGTTGGTATAAACCTGCCTGGCCAAGGAAAGAACGAACTTCCCGCACATTAGTGGGTAAGGTAAAGATTGAATAATATCAATTTTAGCCTTATCTATCTCTATACCCCTAGCTGAAACTACATGCCCCAAAACTATACCTTGCTCAACCATAAAATGACATTTTTCAAAATTTAAAACAAGGTTAATTTCAATGCATCTTTGTAAAACAAGTGCGAGATTGTGCAAACAATTATCAAATAAATCTTCATGAACAATACAATCATCCATAAAAATTTAATTAGGCACTAACAGCTCAATATAAGATACATTACCTGTATTTTTTCAATTCCACAATCTCATTCATCTTTGCCACTGCATTCTGTACATCAGAATTTAATTTAAATTCATCACTTTCTTTCAAAATATTTTTATGGTTAGCCACTTCAAACTCATCTTCATCATTAAGTTCAAAAATATCCTATGCTAGAGAATCAATTAAATCAACTGAATACATAGGAAAATCCATATCAGGATATTTCATAACATCATAAATATTAAATTGGACAGTTTCACCATCAAGCTCTATGGTCAGTGTGCCTTTATGAATATCAATT
Organism: Mangifera indica; assembly: GCF_011075055.1. NCBI lineage: Eukaryota > Viridiplantae > Streptophyta > Magnoliopsida > Sapindales > Anacardiaceae > Mangifera > Mangifera indica. The sequence goes on from NC_058137.1 coordinate 10,049,925, forward strand.
TTTGTTTTAGTTATTTTCAAAAAGGGTCTTCCTAGCAAAATAGGTGCAGATTGATCATCATTTTCCATGTTAAGAACATAAAAATCAACTGGAAAAATTAACTTGTCATTAACCAAAACAAGAACATCTTTAATCAACCCCTTAGGATATGTATTCGATCTATCGATCAACTGAATAACTACACTAGTTTTTTCTAAAGGTCCAAGATTAAGAGTAGAATAAATGGAATATGGGATTACTTTAATAGATGCTCCTAAATCTAACATGGTCATTTCAAATTTAGTGTCACCTATTGTGCAAGGGATGTAAAACATACATGGGTTTTTACATTTTTCAAGAAGACTTTTTCGAATTATGGCTAAAACATTTTCTCCTACCTTTATTTTTTTGCATCTTTTAGCCTTTGCTTTCTTTTCAATGCACACAACTCTTTCAGAAATTTAGTATAGTGAGGCATTTGTTTGATTGCATCAAAAAGTGGGATATTGACTTCACAATTTTAAAAGGTCTCGTATAAATATGCATTACATTCATACTTTAGTTTTAAAGCCCTAAGAAAAAGAGGAACAGGTTTATATTCACTAAAAGAAGGATATTTACCTGTCATTACATTTTCAGAAAAATTATTTTCTACTGCCAATTCCTCTCTATTTTTTGTTTGTTGTGTTGGTGTAGATGGTGTTTTAATCAGCATTTCCAACTCTTTTCCACTTCTCAAATCTATTACACTAGCAGTTTGCTTTAATCAACATCTCCAGCTCGCTTTAATCAATATCTCCAGCTCTTTTCCACTTCTTTGGGTTCACCACAGTTTGTGACAGCGGTTTGCTTGAATTTTGTGCTTCTAGCTTACTGATTGCAATAGTTATTTTACTCATTTGATTTTCTAGATTTTGAATGTTGGTTTTGGCTTCCTACTAAAATTTCATAGTGTTAGTAGCCATAGTTTTAACAATATCTTCAAGAGATGTACCTAAACCAAAATTTTGAGTTAGTTGTTATTGTCTAGGAATGTAAAACTGCTGGTATGGTTGAACATTAATTGAAGGTTGATTTGCATGTGCATTCCTATAACGAAGATTAGGATGATCTCTCCAACCTGAGTTGTAAGTATTCGAATAAAGATTATAATTCTGATTTCACTGTTATTGTCCTAGAAATCCATCTACTGTACTAGCTTATTCAGAGCAGTCATCCTGAAGTGTTGGGCACATATCAATTGGATGCCCCCCCTACTGAATAGATTCTATAAACTTTTACTACCTCTATTTTTCCTACAGCTATTTGATGTACAAAAGTAGTTAGATCATCAAGTCGTCTTTTAAGAGAAGAGACATTTACCTTATTGACATGCCGAGACGAATGGTTAGATTTATTCCTAAATTGTTATGAATTCGATGTCATGTTTGCAATTAAATTTCGCGTTGCTTCAGGTGTTTTGTCAGCCAATGCTCCACCACTCGCTGCATTAATCATATTTTTATCATTTGATAGAAGTCTTTCGTAGAAATATTGAATAAGAAACTGGTCACTAATTTGGTGATGTGGATAGCTTGCACAGAGTTTTTTAAAACGCTCCCAGTATTCGTATAAAGACTTTCCACTATGCTGCCTAATGCCACAGATTTTTTTCGTTATACTGATAGCTCTTGATGCTGAAAAAAAATTCTCCAGAAATAGCCTTTTCATCTCATATCAAGTAGTGATACTTCTAACAAGGAGATAATAAAGCCAATGTTGTGCATCATCTTTCAAAGAAAATGGAAAAACTCTCATTTTGATTTGTTCTTTGGTTACTTTATTCGGTTTCATACCTGTGTAGACCATATGAAATTCCTTTAAATGTTTATGAGGATCTTCACTTACGAAGCCATGAAAAATATGTAAAAAATGGATCAGTTCAAATTTTAATTCAAATGTAGTATTAACATCTAAATTAAGAAAAGTAATATAGTGTTGTTGTTCATTCAAATTTGGAGTAGCAAGCTCCCTTAAAGTCTGATTTTTAGCCATGTTTTCCTCTGATTTGTGAGCGGATCTATGTGCTTGCAGTCTCCTTGTTGCTTTTTTTCTCAGCCCTTTTGCAGTCTTTTCAATCTTTAGATCAAATTGTAAATCAGTTTGTTTCGAAGATTGCTTAACGAATATACAAGGTAAAAACTCCCCCGGCAATGACACCAAAATTTGGTAAGTGCTATCATTGGCACTCAAATTAAAATCCTAAATTCTTGCAACAAAAATATAGTAAAGGAAAGTAGGGATCGTTCCCTTGAAGAGTTTTAATTATTACGTTGTCACAAATCAATCAAAACAAGGAAATAAGGGGGGTTTCGAATTGAACGAGAATTATAATAAAAAACAGTAAAAAAAATTCAGTGAAGTAATCTTAAAGGAATTAATCAATTTAACAAACCTTGGTTTACAGTCACATCAACCATTGAATTACAATTGATCATCGATACCAAAAATATCAAATTAATTATTAAAATATTCATTACGGTATTAATTACCTGCCCTTCCTTATGATTAGTTAATCAAAAATATGTATTCCAATAAACCCTTATTGATTAATAATTCGGATACAATCTTGAATTTAATTAAACAATAGCATTACAAATTAGAAAGACCAACGAAGCAAGACAACACAAGCGTACGACGTTGCATTTAATCCAATTGATTATTTTCCTAGGATTTACAATTCCTAATGCAGCGAACGATAAATCGTAGTTGCCACTTCGATTAGATGGATTGAACAATTATAGATTCAGCACCTAAACTAGCAGTAGATTATATTAATTGATAAACTAATCGTGTGCCTTAACAATCAACCAACACAATCATGAAAAATAATTCAGAAAAATAATCAATACTTGAATAATTAAAAGATGCATTAAAGAACAAAACTTAATCTCACAATCATTGTAGTTCCATGGTTTCAGATCCCTTCAACCATAAGAAAATATTCAACCACTGTAAACCATATTTAGCTCTCTAATCCTCCAAATTATAATGATAAATGATCCTAGCAAAATAAAAATAAAAGTATATATATTTTCTCCCTACTCATATCTAGAAATAAAGGTCAATCATAATCTCCTAATCCAACCAAGTAAAGGTGATACATATCTTCCCAAAAAGAAAGGAAAAGATATATATTTTAATGTATATCTTTCCTCCAAAAATATTCTTCCTTATTTGTCTCAATTAATTCTCTTTTCCAGCTAGTAATTATCCTTTTCTAGGAAGCAAATCTTGACATTTTATAGACTTTTTCAGCTGATCTGGACGTCTAGATTTAATTTTTAAATTTTGTTTTCATCATTTCACATGCCCACGCCTAGTCACCATCATCAATTTTTGTTGATTCGTAAATCTGCTTTAGTTTTAGACTTCTTGGCCCAACTTACTCCAAAAAATATCCAAAGCTTCCTAAGTGCAAAAGATAAATAATTCCATTAGATTGAATTAAATTTCCACACAACATAAAGGAATTAGAAATCAAAATAATAACAATTAATGACGTTATCCGTTGGAATAGTGTTTATGCAGGAAGGCTTATGCACTTGTTGCCCAAATTGAAGTTGCTACTGCTATTTCTGCATATTAGAATGCAGAAACAACCCCTAAATGATTACCAGGAGGTGAAGTTTGCTGCCTCTCAACATCAGGCACATTCTGGTCTAGATTTGTAACAAAGTTTCAAGCTTCCTAGAGCTCATTTTGCCCCCCAAATTACTTCCTCATAGAGCACCAAAAAGATATTATAGCCCGTGATCTTGCCAACTCAGTTTTTGACTGTTTGTTGGTTAAGCCAAATTTCAACCTCTTTGTATAGAAAGTCTTCTCGAAGTGTTACGTGTTGATCCCACTATGTTGCACCTATTTTTGTCTTGAAAATGTATGTGTTGTATAGATCTTATTCAAGGGCAAGCATTTTTGGATTGGTTGTACTCTCTCCTCCCTTTTAAGCTCTATCTTTAGAAACCTTAGATAAAAGCTCAAGAGGTGAGATTTATTTTGTGTTAGTTTATTGGCTTTGCCCTTGTTGCTAGGTGTTGTCCTTTGTTTGGAAAGGCAAGCTTAGGTTGTTTTGGGTTCCTTCTTCTGGGCCCGTGTTTTTGTCTTTAATCGATTTTTGCCTAGCAAAAAAAAAAAATCTTAAAATTGTATGGTATAAATTACAATCCATTGTTGAAAAGCTACTAACACTGATATGCAAAATAACTACTTGTAACTTTCTATTTACCAACCGTTATATTTTTTTTAATCAAAGATCATAAAATATAGTCATAATTTTTTGTTAAAAATTTAAGTGGGTATAATTGGTTTTTCAAAAGTTCGCAAAAGTTAAAATGTAATAAGTAATAGCCTGAAAGCTTATTCCCACCAAAGTTTTAGTCTATTCTCAAACTTTCACCTGCTAAATTTTAAAAACTCAAATACCTAATCGTCAACTATTAAAGTTAACAAAATCTATTAAATTTAATAGTATACTTATTATTTAACTAATAATATTAAAAAAATAAAATAAAATTTTATTTTGTTTCCAACCCTTACTTTTAAAAAATAACAATTTTTTCCCCAAACTTAAGTTTTGAAAAGTTATATTTTTTCTCTCAAGGGTTTCAATCTTTTGCTCCTTTGATGACTAGAATTTGACTGAGAATCAATGACGCTCTCTCTTCTTTCTTTATCATTGCTCTCTCTCAATCCTTGGAGATGACAAATCAATAGAAACAACGAAAATGACAAAGGGTGTTCAACAGAGGCAATGAATCGACGCATGTTCTTTGTTGCATCGAATTAGTTTCATCATCTTGGCCAAACACAAGCGCCCTTCGTCTTGATTGAGTTGAAGACGAACACAAGCTCCAGAGAAAAGGTCATCTCGACTAAAAATAAGACAAATACAATCATCTTTGTCTTACAATATTCAACCAATCTAGTGGTTGCTTCTATAGTCGGGAGTGACAGAAAACATTAAAGAAAGGTTGTCGGTCTCAAAGAGGGCAATTGGAGCTTTTGTTGTCATTGAAAAATGGGTTGCTTTTTGAGTTACCCTTAACAGAGAGAAAATGCAACTTTTTAAAACTTAGCTTTGAGGGAAAATTGTCTCTTTTTAAAACTAAGTGGTGAAAATAAGATAAAATTTTTATTTTTTATATATTAATAGTTAAATGACAATTATACCCTTAGATTTAACAAATTTTGTTAATTTTAATAGATGACATATGGGTATTTGAGTTTTAAAGCTTAACGAATTAGAGTTTGAGAATGAACTAAATCTTGGATGGGAATAAGTCTTTTGGCCTAAGTAATATTACATAAATAAAAATTTGGATCTTAATTTTTGTGGTTTTTAGTGTATAAATGTCACTTTACGTAGTATCATGTATGTGATAAATGTTAAATTTACTTTTCTATAATCAGTATGATATTGACATTAATACAACACCAATTGAGATTTAAAATCAGGGTTTAAAATTTGTATATAATAATAGCATTAATGGTATTTAATAAAAAACCATAGTGCATAAAAAGGCAGGAGATTGGGATTCGAGAGAGAAAGACGAACATTAATATTTATAAGTTTTTATTTGATAAACAAACATTTAAAAAAATATATATAAACCAGCCAGGTGAGTTTATGATTTTATAAACAAATCTTTAACAATTCATCTTGCCCAAAATGAGCTGAAATTTGTGGAATTTTGCTTCATTTTATTGAAAACAAGATCTTGAAAGAGTTTGATATCCCAAGGATTTTCCCAGGGTGTTAACAAATTAATACTCTCACAATTGGAAGAGTTGAAATGCTTAAAGATTAATTTTTAAAAAACCTCAATTATGACTTCTTGGCTTTGCTCTGCAAGTTTTTTTTATTAGTTTCAGAGTTGAGGACCCCATGACAATTTTACTAGCCATCTTCTACGAAGCCTTTTGTGTCATAAAATAATTGAGACTTCCAGTGATCAAAGAAGCAGCAGCTTCACGGCACCTGTAGGAAACAATATAAAGCCAAAGCCTAAAATGCATAGAACTTAGATGGAAAGACTCAATTATATGATGCCTTAGTCAATGACTTCTTGCTCTTCTTCCACTGTTGCACATCTCAAGTACGATTTTTTTTTTCTTTCTAAGATTAAAAAAGTCACGAGGACGATGTGATTTCAATACCTAACCTCATTATACTAAATTAAATTTTCAAGAACAACACTGTCAATAATATTACATATATAAACTATTGACAGCAATACCTAACCTTCCTACTCTAAATTAAATTATCAAAAACAGGAATAGTTAACTAATCAATATTATAAATTAAAGCAAAATAAAATAAAAAATAACAGTCTAGGAAAAAAAGATCTCCTGGATCTTCATGTTAATTATGAAAAAACACACAATAGTCGATTCATTATCATATCGTAGCAAGTAATATTTAAACTTAGTTGCAATTAGTTTGCAAGTATGGCCAACATAGTATGAGAGAATTATTTAACCATTTTTATTTACTGCATACTATCTAAAAAATCTTTTAGAGACCGAAATACTATCTAAAAAATAGTCTCCTAAATACTCTTATCACTCAAAAGAGAAAATAATAACCATAATGTCTTTATGTCAGTTCTATGCTCATTAACCTTACATTACAATTGTAATCCTCACCTATTATGAACAAAATATAAAAATATGAAAGTAAGTTATATTTCACCCTGTAAATAAGAGAACTTAACCTACAACTTAAATGTTTAACCCTCTTATACTTTGTACTTATTCAACCTTAACTTTCTCCCCAACAGTGCACCTTCAGACTCTGAGCTTGGATAAAGTGGAACTTACATGACTTTGTAAGTAAAGAAACAAAATTCAACACCAATAGTAAAATCATAGAATACTAAACTTCTACCTAATTTTCTTAATTTGATCACAATAGGCCATAAAATCATATTTTATATGATTTAGAAATTACAGCATACTTGTTTGTGTCATTTGGTTGTCTAGAGAAGATTGATTATCAATCTATAGTGCAAAGTCTTCCTCCCTAGATTTTGTAGAATGCGCTTATAGTGCCAAATAACTTATGCGCTTTTTATAAACAAGGTAGGGGATCTTGTTTATTTTAATTTATTACCAAAGGGTAAAATGGTCAATTAGGTTCTCCCACAAAAAGGCCCAATAACCTTTATATCAACCCAGAGTTACAATCCGAAATTAATAATTACAACATCAAGTGTACCAATCCGTTTTGAATGATCATACTGGACCCATAAAATAAAATCTTTCTAAAGTATATGTTCATCCGGTTTTATTAAACAATAAATAAATATTTAATCAATATATTATTCCAACAGATTTATCTTGTCTTGAGAACACTTTTAGTTCCTGTGCTACAATGAGCCACTCTTTTGGTCCCATTCAGCTATTACAGGAACCACTTTTAATCCCTATGCTACAATAACCCACACCAAGGATAAAAGTACAGTCAAATCCCTAGGAATCCACCACATAGAAAAGAGAATACAAAAACTTATTCTAACGGAAAATTGATATGTTATTCAATTAAGGGAAATTATAAAAAATAGCCAAAATTTAGGGGGCCGAAAAAATTGCCCAAAATATACAGGTTTATGCAAAAATGCCCAGGTTTTGTGAAATGATGAAACTGCCCCCATATATAAACACAATAAATTTCCTTACTTCCCATGGTCATTTCACTATGCAAATTCAAAATTTCCCACTTTCCCATGGTCGACCAAATTTTCGTCGATTTTCTTGCTTTCCGGCAACCGCAAATGGCAAAGAAGGTTAGTATATCTTCTGTAATCTTGTTTGAATCAAGTTATTGCTCATATTATTAAGATTTAATTGAGATTTTGAGGTTTGAAATTTTAGGGTTTCGATTTGAACAATACTTAAAATGTTTTGATTCTTGGTTGTTTTTGTTGAATTGATTGAGGGGTTTTGTGTTATACAATGTATAGATTTGATTTATAAAAAAATCGGAGACCAAAACAACCAAATTTTGGCCGAAAATAGTTGTCGAAGGATCTACAGTTCGACCGTGGGAACAATATTTCCCACGGTCAAACAATTTCTCCCACGGTCAGCAGACATTGACCGTGGGTGGGGGGGGTAAAAAGCTTTGTTAAAATATTGGGGAGCCAGGGAAGATTCCTTAGAACACAGCGGGTTTGTCTGAAATTTGTCATATAACAGTTGACCTATTTTAAAAAGGAATTTTCATGAGGGGCTAAATTGAGAATTTTGTTATCTAGGGTTTCTAATCGTGTAGTTTTCGAATTTTATATCCGTTTTTTTTGTTTTAGGGTTTTTTCATATGTAATTTTCAAATTTGAGATTCGATTTTTTGAATTTTTGAGCTTTTTGGCATAATTTACGTTGTAATGACGTAATTTCACCTCAATATTTCGATTTTTTTGTTTATAAGATATATTGATTCGTGTTTTTGAATTTCAATTCCGTTTTTTCAAATTTCACCGTTTTACGATAGATCGATTCATATTTTTTAGATTTCCGAAGAATTTTTCGATTGTTGTCATTCTAGGGTTTTTCAACTTTTAGAATTTGAATTTCAGTGCCGTTTTTTCTAATTTCATCGTTTTACGATATATCGACTCGTATTTTTCAGATTTCTGAACAATTTTTTGATTGTTGCCATTCGAGGGTTTTTCAACTTTTAGAATTCGAATTTCAGTTCCGTTTTTTCAAATTTCGCCGTTTTAGGATAGATTGACTCGTATTTTTCATATTTCTGAAGAATTTTTCGATTGTTGTCATTCTAGGGTTTTTCAACTTTTAGAATTCAAATTTCAGTTCCATTTTTTCTAATTTCATCGTTTTACAATATATCGACTCGTATTTTTCATATTTCCGAAGAATTTTTCGATTGTTGCCATTCTAGGGTTTTTCAACTTTTAGAATTCAAATTTCAGTTTCGTTTTTTTGAATTTCACAATTTTACGATATATCGACTCGTATTTTTTAGATTTCTAAAGAATTTTTTGATTGTTGTCATTCTAGGGTTTTTCAACTTTTAGAATTCAAATTTCAGTTCTGTTTTTTCTAATTTCATCGTTTTACGATATATCGACTCGTATTTTTCAAATTTTTGAAGAATTTTTCGATTGTTGTCATTATAGGGTTTTTCAACTTTTAGAATTCAAATTTCAGTTTCATTTTTTTAAATTTCACCGTTTTACGATAGATCGACTCGTATTTTTTAGATTTTTGAAGAATTTTTTTATTGTTGTCATTCTAGGGTTTTTCAACTTTTAGAATTCGAATTTCAGTTCCATTTTTTTGAATTTCATCGTTTTATGATATATCGACTCGTATATTTCAGATTTTCAAAAAATTTTTCGATTGTTGTCATTCTAGGGTTTTCCAACTTTTAGAATTCGAATTTCAGTTTCGTCTTTTTGAATTTCACCTTTTTACAATATATCAACTCGTATTTTTCAGATTTTTGAAGAATTTTTCGATTGTTGCCATTCTAGGGTATTTCAACTTTTAGAATTCGAATTTCAGTTCCGTTTTTTTGATTTTCATCATTTCAGGATATATCAACTCATATTTTCTTATTTTCGATCGATTTTTTGATTGTTAACATTCTATGGTATTTCAACTTATAGAAATCACATTTCATTGCAGTTTTTTTGTATTTCACCGTTTTTGGCTATATCGACTCGTATTTTCTAGATTTCGATCAATTTTTTGATTATTGACATTTTAAGGTATTTCAATGTCTAGAATTCGAACAATTTTATTTGTTAAGTTTTGTCATTTCCTTTTTGATTATTTCGTAATTTTCTTCTTTTTATGTTTTTTCCACGAATACATTTGTTTACATATTTGTTTTTTTGAATGTCTAACGAATTTTTAAAATTTGTGTAGGATAATTCTCGCACATATTCGGGGAATATGAGGTCTCTTGAGCAGCGCATGTGATCATATATGACATTCATTCCCGCATTATTAGACGCGACGAGTTTTTGGATAGCTTATGGGAGGACTTCACGACGTGATTCTCTCGCTTTGTATCGAGCGACGGATGTCCCTCAACAAGGATTGGGCTCCGGTGACTATGGCGTGTTTATGTTACATTTTTTTGAGTGTTTGGCATTGTCACGGAGCTACGATTTTCCCCGAGAGTCGTCTACCTCTATGCGTCGATGTTTAGCGTCGCAGTTGTATTTTCACTGTATCGAGTAGCTCACGGATGTATATTTAGTTACCTCGTTGTTTGTTTATCGTTCTTCATATGTTCGTATGTATATATTTATTGTATGTGCGTATGCGTACGATGTATTTTATCTGTCATTATATATAGATATGTATTTGATTTCATTCTATATGTGATTTGAGTGATGTATCGTAAAATGGTAAAATTCAAATTCTAAAAGTTGAAATACCCTAGAATGGCAATAATCAAAAAATTCTTCAAAAATATGAAAAATACGAGTCGATATATCGTAAAACGGTGAAATTTGAAAAAACAAAACTGAATTTTGAATTCTAAAAGTTGAAATACCCTAGAATGGCAACAATCAAAAAATTCTTCGAAAATCTGAAAAATACGAGTCGATCTATCGTAAAACGGTGAAATTCAAAAAAACGAAACTGAAATTCAAATTCTAAAAGTTGAAATACCCTAGAATGACAACAATAGAAAAATTCTTCAGAAATATGAAAAATACGAGTCAATATCTTGTAAAACGGTGAAATTCAAAAAAACGGAACTGAAATTCGAATTCTAAAAGTTAAAAAACCCTAGAATGGCAACAATCGAAAAAATTTTCAGAAATATGAAAAATACGAGTCGATATATCAAAATGCCCCCCAAATTTTAATAACATTTCGTTTGACCTCTCAATTATCTATTCCTAAAATTTCATTGAGAAATTTATAATGCTCTTATAATGTTTAATATCATAATACCCCCCTAATTTTAATAAAATTTCATTTAACCCCTTCTAGTGAGTGAGGAGGTTTATATAAATGAAGGGAAGGGTAATTTTGGTATTTTAGAAAAAGTCACGGGCATTTTTGCTTAGGAATAGTGAATTTGGGCATTTTTGCTTGAAAATAGTGACTTTGGGCATTTTTGCTTAGTGGGAGGGTATTTTGGCCATTTTTGATAATTTCCCTTCAATTAATGAAAGACTAATACAAATCACACTTATATATGGTAAGGAAATCCCAAGTACAATAGGATTTTAATAATAAAAAGAACTTATAGAAATAGCTAAATAATATAATAATAATAAGATCCCTAAATAAATGAGGATAACAGCTAAAATTAAGAATAGTTAGAAATTCAAAAAAAAATTAAGATAGTAATTAAAATTAGGAATCCAAATAAACTATAACAACTACATTCTAATTCTAAGTCTTTATTAAGTCTGAATTATTGTCACAACATATCTATACAAACTATTCCTTGCAAAATGATGTTACAACCTCGTATATTTGACATAAATAAATCTCCCTAAATTATTTATTTTAATTTTAATATAAAATCAATCAATTTGTATAATAGAGATTGTATAGGAAAAGGTTTTATTTAGTAGACAGCAAAAGAAAGAACAAATTTTGTGAAGAATGAGCTAGTTTTTTTATCAAGGAGGAAAAAGAGTGTCTACTGTGTTTACTCTTGGATATTTAAGCCGATTCTTACCTAACCCATGTAATTTAGACTTCATAAAATTAAGGCCAAAGGACTATTTCCCACCCAAGTTTTAATGCAAAGAAAAACATATTTATGGGGTTTGAAAAACCCAAATACCTACCCTTGAACCAATTGCTGTTAAAATTTTCTGTTAGGACCAAGGTAAATAGTTATTTTACTAATAATATTAAAAAATATATAATTTTATCTCATTTTCCCCCTAGAGTTTTGAAAACCTGCATTTCAACCCCAACCTCAACTTTAAAAAGTAACTTTCCCCCTCAAATCCTTAGGGTTTGCTCCAAACTCTAGCAATGGTAACTGTTGTGGCCAATCAATTCCAGAGTCAATCAGTCTTCTGTGCATCTCTCTCTATTGCCACTAACGATGTCAGATGAAGGCTAATAAAGTCATGACAACGATGAAGCCCAAAGACGAAGAGGCTTTATGAAATCAACTCCAAGCGACAAGAATTTGTTGCATTTTTCATCGATTCAGCTTTAGATCTGGATGATCATTGATGAAGACCTGTTCTCCGACCATGAATGCGATGGATTCTTGTCGTTTAAAGTCAATTCAAAGAAACTTCTTCATCTTTGGGCTTCGTTGAAAATAGTAGAGGGAGACGCACAAAAGACTAGTCGACGCCTCAATTGATTCGCTGCCACTGTTGCCGTTGCCAGAATTTGCAATAAACTCTACGGATTTAACTAGGAAAAAGTTACTTTTAAAGTTAAGGCTGGAGGTAAAATTCAAATTTTCAAAACTTTAGGAGAGAAATGAGATAAAATTATATATTTTTTAATATTATTAGTAAAATAACGATTTTATCTATGGTTTTAATAGAAAATTTTAATAGCAGTTGGTCTATGGGTGAGTATTTGAATTTTTTAAATCTTATAAGTGTATATTTGTCTTTGCATCAAAACTTGGGTAGGAAATAGTCTTTTGGCCTAAAATTAACAGACGAAAAAGATAAAAGATAACGGAACCTAATTATCAATATTTTTCTAGACTAAAATTTATTAATGAAAGAAATTAATTTTCAATTTTTTATTAAAAAGTAAGCTGTTATCATTTTTTTTAAAGATATAGAACTATCACCTAACTTTCAATAGTATTAAATAGAAATCAAGAAAACTATATATACACATACAATTGAGGTACATAAATAATGTTTTATCATGTAATTAGATGATTTTGAATTAAAAAAAATACTAAATTATATGATGACATATCTTTTATACAAAAAGTGTACACACATAGAATTACTCAATGTAAATAATGTGGTAAAACTTTTATTAAAAATGCTAATATGATCATTTTGGTGTGTTTTTTTTTTAACAAAAAACCTCACCCATATTGGATTGCTCTAAAGGCAGACATAAACCACTGAATCAGATAAATCAAAAGTTTTTAAAATGTTACTAAAGAAGACATAAACTTGCGTTTTTTTATAATGAAATCTCTTATTTTGTACTTAAACTATCCCTTGGAGGTCTAACATGCACATTTTATGTGAGGGCCTGAACTTTATGTGTTGACATGAACATTTCAACTCATAAAAACTTTAAATTATATTATTTAAGTTCCTCAAATTTAGTTTTACAAAAATTAAAAAAAAAAAAGACACACTCAGGATCAACAAAACCCATCCAAAATAAGTAAAACTCAACCAAATTAATTTGTTATTTTCTTTGTTATTGTTGGGAAATTTTTATGTAGAAAGTTGGGATTTTGTTTTTTATTTAAACTTAACAAGAAGCTCACGAACAATGGTAAATAAAAATTTCTTTGGTTTTCAATAAAAAATTAGTTTAATTAAAATGGACAAAAACACAAAAAAAGGGAAACAAGTTTTATCATTTGAGGATTTTTTTATTCAAAAAGGAAAGAATTTAAATGAACAAAATATACTTAAAATTTTAAAAGAATTTTTTTAATTCATGTGTTGGTCACGTGGATTTGGTGAGTTTAAGTGTGGATGAGTTCTAATTTTGGCTGTGTTTGGCTCATTTTTAATGAGGTTTGTTTTCTTGGTGGGTATTATAGCTTTTGTGGAAAAACATTTGGGGACAATGGTTACTTTGCAATTTGTGCAGGTTATAAATGTTTACATTGAGGGGGCGTTTGGTTTGAGTAATGTTTTTTTACCAAAATGAAAAGATTACCTTGAAAATAGATTATTTAGAAGATTACTGGGTATAAATGATTACTATGTTTGATAAAATTTGGTAGGTATAAATAATTATTGTGTTTGGTTAAAGGTAATAAAATATTACTAATAAATTATTTTACTTAAATGCCCTCGAATATAATTATTTTTAAATATTTTTTATATTATTTGTTATATTAATTAAAAATAAATTTATTTTTGTCTCAAAAAATTAATAAATAATAATATAATTATAATAAAATCAAGATTACCTTGGTAATCTTTAAATACCTAAGATGAATATGGTAATCAGATTACCACTTATATTACCTGTCACGTTAGTATTGGTAATAGAAGATTACTATAATATTTTATTACTGACAAACCAAACAAAGGAATAAAAAATAGATTACCAAGGTAATCTTTAAAAACTGAAACCAAATAGCCCCTCAAAGTAAATAAAACTTCTAAACAACTAGAAAACTAAAAATACTAGGAAACTAAACTTCAATTAAATTCTCTTGCTTTCTTTACATAAATTTTTGCCTAATCAAGTTTCCATTTCATATTTTAACAATTAAAAACATACCAAGGTTGTGCCATATCATTTCCCATGTGTTGGATGCTTTCCACATCATTTGTCATGTCATCCTTGATTGCCACATCATGCTTCTTACCTTTAGCTTGTGTCTTCAATGTTTTCAATGCTATCTAGCCTACCACATTCTTGTCATAGTCCTTTATTATAGGATCACATGTTTTTGTCTTCCATGGATCACATCAGGTGCACTTTCAAATCGTCTGAAAAAGGACTTACAGTTGTGCCATGGTGAACCTAGAGGGTCTCACCAATAAACCAAGCTTTTTAAATAAAGGATTAATTATCCAAGGATGGCTAGCACCTTCCAAAGGATAATGAAAATCATATAAAATGTTATGTGGGTGTAAAAATAACATGTTAAAAGTTGAGATGTTGGTGAGATGAAATTATGGTGTCTAAGGTATATTTTTCATATAAATGCATGGTAAGGCTTCAAATTATAGATTTATTGGGCCAAATAAGAATTTTGAAATTGCAAAATGGGTCACCATTATATAAAGTGCATTTTAGTTCATTTTGAAAAAATATAAGCATTCTTGTAGTTTACTTTCTTTTACAAAACAAACTAAAAGCTCTCCCCTCTCTTTAAGACTTGGCTTGGAAGGTGTACTCCTTTGGCGGTTCTTCAAGTGAGGAGCTTAATCCATCATCCTATATCCCTATAGGAGGCAAAAGAGTAGGTAAACATTTCCTACTTCTTTTATATGCCTTAATCATGCTTTGATTTTTGTTCTACCTACATGCATGACGTTCTTAGCATCTTCCTTTTTTAACCTAAAATTTTCAGTTTGATGATACAACTTGTTCAATCAAAAAGAAACTAAGAGGTGGTGGGAAGAAAGTAAACCTATAATAAAGCAAATAAAGAAAAAGAATAGTGTAAGATGGGAAAGAAAAAAAAGGGGAAGAGAGGTTGAACACATAGTTATGCAAAAGAGGGAAAATTTGATAACAGTGTAAGAAAATAGGGCTAGAGACAAGGAAAAAAATAGAGTTAAAACTCATAAGCACTGACAGTTGTAGTCAAACACAATTGTATTGAGAGAATCCTATTATTTAGGGATCTCTAATAGTTTGTTTTTCCTTTGTAACTAGTCTTTGAAGATAGTGAAAGTAGTCAGCGGCGTCGAGGACGTAGGTACATTTACCGAATCTCGTAAATTCTTGTGTTCTCTTTCTTTTATTTTTCTGTATTTTATTTTTTGCTTTAATTATTTATTATATTCAATAGCATAGAAGTTGTGTTTTGTATTGCCGTTGCACAACAAGTGGTATCAGAGCCTAGGTTTAGGACAGTGAGTAGCTATTTATATGGTTATGTGCATGTCTAGGAAAATGTTGTCTAAGGGGATTGGTTTTTAAGGAGGTTTTGTCCCCACCAATTTTTCCTTGGTACTTTCCTGGTGCATATATTATCATTTTTGGGCACTTACTACTATCCTAGGTTATAGTAATTATGTTTTAGCTATTGAATATAAATTTGTGAAACTTGGTTATTTGAAAAACTATATACCAAGTAAATCATAGTCAGCAGAAAATGGCATCGACATCAACAAAGACAATTGTGACAACCGCAAAAATTGATGTGAAAAAATTTGATAGCCGCAACAATTTTGGCTTGTGGCAATGTAAGGTGATGGACGCCTTGTGTCAAGAAAATCTTGATGTAGCTCTGGAGGAGGAAAAACCAGAGAAGATGGATGACAAAGACTGGGTGAGGATCAACCGTCAAGCTTGTGGTACAATTCGTACGTGTCTTTGTAAGGAGCAGAAATATCCATTTATGAAAGAGACGTCTGCAAGTAAAATGTAGAAGACGTTAGAAAACAAGTATATGAAGAAGAGCAATAAGAATAGACTTTATTTGAAGAAGAGACTATTTCGTCTTCAGTTGAAACTTGGTACAAGTATAAGTGATCATATTGATACTTTTAACCAGTTGATAGCTGATTTACTAAACCTGGATGAAACCTTCAAAGATGAAGATAAAGTAATACTTCTACTAGGATCTCTTCCTGAAGAATTGGATCATTTGAGCATTACATTACTTCATGGAAAAGAGAAAGTGACTTACGATGAGGTATGTGCTGCTTTAAATAATAATGAAATTTGAAAGAAAGATCAACAAGAGAATAGAGAGACAACTATTGAAGCCCTTACTGCAAGAGGACGAAGTCAAAGTCGAAAGCAAGAAAGAAGGGGTAGATCTCAGAAAAGACCTAGTAAAGATGAATATGCTTTCTGTCGAGAGAAGGGACATTGGAAGAAAGATTGTCTGAAGTTATAAAGGAAAGATAAAGGGAAGACCAAAGTTGCTTCATGTGTAGGTGAAATTGAAGAAGATGAGTCAGATTTTGCTCTAGTAAGTCTACCAACAACATCTTAGTATGATGAATGGCTTCTAGATTTAGGTTGCACTTATCATATGTGTCCACACAAGGAATAGTTTTTCAATTATGAAAAACTAAATGGTGGAGTTGTTTTCATGGGTAATGATAGTCCTTGCAAAATTGAGGGGATAGGTTTAATCCGTTTAAAGAATCATGATGGATCAACTAGAGTTCTGACAGACATTCGACATGTACCACAGTTGAAGAAAAATCTCATTTCTTTGGGAGTTTTGGAATCCAAAGGCTTCAAGGTGTTAATACAAGATGGAGTCTTGAAAGTTATTTCTAGTGCTCTTGTAGTGATGAAAGGTACAAGAAGAAATAACTTGTATTATTATAATGGTGGTACAGTTTTTGGATTAGCAGCTACAATTTTTGGATTGTTGAAATAAGTGGCTCTTTATGTCCCACATTTATTAATTTAATCTCTTTGTATTTTACTAAAGCTATAAATAGAGGCTTTAGTTATAGTTCAAAATCATCCCTAAGACAGTTGTAGTAAAAAACAATTGTATTGAGATAATCCTATTATTTAGGGATCTCTAATAATTTGTTTTTCCTTTGTAACTATTCTTTGAAGATAGTGAAAGTAGTCAGCGGCGCCGAGGACGTAGGTACATTTACCAAACCTCGTAAATTCTTGTGTTCTCTTTCTTTTATTTTTTGACATTTTATTTTCTGCTTTAATTATTTATTATATTCAATAGCATAAAAGTTGTGTTTTGTATTTCCGCTACACAACAGTTGTAGCTGAAGTTTTTGAAAGATAAGGGAACAATTGAATAAGTAAAAAAAAAAAAACTTAAGTAGGGTAGAGTAGGTTTTCAAAAGAGAAAATTATTGGTTTTTCAAATTAAGTAGGGAAAGGAGATAAAATTTTACTTTTTTTTTAAATATTATTGGTTAAATAACAGTTATACCTTTGTTATAAGTAACTGTAACTACTAACGATCAAGAATTTAGATTTTTCAAAATTAGCAGGTGAGATTTTGTCAATGGACTAAATCTTGAGTGAGAATAAGTCTTTTGGCCTTTTTTTTTTTTTGTCAAGGAGTTAGGCTGGTTTTGAATTTATAGGGTAGAAATTTGACTCATCCCAAAGATTACCCGAAAAAATAATTTAATTGCATTTTAAAAGGGCCTAGTTATTATTTACTATTTAAGGTATGATAAAATGATATATTTTCACTTTTTAAATATGAAAAACTTTTTTTTCATTCATCTTTTAAAGTTAGCTATTAATTTTTTATTTAATTTATGACAAATAAAGTGTATTTAGGTTATTTTATTCAAATATATATTATGATAGCAGTATAATCAACTATTATTTTGTCTACAATGTCTAAAATATTATAACACCTATGCAAATTGAGATATAACTAGCATTGTTTGCAAAATCAAACTGGATCGATAGGACCATGAACCGGTGGTTTAAACGGTTATTTTAAAAGAAAAAACTATTTGTGTAAATTTTCATATTGGGCCGCGGGTGAATCGACAATTCATAACTGGTTTTCAGTTTTTTGTGATTCACCTACTGCTTGGTTCAAATGAGTTGAAATTTAAAAAAAAAAAATCACAAATTGCAAATGTTCTTCTTTTGCCCTTAGTAGCCAACTTCTTTTGCCGAAATCTTCACTATGAATCACTCACTCAAATGAAATCTTTTTGCCTCCATAATTCGTCTGGACATTTCTGTGCCTTCCCTGCCTTTCCTTTCTTTGGAGAGAATTTATTCCTACTGTTCTCCAACCTTTTGTCCTTATGTTTCCTGGTCTTTATGGAGTCTCTTTTCTAGTTGTTGGTGTCTTTGTTGTATTGGTTCTGCTGAGTTTCTTCTCTTGAATTCTCTTGCTTGTGTTTAATCATAAATCTCCATTCTCTATGTCTACATTTGCCTCCAACTTGCACAAATCTTTACACTGTTTCATTATCATAGTTTAGTTTAGTTAAGCTCACTTAAAGTTTAGTTAATTTGAAGTGTCGTCACATCTAGACAACACAACGAAGGATGACAAAGTGTCATCTTTTGTTGCATCTTCCAAATGCGACGACGACAATCATCATCCTTCGTGGTGGTTGGGTGACTATCCTTCATTGTCAGATTTAGAAGATTGGTGGAAAGCGTCGATCGATGGTTAGAATGGTGGTGACAAGAGAAGCTAAACAAACCATAGAGGTGAAATATAAACTTTTCAAACTTTCAGAATGGGGGGTGAAATGTTAGTTTTTAAAACCTGGGAAAAAATGGTATTAACTTTTAAAAATTTAGGGTTTAGTGATAAAACAATGATTTTACGCTAACTTATAACTGAAAATTGTAATAACAACTAACTCATAGGTGGGTATTTGAGTTTTTCATCTGTTATAGGTATGTTTTTTAGATTAAGGTAAAACTTGGATGGGAAATAGTCTGTTGGCCTTAATTGATAGAAAAATGTAGGACACTGTAAGAAAATAATAAACCAATAGGTTTTGAGGTTTTGATGCTAATTCTAATGGCTATTTCGTAAGAAATGAATCATAATATTTTTATTGTGTGTAATATTGTTTGTTTATTTCAACGGCATATATAATTTCCTTGCCATATTATGTTTAATTTACACATGAAATCTGGAACAGCCTAAATAATTGAACATTGAACCCGTGTAATGATTTTATGAGTTAAAATTTTAACCATGTTAACTCTCTAAATTCTGAAACATGGTAGGATGTACCTGTCTTCCTTTTTATTTTATACATAGTTGAACATATAATCAAATCAAAATTTTTTAGGTTTTTATATAAAATTGAAAATTCGATTGGACCATCTGGTCAAAATGGTTGAAATGGTTCAACTAGAATCGGACCACAAAATGGTTCATATTTTGATTTGGTTTTTAAAACCTTGATAAATAATATTACGAGACTTTAAATATATACCTATTTTTAAAAACTTACTGAAGGCAAATGAATATTTTTTCATCTTATTTTGAAAATTATCAAATTCTCTCCCTATATATTTAAAATAAAATTATAATCCTAATAGTTTGTAATATAACATTTACCTTTACTTTGTTGCATTTTGTACAATTTTAAAGAAGTGTAACTTTCATTTTCTAAATTAGGGATATTTTAATTTAAAAATTCGAAAAAAATCCAATTTTTTAAATTAGATGAGCAATTTTTTGTTTTTAACTATTTTATAAAAAAAATTAATAGACAAGTGTTTTTTAAAAGTTAAAATTGTGTACATATTTTTAATACACAATTGAATACACAAATAATTTATAATTAAATGATTAAGTAATTTTAAATTAAAAATAAAGTAACACTTTATATAATATATATATATACACACACACACTTACTCATATATTTAAAAAATCTCTACACTTGAGAATTTCTCAACTTAATAAGTGGCATTGTCATCTTCAAACCTTGTGCTTAAAAAAAAAAAAAGCCAAAAGACAAATTCCCACCCAAGGTTTAGTGTATTTACAAATTTCCACTCCAAAGTTTAAAAAACTCAAATACTTATCTATAAGTTGTTAAACTTAACAAAATTTATTAGTTTTAAAGGTAAAATTGTTATTTAATTAATGATATTAAAAAAATAAAATTTTATCTAATTTTCCTCTCAAAACCCTAAAAACTATCAATTTCCCTCAAGCTTAAGTTTATATTTTCCCCTTGCTGGGTTTAGAGTCTCTCTAGCGCTCTCTCCCTTCCTCTACGACCTCTCGCTCTAGTGACGGACTCAACACTCTCTCCCTATTACGAGAACAAACATCTTCATCAAAGACAAATATGTCTTCTTTGTTGTTGATGACGAAACATCTTTATTGACAACGAAGAGTTTGTTGTCAGAGAAGAGAGAGAGCGTCGAGTCTGCTACCAAAGGGAGAGATCACCAGAGAAACTTTAAACCTAGCATAAGGGAAATGCAACTTTTTAAAATTTAAATCTAAAAAAAATTATTTGTTTTTAAGGTTTTAAGAGGAAAAATGAGATAATGTTTTATTTTTTTTAATGTTATTAGTTAAATAATAATTTTATCCTTAAAGCTAATAGATTTTGTTAATTTTAATAATATATAAGTGGGTATTTAAGTTTTTAAAACTTTACAAATAAAAATTTAAAAATACACTAAACTTTGGATAAAAAGAAGTCTTTTGAAAAAAAAAAAAAAGTCTGAATAAGAAGGGCATTAGGACCAAGTCAGCCCAAGCGATTGACAAAAATCTGTACCACCAACCGTTCAATTTATCATTTTTAAAATTGAATTTATCATAAGGATAATATTTTATTGATTAATATTATAGACATGAAGTGTACGGATTGAGACTTTCATACAAATCGACGTGCCTTTTTGATCTGTGGGTCTTTCCAAATTTTTTTTTGGGTAATTTTATACTTACCTTTGCATAATTGCATCTCTTTCATCTCTTCTCCAGGAAGTTGTCTTTTTCCTTTTCTATTTTACCTCTTAAGAAAACAGCATAGGAAGCCAACTATTTATATTATTATTATTATCATCAAAGAGACCAATTTTTCATATGAACCGGATTTTTTAATTTTTTATTACAAACACCAAACTTATATTTTGTTGTATATAAACGGATCTAATCTTTAATGTCAATAAAAGTTATTAACATGAATTTTTGTTTTACTATTATTATATTATTAAAGAGACCAATTTTTTCTTCAGAACGGATTTTTTAATTTTTTATTATAAACACCAAACTTTAACGTCAATACAAGTTATTGACATGAATTTTTGTTCCAATTTAAAAGTAATGATCATGATAATTTTGTATAGGTTTAAGCAATTTAAGAGTTGACATGGATTATCTTACTATCAGGGCCGTTTGGTTTCAGTTTTTAAATATTACCTTAGTAATCTATTTTTTATTCCCTTGTTTGGTTTGTCAGTAATAAAATATTACAGTAATCTTCTATTACCAATGCTTACATGACAGGTAATATAGGTGGTAATTTGATTACCACATTCACCTTAGATATTTAAATATTACTTAGGTAATATTGATTTTATTATAATTATATTATTATTTATTAATTTTTTGAGACAAAAATAAATTTATTTTTAATTAATATGACAAATAATATAAAAAATATTTAAAAATAATTATATTCAAGGGCATTTAAGTAAAATAATTTATTAGTAATCTTTTATTACCTTTAACCAAACACAATAATTATTTATACCTACCAAAATTTATCAAACATAGTAATCATTTATACCTAGTAATCTTCTAAATAATTATCTTCAAGGTAATCTTTCTATTTTGGTAATAAAATATTACCAAACCAAACGCCCCTTAAGAGTCTTAGTTTTATTTTCTTTAGGAATTATAATTACATCAGGATTATTATTTAAGATTATTATTATCTTATTTAGATTGTTATTATCCTAGAAATGACACTTGTTATTACCCTATTTAGACTAAGGTTATAAATAATCATGTAACCTTGGGATAGAGGATACACAATGACTTAATGAAATTGTGAGATCTTTATCTTGGTTCTTTTGAGAACACATGAACTTATCAAGAATATTTTCTTGTAACATTCAAATATAACTTATCACTCACTTTCTTTTCTATTCTAGAGTGTGACGTCAACTTATACCCTTGGTTCATGTCAATTATAGACATCGGGTTATTGTTTTTATACTTTTGGTTCATGTCAATTATAGGCATTGGGTCAAGGTCTTCTTTAATTTAAAATCTGATTTAGCTTTTCTAGGTTCCTAGCTTCTTTGCTTGTGTGTAAGGTCTCATAGTTCATCTGTGAGGTTCACATCAGTTTGGTATCAAAGCTCAACTCTAAATCAGAAAAAAAAAAGAAATAAATAATGAAAAAAAAGAAATAAATGAAATAAAAAAAAAACCAATTCAAAGTGTGCAAGCATAAGTGATTGAATGATTTTTTTTTGGAGAGTGAAGCACTCGAGGGAGTGTGTGAGGTCCTTTCTAACATATTTTGTAGGTTACAATCATGTCATCAAGCCAAAATAAAAGTTTCACTAAAAGTGACGATTTGAGGACAAATTATTTTAAAGAGAGGGGGAATGATGTGATTCATGCAAGACTAAAAACATGTGCTCCAATAATGAAAGACTATGACAAGAATGTGATAGGTTGGATAGCACTGAAAACATTGAAGACACAAACTAAAGGTAAGAATGATGATGTGACAGTCAAGGATGACATGGCAAATGACGTAGAAAGCATCAAACACATGGGAAATGATGTAGCACAACCTTGGTGATGTTTTTACTTGTTAAAATATGAAATGGAACTTGGTTAGGCAAAAATTCATGTGAAGAAAGCAAGAGAATTTAATTGAAGTTTAGTTTTCTTGTTGTTTAGGATTTTTATTTGTTTTAAGAGTCTTAGTTTTATTTTCTTTAGGAATTATAATTACATTAGGATTATTATTTAAGTTATTATTATCTTATTTAGATTATTATTATCCTTAAGATTAAGATTGTTATTATCCTAGAAATGATATTTGTTATTATCCTATTTAGACTAAGGCAATAAATAATCATTTAACCCTGGATAGAGGATCCACAGTGGCTTAATGAAATTGTGAGATCTTTTATCTTGATTTTTTTGAGAACTTATAAATTTATCAAAAATGTTTTCTTGTGACGTTCAAATATGACTTATCACTCTCTTTATTTTGTATTCTAGAGTATGACATCAACTTATACCTTTGGTTCATGTCAGTTATAAACATTGGGTCATTGTTTTTATACTTTTGGTTCATGATTATTCATAATCATTGGGTCAAAGGCTTTTATACTTTTGATTCGTGCCAATTGTAGGCATTGGGTCAAAGTTTTCTTTAATTTAAAATCTAATTTAGCTTTTCTGGGTTCCTGGTTCCTGGCTTCCTTGCTTACATGTAGGGTCTCATAGTTCAATTGTGAGATTCACATCAAAACTATTCACCTAGGTCTATGTCTTCATTCGGATCGCTATTTGGATTGTCTTTGGATTGTCGTTTAATCTCTCCAATTACATTCAAAACTAAGGCATGCAGGTTTGATAAAATAAAATTAAATAAATGAGATAAGGTTATTTAATACAAATCCTTAATTAAAAGAATATTACAACCCAATTATTTAAACTTTGAAAAATGGCAAATTACACCCATGATCATCCCTTAATCATCCATCCATACAACATTCACATTAACATTTAATATAAATTATGAACTCATTCATAATCTATTAAATATTAATTCATAATATATAATCTAATCAAAATCATAATTAACAACATGCAATGATTCAATCATTTAAGTATAATGGTATGATATATATTATTCAAATATTCATAATATTTATTTTAGGTAACATTTACCTAACATTAGACCATGACAACTTTCACATTCAATCAACATTAAGTGTTAATTGACCTTGTGCACCTTTATCAACTTATATATTTAATCATATTAATGCAAGTTGATAATTATACACAATGTTTCATTCAACTAATGCATCTAATCTCATTAATGCAAGTTAATTCTTGTATATAATCTTTCATTGAACTAATGCACCTAATCTCATTAATGCAAGTTGATTCTTGTACATAATCTTTCATTCAACTAATGTACCTAATCTCATTAATGTAAGCTGATTCTTGTACACAATTTATCATTCAAACTAAAGTGAACAAAATCATACACATCATCTCATAGTTCATATACATTCATTACCATTTAAAACAACATGCAAGTACTTTTATCATGCATCATATCATTTTAGATTATATGAAATTATATACATTAATCACATACATCATAATTTTCACCCAAATGTCTTAATTAACATTAAAACATCATTTAGCATGTCCAAATGTGAACTTAAAAATTAATTCAGAATTTTTTATCAACTTCAACATATATATGCAAATGTATTAACATATTTCCATACATCAAACTTTCCTATGCATATACCATACATGCATGCCTTTAATTCACGTATTTTATGTACAATACACAAAATTAGCATAAATTTTCAATGTATATCATCATATAATCCAGCCAACATGCATTAATAAAAATTCCAGAATTTAAATTTCAATTCTCAAGTCAAAAAGCACATGTACGTCTAAATTAAGCACACATACATGCATCCTATGAACACTCCATCATATGCATGTCTTAAAGCACATGTTCTTCATCTTAGAATTATTAGAACATGGAAAAAAGAATTAAAACTCAACCAAGAAAGATTTAGCCCAGAGTTATAAAGCGAAACATACTTGAAAATCTTGATTTCCTAGCAAACTAACAACATGCATGTACACATATGATACATATACATACCCTTATGTATAAAAATCATATATTTAGCTTCAAAAAGACATGCAAGGTGTTGAACCTTGAAGATGCAAAGAATGTTATGCATGTAGGTAGAATAAAAATCAAAGCATGATTAAGACATATAAGAGAAGGAGGAAACTTTTACCTACTCTTTTGCCTCCTATAGGGATAGAGGATGATAGATTAAGCTCCTCACCTAAAAAACCTCCAAAGGAGTGCACCTTCCAAGCCAAATCTTAGAGAGAGGGGAGAGTTTTAAGTTTGTTTTGTAAGAGAAAGTAAAGTGCAAGAATGCTTATATTTTTTCAAAATAAACTAAAATGCACTTTATATAATGGTGACCCATTTTTCAATTTCAAAATTATTATTTGGCCTTATAAATTCATAATTTGAAGCCTTACCATGCATTTATATCAAATATATACCCTAGCCACCTTAATTTGATCTAACATCTTAACTTTTAAATGTTATTTTTAAACCCATATAACATTTTATATGATTTTCATTTTTCTTCAGATGGTGTTAGCCATCCTTGGATAATTAATCATTCCTTTAGAAAACTTGGTTTATTGGTGTAACCTTTTAGGTTCACTGTAGTATAGTTGTGAGTCATTTTTCAGACATTTGAAAGGGCACCAAAAAATCAACTATGGTAAACATCTAGCAATGTGTCATAACCCTTAAACCACGATGAAGAAATACTCTATCAGGTCAAATATCTTCAATCGTATATTGTATGTAGATAATATCCTTTCGTTATCCAATCTAGATCGATTTCAGACTCATAGATTGTTAAAGTCCTTACTTCGATTCTTTATGAATCATCAATTTAAATATTTAAAACATGTCATAATGAACATTATTCATATGACTTGCATTATACTCTAACTAGAGATTCAATTTCCAATATTTATCAATATTAGCTTCAGAACTCAGATCTAGGTTGAATCAACAGATATTCAGAATCCAATACTTTCCAAGTCAGTAGATCCCATCTTAATCATCATTCTTCTCCATATACAAATAACACATGATTAGTATGGCTTGTCATATGAGATGTGGTTAACCCTGTATATATATACCAAATGAATCATACGTATTTGTATCGGATCTAACCATGACATCTCAGGTCAAATGATTACTTTGTACGCTAGTATAATCTTATGATAAGTCATGGATTATGATTTAATAACCATGTGACTTATCGTTATTTGGTTATGTTTGAAAAAAGGTTCTTTAACTATTAATTCATACCAAAACCATAATAACATAACCATCATCATCACCTGCATTAATGTCAACTTATGGCATTTAATATAAGTATTCAATATTTCTACTATGTGATATAATTGCCCAAGTTATGTCACATTCGTAGGGAACAATTTGATGACTCAGTAAGTATATTAAGTGAGTCATTTGGATAGTTCACATACACACATTATATCATCACAAATAAAAGAAAAAACTTATGCATATGAACAAAAAGACTACTTCTTTTATTAATAATTCACATAAATGTATATACAAGATTAAAATAACCCTAGAATTGACAACACAAATGGTTCATAAGACATACACTAATACAAACTACTCTTTATTCTTAGAAACATTATTACCATCTTCTTTTACTAAAAACACTTCTTCACTTGTCAATTGACAATATTCATCTAATTTTACTTCCCTATCACCTTTCAAAACCCTTTTATCTATAAAAACTCCACCATTTTCCTCAACCAAAATTTCTAATTTTTCTATCTCGTTATTCTTTTCCCCACTTTTCCAAATTAAAGTTCCTTTACTTTAATTCCTTCAAAGTCCCTTCTTACCAACATCTACTTCACTTTCTTTAGCTTTATCTCCATTTCCTTCACTAAGTTCACTTATTTCACCCTCATTCTGCACATTTTCCTCCTTTTCACAAATGCCATCTCAATAATTTTCCTCAAATTCCTTCTTTTTAGCTCCAATTTCCCTTTCACGATGAAGGTCATAATCCCACGAATTGTATCTTCAATGTGATCACCAATGAATCCTCCAAGGTTACTATGATAAATTTATAAGTGAAATATTAATGGTAATTTACTTGTATTTTAATAGGTCAAGATTTTAATCCATTAGCAAAGTTTAGTTAGGTGCGAGCTTGCAATTTTTTAATCTAAAGGGTGAGGACGTATTTCCCAAAACTTTCAATGGGTAATAACTATTTCATATTTTTAGGTAGTGCATGCATTTTCTAAGAAAAAGATATGAAAGAGATGCAAAGCAAAGGCTTAGACACAGTGAAGAGAGAAATACAATTTGGTCCCCTAGTTATGACCTAGATGTGTATTCCCAATAGAATGTGATACTAACATTTAGGTCCTTATCAAGTATCAACTTTCTGTGACTTATTTGAATATCTAAATAGCCTTAATTTGTTAATTTTTTATTTTTAATATTTTTATTTTCTTATAACAAATGGAGCAGTTCCAAATATTAACCAGGATTTTTAATTAGCTGTTGTCTATTTTTTTTAAAATAATTCTATCAATTTTAATTTTTTTACATAAGAAAATAGTAATGGTCTTTATTAGGGGTGTGCACGGTCCTATTTATTGCAGTTTGAGAGATTTTTCAAACTAAATTACAAAAAACGGTTTTAAAATTTTTCAAACCAAATTGAAAAATGGTTTGGATTATGATTTAAACTATAATTACTAGTATTTTATAATACACAATATATATTGTATCTTATGATATGATATGATATAAATAGAAAATAATACATATTATAAAGTATATTGAATTAATACGATACAATAAACATAACATACGATATAATATGTATTCTACGATACAATACATATTATCTATACAAAACAATACACTTTTTAAGAGAAAATGATAATGTAGGTATATATGAAAATTTTTAAAATGTTAAGGGTGTTTATGATTTTTCAAAATGATGACGTCCCAATTATAATATTTTATTAGTAATTTATTATTTTAATTTTTAAAAAGCGTATCATACAATATAATACACGATATGATAAATTGGGTTTTTGATATACGATGCAATGCATGATTCGCTACTATAGTTTAAATCTTTTAAAATCATATATACATATATATAATTAATTGAATTATAGTTTTCTAAAATATAACATACACATTTAAAATAAATATAAAAAATATATATATACAATATACATGTATAGAAAATAACAAAATAAATATGAAAAACTAAGTTATGCACCTAATTGTTTATTGAAATATTTTGTCAAATATAGTTTTTTACATATATATATATATATATATATAAAATATATGGTTTACGATATGGTTCGGTTTGAAAATCGTTCAAACCATAACCCGAACTGAAAAAAATGGTTTGAAAAATTTCAATCCAAATCAAACCATTTTAGGCAAAAAGTAGAAATCCCAAAAAAAAATGTTAAATAATATTAATTTTGTTAGTTGATAGTTTTATTTTGGATGAATTTAAATAAATTTTATGTTCTTTTTCTTTCCAAGTTATATTGATTTGAGTATATTTATTTACTTTATTAATTTCACGCACTCTAGATCCTAAAGAGAAAACCTATTAAAGTGAGAATATGATTTATAAGGTAATACAAAATTTGTCTGAAACATTAATTTTTTAAAGTTTGGATAGAATGTGTTTTATTTATTTGGAATCTAAAATTTATTTAGTTTATTTTTGGGCTAAATCATTTTATTGGATTATTAAAATTTTGTGTATAATGTGTATTTTTATTATCTATCAAGTATGTTCATTTTTTTTTGGCTTGAGTATTAAATTTTTCATTTAGCATTGATTTTGTATATACTTATTGTCCAAAAGACATATTCCCACCAAAGTTTTGGTACAAAAACAAATACACGCTTACGAGATTTTAAAAACTCAAATACCCATCCAAAGTTTAGTCCATTTTCACACACCCAAAAATTTTTTACTAGTAATATTAAAATAAATAAAATTATATCTCATTTTCCTTTTTGGTATGAAAAACGAATAGTTTTCCTGAGGATTACGTTTTGAAAAATTCACTTTCCCCCTAAGGTTTGGAAAACAAATCTGGCCAACTAATACAATGAACAACATCCTCCCTCTTCGATGTTTCTTTCTCGATGACTCGTTCTCCTATGATGACGAAGGACAAAACCTTCATTTAGATTACTGTATGATTTGGCGTCACAAGAGAAAGAGTCATTGGGAGAGAAATGCTAGAAAGGGAGGCAACCATTCACTAGATTAGTTGACTAGATTTGTTTTCCAAACTCTAGGGGGAAAAGTAAATTTTTCAAACCAGGGGAAAATGAGATATAATTTTATTTATTTTAATATTCTGATAAAATGATGATTTTATGTTTAACCCTAACAAATTATACTTGAGTGTGTGATAATAGACTAAACCTTGCATAGGCATTTGGATTTTTGAAATCTCGCAAGTGTATATTTGTATTTACATTAAGCCTTGGGTGGGAATATGTCTTTTGGCCATTCATTATTGATATCTTTTGAGTTCCTCATAAGATATTAATAATTAATATCTTTTAAACCTAAAGGATATTATAAGAAAATAATTTAAAATGAAAAAAAATATAAAAATATAAAATTAATATCCAAAGCTAACTGAGGCCTTATTTGTGTCGCAAGCACTTATAATTTTTCTATGGCTCATGTGCTTTTATAGGTTTGTCTAATAAATTATATATTTTTAATATTTTTTTCATTTTTAATTATTTTCTTATAATATCTTTTAGGTTCAAAAGATATCAATAAATAATGAATGGCCAAAAGACATATTCCCACCCAAAGTTTGGTGCAAAAACAAATATATGCCTGCGTGATTTCAAAAACTCAAATACCTATCCAAAGGTTAGTCAATTTTCACACACTCAACAATTTTCTATTAAGGTTAAGAGTAAAATTGTTATTTTATTAGTAATATTAAAATAAATAAAATTATATCTTATTCCCCTCTTAGTTTGAAAAACTAACAATTTCACTTAGGATTAATTTTTGAAAAATTCACTTTTCTCTTTAAGGTTTGCAAAACAAATTCGACAAATGACTACCTCTCTCTCCTGCATTTCTCTCTTGACAGCTCTGCCTTCCGCAACAATGAATCATATGATCATCTAGACAATGAAACATTGTCTCGTTGATGCTTCATCGTCTAGGAGAAAGAGTCATTAGGAGAGAAACACCAAAAAGGGAGGTTGTCATTCATTGTATTAGTTGGCTAGACTTGTTTTCCAAATGCTAGGGGGAAAGATAATTTTATTTGTTTTAATATTACTAGTAAAATAACAATTTTACCTTTAACCTTAATAGAAAATTATTTGGTCTATGGAATTGGACTAAATCTTGGTGGGTATTTAAGTTTTCGAAATCTCGCGAGCATATATTTGTTTTTTGCATCAAACCCTAGGATGGAATATGTCTTTTGGCCATAATGAATAAACATTATATTATGAGAAATGGGTGCATATTTCATCAAAACATGCAACAATCAACCAAAACCAAGAAAATTGTTTTCACTATTTTTTTTCGTTCATTTAAATGGGCAGCCAAAATGATCTCCAAATCAAGCTAGATTCAAATCGATACAAACATAACATAAAGAACTTTCTTTCAAGCTATGGAAATCCTCAAGATTTAATAGATAAAACAGTCAAAATGCTAGTCAAAGTAAGTGATAGAAAACATAATTTTAGTGTAGCTCTCTGCCACAAACAAAAATAACACACTTGCACACTCTAATTTGGATTTCTAAGGAAACATAAAATGTAATCAAGGCATAAAGGAAAGTTCCACCAACCTTGGGGTTTTCTAGCACCAATCTTTCACCAAGAATAATTGAAGAAAGGAAAGATAAGTGAAAGCTTCAAAGCTTCTCAACAGAGTTTATAAAATTTCCAATAATGACTAATGAATACATGGTATGAGGCCACCCTTTATTTAATGAAAGGGTTGGGTGGCAAAGTGGACATTTTAGGCAAAAATCAATTAAATTTTACCAAAACCCCTTAAATTAAGCTAAGCCACCTTTACATATCACACCTCATTCCCTAATTGATGAATACAAGACAAAATAGGACATATTTTTCCCTAAATCTAGGAACCATGTCTCTAGCTTTGCAACGAAGCTTCCATTTAGTTCTAAGCCAACTAAATGTAGAAGTTTGAGTTATAAATAGGCTTCAAAAGAGGTTTGGGCTAATTAGGCTTGGAAATGCACCATATGAAGAACAAACTACTTAAGGGGTTCTTATGTCCAACTAATGAGGTTACGCCTAAAAGTGAAGTTAGGCCAAAATTGATGGTACAATGTTTTTTTTGGCTTAGGAATTGTTAAAACTTCACCCTTTTTGGCTTCAAAGGCTGTATGGAGACTCAAGGATGGCTTGGAACCCAAAAATGGTAATAGAGCCATGTATGCATCATCTACCCTAAGTTTAGAAGGCTTTATTGTCAAATCCTCAAGATGGCTATCCTCCACATATGGTGAGAGATCACATCAAATGTAGCTAAAACTCATCCTAATTCATCCGAAAGATTCACCTTTTGGTTGATTTTCCTTTCAAGCATTAATAATGCATAAACTAGTTGATGATAATTAAGAGCCCTTTCCACTTATCTTCCACTCATAAACTAACTTTCTTTCTTGATTTCTTTTCCCTTGATGGTCTTATGAACTTATTGTGGACTAAGAAGGGTTAAAGTGATAGTCTTGTCATTGAATTTAAAGGAATAAATGTTCTTCTTGCCATCATGCTTCACTTCCTTATCAAATTGCTAAGGTCTTCCCAATAACAAGTGACAAGTATCCACAAGAATTGTATCATACAAAATCTCATCATTATAATACTTGCCAATAGAGATGGAAATAAGCATTTTCTTTGCAACTTATAGGCCGGTTCTATTACTCAACCATTGTAGTTTGTATGCTTGAGGATATGACATGGTTGATAATCCAAGTTTTTCTACTAAGGTGGATGAGGCCATATTTGCACAACTCCCACTATCAATAATCAAAGAACACATTTTACTTCTAATGGTGCACCTTAATTAAAAAATATGAAGTCTTTGCTCTTCATGAGAAAGAGGTTTGGCATGCAAAACCTTCTTAATGACTAATAACTCTCCTTTATCAGCACTTTGGATGACCTTTCTTCTTCTTCACTCTCGAAATTACTAAATTCATGGATGAAATCTTCACTTTCTTTTTCTTGAAAAGACTCCTTTATGGCTTGTATCTCTATCAAGGTCAAAACACTCTTATTAGGGCATTCAGCTTAGAAGTGTCTTTAGCCTTGGCATTTAAAGCACTTTTTATTAGAGAGGTCGATCTTCATTATTTTAGGTTTGTCCTTGGCTAGCTCTACCACATTTTCCTTACCTTTCTTCTTGGAAGAAGAATCAGCAGCCTTTGTGTAGAATGGGAACCTTTATGGAAGGTAGTTCCCTTGGTAAAATATACGCCTTTGTTAAATAATGTCCCTTTAAAGAATGACTTAGAAACCATGGGTTTTATGGCTTTTTTTTGCTTTTCAACCTTAGTGGCCAACTTGCATACATCCTCAAAGATGCAATAAGGTTGTAAGTCAACCATATTAGCTATGTCTTGGTTTAACCTACCAAGAAATCTTGCAATGGTTTGCTCTTTAACCTCCGACAAGTCACTTCTCATCATTGACTTCTCAATTCCCTAATGCAATGCTTAACACTATCACTACCTTGCTTGAGAATGTGTAGTTTGAGCTATAGATCTTGTCTATGGTTTTTGGGAATAAATCTCCTCTTTAGAAGCTTCTTAAGCTTTTCCTAAGACCTAACTCTCTCTTGGTCTTACCTTTATCTTTGCTTTTTCAAATTCTCCTACCACAAAGATGCATAATCCTTGAATTTCAAGATGGCTAGTTTACATTTTTTTCTCATCCGAGTAACTTTTATATTCAAAGACTCTTTCAATGGAATGTAACTAATCAACAAAGTCATCAAGGCTTGTACTTCTTTTAAATTTTGGGATATCAATTTTTAATCCCCTATCATCATCTTTTTTTCTCCTTGGTGCCTTTTTCTTGTTTTTCCTTACTTGTTTCACTAAAAAGAATTAATTCCTCTCTATTATGCTTAGGAGGAGGATGGGGTCTAATGTGTCTTCTTGGGAGGTGTTATGGGGCTAGTTAAGGTAGAGGGGTGTTTGGTTTTGTGTTATAGCCATGTCCCTAAGGTATTACATGACTCGAGTTAGTTAGTTTTTAAGCTCTTTAATCTCCCTTTTTAACTTCATTTGTCTAACTTCCTAAGGGTAAGAGGGTAAAGAGAATGACGATGAGTTTCTTTTTTGGGAGATTTGATAATAAATAAGTAGGTGAAGGTTAAGATTTTCTGTGTTTTACGGTTAAGGTTTTAAGGTGTGGTGTGTAGCATGTGTTTAGGCTAGAATATGGTTTGGCTTTAAGCAAATTTTGTGGTCTGTGAATAGTACCTATTGGTGAACAACAACTCCGAAATGAAGAAAATCACAAGTAGCTCTTACAAACAACAAAGTTCTTATACCAAATGGTGCATATTTCATCAAAACATGCAACAATCAATCAAAACTGAGAAAACTATTTTCACTATTTATTTGATATGTCCAAATTTTTTTGTTAATTTAAATGGGCAGCCAAAATGATCTCTAAATCAAAACAAAGTCATATCAATACAAACACAACACAAAGAGCTTTCTTTTAAGCTATGGTAGCCCTTAAGATTCAATAGATAAAACAGTCAAAATGCTAATCAAAGTCAGTGGCAGAAAACATAATTTTAGTGCAACTCTCTGTCATAAGCAAAAATAACATACATGCGCATTCTAATTTGGATTTCTAAGGAAACATAAAATGTAACCAAGGTATAAAGGAAAATTCCACGAACCTTGGGGTCTTCCACCACCAATCTTCCACTGAGAATGAATGGATAAAGGAAAGATAAGTGAAAGCTTCAAAGCTTCTCAACAAAATTTATAAAATTTACAATAATGACTAATGAAATACATGGTGTGAGGCCACCCTTTATATAATGAGAGGATTGGTGGCAAAGTAGACATCCTAGGCAAAAATCAATCACATCTCATTCCCTAATTAATGAATACAAGACAAAATAGAACACCTTTTTCCCTAAATCTAAGAACCATGTCTCCTAGCTTTGCAACCAAGCTTCCATTTAGTTCTAACCAACTAAATGGGCTTCAAAAGAGGCTTGGGTGGATTGGGCTTGGAAATGCACCATGTGAAGCTTATTTTAGGCTAAAAGAGCAAACTATTCAAGGGGTTCTTGAGTCCAAATAATGAGATAATGCCAAAAGTGAAGTTGGGCCAAAATTGAAAGTGCAATGCTTCCTTTGGCTTGGGAATTGTTAGAATTTCATCTTTCTTGGCTTCAAAGGTTGCATGGAGGCTTGAGGATAGCTTGAAACCTAAAGATGACAATGGAGTTGTGTATGCATCAAGAACACAAAACATATTAATAATCACTAATGCCTTTTCAATTCCCAAAAATATAATATTAATTTTATTTTTTGGAAAATATATTTTAGTTTTTCAAGGTATTAATTATTAATGTTTTATAAAGAACCCAAAAATATCAATAATTAATAAATATGATATCATATAAAATACAAAACATATTAATAATCATTAATATCCTATTAGTTCCAAAAAATATAATATTAATTTTTATTTTTTAATCATTTAAATAGTATCAAGTCATGTTAGGTCAACCCACAAGCTTGGTTTTCAAGCCTTGGCACAACCCAAATAACTTGCAGATCTGACACGTCTCACTACAGTAGTGGGTCATGCCACCTATTCATCCATCATCATATACAACTCTATGAGGAGTTATTATAACACCCTATTTTTAAGTAATCCTTATAAACTTAAGAAAACTATCTTAAGGGGGTGTTTGGTCACGCTAATATGTGATTAACTATTTTAATAATCTGTCTTTTATTATTACCATTACTTTGTTTAGTTCGTCAGGTAGTAAAAGATTCTAATTATCATTTATTACTAAGGTGATGTAACAGATAATATAAAGAATCATCTAATTATCACATTTATCTTATATATTAAAAAATTATCAAAGTAATCTTAATTTTGTTAAATTTTATCCTCACTTATTAGATTTTAAGACTAAACTACCCTTATTTTCAATTAAAATAATACAATAAATTAAGAAAATAACCACAATTTAGTAACTTAAAAGAAATTGACCAACTTTTTGGGTGATAATTGAATATGACTAGAACCACTAATTTAATACCAAAATCACCTTCCACCTCTTTTATATAAACCCGAAGCCTATATCAACAAAAGAGCATCACAATCACACCCTACAAGCCTAGTAATTTCACATTTTCACCCTCTCACTCAAATTCCAACTTCATGATTTCAATTTCAAAGAAGGAAGATCATTATATCAAGGTATTTAAATGAAAATTAACTTAAAATTTTATTTATTTGTTGATCATGGATTATTTTGTAGTGTGTTGAATATAAGTTTTGAATTATGTTTCAAAATGTAGAATGATTGAAAGAGGTTTAGTGATATTTTAACATGTGGGGGTAAACATTATTTTACCATTTGGAAGGTAAAATGATATTTTTCAAATTTTGTAGCGAATTTTTCAAGAGTATATTTAATACTATTAGTTGCAAAAACATCGGATAACTTCAAAATGGGCATAATGGATATTTATCATGTGCAAGTCCAATGATATTTACCATTATAGGGGCAAAGTAACATTTTTAAATAGTATAATTAATCTAGTTAGTTATGATACATAGAAAAACTTTGAAATGAGCGTAATAGATATTTTTGTAGGTGTAAATGGATATTTTACCATTTAAGGGTAAAATAATATTTGCCAAGTTTTGTAACAAATTTTTTAAGAGTTTATTTCCTATTGTAAGTCACAACACATAAAAAAACTTCAAGATGGGTGTAAGGAACATTTATCATGTGGGGTAAATTGATATTTTATTATATGAGGGTAAATTGTTTTTTACTATGAGAGTGGTGAATTGATATTTTAATATACATCAGGTGTAAATTGATAACATAACCATAAATCTCTAAAACTCTAAACCCTTAATTTAGTGTTTTACACATGAAATGGGTAAATTAATATTTTGTAAGATTATATTTGTACAATCTGTTTTGAATTTTTCTAATAAATTTACTTTTGAATAAATCTATTATAAGATCGATTGAAATAACAAATTATGCATTGATCCATTCTGGATGAGAATGGATAGAAATAGATAATAATGGAATGGAATATGCTAGAGGGCAACAAAAAGTGGTTGAAATCCTTGCAAACATGACATTCAAGGGATTAATATGATTGTTTAATAACCTTCTTTGTATCGATCAAGAGTAGAATAACATTTTTTTAAGGATGAAACCAAGAAGTATCACAAATAACACACCTGTCAACATCGTAAATTATCAAGATGTTGATTATCTTAATAGTTTTCTCTTCAGATGAGAGAATGAATTGTTTTTTAAAACTATTTGTAAATCTTTAGATACATTTGCAGAAACCAACAACTATGACGTTTAGTCGTCACATCATGATATATAACACAATGATGGTTTAGAAGGAGTGGAGCCACATGGTTATGCAGAACATTATGATGATGATTTATTAGGGGTTTAAAATGTCGGCTTCAATCCAAGAATTGGATGATAATGACTCGATGGATTTGCATGATGTTGACGTATTAAATACTTTGGAGGAATGGGTACGCGACAATGACAAAAAAGTTTTGAATTGAGGTCACTTTGATCGTCGGGACAAAGGATGTTAATTATGTTAATTAAGATTAAAAATGCTAACTCTCCTAATTTGAATGTAACTTTTCATTCAGTCTTATAAATATAAAAGATCAATTCAAGAGAAAAAAAAAAAATAAGAACATAGACTGAGCTACCTAAGAAAGTAATTCTATATTTTTTTCAATACATATCAATTAATACTTATATTATGAATATAGACATTTTAATTATCGGTGAACCACTAAAAATACCTCTTATTTTATCTCTCTTTCTTCATAATTTCACTTTTATCATATTGAATTGTAATACACACATTAGATTTTTTTTCATATTTTAATCACTATTACTTTAGCTTAAGCCTATTTGCACAATGGTTAAAATTAATAAATCTATATACACAAATAATATGCATAATTTTTTATATGAATAATGATATGTCTCTATATAATCAACTAATTTTAAATTAAAGATAAAATAGTTATTAATCACACTATAATATATCATCATTTGTATATAAAAATATTATATTGTTTATACATATAACACTTTATAGAATAAAATTGCCTACATTTGTTACCTATAAGAAGTCGCAACAACGAAAAGATAATTTTTAATTCGGAACTTCCGCAGAAAGTGAAAGCTGTTAATATTCCTTTAGTCAACACATGACAAACAAGGTGGTCAGTTAAGTCATCCAAGCCAAAGTAGCCGAAGGCTAATGGAACTTCGTTGAAGATTACATAGTATTCCATGCTGCTACGCAACAAAATTAAGTAAATTCAACGAAACTATAGATGCTTATAAACAAGGGAACGAACTTCCACGGAAAGTGACAGCTGTTAATATGCCTTTAGTTAACACCGGACAAACGTAAAATGTCTTTAGTCATTCAAGCCAAAGTAGCCGAAGGCTAATGGAACTTCGTTGAAGAATACATAGTATTCCATGCCGCGATGCAACAAAATTAAGAAAAATCAATGAAGATATAGATGCTTATAACCAATTAAGAAAAAGTAGCCGAAGGCTAATGGAACGAAACTTCATTTCATCAAGAGAAGTTCTCCCTTGATTAGTCCACGTACGGTAAAAAACAAGTTTTTACAAAAACAAATGAAAAGGTTAAATTTATAAACTGACGGGCCCAAGTTAACCTCAGCTATCTCTTATGATTCAGAGTTTTTATAATTTTAGGGGTGCTAGACATCTTCCGGGAAAAAACAGATGAACACAATAAAATTGAACAAGGCTGGGCGACTTCCGGGAAAAACAGATGAAATAGAAATAAAGTTTAATTTCATTGAAAGCGCGGCAGGTAAATTCTAAGTAGCACAGAAATGAAAATGCCAAAACTTCAAAATGGAAATATGGAAATGTATTTTCTCAAAATAGTAGAAAACGAAAACATGAGAAAATATATAAATATAAAAAATATAGAGTTTTCTTATAAATATGAAATTTTTATAAAAAAAATACAGTAACCTATGTTTTAATTTAAAAAATACAACTGATATTTTTCAGTCAATTTAAAATAACATATAACAAAATAATTTCATACCAAAAATAAATTATAGACTCAAGTTCTTAAAACATGTATGTATAAATTAAATCCATATTTATATATTCATCTTTTAAAATGGAAAATAAATATATATATAAATCAATATATTTTATCAAAATGTAAATAAATCAATCTACAAACTCAATATTATTTCATCAAAATAATAATTTCCAAGGTTCAATATCAAAGCCATCAAATAAAATATAATTAAAAAAATTAAAAAATAATAAAATATTTATTGTATTTTCTCTATTTAATTATTCTCCTTATCCATTATGTCATTAGCATATTTAAAAAAAAAACAAGACAAACTCCAATTCTGGTTCATCTAATGACAAGTTAGCTAATTGAAGAACTCCCACATCTTCCACACTCCCAAAGTCATCTCCACCACATCTTCTCCTTACCATCATAATACTTAGAGTTAACCTTTGATAACAAACGAAGATTGTTATGAACAAAAACCAAATCTTATACATGTTTTGGAATTACTTTATTCCTTCTAATTGAATGAATGAAAGAATAAGTACTCCAATTTCTTTCATAACAAGAGGAACTAGGTTGTTTGAGTACTTTAAATGCCAACTTTTGAAGCAATAGAGCATTTGAACCAAAACATGCCCACCACTTCGTCGGTTTTGTATTAAATCTAGCACCAATTAAGTTAGGATCTTTAAACGGCCCACTTTTGAGGGAGAAGTTAGCATACTCATCTAATAATTTAACAAGCTTATCTTTAGAAAAAATTCTTCTAAAATATTTGTTCCTCTCAATAGATACTTTTCCATCCATATAAGGAGGCACTCTACCTTCACCTCTTTCAAGCCATTGTTCATTATAAAACTTTCACAAATAATAAATATATCAAATAGTTAACAAATTAATCTTCAATTTAATAAATAAATATATAAAATAAGTATGAAAGAAATATATAATTCGATTAGATATTTACCTTGGATTCAATGAATGAGCTAGACAATAGAGTGGAGCATTACTCTTTGCCCAACGATCATAAGGAATACTATAGACCGCCGAATAGATAGGAGAATCTTGGGTTGGAAACTTACCTTCATGTTCATAAATAATTGATTTAACCTTTTCAATCATAGAATCTCAATACTCATAAATGAAATAAAGACATGACTTATTTGCATCAGACACTCGAATCATATCATAAATCGGTGCAGTAAAAGCAAAAATGTAATTGACCTTTGCCCACCAATTCTCATCCAACACTTTATCACAAACATCTTGCTTTGCCTTGATCGTCTTTTCTATATTGTCCCCATTGTTTACTTACAATCATTGATTCTAAATCACCCTTAATTAATTTAAATCTTTTGAACATAACAACAACAAAAGTAAAACAAGTGTCTACAACTGAAAGTAATTTCAAATGACTAAATGGATTAAATATAGTCAATCGCATTGAATGGTTCATTATGAAGTTTTTAATTACCATAACATCACCATAAAGTTTTCAAAGTAAGTGGAAGTGGAAAAAGGGTTTTGGATAATTTCAGAAGGGAAGAAAAAGAGTGTTTCTTTGCAGATTAATTAATCTAAGTACAATAAGATGAGTGTGTTTACTATCCAATTTATGAATTAATTTTGGGTTAAGTGCAGATGTTGGAGACACCTCTTCATCTTTCTGCTGCTGCCAACAAGACAGATATAGTAAAATTTTTGCTTGAGTGGAAAGGAGATGATAAAGTTGACTTGGAAGCAAAAAATATGGCATGTGTTCTACAATAAAATTGACAAGGAAGCGCAAAAATGCTAGTAAAAGAAAATCTGTTGTATAGTTTGCGTTTTTGTTCTGTTGAGTTTTGCAGTATGGAGAAACTCCATTGCATGTAGTAGCCAAGAACGGGTGCAACGAAGCTGCAAAATTACTTCTTTCTGATGGTGCTCTTGTTGAAGCCAAAACTAAGGTGCTTTGTACATATTTGATCATTATATTCTCGTTCAGAAATGCTTCTCCTGAAAAATGTGAGAGTGATATATTTTTCTTCATTTTTTTCCACCATTTTTACATGCAGTATGGAGAGTGACACCATTAATGCTTTCTGTCTTACACTCAATTCGAGCTGAAGACTGTTCAATTGTCAAGACATTGCTCGAGCACAAAGCCGATTGTGATGCTACAGATGATGTATGCATTTTATATTCTAAAATAATAATTTTTTTTTTCTTGCTAGGTAGCAGAAATTGAAGTAACTTTGAATGCAGGAGGACATGAATCCTGTAGATTATGTTTCAAAAATCCAAGCTAATAAATGGGAAGTTGCTTGATTTAATACTCCCTCGTCAACAAGAGCAACGACAGAAAAAGTTACAAGAAGCATGTAGCAAGCAAAAAGAAAGGATGGATGCCCTCGAAAAAGAGCTGTCAAATTTTGTGGGTATGGATGAACTCAAGATGCAACTTCGAAAATGGGCAAAGGGCATTCTTTTGATTGAGAGGCGCAAGGCCATTGAATTGAAAATCGGCACTGCTGGAAGACTTCCTCACATGGCATTTCTAGGAAATCCAGGAACGGGTAAAATTGGAACCATAAACCCTAAACCAAATATTTTGTTTAATTAAATAATTTTTTTCATAATTGAGAGGTAAGACTATGGTGGCTCAAATCCTTGGTAGACTACTCCGTAGTGTGAGAGTTTTGGAAACCAATAAACTAAAGAAGTTCAAAGGACAGATTTAGTTGGTGAATATATTGGTCATACTGGACCAAAGACTAGGAGGAAGGTAGAACAATTAGCTTCCATATCATGTGTTAACATTGAAATAAATTCATTCATTAAAACTCTATATAATTTGATGGACTTGTATCCTTTGTTTACTTTAGATTTCATGTTTTATTTTGACAAAAACATTAATTAATTTAATTCTCAGATCAAAGAAGCCGAAGGAGGCATTCTTTTGTAGATGAAGCATATCGACTAATACCGGAGGAGAGAAGTGGCCGTGATTATGGGTTAGAAGCCTTAGAAGAGATAATGTCTTGCATGGACAATGGAAAAGTTTTATTCATTTTTGCTGGTTACTAACCTTTTTAATTTCAAATACCTGAGGTGTGAAGAATTAGCTAATTTTCTCCATATCAAGATGAAAAATCAGCCGAAGGATAGGTTGTTGTATGGATTTAAATTGCATTCAGATTGTACCGTGGACGCCATTGCAGAGTTAATAAAGAGAGAGACAATAAAAACACAGCGTATGAAGATGAATGGAGGTTTGGTGGATATAATGTTAAATAATGCCAAGGGGAATTTGGATCTTAGGCTTAGTGATGATTGTGCAGAGAGGGATGAATTGCTTACCATCAAATTAGAGGATTTTGAAGCAGCCATGGAGTTTATACCCGAATAAATGTTTGGCTTTATGCCTTTTTGAATATTTGAGTGTTAGGAAATTTCAATTTGTATCTGCAGTGAGTATTATAAGAATTTTAAATAATGAAATTAATTTTTACACTTTCCTTGTCATTCCTCTCTTTACTACTTACTACTATTTTACTCTGATAAACCAGTTCTGAATACCCTCACGATGAGCAACTCTTTACAACTGAGTTTTTGCACTGAAGAATTACATTATATTTTTCAAATGTAAAAATAATTTGTTTGAAAATTCATATAAAAATTTTTTTAATGATAAAATACAACCTGTCTGTGTGTTTAACATAAATGATGGTTCATCGTAATAATTGAGGACACTCACTCCTAGTATTTTTCCAAAACATGGACAAGTGAATTGTGTAACCAGCCATGCAAGAAAATGAGGTGGAGTATACGTCACCACCGCCGACCTAAGAACCGCCATGAAACCTGGCACGGATTCTCAGGATAGTATATACCTAAAATACCACTTGCTTTGGCCGCCAACGCCAAGACAACAAGGGTTGGTAGTAGACTTATTTTGGTGTCCTTTAAGTTTGTCTTCTACGAAAAGATAATAATGCCACTTTGATGTAAAAGAATTTAAGAAGGTCATTCATGATTTTCAGAATGTAATGAAGTTTGGAACCACAAGCACTCTTTTGTGATCAATGAAGAAGGATAATGATATTCGAATCTGTGAAAGATTCATAAGAACATGATAGATAAGTTAATTAATAAGAACAAAATTAGCCAGGTAATCATATTATAAAATAAAATAAAAAATAGCAAAATAATTTTTTAAATATGAATTGTAATGAGCTGTAGTGGTGGAAAATGGATGCAGGGTGGGTGGAAGAGAGTGGCAAATTGAATTTTTAAAGAAAGAAAGAAAGATTAATGGATGGTTTTGGATCAGTTTATGGATTTCTGTAAATACTTAAAATAGTCCAAATTACTCTTACCTAACCCTAATAAATTGTTAGCGAGAGTTTATAAGTTTATAGTCCAAAATGCGAACAAATGTGAAAACAATAAAATCGAGTAAGGCAAGACAACTTGTCGGGAAAAAGAATTAAGTAGCAGTCAATAGCGAATCTATATGTACATTATTGTTTGGCAACAAAGGCTGCGGGTTCTGCCTTGAATATTGTCAGGAAAGTTGACCAAAAATAGGAATGAATAATATAGAAAGAAAGACTTTTAGGGCAAATGAAAAGGAGGGTTGCTTTTGGCTCAACTTTTCTATCACTTAAACTTCCAGGAAAGCAATTCACTTGGATTTTTTCAAAGAACATTGACTAAAAATAGTGGTGAATAAAAGCCACATTTCGATAAGTTTATTTCACCATATATCACACGCTTTTTAATCCGATTACCGAATATTCCTCAAGAATCACTTTTTTCTTTTTTTTTTAATGAATTAAACTTTAATATTTAACTTAATTTATAATATTTATTTATTTTTATTAGTAAACTAGTGTTATAAACTCTGTGATGACATGTACGTATTTATGTACATCACATAAATTAAAATATACTTGCATCGTTATTAGATGAATCACCCAACAAAAGTTTCTCCAAATATTATTATATATAGTTATAAAAGAAATGGCGTGTGGTAAGTCATTTCAACAAATTTTCATTTATGATTGTCGGTACAAGATGAAAAGTGTCAAGGCCAAAGATGTAAAATCCCATTGGTGTACACATGGCTTGTATTTGCTTAATACATGAACATGTAAACTTAACTTGAAGTGGTTAACTTTAAATTGATAACAAGTACACCAAATCTAAGTAATAGATTCCCTCTCCTGCTCTTCGTATTTCATCTCAAAACATTTATGGTATTAGAGCCATTCGACAAGTGTCTATGATGGAAAATATTCAAGTATCCATTTTTTTATTCTTCCTTTGGTCCCGAGAAAGGTGTGGATTCCATGATTATCTTTACAAACCCTAACTTACAAAAAAGCTTTGCATCCCCTTCAATCTCCTCATCAGGTTTATGGACCATCTCACTAAAGCTATCAAAATTATTAGGTGTTGTCCAATGTCGCAAACCGTGATCTTGAGGAGCATCCCATTGGAGTATTACCTCAACCTGCTCCATTCATTCATGAGAGGTCTGAAGATCTTGACTGTTCAGCAATAATGGTAAAAAATTGTTAATCCTGAGTATGTTCTTTGGAAAAACATTGATAAGTTGTTACTTTGTTGGCTTATTGCATCAATTTGAGAGGAAATCTTTCTTGTTGTGTCTAAGTGTCACTTTGTGATTGAGATTTGGATTTTTTTAGAAAGAATTTGTTAATGCCTCAAAAACTCGAATTTTACAAATTAGAAACCTATTGCAAGCAACCAAGAAAGAAAGTCTTACCATTGAGAGTTTTCATGTTAGTGACTTAGAGCTTATCAACTAGATTCTTGATGGCTTAGAACCTGAATATGTTGTAGTGGTGGCTAATTTGATCACTAGGATAGAATCTAGTTTTGAAACTCTCAGTCTCCAAGATGTCATGTACATTTTGCAAAAGCAAGAATTGGGATGAGGGAAAGTCAACACTAGTATAAGCTCTAATATAGCTCTTGAGTTTCATAATGTAATGGTTAATACAACTAGTCTGATTAATCCACAACATCAATCTCTTGGTAATTATTTTGTTGAGCATCTAAGTCAGCCTCCCATAAGTTAAACTTATGGACAATATTGCAATGAATCTACTACTTTAATACCACCACAGAGTCAATTTTGGTCCACTTTTC
Source organism: Mangifera indica (assembly GCF_011075055.1). Classification (NCBI taxonomy): domain Eukaryota; kingdom Viridiplantae; phylum Streptophyta; class Magnoliopsida; order Sapindales; family Anacardiaceae; genus Mangifera; species Mangifera indica. Next base: position 10,094,644 of record NC_058137.1, read on the forward strand.
AACCTGAACCATAAAACTTAGCAAACCATCCTATACATCAGCCTAGTTATCATTACAGTAATTCACCTATCATCAATAGAGGAAGAGGCAAGAGCAAATTTTCTACGAGAGATAGAATACTCTGCCAAGTGTGTAATAAGACTAGTCATACAGTTGTGCATGTTACTATAGGTTTAGCACCAATTACAATAATATTACCATCATACTCCAGTTCCTCATTGGTTCACCCACTACATTTGACTCTTTTCAACCAACTCAAAGTTTCAGGCAATCACTAAACCCCTACCAAACCAATCCCTATCAATCACACACTGATCTAAACCTTACATGTCCTTTCAAAATACAACCTCTACAACACCTCATCCACATCAATCTAACTCCATCTACATTTCTACTACTTCTCAAAATCATTCTCACCTTTCTAGCAATAATCATTAGGTTTATTATATACAGGATACTACACATCACCTCTCACAACTAAAATAAAAAATCTTGCCATTGTTCAAGACTACTATTGGTACATGGATTCAGATGTAACTGACCATGTAACTCATGACATATCTTAACTAACTACAACAACCAACTACCAAAGGAATGATCACCTTCAGGTTGGCAATGGTGATTCTTTAAACATTACTCAAGTTGGTCAAGGTCTTATCCCCATTTAGTTTCATTATAAAGCTAATCACCTTAAAAATGTACTTTGTGTTCCTTATATAACCAAAAATTTGCTTAGTATTTCAAAAATTACAAAAGATAATCAAGTTATTTTTGAGTTTTATGCTAATTAGTGTGTTGTTAAGGATAAACTCACTCAAACAATAATACTGTGAGGACAACTAAAGAATAATCTATATCAGTTTAACATTCTTACCTATACAATGTCTCAGTCCTACCTCAAAGATATCTCATCCCATTTCTACCCAAAAAATCTATTGCTTAACATATTGTGCACCAGTCATCTATTTCAAGCTCTGTCTTTAGTGATTCTAATAATTCTAATTTTGTTTGTGCTTATACTAAGTTGCTTTTGACTTTTCAATTGTGAACATTGTGCAAGATTTTGAATTGTTACATTTTCCCAACAAAAATAATAAAATCAAATCTTTTGTTATATCCAAAAGTGATGTTGATGTATGGCATAATAAATTGGGTCACCCAAATAGCAAAATTTTGTCACAAGTCCTTAAATCTATTGATACTGCTTTTAATTCTAATTACAATGTTTCCTTTTGCCATGCATGCCAATTAGGCTATTGAACCCCTAGGTGTTTTGATTATGTCAAAACTAAGTTTAAAGTTGTTAATTTATATAAGAAGCTAATTGAATCCATAGCATAAAATTCTTAAGATCAAAAGATAGACAAAATTTATGTTTTCAACTTTTCAAACATAAGACTCTCGTCCCCAAATGTTAGACATTTATCCTCTATGGGATGTCGGTTTCTTTGCTAATCTCATGCATGTCTTTGTAAATCTAAAGATCTCAAAAGTTTTGACAAATTAATAGGGACGCCCATTCCCAAAACGAGGATGTCCATCTCTATGATTAGGACGCCCATTCCCTTACCTAGGACATCCATTCCTCTATAAATCCCCCACATGTCCCTTCATGTTTGAAGTATTTTGGAATTAAATTCTAAAGGTGAAAAGAAGGATACTAGTCCTAGAAAAAGGTATGCTTATCCCTCGAGTGACACATTTCAAAAATTTGACTGTTAGACATTTGATTCAAAGCAGTCAAAGTTAGAATGTGTACGAGGATGCTCATCGCTCAAAATAAAATGCCTATCCCATGGTATTTTCAAGGCCAAAACATCATTTTCGAAGCTCAACAGATACATTATCCAAACCAACAATCATTTGAGCTATTTTAGTTATCCAAGGCTATAAATTGAAGACTTTTTAATAGGGAATAGGTTAGAGACTACAATGTAAAAAGCTTGTAGTCATTTGTTCTCTAATTCCTCTCACACATGGTCATAACTCAAAATTATTGAGAGATACATTTTTGCTCGTTTACTTGTATCAGCCTTGTAAAGGCATTCACAAACATTATTTTTCATATTCGAACACTTAGGTGAAACCCCGAATAACTATTGAAGTGGGTGAAAGCTCTGAACCACTATAAATCTTGAGCATTTTTTTTCCCTACTCTCTTTACTTTATGCATTATATTTATGTTATTCGTTTTGATAAATTGTTGAATATTATCTATGTTTGATTGCTTGAGTAAATTTGTTGAACATTGATATAGTTTGAATATTTTTGTTGAAATTGTTTGTAAAATTGTGATTGATTGAAAATTTGCTTAAGGAATTTTATTTAGTTAAAAAATTTTAAATAATCCTATTCATCTCCCTCTAGGATTATTAGCCATTTAAGGTTTTTCAATTGGTATCAGAGTTTAGACTTTAGGTTCATAAATTCAACAAATTTTAGAGTTTAAGATCTTTTTAAAATGGCTGGTGCATCTACCTCTTTGTTTGGTGAAGGAGATAACATTACTAAAGCACCATTGTTTTGTGGGTTAAACTACACTCAATGGAAAATTATGATGAAACTTCACATTCAATCTATAGATTATACGTTATGAAAAATAATTGAAAATGATGACTTTGTGCCTAGGGACCCTAGAATAAATTTACCTAAAAATAAAGATGATTTGATGAGAAAGATGAAAAATTGATGAGTTTAAATGCAAAGGTTATGAATATGTTGTTTTGTGCATTGGACTCAACTAAATTTAATAATGTATTATGATGTGATTCAACCTAAGAAGTATAGACTAACCTAAGAAGAATGGACTAACCTTCAAACCACTTATAAAGGTACAAAGCAAGTGAAAGAGTTCAAAATCAAGCTTCTCTTTCATGAGTATAAATTGTTCAAAATGAAATTAGAAGAGAATGTAACTGATATGTACAAGAGGTTTTCAAACTTTGTCAATGATCTTAGTAGACTTGGAAAGAAGTTTAAGGCCATTGAGTTTGTGAAGAAGATATTTCAATCATTACTAGAATAATGGAGAATGAAGGTGACCACTATTGAATAATCAAAAGACCTAAGCAAAATTGGTATGAATGAGCTTATTAGAAGCCTATTAACATTTGAGATGAAAAGAAATCCTAAGGAAGAGGAGACTAAGTCTAAGAAGAACATTGCTTTGAAAGTAGAAAATGATGGTGATGATTATTCAACAAATGAGGAAGATGTGAGTATTCTTGCAAGGAAATTCAATAAGTTTCTTTCAAGAAGCAAAGACAAGAAATTCTCCAAAACAAAATACAAGAAGGATAGTGACAATGAAGTTATATGCCATGAATGCAAGAGGCCCAGTCACATCTAACGAGAGTGTTCTAAACTCATGAAGAGGAGAAAGGAGAAGAAGTAAAAAAAAAAGTGCTTGTAGCCATTTAGAGCAGAAGCAACGATTCAAGAAATGAAAGTGAGTCAAAGCATGAAAGAGTCAATTTATGTTTTATGGCTATGAGCGAATCGGAGGGAGAGGGTAACAACTATAAAACTTACTCTTTTAGTAAATTTCAAAAAGCATTTAATTGTCTCATGGATGAATACAAATGCATGTGTGCTAAAAAAATCATTGAGAAAACAATTGATATGCATTAAGAATGATCATGAAAATCTCATTAGTGAGCATGCTAACCTCAAGAAAGAACTTGAGTTTGTTAAAAATAAAAAAATTTTAGCATTAAATGAGTTAGAAAAGCTTAAAGGTGAAAATGATGCATTGCTTGAAAAAGTAACTAAATCAAATGAGATTTTAGATAAACTCAAGACAGGCACAAAAAGATTAGATGAGATGTTTGCATCTTAAAGATGTGTATTAACAAAGAAGGCCTAGGCTATAATGGAATTAATCCTTTTACTAAATCATATAGGTCATTAAAGAATAATCATTTATTTTATTTAAAATGTAAATTTTGTGTTTTTTATTGGTCATATTGTTGGAAAGTATCTAATTAGGAATGAAAAACCATTTAAAATAAAGAAGGTTTAAGTTCCTAAAAAGACATTAAAAACTAACCTTGATGGAGCCAAAACCATTTGGGTGCCAAAGAAAACTTGAATATTTTTGTCGGTGTGTCTTATAGCATTAGAATTAAATGTTGCAAAATAAATAGCCATGCAAGGCACATATCTAGGTAATGGAGATAAGAGCACCAAGATACTTTGAAAATTATAATTTCGTCAAGATAAGAGCTTAGAATGTCAAATTAGTACATAAACTTTTCTCTTAATTCAACCATATGAGTTTGATTGTTGGTTGGTTAGTTGCTTGAATATATATTCTTTAATATACTTTTGGTTAAGTGCTCATTAATATGATGTTGATAATAATTGAATGATGCATTTGAATTAATTGAATGAATTCATTTGTATCTTGATTAGTATGTGATGATATTTGCATATTCTATTATTGAAATGTTTCAAAGATGTATGAATATGTGACATATGATATAAGTTTGATCGTTTAAATGCATTCGACGCTTATTGCAAAATTGAGTCAAATCAATGCAAACTTATGTTCAAATTTAGTCATAACTTGATCTACATAAATTCTTCTCAAAGTGAATCAAGATATTTAAGATTTGTATTTTGTGGTGTTTTGATTTAATACATAATTCGTGTGTTTAATTCATTGTTTTTCAACTTAAAATTTTTGAAAAATCATGTATCTCTTTATATAAATGTCTATTCATGATTTTTTGGCATATCATCAAATTTTGAGGAACATATTATTTTTGTTACTCAACTTATTCTCATGTTTATGTTAATTATCATGTTCATAGTTGTGAATGATATTAATATCTAAGTATCAATTTTGAAAATTTGTATAAATACCTAGTTGACATAGCATCTAACATATTTTTAATGCTTTTGATATTTTCCTTGAATATTTCTATTGATTATCTTGATGATGTTTTGAGTTTAAATTATATACTTTGAATTTTATTGACTTGAGAAGATATATTGATTGAAAAGGAATTTATCAAAAATATAGTGGACACCATGCCAAAATTTTTCCAAAACCTTATCATATGAACTTGCTTTAACATGAAAGCTTGGTAAATATTTTTGTCAATATAGACATTGACTAAGGGAGAGAAAGTTTTCAAATTAGTATTGCTTTAGCCTTTAATTGAAAATCAAATGAAAATTGTTCTTTAATTTATCTTCCCTCTATTATTGTTTTTTATTTATGATAAAAAGAGAGAGATATTGGTTAAGTTTAAAAAGTTTAAATGTCTTTATAAAATGAAAATGAAAAAAATGGGAGATTTTTTTAAGACCAAAATGAACTATATTGTTAAAGTTATGGGGAGTCTTTTAAGTGAGGGGAAGCTCTAAACTCTTTAAATGGTTTTTTCAATACTTAAACTTAAGTTTTGTCATCAATAAAAAAAGGGAGATTTTTGAACCCCTAGATGTTTTGATTTTGCCAAAACTAAGTTTAAAGTTGTTAGTTTATATTTATTAAGCTTACTAAGTCCATAGCATAAGATTCTTATAATTGAAAGATGAATGAAATTTATGTTTTCAACTTTTCAGTCATGGGATTCTTATCCCCAAATGTGGGATGCCCATCCCCTATAGGACACTGGTTTCTTTGCTAGTCCCATGTCTGTCTTTACAAGTTTGGAGCTCTTGAAATTTTTGACAAATGAACAGGATGCTCATTCTCAAAACAAGAACACTCATCCTTATGATTGGGATGTTCATTCCTCTATGGGTTCCCTACCTATCCTTTCATGTATAAAGCATTCCAAAATTGAATTCTAAAGGTGCAAAGAAGGTACTCAAATACATGAAAGGTACTTTAAGTTTTGGTTTATGCTTTAGTTCTAAAAGTTTGTTACAACTGAACTATTTCTCTAATGTTGATTAGGCTAGCTGTCTTTATGACAAAAAATCAATTACTGGGTATTATCTTAAACTTAGGCCAAATCTTATTCAGTAGAGCTCCATAAATAGAAGGTAGTTGTCTTATCCTCAACTAAAGCAAAATACAGGGCTTGTCTTATCCTCAAAAAATCAACTACTCTAATTATCTCAAATGACTACTAAAATAACATGGGTGAAAAGTCTGTTTACAAAATTAAGGTTGTAGTTCTCTGGTTCCCTTGTAATATGGTATGATAATTAGAATGCAAGTTCATTGATAGCAAATCCAATATATCATTCAAAGACCAAACACATAGAGATTGATGCCCATTACATTAGAGAACAAGTTACTAGGAAACAATTGGTCATTCAATATATACCCTCTGAGTATCAAAAGGTTGATGTCCTGACAAAGCCATTGGCTACTGGGAAGTTTGTCACACTAAGGGATGGTCTAACTCTATCTAGCTCAGAGAAATTTTTATTTGGAAAACTAGATCAAGTTACTAGTGCTACTTAGTATGAAAAGTTATCTGGTGATGAGGTATAGTCTTAAATGCAAGAGAAATATGGCCTCTGAAGGAGGAGTTTGGCATGTGCATATATGATTTAGAGTTATGGAATATAGTTATGGTATGGAGTTGTGATATGGAGATTATGAGATGTCTAAAAGTTGTTCATTTGCACTCTATTGCATTGTGCAAATATCATAGTATAATGCTTTGAAGTAGCATATGGAATTATGAAGTGAGTTGTGGTATAAAGTTATGATGTATAATGCTTCAAAGTAACATTTTGGAGTTGCATTGTGCAAATGTCTTCGTGACATGTGTAGGTATGACTTGAAGTTATGAAATACAGTTCTAATATAGTGGTGTGATATAGAGTTATGCAGTTTAGTGTTTTGAAGTATGCATTGTGTAAATATTTGAGAGCTGCCTATGTTAGAATTGCTTGTGTTATAGAATGTTAGCAGCTCGAATTTTGAATAATGAGTGAAGCCTTACTTAGGCTTTTCATAAAAGATTTCACTAGAAGAGTCATCACTAATAGAGGTTTTAGAGAGCTTAGCTTAAAGCAGGGTGTTGGTATAAGATATAAAATGTCGTGGCAAAAGATGTAAATTCCCATTAGTGTACACGTGACTTGTATTTGCTTGATACATGTATATGTAAACTTAACTCAAAGTGTTTATGAATTTTGTATATCAATTTTTTGTTTTTCCAAAATAATGAAAATATTTAAAAAGATGAAAATGCATTCGAAATGTTTATCTAAAGACACAAAGAAAAGAATAAAAAATACGAAATTAATTATCTACGCAACAACCCTGATTGTTAATTGCTGATTTAAACCCTGATTATCAAAATCGCTAATGTTAAAGCCTGATTTAAAAAAGGGACTCATTACCACTTTTCGCCAATTGTTTCTTTTTTTTTTTTTTTCTTGTTCAACTTTTAGACTCTGAATCGGACTACGACCGTACACTTCACGACGTCAACACAAGTCAAAGAAATGAAAAGGTTGAATTTCTAAACTAACGGGCCCTAAGTTGACCTCACTTAAACCTTATGATCCAGAGCCTTTATAATTTTAGGCATGCAGGGCATCTTCTGGGAAAAAGAGAAAAAACACAATAAAATAGAAATAGGCAAGGCAATTTCCAGGAAAAAAGAAAGATGAAGAGACAACAGAGATACAAATATTATTGGTGAGAATGAGAGGAAAAAGCTCCTTAATGCTTTTAAGAAACTTCGTTGAAAGCAAAATAAATGAGCACATAGAAGCTTTTAAGAAATGGAATGAAACCTCATTTCATAAAGTGAACATTCCAAATCTTGATTTTTCTTTTTTTTTTTTTAATTTTCTTCTCTTTAATCTGCTTAATCATTAAGAAAGAAGACAAACAGACATGGAGAATGGTCACGATAAACAAACATCAGGATCTGAGGAACGCAGAACCATTCATGACTGTGCTCAGTTGGGGGATATTGATGGATTTCAGAAGCTACTTCAGGATGATCCATCGCTTCTCAATGAAAGAAATCCATTTGTAAGATTTATATTTTTTCAGTGTAATTTTTTTAATTAACATGAATATATTCACTTGAAAGAATTGGATTTTGTCAGTTGGTTCTTTAGAAGAATTTTGATAAAAAATTGTCGTAAATGTTAAACGGGTCTTAGACAAAAAAGAATAAAGGTTTTCGAAATTAAGAATGGAACAAAAATTAAGTTTCTTCAAATTAATCGATTTATGTACAATTAAGCTGAGTCTGTTTGTCTTCCAATTTATGTATTCATTTTGTTTTAAGTGCAGATTTTCGAGACACCCCTTCATGTCTCTGCTTTTAACAACAAGACTGAAATAGTGAAATTTCTGCTTGAATGGAAAGGAGATGATAAAGCTGACATGGAAGGGAAAAATATCGTATGTGTTCTTTATTAATATTCTGGAGAGAAATCTAACCATGCAAGTAAAAATGTCATTGCTTAATTGGAAAAACAAATATATATTTTAGGTCGTTGATGTGTTGAGTCTTGCAGTATGGAGAAACTCCGTTGCATTTAGCAGCAAAGAATGGGTGCAATGAAGCTGCCCGATTACTTCTTGCTCATGGTGCTCTAATTGAAGCCAAAACTAAGGTGCTTTATAGCTGTACCACTTTTTTTTTTAAATGAAAACTGTGATTGTGATAATTTTAATTCAATTTTTTTTAATCTTTTTACATTCAGTATGGAGTGACACCACTAAATCTTTCTGTTTGTCATTCAATTCGATCTGAGGACATGTCAATTGTGGAGACATTGCTCGAGAATAATGCAGACTGTGATGCAACAGATGATGTATGAATTTTTATATTCTCAAATAATGAATTTATTTCTTGCTAAATGGCGGTAAATTAAGTAACTTTGGATGCAGGAGGGCCTAAATCCTGTAGATCATCTTTCAAAAATCCAAGAAAGTGGGAAGTTGCGTGATCTATTAGTCTCTCGTCAACAAGAGCAACGAAAGAAAAAGCTTCTTGAAGCATGCAAGAATCAAAAAGAAAAGATGGCTGCCCTCGAAAAAGAGTTCACAAATATTGTGGGTCTGGATGAACTCAAGTTGCAACTTCGGAAATGGGCAAAGGGCATTCTTTTGAATGAGAGGCGCAAGGCCATTGGACTGGCAATCGGCACTGCTGGAAAACTTCCTCACATGGCTTTTCTAGGAAATCCCGGCACAGGTAAATTTGCTGCCTACTTCATCTTTACTTTATCAGTTAAAAATGCTGCTCGAATACTGGATTTTTTTTTTCATGTTAAATAGGTAAGACTATGGTGGCTCGAGTCCTTGGAAGACTACTCCATAGTGTGGGACTTTTGGAAAGTGATAACGTAAAAGAAGTTCAACGGACAGATTTAGTTGGTGAATATGTTGGTGAGACTGGATATAAGACTAGGAAGAAGGTACACGACTTTGCTTTACATTGTCAATAAAATTATGTCAATGCATTTTAAGTATACAAAATGACACATATTTAATACGTGTTATTATATAATTAAATGATTTTAAATTAAACAAAAATGTAACATCTAATTATATGATCACATGTATAAATGTATACTCAAAATGGACATACATAATATTGCTTTTATATATTATATTTCAAATCTTAGAAACACACATTACAAAGATGTCTGGTTTATTTAAAGAAATTAAAATTTATGCATAGATTGAAGAAGCCAAAGGAGGTATTCTTTTTGTTGATGAAGCATATCGACTAATGCCGGAGGACGGTAGTCCTTGTGACTTTGGAATTGAAGCCTTAGAAGAGATAATGTCTTGTATGGACGATGGAAAAGTTTTAGTCATATTTGCTGGATACAATGAAGCAATGCAACGTGTAATATCTTCTAATGAAGGTTTCAGCCGAAGGGTTACAAAGATTTTTAAGTTTGAAGATCTGAGTTGTGAAAATTTAGCTAATGTTCTCCATATCAAGATGAATAATCAAGCCAAGGATAGCTCGTTATATGGGTTTAAATTACATTCTTCTTGTAGTGTAGATGTCATAGCTGAGCTATTAAAAAGAGTAACAACAGAAAAGCAGCGTATGAAAATGAATGGAGGTTTAGTGGATATAATGTTGAATAATGCTAAGGGGAATCTGGATCTTAGGATCCATGATGATTGTGCAGAGAGAGATGAATTGCTTACTATCAAGTTAGAGGATTTGGAAGCAGCTGCTAAACTTTTACCCCTCTGTTAGGCTTCTGTATGCTATTTTGTTTTAAGGTTATGCATTTATAATTATAATATTTGAGTATTAATGATCAATGATGAGTTATTACATGATTAAATTATAGTTTAATTTTAATAAAAAATTATTTAATCACATGTTAAAATATTATTATTGATACTATTTAAATTTATACTCATTACAAGTATACATAATAATATATTATTGCTTTGCTTTGAAGTGTTTTAGCTATGTGTTAGTCAAATTTTTCATTTCATTTTCAATAACTATATTAATTACTTGGGATGAAGAAATCTCAACTCTTTCTTTTCATTCCGGTATGTATTATTTTGTTTTTTTTTTTTTTTTTTGTTTTAACATTTAAGAAGTTGTTACGTTGGAGGAATCAAATATTGGCATGATGGAGAAAATTTAATTTTCTTATCTGGAGGGTATGCTAAATCTTGGAACTTCAATTTCTCTACGGTATTTTGCATATTTGTGATGATGTCCTACATATACGTAGTTCAACGGTGTGATATTTTTTAATTGAAAATTCCATTCAAACACATAAGTATAATATCATAAGAAATGATATATTAAAAAAGAGTCAATAACTTAAAATTTTTTTACTTAGATTGAGATACTGATTTATGGTATAAATTATAATCCATTGCAGAAAAACTGTTAACACGGGTATGCAAAATAACTACTTGTAACTTTCTATTTACCAACCGTTATGTTGTTTCTAATCAAAGATTGTAAAATTTACCGTAAAAAAAAAAAAAAAGTTGGTGTAATTGGCCTTTCAAAAAGTTTGACAAAATTTAAAGTTGTAACAAGAAATAGGCCAAAAGGCTTATTCTGACCTAAGTTTTAGTCTGTACCTAAATGCTTACCTACTAAGTTTTATAAACATAAATATCCATTTCTTAATTGTTAAAGTTAATAAAATCAATTAAATTTAAGGGTTTAATTGTCATTTAACTAATAATATTAAAAAAGTAAAATTTTATCTTGTTTTCACTAAGTAATTTTAAAAACTAACAATTTTTTCTTCAAACTTAAATTCTGAAAATTTACATTTTCCTATAGGGTTTCAATTTTTTCTTCCTTCTTCGGCAAGTAAAATCTGACCAAGAATCAATGACACTCTCTCTTAGTCCTTGGAGACAACAAATCGATGGAAACAATGAAGAAGATGAAGGGCGTTCAATAGATACAACGAATCAAAATGTGTTCTTCACTGCGTCGAATTGACTTCGTCATATTAGCCAAACACAAGCACCCTTCATCTTGGTCGAATCAAAGACGAACACAAGTGTGAGAGAAAAGGTCATATCAACTGAATCGAAGACAAACACAATCGTCTTTGTCTTACAAGATTCGGTCAAACTAGTGGCTACATCTATAGTCGGGAGTGACAAAGAGTGCCAAAGAAAGGTCGTCGATTTCAGAGAAGGCGATTGGAGCCCCTGTTGTTGTCGAAAAATGGGTTGCTTTTTGAGTTAAGGTTAATAGAGGAAAAATATAATTTTTCAAAACTTAAATTTGAGAGAAAATTATTAGTTTTTAAAACTAAGTAGTGAAAATAAGATAAAAATTTTATTTATTTTAATAATATTAGTTAAATAACAATTATACTTTTAAATTTAACGAATTTTAGTAACTTTAATAGTTGACTTGTGCATATTTGAGTTTTTTAAGTTTAGCGAATTGGAGTTTAAGAATGAAATAAACCTTGGGTGGGAATAAGTCTTTTGGCCTAGGTAATATTACATAACTAAAAATTTAAATCTTAATTTTTGTGGTTTTTAATGTATCAATTTCACTTTACATAGTATCATGTATGTGATAAATGGTAATTTTACTTTTCTATAATCAGTATGACATTGACATTAATACAACACCAATTGAGATTTAAAATTAGGGTTTAAAATTTGTGTATACTAATAGCATTAATGATATTTAATAAAAAACCATAGTGCATACAAAGCCAGGGGATTGGGATGAGAGAGAGAAAATCGAACATTAATGTTTATAAGTTTTTATTTGATAAATAAAAATTTAAAAACAAATATATAAACCAGCCAGGTGAGTTTATGATTTTATAAAAACTGTTTAACAATTCATCTTGCCCAAAATGAGCTGAAATTTGTGGAATTTTGCTTCATATTATTGAAAACAAGATCTTGGAAGAGTTTGATATCCAAGGATTTTCCCAGGGTGTTAACAAATTAATACTCTCACAATTTTGACATCTCATTATCCAAATTATCCAAAGGATTTATGATTTTCAGTTTGAAAATGGCAAGCTCCATCCTAGTTTGGTAACAGAGAAAGTTAACAGTTAAATTTTCTTGAGTAAGTCTAGGGGAGGTCTATGTAGGGGATATTAATGAGTCCTTGTCAGACAATCATACCAAATGTAAATTTTTTATTAGTTGTTTGTCGGGGATGCAATTGTAAGTCTTGTTAAAAATTAGAAAGGCGAGGCATCTTCTAGGAAAAGAGATAAAGATTAAAAAAAAAAGAAAAACCTCAATTATGACTTCTTGGCTTAGCTCTGTGTGTTTTTAATTAGTTTCAGAGTTGAGGACCCCATGACAATTTTACTAGCCATCTTCGTGTCATAAAATGATTGAGACTTCCACTGATCAAAGAAGCAGCTTCACGGCACCTCTAGGAAACAATATAAAACCAAAGCCTAAAATGCATAGAACTTAGATGGAAAGACTCGGTTATATAAAATGTCTTAGTCAGTGACTTCTGGCTCTTCTTCCACTGTTGCTCATCTCAAGTATGATTTTTTTTTTCGTTTTAAGATTAAGAAAGTCACGAGGACGATGCGATTTCAATACCTAACATTATTATACTAAATTAAATTGTCAAGATCATGAATATTTAATTAATATTATAAATTGAAAAACAACAGTGTGGAAATTTTCTTTTCAATAATATTAATTATATATACAAATTATTGACAGCAATAACTAACCCCGCTACTCTAAATAAAATTATCAAAAACAGGAATAATTAACTAATCAATATTATAAACTAAAGTAGAATGAAATGTAAAGTAACAGTCTAGGAAAAAAAAAATCTCCGGGATGTCTTCATGTTAATTATAAAAAAACCCACATAAGTGATTCATAAACATTAACCCTGACGGTTCGTGTCATCGATCGTGTTCTTATCATATCAGTTTAGGTTTCGTGTTAAAAACTTTCAACTTTAACCATATCTGAATTAGAATCATATTAAAAATTTTTAATCCTAATTCAACCTTTCAATATTTGAATTGACCTAAATTAACTCAAAATTATTTATTGTTTTCACTTTCTAAAGTGTTTTAACTATTTTAATTTGTTCACCAAATAACCCATTTGCGATTAATAAACACACAATATAACATTTTATTTTATTTACAAATGCTCTAAAAATTACATACTAAGCCTTTAAAACACATCAATAATCTAACTAATCAAATTACATTCTTACTACTTAATAATAAAATAAAATATTCAAATAAAAATAAAAATTAATATAAGTAATTATAATTATATAAAGATACAACTATATGTAATCTGTAAAGATTTCGACTGTTGCTGATATTATCTTTTAATATTTATGTAATTTATTAATAAAACTATACGTACACATTTTTTATACACAAATTATATGTCATCATGTGATTAGATGAATTTGAATTGAAAATAAAATAATACTCAATCATATGAAGATATATCATTTGTATACTAAAATTGTATACCAAAGCATGTACATATAACATTCTTCATAATTTATCTCTAATAAATTCTATTAAATTAACATTTTTTCAAAATATTCGAATCAATTCGTATTATATTGGGTTACTTTCATATGAACTCTAATACTATCCTATTTAATTTCAAATCGTATTAGATTGACCCAAAATAAATTTCATATAAAAAAAACTTAACCCTAATTTGATTTATTTTATATCGTATCATATCAAGTTAATAGGTCGTGTTGAAATTTGGCAGCTCTAATAAACATATCTTTGCAAGTAATATTTAAACTTACTTACAATGAATAGTTTACAAGTGTGTAGTATGAGGAGATTGTTTAACTTTTCTTATTTACTACACACTATATAAAAAATCTTTTAAATATCAAAATCATGTTTTAATATTAACTTCTAACACTTTCTCTAGAGTAACACTCTCTCTAGAAATACTACTCTCGAGAGAGAAATGCTTTTACATTCTATCTATTTAACATAATAATAACTTTAACTTACATAAATTTAAGACAAAATTATAAAACTATTGAAATTCCACTCTTTATAAATAATTTAGTGGAAACAAAAAGTTGTATCCAAAAACAAAAAAGAAACATCTATCATAAAATGTATAGTAAAACTTAACATAACATATATAACAATAAACCCCTAAATACTCTCATCAGTCATAAAAAAATATAATGACCATAATGTTCTCATGTCAATTCTATACTCGTTAATCTTGCATTACAATTGTCATTCTCACCTATTACTTACGATACATTAAAATATGAAAGTGAGTTATATTTCATTTAGTAAATAAGAGAACTTGACCTACCATTTAAATATGTACTTAACCCCCTTATACTTTGTACTTATTCAACCTTAACTTTGTCCTTAGGAGTGCACTTTCAAACTCTAAGCTCGGATTAAATTGGAATTGCTATAACTTATTTTACTTATCTTAGGAAGACTTTTAGTCCCATTCAGCTATCTCAAGAAACACTTTTAATCCATGTGCAACGATAAGCCACTCTTTGAGTCCCATTCAGCAATCTAAAGAAGCACTTTTAATCCCTATGCTACGATAAGCCACTCCAAGGATATAAGTACAGTCTAATCCCTAGGAATCCACAATGTATAAAAGAGAAGACAAAAACTTGTTCTAATGTATTGGATCAAGGTCCACCATGATGGGTCGACCCAATCTGGTTATAATTGTCAAAGGTAATTATAAGAGGAAGTTGGAGGGCAGTTCGACATATATAAATTGTCAAAATTGTCTCCCTATGAATATAACGTTATTTTTTAGAAAAAAGAATCTCTCCTTTTTTCTCCTACAAAACCAATGCACAGATCCTGTCTCCCTAATTGGAAATCAGTACGTAGGCAAATGGTGTTGTGAAAATAAACTAATATCAACTCCTCGCGTAATATTCGAAGTAGCTTCATCAAAAATTACTCCGGGTACGCAAATCCTTATTTATAGAATTTATAGAATTTGATCCTAGCATATTTAATTATTCCTAACATTGGTATCAGAGCCTAGGATGTGTATTTGCTATATTTTCTGTAAATCGTATTGCATATATTGTGCAAATTAGAATCTATATATTGAATTTTTGTTTTAAAAATTTATTCTTGGGCATGAATTTAATTTGGCCAAAATTGCATGAAATTGGTGTTGGGAAACATGTTGGATGAATGATTGGAATGGTATTGTATGTTTTAAATTGAAAAACGACTTGAATTAATGTTGGAATCGATGAAAATTGACCTAAAACCGAGACCATAAGTGTCTTTATTCTTCATTGCCGTTATGATGGATTCTAGCGCCATCGACATAGAACTTGGAATGATCAAATTTGCCATCGATTGGGCTCCAAAAGCTCTATGGTGCCATCGTCAAAAAGTCATCAGAAGATGGCCAATTAAAAGGAAAGAAAACTAAGGTTCATCTCATAGAACCAGGTTGAAATCGAGTTGGAAAAACCCAATTACCTGACCCAGAGGTCAACAGGTTGGTCAAGACCTGTGGTCAATGGGTCAACCCATTGGGTCAATCAGTTCAACCTGAAACAATCAATGCCTATCAGGTTAGTTGATCGGTCAACGATCAAATAGTTAACTGTATTGTTGACTGACACGTGTGAGCGCATGGTAGAGCATGACAACTTGCGTTCGATACATGGCGGTGCGTGCAACTCGATCTTAACCTGGGCAAGCATGTTACGGTGTGTTTGACTTATTCTTGGCACTTGAATGCGCGTGTAGGCTTATTTACGACACGTGTGATGTTGACTTGGCGCGTGAGGGAGCGTATGGACTTATCTTGGCGTGTGATAGTGCATGAACACTCCTTTCCATATCATTTTGGCGCATGAAACCTACGTTCTGGTCCTTAGAAGTTTTGTAGTACTCGGATCTGTATATGAGATGTGTTTCATGGGTCTTACAACACATAATGACATGTAGTATCTTATTCCGACTCCCAAAAATATATACTAATGTTTTGAAATACATATTTCTACTTTATGCAAGTTTGTTGACTAGGAACCATCACATTGCATGTCGAAACTAACAATGCTCTGTTGAATTATCTTAATTGGAAAAGAGATAATATTCATACGTGAATATGAGCCCCGTAATCAATGATCTTATTCAAGACAAGAATTTGAAACTTTTTGGGATTGAGCAGATTCATTACAACTTGCTATAGAGCGACGTTTAGTAATGTATAAGAGAATATCTACTACTTTAACATTATTTTCAAATTAACGCAATGCGAGGTATTTGACCTAACGCAAATGTAATAGAGTCTTTATTATAGATAAAAAACTCAGAGATCAATACGGGTTAATGAAATAGTCCTAGTCAAAATAAATAATGCATTCATTGTATCATATATATTTGTTAAATGTGGGAATTCTGATATTGGTAGAATTTAATGAAATTTTCATTCAAAATTAATATTGACGCAATTAGATGAAAGTTTAAAATGTCAAGCATTTGTGTCATGAAAGATGATTGGGAACATAGTGAACTTTCGATTTTATGCTTTATGTGAGATGTTTTAAATTTTAATATGTAGTTGTGACAATTGATGTGTATTTGATAGCGTTGTGTCTGATAGATATGTCTTTGCGATCTAGTTAACCATAACATCTTAGAAAATGATGGCTGATTTGAATGAGAATGATACTAAATAAGGAGAATTGCAATATGTGACATTTGAAATGCACAATATCCTAGATGAGCAAAAAGGTTTGGAGGTCGTGGATTAAGTTAAGATAGAGTTGTGGCTGACTAAGGTATAGAAACCCAATCAGTGCCTTACACAAACGTGTTGTGGACACACATCACGCATGTAAGAAGCAAGACTCACTTCGTGTGATATCTTGATTAGTTTCATAAATAACGATCTAATATATGAGTACTAGTAATGTTCAACTGTATATGCCATAAGTATGGTTTTAGTTGAAAAGTTTATAGGAACTACAGTCCCTAAATAAAAATAGTTGATTGTTGAATATGATTGAATGTCAAATCTAATTATGAATCTAAAGTCAGTTATGCGTAACCTGATACATGAACAGTAGGTTCATTTAGAAAAGTGATCTCTTTCCGATAGTAGGAGCATATAAAGGTACATATGACCCACAATGAGGAAAGAAGGACTTTTGTTAGTTGTTCTTTCCACATAAAATTAGAAGACAAGCACCCTTGAGGTAGCTGAACTTAGTACTAGGGCATACGTTGCAGAATCAAGTTTTAAAAGTGAGTGGCTCAAGTCTTAATACAAGAAAGAGATCGTTTAATGCTCAAAGAATAAGAATAAGGAATTGAAATAGGAGAGTGCAAAAAGTACTAGAAGAAGAGATGGAGACAAGATGAATAATTATAATAGAAGCAATAAGAATTATATCACCTATGAATGAATGAAGCTGAAAATGATAGTCTTGTTCAACATAAAGTGATGAAACTTTATTTTCTAGTATTATGATATTAACTGAGTATTATCCTAAGTGGATTATAGACTTAGAAACCACCGATTAAGTAGCTCATGATAGAAGATTTTTAGTAGATTTTTGTTGAATTTTGAATAAAGTAAATTAGATATATGTAGGCAACAACACAAGGGTTATGGTAAGAGGAATAGACACGAGCAAATGAGTTTTGCGAGTGGTCAAATCTTATACCTATATGAAATCCAATATGCTCCAAATGATTCAACAAATCTTGGTCGAAGTACTTGTTCTTCTTAAACTAGGGTATAATTTGAATTTCTCCGGGTGTTCTATTGAAATGCGATAGAATTGACTTCTATAGTTTTGGTTTGTTAGTTGAATGGTTATATGGTGTTTGTACCTTACATTCTCCGGGTGTTATATGTATGGATATGAATGCAAATATATAACATGTCAAATTAGGGCACATTAGCCAAGATAAGTTGAATAAATTGGCCAATGAAAGTTTATTAGGAACTTTCACATAAATAGAACGGTTCACATGTAAGCATTGTCTAACTAGAAAAACTTCTAGAAAACCATTCGACAAAACTATAAAAGTTTGACTTCCTTTGCAATATATATACTTAGATATATGTTTTCTTATGAATGTAAAGTTTGAAAATGTATCTCATATTTCATTACTAGTGATGATAACAATGCTCGATTCAATCTTGTCTACTTGATCTCCCATAAGTCAGAAGCAGTAGACAGTTTTAGATAATATATATAATTGAGGTTCATAATCAATTGGACAAAAGAGATAAGAGTTTTATGAACTCACCGAGATCTTAAGCATTTATCCAAAAAGTTCAAAAAACTGAGTAATGAAAAAGAAATAGTATGGTAAATAGTAATTCCAAAACTTCGCAACAACTAGTGTAACGAAGAAGAGTAATTGAACTCTATTGAAAATGGTTAAGTCAATGAAGGTGCAAACAAAATGTCAAGTCACTTTGTGATGACATAATGTTTATTGCTACTTGTGTACTTAACCGATTACCTACTAATCTAGTTGTTTTCGCTCCCTATGAGTTATAGTTAGGTAAAAAACCTGAGTTAATTATTTGCAACCTTAGTGGTTAGCAATGTCTATCTATAGTTTTTCCCATAAGTTTGAATAATTGAAACTAAGAAGAAATAAATGTATCATTATCAGATACATTGAACACTCCAAAGGGTATGTGTTCATTAGGGAAGATTTTGTTGGAAGATTAACTGAACTTGTATTAGAGATATTACATTCATAGAGGATATTTTTTTTTAATAGGGATAATGTTGATAAAAGGTTTATCTGAATGAGATGAGAAAAGAACGAGGATGGGTATATTTTAATGACCATTAGTTGAGTCCTAAAATATAAGACCTATACTTGTTCTAAATAATGGAAATAAATGCAATTGATTTCCAACCTATTTCAGATAGTGGGAGTAATGATCTTCAATTGTTTGCTTCTTTATCTCAATCTAGCGGGAGCATTAAGATTAAACTTTAATTTATTTTGGATAGTGGGAATATTAATTCTTAACTGCATTAGAGAGGACGTCCAAAAGTATTCAAGTAACATTAGAGTAGACGTTCAGAGTGTGCAAGCTTCAAAGACGTTGAATGACCTAAAATTGTCATCCAGATACAGGTACTTGAAATTTGAAATGATTTCGTAAGTGTTAATATCTTATAACCTTGAAGTGATTAATCAAGACCATCATGTCTATGTGAGAAAATCTGATGACAAAATTTGTAATTTTATCAATGTGTGTGATAATGTATAGATAGCTAGAAATGATTTGAAGTAAGTGAGAATCATCAAATTTTTTAACTTATAGGATGTGGAAAAACAAATTATATATTGTGAATTTAAATCTATAAGAATTGTTTAAAGAAACTTTTAACTCTGTCATAAGAGCATAATATTCAAAAGATTCTAGAACAATCCAATATAGTATACTGTGAACCCATTAATATTCCTGTGTTAAATGATGAATTATTGAGCCACAAGAGATATGTCCCAAAACTTAAGATAGAAGCAGAGAAATGTCAAAGATTTCCTATTTAGATGTCATCAGATATATTATGTATGTTATGGTGCATACATGCCCAAATATTTATTTTTGTTATTGGGTTGGTTAGTCGATATAAGTAAATGTTGAAAAGAACACTGAAAAGCTGTATGTAGAATTTTGATATTTTTTAAAAGGCTCTGTGGATGATTAATTATGTGATTAAAGATCAAACTTGTATTTGATTGGCTATTAAGATACCAATTGGAGAAAGAATTTAGACCAATGCAAATTAAATTATGGCTATCTACATCAGAAATAGAGATGCGTAATCGTATCCACAACGAAAGCCTAGTATATAGTCTATTCAATAAATGTGCAAGAAACTGTTTGGTTAAGAAGATTCTTCGTGAATCTAAATAAACAAGACGATATTGTCAGAGCAATAGTTGTCCATTGAAATAAAAGATCCTGAATTTTTTCTAAGATAACTAAACGTATCGATGCTAGACACGATGTAATAAGAGACTCTATTTTCAAGAGGGAAAAGAAAGTACAATATAATTCTATGCATTGTATGGTCACTGATCTTTTGATCGAGATTCTTCCAAGAAAAGTTCTCTTACACATGTTAAATTTCTTGGATTACGTAGACTATGATTGATAAATGTTGAGCTTTTATATATATTGTATTGGTGACACAACGTTGAAAACCATGAATTCAAATTCATTTTACTTACGTCCCAAAATTCTTGGGTTTTCATTACATACACATCGTTTTTAGCTCAACAAGATTGTAATCTCACACAAGTTAGAGATTGACTCACTCACACGAGCAATCGCCTTTGACGCTAAGAGAGCGAGCGCAAAGATGGGATATTATTCTTAAGAAATATGATATTGAAAGAGCATACCAATAGAAGACAAATTTCTCAAAAAAAGATTTATTGAAATAAAAATGTCATCTTGATGATTGATCAAGATGAGGTCATGAATAGATACATTTGAAAATGACCGATTTGGATTCCCCACGTCCAAATAACTTGTGAATGTTAGATGTGAGTTCTTAATATAGATAAATACCTACAAGTGTGAAGATGATTATGAACTCAGGTTAGGTATTGGATGTAGCGACTAAATTAAGATCTGTACAGTGTTGTGAATAACATTTGAGAAAATATACACTATAGCACATAATTCATATCATGTGTGCATAAGTAAAACGACCAGTTAAAACAGTGAGAGAATGAATCTATGTTCCCTCACTGTGTGAGACTTTATGAGGATTACCTCATGTTGGTATCCTTTGACTCTTTACTGTTGTTCGATGTTTATTTTTAATGTTGTTTTAGCTTGGAACCTATGGTCATGTATGATTCGGTCTATGGAACATGACTAGAAAAACAGATAAGTTTAAATTGAGAATTTCGAGTAGAAGAGAAAGACTTACATATTATGTGTGTCCATTGGTCGATCGATCATGTCACTCATATGGAGATTGGACTTGATCATAGATACATAAGAAAATAACACAATGATAAATGAGGGATCAAAAGGAGCTAGTGTTATCGAGTGAGTCTGAGGTGCTGCGAGCCTAACGCTTTATTTTTGTTTTATTCGGATTGAAGCAGCTATGCTATTCTTAACAGATGCATAGTATTTAGCTCTCGAGTGCAGCTTGCTCGCGAGATCGCACGACACATTTGCAAGTACGAAACGTACTACTATATGGGATTTCTATGGCTAAGTATTTGGTTCAGGTCTTCCGTCATGTGTGAGTGGGAGATATTGGATCAAGGTCCACCCATAATGGGTCGACCCGATCCGATTTAATATAACTATCAAGGGCAGTTATAAAAGGAAGTTAGAGGGCAATTGGACATATATAAATTATCAAAACTGCCTCCCTATGAATATAACGTTATTTTTCAGAAAAAAAGATCTTTCCTCTCTTCTTTTGCAAAACCAATTCACAGATCCTGTCTCCCTAATTGAAAATCAGTACGTAGGCAAATGGTGTCACGGAAATAGACTAACATCAACACCTCACACCGTATTCGAAGAAGCTTCATCGAAAATTACTCTGGGTACGCAAATCCTTATTTACAGAATTCATAGAATTTGATCCTGACATCTTTAATTATTCCCAACATAATGGAAAATTGATATCTAATTCAATTAATAAAAAACTAATGCAAATCACACTTATGGACAATAGGATTTTAAAAATAATAAAACATATAAAAATAGCAAAATAATAATAATCCTAAATAAAGGATAACAACTAAAATTAAGAATAGCTAGAAATTCTAATATATATATATATATATATATATATATATATATATATATATATATATGAAGATAGTAATAAAAATTAGGAATCCTAAATAAACTGCATTCTAATTTTAAAACTTTATCAAGTCTGAATAATTGTCACAATATATCTATACAAACTATTCCTTACAAAATGATGTTGCAACCTTTGTATATTTGAAATATATAGTATCTCCTTTAATTATTTATTTTAATTTTAATTTAAAATCAGTCAATTTGTATAAGGGAGATTGTATATGAAAAGGTTTATTTAGCAGCCACCAAAAGAAAGAACAAATTTTGCAAAGAATGTGCTAGTTTTTCATTAAGCAGAAAAAGGAGTGTCTATTGTGTTTAACGTTAGAATGCCATGCCGGCAATCCGTCTGAACTCCCAGATCAGCAAGCACCAAAAACAGAATTACATGACTTAAAAGAACACACTTGATCTGCTTTTTTTACTTCTCTCTTAAAGAAACGGGTTACAAACCCTTCATTTTTAATCCTTACTTCATTGAAGACTTGAGAAGAGGATGAAGTCAAAAGTCAGCACTTTGTCTTCAAAGCACACGGTTTTGTCTAGAAAACACACTTTAATTGCCAATTCATTCAACCTCATTTGTTCAGACGACTTGTATTAATTTCTATACAATAATAAGATTATGACAAATTGAATTTTTAAAGAATTTGTCTTTTTCAATCCTTTACAGGGAAATTTTTTAGCCGGCTCTCACTTGACCCATATAATTTGCACTCTCTAAAATTTTAGGTGGGCATTCATCTTCGGAGAAAATTAAGAGATGAAAAAGGGAAAATTAAGAGACGAAATTATCAATATATTTTCCAGACTAAAATTTATTATTGAAAAAAATTAATTTTCAATTTTTTATTAAAAATAAATTTTTATTTTTTTATTAAAAATATCCGGTTATCATCTAACCTTCAACATATTAAATAAAAACAAATAATGTTAGCAAGTAATATTTAAACTTACGTACAACGAATAGTTTACAAGTGCGTAGTATGAGGAGATTGTTTAACTTTTTCTTATTTACTACACACTATATAAAAATTCTTTTAAATATCAAAATCATGTTTTAATATTAACTTCTAACACTCTCTCTAGAGTAACACTCTCTCTAAAAATACTACTCAAGAGAGAGAAATGCTTTTACACTCTATCTATTTAACATAATAATAACTTTAACTTACATAAATTTAAGACAAAATTATAAAATTATTGAAATTCCACTCTTTATAAATAATTTAGTGGAAACAAAAAGCTGTATCCAAAAACAAAGAAGTAACATCCATCATAAAATGTATAGTAAAACTTAACATAACATACATAACAATAGTCCCCTAAATACTCGCATTAATCATAAAAAAATATAATGACCATAATGTTTTTATGTCAATTCTATA
Organism: Mangifera indica; assembly: GCF_011075055.1. Taxonomy (NCBI): domain Eukaryota; kingdom Viridiplantae; phylum Streptophyta; class Magnoliopsida; order Sapindales; family Anacardiaceae; genus Mangifera; species Mangifera indica. The sequence goes on from NC_058137.1 coordinate 10,118,287, forward strand.
CTCGTTAATCTTGCATTACAATTGTCATTCTCACCTATTACTAATGATACATAAAAATATAAAAGTGAGTTATATTTCATTCAGTAAATAAGAGAATTTGACCTACCATTTAAATATGTACTTAACCCCCTTATACTTTGTACTTATTCAACCTTAACTTTGTCCTCAAGAGTGCACTTTCAAACTTTGAACTCAGATTAAATTGGAACTTATATAACTTATTTTAATTGCCTTAGGAACACTTTTAGTCCCATTCAGCTATCTCAAGAAGCACTTTTAATCCATGTGCAACGATAAGCTACTCTTTTAGTCCCATTCAGCAATCCGAAGAAGCACTTTTAATCTCTATGCTACAATAAGCCACTCCAAAGATATAAGTACAGTCTAATCCCTAGGAATCCACAACGTATAAAAGAGAAGACAAAAACTTGTTCTAATGTATTGGATCAAGGTCCACCATGATGGGTCGACCCAATCTGGTTTAATATAATTGTCAAAGGTAATTATAAGAGGAAGTTGGAGGGTAGTTGAACATATATAAATTGTCAAAATTATCTCCCTATGAATATAATGTTATTTTTTAGAAAAAAGAATCTCTCCTCTCTTCTCCTGGAAAACCAATGCACAGATCCTATCTCCCTAATTGGAAATCAGTACGTAGGCAAATGGTGTCGTGAAAATAAACTAATATCAACTCCTCGCGCCGTATTCGAAGTAGCTTCATCAAAAATTACTCCGGGTACACAAATCCTTATTTATAGAATTTATAGAATTTGATCCTAGCATATTTAATTATTCCTAACATTGGTATCAGAGCCTAGGATGTGTATTTGCTATATTTTTTGTTAATCGTATTGCGTATATTGTGCAAATTAGAATCTGTATATTGAATTTTTGTTTTAAAAATTTATTCTTGGGCATGAATTTAATTTGGCCAAAATTGCATGAAATTGGTGTTAGGAAACATGTTGGATGAATGATTGGAATGGTATTGTATGTTTTAAATTGAAAAATGACTTGAATTAATGTTGGAATCGATGAAAATTGACCTAAAATCGAGACCATAGGTGTCTCTATTCTTTATTGCCGTTATGATGGATTCTGGCGCCATCGACACAGAACTTGGAATGATCAAATTCGCCATCGATTGGGCTCCAAAAGCTCTATGGTGCCGTCATCAAAAAGTCATCAGAAAACAACCAATTAAAAGGAAAGAAAACTAAGGTTCATCTCATAGAACCAGGCTGAAATCGAGTTGGAAAAACCCAATTACCTGACCCAGAGGTCAACAGGTTGGTCAAGACCCGTGGTCAATAGGTCAACCCATTGGGTCAATCAGTTCAACCTAAAACAATCAACACCCATCAGGTTAGTTGATCGGTCAACGGTCAAATAGTTAACTGTACCGTTGACTAACACGTGTGAGCGTATGGTAGAGCATGACAACTTGCATTCGATACATGACGGTGCGTGTAACTCGATCTTGACCTGTGCAAGCATGTTACGGTGTGTTTGACTTATTCTTGGCACTTGAATGTGCGTGTAGGCTTATTTACGGCACGTGTGACGTTGACTTGGCGCGTGAGGGAGCGTATGGACTTATCTTACCTTGTGATAGTGCATGAACACTCATTTCCATAGCATTTTGGCACATGAAACCTGCGTTCTGGTCCTTGGAAGTTTTATAGTACTCGGATCTATATATGAGATGTGTTTCATTGGTCTTACAACACATAATGACATGTAGTATCTTATTCCAACTCCCGAAAATATATACTAATGTTTTGAAATACATATTTCTACTTTATGCAAGTTTGTTGACTAGGAACCATCACATTGCATGTCGAAACTAACAATACTCTGTTGAATTATCTTAATTGAAAAAGAGATAATATTCATACGTGAATATGAGCACCGTAATCAATGATCTTATTCAAGACAAGAATTTGAAACTTTTTGGGATTGAGCAGATTCATTACAACTTGCTATAAAGCGACGTTTAGTAATGTATGAGAGAATATCCACTACTTTAACTTTATTTCCAAATTAACGTAATGTGAGGTATTTGACCTAACGCAAATGTAATAGAGACTTTATCATGGATAAAAAACTCAGAGATCAATACGGGTTGATGAAATAGTCCTAGTCAAAATAAATAATGCATTCATTGTATCATATATATTTGTTAAATGTGGGAATTCTAATATTGGTATAATTTAATGAAATTTTCATTCAGAATTAATATTGACGCAATTAGATGAAAGTTTAAAATGTCAAGCATTTGTGTCATGAAAGATGATTGGAAACATAGTGAACTTTCGATTTTATGCCTTATGTGAGATATTTTAAATTTTAATATGTAGTTGTGACAATTGATGTGTATTTGATAGCATTGTGTCTGATAGATATGTCTTTGTGATCTAGTTAACCATAACATCTTAGAAAATGATAGCTGATTTGAAAGAGAATGATACTAAATAGGGAGAATTACAACATGTGACATTTGAAATGCACAATATCCTAGATGAGCAAAAGGGTTTGGAGGTCGTGGATCAAGTTAAGATAGAGTTGTGGCTGACTAAGGGATAGAAACCCAATCAGTGCCTTACACAAACGTGTTGTGGACACACATCACGCATGTAAGAAGCAAGACTCACTTCGTGTGATATCTTGATTAGTTTCATAAATAACGATCTAATATATGAGTACCAGTAATGTTCAACTACATATGTCATAAGTATGGTTTTAGTTGAAAAGTTTAGAGGAACTACAGTCCCTAAATAAAAATATTTGATTGTTGAATATGATTGAATGTCAAATCTGATTATGAATCTAAAGTCAGCTACGCGTAACCTGATACATGAATAGTAGGTTCATTTAGAAAAGTGATCTCTTTCCGATAGTAGGAGCATATAAAGGCACATATGACCCACAATGAGGAAAGAAGGACTTTTGTTAGTTGTTCTTTCCACATAAAATTAGAAGACAAGCACCCTTGAGGTAGCTGAACTTAGTACTAGGGCATACGTTGCAGAATCAAGTTTTAAAAGTGAGTGGCTCAAGTCCTAATACAGGAAAAAGATCATTTAATGCTCAAAGAATAAGAATAAGGAATTGAAATAGAAGAGTGCAAAAAGTACTAGAAGAAGAGATGGAGACAAGATGAATAATTATAATAGAAGCAATAAGAATTATATCACCTATGAATGAACGAAGCTGAAAATGATAGTCTTGTTCAACATAAAGTGATGAAACTTTATTTTCTAGTACTATGATATTAACTGAGTATTATCCTAAGTGGATTATAGACTTAGAAACCACCGATCAAGTAGCTCATGATAGAAGATCTTTAATAGATTTTTGTTGAATTCTGAATAAAGTGAATTAGATATATGTAGGCAACAACACAAGGGTTATGGTAAGAGGAATAAACACGAGCAAATGAGTGTTGCGAGTGGTCGAATCTTATACCTATATGAAATCCAATATGCTCCAAATGATTCAACAAATTTTGGTCGAAGTACTTGTTCTTCTTAAACTAGGGTATAATTTGAATTTCTTCGGGTGTTCTATTGAAATGTGATAGAATTGACTTCTATAGTTTTGGTTTGTTGGTTGAATGATTATATGGTGTTTGTCACCTTACATTCTGATAATGTTAAGTTTTTCATTATTTGCCTCTCTTATATGTATGGATATGAATGCAAATATATAACTGGTATGTGCTGTCGTTGACACCCAAATTAAATCCTAAATTCCTGCAACAAAAATGTAGTAAAGGATAGTAGGGATCGTTCCCTCGAAGAGCTTTGATTAATATGTCGTCACAAATAAATCGAAACAAATAAATAAAAAGGGGGGTTTTGAAGTGAATGCAAATTATAATGAAAAAACACTAATTAAAAATTCAATAAAATAATCTAAAAGGAATAAATCGATTTAACAAACCTTGGTCTTCGGTCACATCCACTATTGGAACTACGATTGATCATCGAAACAAAATATCAAATTAATTATTCAAATATTTGTTGTGGTATTAAATTAACCTGTCCTTCCTTACGATTAGTTAACCAAAAACATGTATTCCAATTAACCCTTATTGATTAATAATTCGGATACGATCTCGAATTTAATTAAACAATAGCATTATGATTTAGAAAGACCAACGAAGCAAGACAACACAAACGTACGACGTTGCATTTAATCCAGTTGATTATTTTCCTAGGATTTAAAGTTTCTGACGCAACAAACTATAAACCTAGTTGCCACTTCGATTAGGTGGATTGAACAATTACGGATTCAGCACCTAAACTAGCAATAGATTATATTAATTGATAAACTAATTGCGCACCTTAGAAATCAACCAACACAATCATGAAAAATAATTCAGAAAGATAACCAATACTCAAATAATTAAAAGATGCATTAAAGAACAAAAATAAATCTCACAATCATTGTAGTTCCATGGTTTCAGATCTCTTCAACCAAGATAAATTATTCAGCCACTGTAGACCATGTTTTTTTCTCTAATTCTCTAAGTACAATGGTTGATAATTCTCAAATAAAAATAAGAATATATATATTATCTTCCTACTAAAAATCTGGAAATTGAAAGTCAATCCTAATCTCCTAATCCAACCAAGCAAAGTGATACATATCTTCCCAAAAAGAAAGGAAAAGATATGTATATCCTTCCTCCAAAAATATCCTTCCTTATCTAGCTCAATTAATCCTTTTTTCCAGCTGGTAATTATCCCTTTTCTAGGAAGCAAATCTTGATATTTAGTGGACCCTTGCAATAGATCTGGACGTCCAGATTTTATTTCCGCATTCTGTTTTCATCTTTCACGTGTCCACGCTTAGTCAGCATCACGAAATTTCCAGTTTAATAGATCTGCTCCAGTTTTTCCTCTTTTTGGCCCAACTTACTCCAAAAATGCTCAAAGCTTCCTAAATGCAAAAAGATAAGTAATTCCATTAGATTGAATCAAATTTCCACACAACACAAGGGAATTATAAATCAAAATAGTAACAATTAATGGCCTTATCAAATTCCCTCACACTTATCTTTTGCTCGTCCTCGAGTAAAACAAAAACAAAAACAAAGCAAACACAAAAATGTTCCATCAATCTTTTTTCTCACAATACCAAAAAGTGTGCATACCTTAAGATTCAACCCAACCAAGATTCAAGCATCAACACACATCATTATCAAACTTTACAAGGAAGTATGCACAAAGACAAATCAAGATAATCATATTTTAAAGCATGTATAAAGTTTTGGTGAATCTCCTCACGGTTATCACTGATATCACTCATGTGTTTAATGGTTCGGTGTTTCACTCAAATTCTGCCAATGCAAACATCCTACCATAAGCTTGCTTATGCACCAATTCTCCACCACACTTAGATTATATACATGCATAAATCAAAAAGACTTTATTTTAGGTTGTAATGGGGTTTTGGGTAAAGGTGAGGATTAATGGATACAAAAGGTTAAAACCATGAATATTAACAAAACATTTAAACACCTAAAGGGAACAAAAATGTAAAGCTAAAGCTACCACATTCACCACATTTCTTTGTTACTTGCTATTGCCTTTCTCTTCTCTCTTTTTTTAACTTCTCTTTTTTTTTTCTTTCTTTTCTTTTTTTTTTCTTTTCTGTTTTTTTTTTTTTAAATAAAAAAGATGATTGATAATACAGCTAGCAACATAGGGCAGTAACAATAACAACATAAGGCAATAACTAAGAGAATTTAAGTCCCCTTTTCCCCCACACTTAAAATTCTTCAAGATCGCAAATTCACCCAGCAACAAATTTTTAGTTTAAATGCCTTGCTAATTTTCATGGTTGGGTGAGGATTTTTACTTGAAGGCTTGGGTTTGTGATATGGTTTTAGCACAAAAAATCAAGGGTTTTGTAAGGCTTAAGGGGCTAACTAGGGAAATTAAAATAGGTTGGCTTTTTTTTTTAAGCTAAAGGGTTCGAACAAGAATGCCTTTATCATTTTCATGCATGCATATTTCAATGTGGTCTCGAAACGGTTCAAAGCAAGTTCTAGAGATATATTCACATGGGAGAATATCACTCATCAAAGAAAATATAGATTGATATGAATGTTTCAATCTTTTTCGGCTCAAAACTCACGAGTTAAATAAATTCACCTCAACTTCAAACAAATTCTAGCACTCAATTATCAAAATTTGTTTAAGTGCATACCCCTAATTAGTCTAACAAATCAGTGCATAATGCTCTCCTATTGAATCGGCTAAATTCCAAGGCATGCATACAAATTAATTCATTCAAAGTGAGATTAATGGACTGTTTAGCTGACTAAAAACAGGGAAGGATACACTAGCTGCCATAAAAATCAAACTTTATCCAGCAAGGAGCAGCAACATAGACAGAACGAAACAAAAATAAAAAATAAAAAATAAAAATTTGAGGCATAACAGAATAAACACATCACAAAGAAAACAGAACAAAAAAAACTGACAAAAAAAATAGAATAGATAGAACTGAACAAACTGAAAGCATAATAGAAGGATAAAACATAAGAACAGAGTAGAAAAAAAAAATAGAACCGAAAGACAGAAAACTGAAAAACAGAACAGTAAACAGCAGAAAAATAAAACACAAATATACCCTCCCCTACACTTAAAGCAAACATTGTCCTCAATGTTAAATAAAACAGAATAATAATAAAAACTGAAATTTAAAAGAAAAGGAAGAGGAAACTTCTCTGGTTTTGTGGAGAAGGAGGAACAGTTTGAATTATGGAGATGGTGGAAATGGCGGCGTGAATCCTTACGAATTGAAAAAGGCTAGCAGATTGCACTCCATACGGTCTAATTTTTGTTCACATCTCTGTAGTTGGGCCCCTATATTATCGAATAAATGAGTATTGGAAGATGATGAAAGATTTACTTGTGGTTGGGTGCTGTTGGGATCTGCTTCTGCTGGTGTTCTATGCTGCCTATTTGGCCTGGAATGAGGCGGTGCTGCTGGTCCAGGTTGCATGAAACTAAAACTACCATCTTCTTGTTTTCTTACAATCCTCATCCTGTCTAAACAAGTCATATCCAATAGTTCCACCTCACAAGCAGTATGCATGTTATGATTAAAAATATCTAATAAACCCAAGTTAACGGCTAATTGAGTAATATATGAACCAAGGATTAAGGGTTTATTCTTTTTCTGGACCACTGACTGGAACTGGGTGAGTAACCAAAAGCCTAAATTAACCTGAATGTTATGCTCCATACACCATAAAAAATAAAACTCAACTTTGGAAATGGTACCTGCACTATCCCTCCTTCCAGAAAAATTAAAAGCTAAGAATCGTTGTAAATATTTGAACACGGGGCTTTTTAAATACGAACTCTTAGAAGCACTAGGATTATAAGGATCAACATCAACTGACCATTCATGTCATAATTCAGTAGGATTAAAATCAAGACTGTAATCACATTAGGATCGTACATAGCACTCACTCTTTTCATCCTCTTTTGTCAAAAACCCCAAAGCAATGTTAAATTCAGAAATTGAACATAAACATTCTTTCCCCATTATCCTAAACTCAACTATCCCCTTGGTAAACAAATCAAATTCCTTAGCAATATTAAATTGAAATGTTGTATAAAATTCACGGGTGAGCTCAAAAAACGCAGGGCAGTCCACATACACATAATTTTGCCAATTCAGTCTATTCACTAGCTCATCAATTTCATTACGAATTCCTAATTGCTCAAGAGTGTGAGTGTGAATATACTTACATGGGTAGATTTTGCGCTCACACATAGACCCATACCGTTGTTGGTCTTGTTCATCAATGAAGGTATTGAATCCGCCTAATTTGAGTTGTAGGCTACTGGAGATTTCCAATTGCTTCCCTTTTTGAGTGCGCGAACGTGGACCCGAGTGGACTGAAGCCTTGGTGGTTGGTCGTGGCTGAGATGACGGTGAAGGGAATGATGATGGAGGCGTTACAATTGTCGGAGAGGGTATAGACTGTGGAGTTCTATCGATCGGTGATTCGTCAGAATTGGACAACAGCTCTGGTGTGGGTGGTCGCCGATGGCTGGATTTTGCTGCTCGATGATGCTGTGAACGGGTTTTGACCATGGTGTTGCAGAATGGAGGAAAGGGGCTGCTAGGTTTTTGATTTAGGTTGAGAGAAATTTTAAGGCATGGGTTTGTCGAATATGGCTTTGGAAGCAAATAACCCAGCCTTTTAATCACACAAATTCATATGGCCCCCTGGGATTTAAGAAAATATCAAAGCAAAAGTTTGACTTTTGACAGAAATACATGACCCAGCTCCAGATTACCAAAATGCAGAGTCCTCCCCTCGTGAACATTTACAGAAGGCTAATTAAGACTGGCAGGAGGAAGAAGACGATTAAACAGTAACCTGGAAATAAATTAAAATAAACCCAATAAAAAAAATCATAAAATAATTGCTAATTAACTATCTAAACATCCTAAAACCGAAATTTAAAACTAAAAATTTGAACACATAAACCGAAATTAAATGCAATTGTTGAGAAAATTAAAATTGAAACATTAATCAAAATTAAGCTTGGGTTGCCTCCCAAGTAGCGCCTTTGTTTACAGTCGTCGGCTTGACGTAATGCCTTCGTCTATTCATTCATGTACATGGGATCTTTCAGCTCCACTTCTCCGACGTTTTCAGTTGGCACTCCTTCGTAAAATAGTTTGAGTCTGTGGCCATTAACTTTAAATACTTTCAATGTCGTTAAGCTCTGAATCTCTACTGCACCACGAGGAAAAACGTTAGTAACAACGAACGGCCCAATCCAACGAGAACGTAATTTACCTGGAAATAATCGAAGTCTTGAATGATAAAGAAGAACTTTTTGGCCAAGTGAAAATTCCTTTCTGGAAATCATTTTGTCATGGAAAGCTTTTGTACGTGTCATGGCAAATTTCTTCTAATTCTTGCCACTGTAATTTCCTATGTTCGCCACTCTTATCCAACTTCATATTGCAATGCTTGATAGCCCAATATGCTCTGTGTTCTAATTCAACTAGAAGATGATAGGCCTTACCGAATATCAACCTATACGGCGACATCCCAATTGGCATTTTATACGCTGTTCTGTATGCCCACAACGCATCTTCCAATCGCAAACTCCAACCCTTTCTTGTCGAACCAACTGTTTTCTCTATGATTGATTTAATTTCTCGATTTGAAACCTCAGCTTGTCCGTTGGTTTGTAGATGGTACGCCGTAGCAATCTTGTGTGTTACACCATATTTTTTTAGTAGCGCCTCTATTGTTCGGTTGCAAAAATGTTTCCCTTGATCGCTAATTAGAGCCTTCAGAATGTCGAACCTACTGAATATGTTAAATTTAAGGAAACCTGAAATAACTTTAGAGTTATCAGTTCGGGTAGCTTTCGCTTCTACCCATTTCAAGACATAATCAACTGCCAATAAAATATAGACATAACCAAACGAAGATGGAAAAGGCCCCATGAAATCAATACCCCAAACATCAAAAATTTCGCAAACTAAAATAGGAGTTTGAGGCATTTCATTTTTCTGCAAAATATTACCTGTTTTCTGACAGCGTTCACAAGATTTACAAAACAAGTATGTGTCTCGAAATAAAGTTGGCCAGAAAAATCCACAATCCAGAATTTTTCTTGCTGTCCGTTTTGCTCCAAAATGGCCTCCACAAGCATACGAATGGCGGAAGGTAATAATAGAAGAAATTTCAGTTTCAGGTACGCACCTTCTTATAATTTGATCAGCGCAACGCTTCCATAGATACGGATCGTCCCATACGTGATATTTTGCATCATTTTTCAGTTTGTCTCTTTGAGCCTTAGATAAATCAGTTGGCAGTGTGTTAGTAACTAAATAATTCACCATGTGTGCGTACAAGGGCAGCCTGCAGCTTGTTGAAAATAACTGCTCATCAAGAAATTGCTCCTGCAGATCCTGCTCTGTTTTCACATAAACCAGGCGGCTTAAATGGTCAGCAACACGATTTTCTTATCCAGCTTTATCCTTGATCTCTAGGTCAAATTCACTTAGCAGCAGAACCCATCTTATAAGCCTTGGTTTTGCCTCCTTCTTTGTTATCAAGTACCTAAGGGTTGTATGATCAGAGTAAATAACCACTTTAGTACCCAATAAATAAGAACGAAATTTTTCTAATGCAAAGACAACAGCCAAGAGTTCTTTTTCAGTGGTCGAATAATTTTTTTGTGCATCATTTAAGGTCATCGATGCATAATATATGGCATGTGGCACCCTTCCAACTCGCTGCCCCAAAACAGCTCCTACGGCGTAATCACTTGCATCACACATTATTTCAAACGGGAGACTCCAATCTGGTGGCTGGATTATTGGTGCAGAAGTCAGCAGCTGCTTCAACTTGTCAAATGCCTTTTTACAGCTTTCATCAAACTCAAAAGTCACCTCTTTCTACAGCAGCTTACATAATGGTAATGCAATACGTGAAAATTCTTTAATAAAACGTCGGTAAAAACCTGCATGGCCAAGAAAAGAACGAACTTCCCACACACTAGCGCGGTAAGGTAAGGACTGAATAATATCAACTTTAGCCTTATCTACCTCAATACCCCTGGCTGAAACTACATGCCCCAAAACTATACCTTGCTTTACCATAAAATGACATTTTTCAAAATTTAAAACAAGGTTAGTTTCAATGCATCTTTGTAACACAAGTGTGAGATTCTGCAAATAATTATCAAATGAGTCTCTGTGAACAGTAAAATCGTCCATAAAAATTTTGATAATGTGCTCAACATAATCTGAAAATATACTTACCATACACCTTTGAAAAGTAGCCGGCGCATTACAAGCTCCAAATGGCATTCGTCGATATGCAAAAGTTTCAAATGGACATGTGAAAGTTATCTTCTCTTGATCTTCGGGAGCAATTACAATATGAAAATATCCTGAAAAACCATCTAGAAAACTATAGTAAGCTCGGCCAGCCAACCTTTCCAACATTTGATCAATAAACGGTAACGGAAAGTGATCTTTACGGGTTACCGAATTTAATTTCCTATAATCTATACAGACCCGCCACCCATTCTGAACTCTAGTAGGCACCAATTCATCATTCTGATTTTTTACCACTATGATGCCGGCCTTCTTCGGAACAACTTGAACAGGGCTGACCCATTCGCTGTTTGAAATAGGATAAATTACTCCGGCTTGAAGCAACTTCAAAATTTCCTTCTTTACCACTTCCATCATTGGCGGATTCAGCCTCCTTTGTGGCTGTCGAATTGATTTAGCTCCCTCTTCAAGATGAATTCGATGCATGCAAGCAGAGGGACTGATTCCTTTTATATCGGCAATGGTCCATCCTATGGCTGTTTTATGCTTCTTTAGAATCTGCACCAATTTTTCCTCTTGCTGCTTAATTAACTTGCTGGAAATAATCACTGGCAAGGTCTCCCCATCTCCAAGGTACACATATTTTAGGTGATTTGGAAGAGGTTTCAGCTCTAGCTCTGGTGCCTGCAAAACAGAAGGTATCAATTTTTCGTTAGGCACTGGCAACTCAATATAAGATAAATTATCTGTATTTTTCAGCTCTCTGCACTCATTCATCGCTGCCACTGTATTCTGCACATCTGAAATTAATTTAGGTTCATCTCTTTCTTTCAAAATATTTTCATGATTAGCTGCTTCCAACTCATCTTCATCATCAAAAATTTCCTGCGCTAGAGAATCAATTAAATCAACTGAATACACAGGAAAATCCACATCAGGATATTTCATAACATCATAAATATTAAATTGGACAGCTTCACCATCAAACTCCATGGTCAGTGTGCCTTTATGAACATCAATTTTCATTTTAGCTGTTTTCAGAAAAGGTCTTCCCAACAAAATAGGTGCAGATTGGTCATTATTTTTCATGTCAAGAACATAAAAATCAGCTGAAAAAATTAATTTATCATTAACCTGAACAAGAACATCTTCAATTAATCCTTTTGGATATGTATTCGATCTATCGGCCAACTGAATAACTACACCAGTTTGTTCTAAAGGACCCAGATTAAGAGCAGAATAAATGGAATATGACATTACATTAATAGATGCTCCTAAATCTAACATGGCTTTTTCAATTTTTGTTCCTCCTATGGTGCAAGAGATGCAAAACATACCTGGATCTTTGCATTTTTTAGAAAGACTCTTTCGAATATGGCTGAAACATTTTCGCCTACCTTTATTTTTTCATACCTTTTGAGTTTTCGCTTTCTTTTCAATATACATAGCTCTTTCAAAAATTTAGCATAGCGAGGCACTTGTTTTATTGCATCAAACAGTGGGATATTGACTTCACACTTCCGAAAGGTTTCATATAAATCCGCATTGCTTTCGCACTTCAGTTTTAAAGCTTCAGGAAAAGGAGGAACAGGTTTGTATTCACTGAAAGGAGGATATTTACCTGTCGCTACCTTTTCGGAAGGATTCTTTTCTACTACCGCTTCCTCTTTGTTTTCCGCTTGTTATGTTGGTACAGGTGGTTCTTTAATTGGCATCTCCAACTCTTTTCCACTTCTCAGCACTATGGCGCTAGCATTCTCCTTTGGGTTCACCACAGTTTGTGACGGCAGTTTACTTGAATTTTGTGCTTCCAGCCTACTAATTGCAGTAGCCATCTGACTCATTTGATTCTCCAAATTTTGAATACTAGTTCTTGTTTCCTGCTGAAATTTCACAATGTTAGTAGTCATAGTTTTAACAATATCCTCAAGAGATGTACCTGAACCAGAATTTTGGATTGGTTGTTGTTGTCTAGGAGCATAGGGCTGCTGATACGGCTGAAAATTATTTGAAGGTTGATTCGCATTTGCATTCCCATAACGAAAATTAAGATGATCTCTCCAACCAAAGTTATAGGTATTTGAATAGGGATTATAATTATGATTTCGCTGTTGCTGTCCTAAAAATCCGCCCACTACATTAGCATGTTCAGAGCAGTCCTCCTGAAGTGTTGGGCACATATCAGTTGGATGTCCTCTTGCCGAACAGATTCCGCAAACTTTCGCTACCTCTGTTTTTCCTACAGCCATTTGACGTATAAAAGTAGTTAGATCATCAAGTCGTCTTTCAAGAGAAGATACATTTACCTCATTGACGCGTCGAGACGAATGGTCTAATTTATTTCCAAATTATTGTGAATTCGACGCCATATTTGCAATTAAATTCTGAGCTGCTTCAGGTGTTTTGTCAGCCAATGCTCCACCACTCGCTGCATCAATCATATTTCTCTCATTCGATAGAAGTCCTTCATAGAAATATTGAATAAGTAGCTGGTCACTAATTTGGTGATGTGGACAACTTGCACAAAGTTTTTTAAAGCGCTCCCAATATTCGTATAAAGACTCTCCACTTTGCTGCCGAATGCCACAGATTTCTTTCCTTATGCTGGCTGCTCTTGATGCTGGAAAAAATTTCTGCAGAAATAATCTTTTCATCTCATGCCAAGTAGTGATACTTCCAGCGGGTAGATAATACAACCAATCTTGCGCATCATCTTTCAAAGAAAATGGAAAAGCCCTTATCTTGATTTGTTCTTCGGTTACTCCATTCGGTTTCATTCCGGTGCACACCACATGAAATTCTTTTAAATGTTTACAAGGATCTTCACCTACAGAACCACGAAAAATAGGTAAAAGATGAATTAGTCCAGATTTTAATTCGAAGGTAGTATTAACATCTAAATTCGAAAAAGTAATGCAATATGGTTGTTGATTTAAATTTGGAGCAGCAAGCTCTCTTAAAGTCTGATTTTCAGCCATGTCTTCCTCTGTTTCGTGAACTGTTTTGTGTGCGTGCAGTTTTCTTTTCGCTTCTTTTCTCAGCCCTTTTGCAGTCTTTTCAATTTCTGGATCAAATTGTAAACTAGCTTGTTTCAAAGATCACGTAACGAACATACAAATTAAAAAGTCCCCGGCAACGGCGCCAAAATTTGGTACGTGCTGTCGTTGACACCCAAATTAAATCCTAAATTCCTGCAACAAAAATGTAGTAAAGGAAAGTAGGGATCGTTCCCTCGAAGAGTTTTGATTAGTATGTCGTCACAAATAAATCGAAACAAATAAATAAAAAGGGGGGTTTTGAAGTGAATGCAAATTATAATGAAAAACACTAATTAAAATTCAGTAAAATAATCTAAAAGGAATAAATCGATTTAACAAACCTTGGTCTTCGGTCACATCCACCATTGGAACTACGATTGATCATCGAAACAAAATATCAAATTAATTATTCAAATATTTGTTGTGGTATTAAATTAATCTGTCCTTCCTTACGATTAATTAACTAAAAACATGTATTCCAATTAACCCTTATTGATTAATAATTCGGATACGATCTCGAATTTAATTAAACAATAGCATTACGATTTAGAAAGACCAATGAAGCAAGACAACACAAACGTACGACGTTGCATTTAATCCAGTTGATTATTTTCCTAGGATTTAAAGTTTTTGACGCAGCAAACGATAAACCTAGTTACCACTTCGATTAGGTGGATTGAACAATTACGGATTCAGCACCTAAACTAGCAATAGATTATATTAATTGATAAACTAATTGCGCACCTTAGAAATCAACCAACACAATCATGAAAAATAATTCAGAAAGATAACCAATACTCAAATAATTAAAAGATGCATTAAAGAACAAAATAAATCTCACAATCATTGTAGTTCCATGGTTTCAGATCTCTTCAACCAAGATAAATTATTCAGCCACTGTAGACCATGTTTTTCTCTCTAATTCTCTAAGTACAATGGTTGATAATTCTCAAATAAAAATAAGAATATATATATTGTCTTCCTACTAAAAATCTGGAAATTGAAAGTCAATCCTAATCTCCTAATCCAACCAAGCAAAGTGATACATATCTTCCCAAAAAGAAAGGAAAATATATGTATATCCTTCCTCCAAAAATATCCTTCCTTATCTAGCTCAATTAATCCTCTTTTCCAGCTAGTAATTATCCCTTTTCTAGGAAGCAAATCTTGATATTTAGTGGACCCTTGCAACAGATCTGGACGTCCAGATTTTATTTTCGCATTCTGTTTTCGTCTTTCACGTGCCCACGCCTAGTCAGCATCACGAAATTTCTAGTTTAATAGATCTGCTCCAGTTTTTCCTCTTTTTGGCCCAACTTACTCCAAAAATGCTCAAAGCTTCCTAAATGCAAAAAGATAAGTAATTCCATTAGATTGAATCAAATTTCCACACAACACAAGGGAATTATAAATCAAAATAGTAACAATTAATAGCCTTATCAATAACATGTCAAATTAGGGCACATTAGCCAAGATAAGTTGAATAAATTGGCCAATGAAAGTTTATTAGGAACTTTCACATAAATAGAACAGTTCACATGTAAGCATTGCCTAACTAGAGAAACTTCTAGAAAACCATTCGACAAAACTATAAAATTTTGACTTCCTTTGCAATATATATACTTAGATATATGTTTTCCTATGAATGTAAAGTTTGAAAATGTATCTCATATTTCATTACTAGTGATGATAACAATGTTCGATTCAGTCTTGTCTACTTGATCTCTCATAAGTCAGAAGCAGTAGACAGTTTTAGACAATATATATAATTGAGGTTCATAATCAATTGGACAAAATAGATAAGAGTTTCATGAACTCACTGAGATCTTAAGCATTTATCCAAAAAGTTCAAAAAACTGAGTAATGAAAAAGAAATAGTATGATAAATAGTAATTTCAAAACTTTGCAATAACCAGTGTAACGAAGAAGAGTAATTGAACTCTATTGAAAATGGTTAAGTCAATTAAGGTGCAAACAAAACGTCAAGTCACTTTGTGATGATATAATATTTATTGCTACTTGTGTACTTAACCGATTACCTACTAATCTAGTTGCTTTCGCTCCCTATGCGTTATAGTTAGGTAGAAAACCTGAGTTAATTATTTGTAACCTTAGTGGTTAGCAATGTCTATCCATAGCTTTTCCCATAAGTTTGAATAAATGGAACTAAGAAGAAATAAATGTATCTTAATCAGATACGTTGAACACTCCAAAGGGTATGTGTTCATTAGGGAGGATTTTGTTGGAAGATTAATTGAACTTGTATTAGAGATACTACATTCATAGAGGATATTTTTTCTTAATAGGGATGATGTTGATAAAAGGTTTATCTGAATGAGATGAGAAAAGAACGAGGATGGGTGTATTTTAATGACCATTAGTTGAGTCCTAAAATATAAGACCTATACTTGTTCTAAATAATGGAAACAAATGCAATTGATCTCCAACCTATTTCAAATAGTAGGAGTAATGATCTTCAATTGCTTGCTTTTTTATCTCAATCTAGTGGGAGCGTTAAGATTAAACTTTAATTTATTTCGGATAGTGGGAATATTAATTCTTAACTGCATTAGAGAGGACGTCCAAAAGTATTCAAGTAACATTAGAGTGGACGTTCAGAGTGTGCAAGCTTCAAAGACGTTGAATGACCTAAAACTGTCATCCAGATATATGTACTTGAAATTTGAAATTATTTCGTAAGTGTTAATATCTTATAACCTTGAAGTGATTAATCAAGACCATCATATCTATGTGAGAAAGTCTGATGACAAAATTTGTAATTCTATCAATGTGTGTGATAATGTATAGATAGCTAGAAATGATTTGAAGTAAGTGAGAATCATCAAATTTTTTAACTTATAGGATGTGGAAAAACAAATTACATATTGTGAATCTAAATCTATAGGAATTGTTTAAAGAAACTTTTGACTCTGTCATAAGAGCATAATATTCAAAAGATTCTAGAACAATCCAATATGGTATACTATGAACCCATTAATATTCCTGTGTTAAATGATGAATTATTGAGCCACAAGAGATATGTCCCAAAACTTAAGATAGAAGCAGAGAAATGTCAAAGATTACCTATTCAGATGTCATCAGATGTATTATGTATGTTATGGTGCATACATGCCTAAATATTTATTTTTGTTATTGGGTTGGTTAGTCAATATAAGTAAATGTTGAAAAGAACATTGAAAAGTTGTATGTAGAATTTTGATATTTTTTAAAAGGCTCTGTGGATGATTAATTATGTGATTAAAGATCAAACTTGTATTTAATTGGCTATTAAGATACCAATTGGAGAAAAAATTTAGACCAATGCAAATTAAATTATGGTTATCTACATCGGAAATAGAGATGCGTAGCCGTATCCACAACGAAAGCCTAGTATATAGTCTATTCAATAAATGTGCAAGAAACTGTTTGGTTAAGAAGATTCTTCGTGAATCTAAATAAACAAGACGATATTGTCAGAGCAATAGTTATCCATTGAAATAAAGGATCCTGAATTGTTTCTAAGATAACTAAACGTATCGATGCTAGACACGACGTAATAAGAGACTCTATTTCCAAAAGGGAAAAGAAAGTACAATATAATTCTATGCATTGTATGGTCACTGATCCTTTTATCGAGATTCTTCCAAGAAAAGTATCTCTTGCACATGTTAAATTTCTTGGATTGCGTAAACTATGATTGATAAATGTTAAGCTTTTATATATATTGTATTGGTGACACAACGTTGAAAACTATGAATTCAAATTCATTTTATGTTTTTGAACTTACGTCCCAAAATTCTTGGGTTTTCATTGCATGCATATTGTTTTTAGCTCAACAAGATTGTAATCTCACACAAGTTAGAGATTGACTCACTCACATGAGCAATCGCCTTTGATGCTAAGAGAGCAAGCAAAAATGGGATATTATTCTTAAGAAATATGATGTTGAGAGAGCATACCAATAGAAGACAAATTTCTCAAGAAAAGATTTATTGAAATAAAAATGTCATCTTGATGATTGATCAAGATGAGGTCATGAATAGATACATTTAAAAATGACCGATTTGGATTCCCCATGTCCAAATAACTTGTGAATGTTAGATGTGAGTTCTTAATATAGATAAATACCTACAAGTGTGAAGATGATTATGAACTCAGGTTAGGTATTGGATGTAGCGACTAAATTAAGATCTATACAGTGTTGTAAATAACATTTGAGAAAATACACACTATAGCACATAATTCATACCATGTGTGCATAAGTAAAACGACCAGTTAAAACAGTGAGAGGATGAATCTCTGTTCCCTCACTATGTGAGACTTTATGAGGATTACCTCATGTTGGTATCCTTTGACTCTTTACCGTTGTTCGATGTTTATTTCTAATGTTGTTGTTTTAGCTTGGAACCTATAGTCATGTATGATTCGGTCTATGGAACATAACTAGAAAAATAGATAAGTTTAAATTGAGAATTTCGAGTAGAAGAGAAAGACTTACATATTATGTGTGTCCATTGGCCGACCGATCATGTCACTCATATGGAGATTGGACTTGATCATAGATACATAAGAAAATAACACAATAATAAATGAGGGATCAAAAGGAGCTAGTGTTATCGAGTGAGTTTGAGGTGCTGCGAGTCTAACGCTTTATTTTTGTTTTATTCGGATTGAAGCGACTATGCTATTCTTAACAGATGCATAGTATTTAGCTCCCAAGTGCAGCTTGCTCACGAGATCGCACGACACATTTGCAAGTACGAAATGTATATGGGATTTCTATGGCTAAGTATTTGGTTCGGGTCTTCCGTCATATGTGAGTGAGGGATATTGGATCAAGGTCCACCCATGACGGGTCGACCCGATCTGATTTAATATAACTATCAAGGGCAGTTATAAAAGGAAGTTAGAGGGCAATTGGACATATATAAATTATCAAAATTGCCTCCCGATGAATATAACATTATTTTTCAGAAAAAAAGATCTCTCCTCTCTTCTCTTGCAAAACTAATTCACAAATCCTGTCTCCCTAATTGAAAATCAGTACGTAGGCAAATGGTGTCGCGGAAATAGACTAACGTCAACACCTCACACCGTATTCGAAGAAGCTTCATCGAAAAGTACTCTGGGTACGCAAATCCTTATTTACAGAATTCATAGAATTTGATCCAGACATGTTTAATTATTCCCAACATAATGGAAAATTGATATCTAATTCAATTAATAAAAGACTAATACAAATCACACTTATGGACAATAGGATTTTAATAATAATAAAACATATAAAATAGCAAAATAATAATAATTATCCTAAATAAAGGATAACAACTAAAATTAAGAATAGCTAGAAATCTAAAATATATACATATGAAGATAGTAATAAAAATTAGGAATCCTAAATAAACTCCATTCTAATTTTAAAACTTTATCAAGTCTGAATAATTGTCACAATATCTCTATACAAACTATTCCTTACAAAACGATGTTGCAACCTTTGTATATTTGAAATATATAGGATCTCCTTTAATTATTTATTTTTATTTTAATTTAAAATCAGTCAATTTGTATAAGGGAGATTGTATATGAAAAGGTTTATTTAGCAGCCACCAAAAGAAAGAACAAATTTTGTAAAGAACGTGCTTGTTTTTCACTAAGCAGAAAAAGGAGTGTCTATTGTGTTTAATGTTAGAATGCCATGCCGGCAATCCGTCTGAACTCCCAGGTCAGCAAGCACCAAAAACACAATTACATGACTTAAAAGAACACACTTGATCGGCTTTTTTTACTTCTCTCTTAAAGAAACGGGTTACAAACCCTTCATTTTTAATCCTTACTTCATTGAAGACTTGAGAAGAGGATGAAGTCAAAAGTCAGCACTTTGTCTTCAAAGCACACGGTTTTGTCTAGAAAACACACTTTAATTGCCAATTCATTCAACCTCATTTGTTCAGACGACTTGTATTAATTTCTATACAATAATAAGATTATGACAAATTGAATTTTTAAAGAATTTGTCTTTTTCAATCCTTTACAGGGAAATTTTTTAGCCGACTCTCACTTGACCCATATAATTTGCGCTCTCTAAAATTTTTGGTGGGCATTCATCTTCGGAGAAAATTAAGAGATGAAAAAGGGAAAATTAGGAGACGAAATTATCAATATATTTTCCTGAATAAAATTTATTATTGAAAAAAATAATTTTTTATTTTTTATTAAAATAAATTTTTATTTTTTAATTACAAATATCTGGTTATCATCTAACCTTCAACATATTAAATAAAAACAAATAAAATTATATATACACACTTAAACAAACAAATAAAATATTTTATTAAAAATACTATTGCAATCATTTTGGTGTGCTAATGTGCACATTATTTTGATAACAAAGAACTCTATTCGAATTGAATCGTCCAAAAAATAAAATCAACCCTATTGAATAACTCAAACCTTGAATTCATGTTAGTAATTTTTATTAATGTTAGAGATTAGGCTGTTTATATGCGACAAAATAATAATAATAACAATAATAGTTGGCTTCCTAAGCTGTTTTCCCAGAAGGTAAAATAGAAAAGGAAAAGGCAACTTCCTGGAGAAGAGATGAAAGAGATGCAATTATGCAAAGAAAAGTAAAAAATTACCCAAAAAAAGTTTTGCAAAGACTTTCAGATGAAAAAGGCACTTCATATCTATAATATTATTCAATAAAATATTATCCTTATGATAAATTCATTTTTCAAAAATGATAAATTGAACGGTCGGTGGTAACTGGTAAGTACCAATCCTTAGGCGGACCGGTAGGTAACATTTAGACTTTTTTTTTTTTTTTTCTTTTTAAGGTCAATGGATTTGCTCCTATTGTAAATTGAATGTATTCTTAAATTGGTATTTAGGAATTATTAAAAACTTAAACCCTTATTTATAGTGTATTAAAATTAATGGAATAAATTAAATTTTAAAGATAAAATCATCATTTAATTAATAATATATTTAAAATAATAAAACATTATAATTTATCTCTTACATTTAGAAAACTAATAATTTTCTTTTATATTAAAAATAATAAAACAGTATCATTTACTCCTTAAATTTAAAAAATTAATAATTTTTTTCTATAATTAAATTTTAAAATATTATATTTTTCATTTTAAGGCTTCTTTTTTTCTCTCTCCCTTTTCGGTGTCATTACTGACCAATTTCTCTCTCCCTTCCTTTTGTCAATGTTGAAAACTAGCCAAAAACTATCTCTGTTACTGGTCAAAGACAAATTAGAGACGAATTAGAGATCAATTTCCCATACATGGTTTGAAGATGACGGTGCCACTTTTTAAGTTGAGAAATTTTACATGTATAGAGTTTTTAAGTATATGATTAAGTATACATGTATATAATATTATATGATTAAATATTATTTTATTCTTAATTTAAAATAATTCAAACAAATAATTATATATTATCTAGATATGATTAAAGATACACATATAGTATTATGTAATCAAATATTATTTTATTCTTAATTTAAAATCATTCAATCATATAATTATATATTATTTGTATCTCCAATTGTATACTAAAAATATATACACAATTTTAAGTTTGGAAAAATACTTGTCTATTAAATTTGTTTAAAAAATATTGTAACTTTTTTATAAATTAATTAAAAACAAAAAATTGCTCAACTAATTAATACTTTGCCTAAAAATAGTGAGCAAAATTTACTAGTATAAGTATAAATAGGAGTCAATAATATAATCATATGTTTTGAGACAATCTATAATTTTAAAATATTAGAGGTGTTAATGATATTTTTTCAGGGTTAGAAAATTTAAAATATGTTTGGATTTTTTTAATTTTCAAATTAAAATATCCCCTAGTTTCAAAAATTATAATTGCACTTCTTTAGAATTGAACAAAATGTAACAAAGTAAAGGTAAATGTTATATTACAAATTATTAGAGTTATAATTTTATTTTAAATATATATAAAGTGAATTTTATAATTTTCAAAATAAGATTAAAAAATATTTATTTATCTTTAGTAAGTTTAAAAAAAATTATATCGACAGCCTCATAATATTATTTATATCTCAATTCACCTAGGTATTATAATATTTTAAATTTTGGAGACAAAATAATAGTTAATCATATTACTATCATAAAATTTGAACAAAATAATTATAGATGGAAGAAGTTTTTTTAATATTTAAAAAGTGAAAATATATTATTTTATCAATCTTTAAACAGTAAATAATAATTTGACCCTTTTTAAAAATGATTAAATTATTTTTTCAGGTAATCTTTGGGTTGAGACAAATTTCTACCCTAAAAATTCAAAGCTAACCCAACTCCTTTAAAAAAAAAAAAGGCCAAAAGATTCATTCTCACCCAAGATTTAGTCTATTGACAAAATCCCACTGCTAATTTTGAAAAATTCAAATACCTACCCATCAAAATTTAAAGGGTTTCTATTAGAACACTTATGTTATGCTTGATATGTTGGTTGTGATGTTGTTGAATTTGCATGATTTGAGTTGGTGGTAAGGGTTTTTGTATGGAAGAATAGGTTCGTGAGGTCGCTTAGACCAAACAACCTCGCTTAGACTAGGCAATCTCGCATTTATGTCATTGTTGGATTTTAGATCTAGAGTTTATAGTTAGGAAAAAGATGACTTTTTGTGTCCAAAATGATATTGTCTATAAATATGGGACTGATTTGTTGGTTGTGATATGTAAAATTGCTTGATTTCAGCCAGCTATTATAGGGAGTTTGGAAGAACAAATAGGCAAGGTCGCTTAGACCAAGCAACCTCACCTGGTTGTACTATTCACATGTATGTTCACAATAGTTGTTTATATAGAGTAATTAATTCTCTTGTCATTGTTTTACAAATTTGGGAACAATTACCAAGTGGGGGTCTGTAGGTTTCATGAGGCTTATGCATTTCAGGTGCAAATGATGTTCTGTATGAATATGGACACATCTTAAGGACAAGCTAACGATGACCCAAAAAGAGGCGTTTTGGACAACCTGTTTTGAGTGATTCTTGGGATTAGAGGAGACTTGATTTAGCATTGTTTTTATACATGTGGTACTACTTTGTTTAATTAACCACGAGGACCCAATGAGAGAACTTTGGTTCAAAATAAATGGTGTTGATGTCTATTTCAACCTTGTGGAGTATGCTATGGTGACTAGTCTCATCTTTAGGCATGATACGAATGTGTCAACCTACATTGATTGTTAAAAAATGCCTCAATTGAAGGAGAAATACTTATTGGGTGTTAACAAGTCATTAACTTATTTGGAAATCCAAAGGGCAATTAAGGCACAAATATAAAGAGATAGTGACAAGGATGTTGTCAGGTTTATCATATTGTATTTATCACATGTCAAACTATTAAGGGCAAACAATAAGAACATCATCAAATATAACTTCTTGCATTTAGCTAATGATTTTGATGCATTCAATTGTTACCCTTAGGGTCCGGTGGTATGGACTAGGATAGCAGACTTCATGCAACGGGTTATACATGCAAGGTAGAAGGAATGTCTACAAAATTACCCACCTTACAAGAAGCCAACCCCTTTGGTTAACGACCCGATTATAGGATTCTCAAATGCATTCCAGGTTATCATTGCATAATCCATCAAGTTAGATTAGTACATACAATCGTAAATACTAATCATAATTGTTATCCATTATGCAGTATTGAATTTATGAGACAGTGGAAAACCTAGTGCCTTTTATCTGTCTCTAAGTAATTGATATGGTCCCTGACATGCCTATAACACCCCCTTCAGAAGTATTACCTTTTAGAAGGAGACGTCACTTATGAGACCATTTGAGCATGCATTTATTTAAAACCTATAATACATTTCATAAAATCTTTAAATAAAGCTTCATTTATTAATCTTCAAAAAAAAAAAACCTTTATTAAAACATATATCAAAAATTCTCAAAAGATGTCCCAAACTTAAAACATAAATTTAAAGATCATAATATGTGTAGTCAAATACATAAATAAAATAATGACAAAATAAAAACTAATAAAAGTGGAATGATAAAAATGCCCTCGCAGCTTTAAACCTACTAACCACCACTCGTCTCACAACCATTACTATCACTTATGTTTGTACATATGAAAGTAGGAGAATGAGTGATAAGACATTTAGTAAGTTGGAGACTCTAAACTCTGACATCCAGAGTTAGCTTTTAACTCCATAAAAATGATCATAGGTTTTAACTGTCATCTCTCTGCTCATACTAAACTTTAGGGAGTATTTAAGCCATGTATCTTAACTCTCGAATCAAACTATGTCCAACTAAGTCACTAAATAATCACTCCCTAGATTTCTACCTAATATGACCATAACATACTCGATGAAAGTGTCATCATCTAGATGTTATATTTGAAACTATATACTAGGCTGATTAGACCAAATCAAATGCAAGGATTCGACACCTTGGTCATATGAATCATCTCTTTG
The DNA here is from genome assembly GCF_011075055.1 of Mangifera indica. Taxonomy (NCBI): domain Eukaryota; kingdom Viridiplantae; phylum Streptophyta; class Magnoliopsida; order Sapindales; family Anacardiaceae; genus Mangifera; species Mangifera indica. The sequence goes on from NC_058137.1 coordinate 10,142,658, forward strand.
TGTTCCACTACACCTAAACTTATTCTTAACTGGGCTCTACTACGAGTGGTTATCCTACTGTGGGTATGATGTCTTACTAAGGGCAGTGTTAGGAATGCATACTCATGGTGCCCTCTCGTAATGACCCTATGATGTCTAGCATGCATACAACTCGAATCTTAACTGACCTTTGGCTTGTTCTCGCTTTCACCTTAAGCATATCTCATTCATTGCTAAAATCTCATCTTTTAGGCACATTAGATACTACTGTGTATTAGGATCTTTTTGTTAGCTCTTGGGACAAGTTATAGATTCTTAGTCTAGTTCTTTTCTTTTTTTCTTTATTTTGTCCTAAATACACAAGTGTGTGCTTCTTGACACACAGGGGTGTGTCCATCCATTTACTCACATATGTTCAACCTTCTTATGCCTTCTCTTCAAGTGGCATTTTTCTTATACACAAAGGGGTGTGCCTTACTCACACAGACGTATGCCCTTTTAACTATTTTGAAAAACCCTAAATGGCTAGTAATCCTAGAGAGGGGTGAATAGGATTATCTAAAACTTTTAATCAAATCAAGACTTTTAAACAAATTTATAAACAAGTTCAAATAAACATATAAACTTAAAATCTTTCAAATAAATATTTAATCAAAATCAATCACTTAAGCAATCTTAACAAAGGTAATCAAACAAAATCACTATTTAACAAATTATCACAACACACGTATATAGAACTTAAGGTAAAGAGAAAGAGATAAAAATGCTCAATAGTTTATAGTGGTTCAAAGTTTTCTCTTTCAAGCCTTTTACGTCTACTTCTTCAAGTAACCCATTTAAAGTTCCACTCATAAAGATATTGTCTCTTTATAATAGTTCTTTAAGATTTTGCTCACGTACACTAGTTCTCTTAGATTGCACCCACCACAATAGTTTATCCAGGATTTCACCCAAGTGTTTGAATATAGAAAATAATATTTGTGAATGCTATTACAAAGTTAATATAAGAAAATGAGCACAAATATATCTCTCAATAATTTTAAGTTATGAGCTTATGCAAGAAATTGGAGAGATTATATTCTCCAACCTATTCCCCATCAAAAGGTCTTCAATTTATAGTCTTGGATGGTTAGAATGGCTTAAATGACCATTGGTTGGGATAATATATCCATTGAGCTTTGATAAAGATGTTTTGGGCTTGAAAACATGATAGGACAAACGTCTTATTTTGAGGGACGAGTGCCCCCTTTCACATTTTGACTTTGACAGCTTCGAAATAGTCATCTAATGGTCAAATTCTTGAAATATACCACTCAAAGGATGAGCATACATTTTTTTGACACAAGTATCCTTTTTTGCACCTTCAGGAATCAATTCCAAAAGCTTCAAAAAGGAAAGGACTAATAAGAGACCACCAGAGGAATAGACATCCTTGATTTGAGAATGGGTGTCCTTATTCTAGGGACAAACATCCCTATTCATTTGACAAAAATTCTCAAGAGCTCTAACTTGCAAGGACAAGCATGAAACTAGCAAAGGAATGGGCATCCCATATTTGGGGACAAGAGTCCCATGTCTGAAAAGATGAAAAACATACATTTCGCCTATCTTTTCGTCATACGAATTTTATGTCATGGACTTAATTACTTAATAACTATAAATTAACAATTTTAAACTTAGTTTTGACATAGTCAAAACACCTAAAGGTCCAACATATTTAATACACCTTCTTTTTTAAAATCCATCTTAACTGAACCACACCGTAAAGATATTTTGGTCATTTCACCCCTACACATAGTGATGTTGAAACTATACTTAAGCAATTTATATGTCCTAGTTGACTACTTATCAGTCAATGACATTCGACAATTATTAGAATATTGAAGAGCTCAGCTCAAATTTTAGAGTTTGTGCACATAAGCGTGTATCACATACCACGCAGTCATGTGGCAAACCTAAAAAATAGACTGAGAGACCTAATTTCACACCCTCCTTAGCTTCAACACAAATTCTTGCATATAAATATATAATTAAACATAATAACACCATATTATTGACCTCAAAATCATAGACATCTCAATAACAATTAATCTAATATATGAAAGAGGTTCTAATGGCACAATTTGTTTCTACCCTAGCTCTTAAATTACCAATCTTAGCATCAATCATCCAAATGTAGCAACATCATCAATTGTACTAACAAATCATATTCCATACTCCTATCATTTTTATAAAATTATCAAGCAATCATTATAATCCATCACAATAGCAAATAAATAAAGACATATTCATGAAACATAAACTTATCATGCTTATAACGTTGTTTCATCAAAATAATCATAGTACTTTGCATTCAATCATCAGATCATCTTTATAACACCATATTCATCATGAATATATATATATATATATATATATATATATATCATCATCATCAAATAGTAGAAGTAGATCAAGCCTACTTACCTTTTGATGACTTTGCTGCAACAACACTGATCACAAGGTCTTCTTCTCACTTCTTTTCCTTTTACCACATTGCTGGATAACGCTATTAGAAGTTACCAATGGAAAGTTGAATGACCAAGCTAGGGTTCCCCTTTTTCTTTCTAGAAAACATGTGCGTTTAAAGGTGTGAAGAATATCTCTAAAATATAACAAACATGTCTTATTTAAACTGAATTCACATAATTTCATACATGGGCATGTACTTTTCATACATACATGATTGTGTGTTATCTAAAAATTCATACTTTGACTTTAAATCTATATCAAATCATTCACATATTAATCAACTCATGCATAAAGACTATTTTACTCTCAAGACATACCTGTGGGTGTTATAATGCATAAATGGAGGAGGTTGTCATCTTGTCAACATAGGATGATATAGTAACAATAATGGATGCATCTTTGGTAAGTAGATCATTCATACTTATCTAGTTGATTGTTTGATATTAAATTTGTTTACTTTTAACAAATTTACATTATATTCCAAGAGGTTACTACACTTGTATTGCATCCAACACAAGTTGAATGAGAGACCAAATGGTATATATGGGTATTATAGTTTATAGGATACGAGGCACAAACTGCCTCAAACAATGATGAGAAGGTGACTAAATCTAATAATGATGAGGATGTTAATTAGGTACATCCTTTTATTTTCAAGTCACCATTCCAAAGGTGGCGTTAGTTTTCTCCCATAGAGGTTTCAAGCTTGCAGTTGCCCATGCCATCCTCTCATATTTGAGTGTCCCCTGTATGGGTGTCTAACCTCATGTTCCTAATGTCTCCCCCTATGTTCAAGTGTCTTTTGTATGGGTATCTAACTTTTTGATCCCCAATGCCTTCCTCTATGTACAGGTGTCCCTCCACGAGTGTCCAACCTCTTGATCCCTAGTGCCTCTTCCTATGAACGAGTGTCACTTGTAAGAATGACATACCTGTGGGTGTTATAATGCATAAATGGAGGAGGTTGTCATCTTGTCAACATAGGATGATATAGTAACAATAATGGATGCATCTTTGGTAAGTAGATCATTCATACTTATCTAGTTGATTGTTTGATATTAAATTTGTTTACTTTTAACAAATTTACATTATATTCCAAGAGGTTACTACACTTGTATTGTATCCAACACAAGTTGAATGAGAGACCAAATGGTATATATGGGTATTATAGTTTATAGGATACGAGGCACAAACTGCCTCAAACAATGATGAGAAGGTGACTAAATCTAATAATGATGAGGATGTTAATTAGGTACATCCTTTTATTTTCAAGTCACCATTCCAAAGGTGGCGTTAGTTTTCTCCCATAGAGGTTTCAAGCTTGCAGTTGCCCATGCCATCCTCTCCTATTTGAGTGTCCCCTGTATGGGTGTCTAACCTCATGTTCCTAATGTCTCCCCTTATGTTCAAGTGTCTTTTGTATGGGTGTCTAACTTTTTGATCCCCAATGCCTTTCTCTATGTACAGGTGTCCCTCCACGAGTGTCCAACCTCTTGATCCCTAGTGCCTCTTCCTATGAACGAGTGTCACTTGTAAGAATGTCGACCTCTTATGCCTCCCCGTCAAGAGTTTCAAAAGGCCTCCTTTGTAAGGAACTTATTTCATAATAGTGTTTACAATGATGTCTTTGAAGACCTTCATAATAGCTCTTCATGCAACATACCTCTATGATTAGCTATCAGATATGGTAGCTCTTCGACTAGCAAACATCGATGATGTAAAGAGAGATACAATAAATTCTTTAGGAGCAATCCTCATTGATGTATTAGGTGAAAGTACTAGAGGATTCTTTTGTTTAAAAACTAGGATTAGTCCAGGTTTATGATAGTTACCTTTTTCTATTTTTACATGTGTTTATATGTGTTATCATGCAATGACATATATGCAATATGTCCAGGTGGATATGGACCAACCGGTGGATTTGCCCTAGCTAATAAATATGCCCTAGTAGGAGGATATGGCCCACAATGAAGGCCCTAAAAAATGTTGATAAGGCTCCCACTAGTCCAAAACAATCAACATTTGGTTATGTTCCATGAAAAGTAAAAAGTTAATTAGTTCATTCATTGATCTAACAAAGACATGATAGACTATTGTAATGAAGGATAATGCAGCCATTAATGTCCCAAACAAAGACACAAAAGCCATTATTGTAAAGAACCTAACATTGATCAATTCTACTCAACATTCAATATGTGGTATTGTAGTGCATCACATAATGATTATAGACATGTCTTTCTCGCTAGACCTCATGGTACTATAGAGCAAATGAGCAAAGACATCTTTTAAACCCCATTGATTTCTAAAGGGTTATGGTTGGAGAACTTAGTTGCATTCATACTATGAGTTTACTTATTTTATTTTGCATCATTTAACTTATGATCTCATTTCTTTTCTAAAACAACATGTCAAAACGTTTCTCAGAATACTTCATCATGACTTTTGGGATAGTAACTAGATAACGATATCTACCCTGTTCATGGCACATCTATTATTCCAGGTGTAAAAGTTCAAAGGCTTGGGTTCAGAAATGGAATGACCATATTTTTTCCTGTATCAAATCCACAACTTCTCCTTCCAACCAACCAATGAATAATTTTGGCCATGGAGCTTGGTTGAGGAGGTGGCATACTTTTACTTGTTCATAATGTGATATGATTTTACATTAATTTTAATATGCATTGCTTGACATGTATACTTACCTATCAACTTTGGCAACTAATACTAGATCTGTAGTGAATTGTTTTTGAGGGATTAAACAATGTATGTGTATGACTTTATAGATTATACAACAATTAAAGCAAAATTTATGAAATTGATGACACCGTATAGATTATTGTTATACATTATTGCAACTAGCAATTACTCTCAAGTTACAAGTATCCAATTGACCAAGTTAAAATTCAAATGTGTTTAGGATGTCCTAAAGTCAGAGCTAGCATCGAGAGACTATAGAGTTTTATAAAGTACCTTAGGCAGAATTATGTGTTTAACTTTACAGCCAAACATTTGAAGTTGCTTAGGAAACAAGTGTCCATGTGCCTATTCCATGGGAGGATATTTGGTATGATATATTTTATGCACATGTTATGCATTTACATGATTTATTGATGTTTTCTTTAATAAAATATTTTGTGTGTCTATGTAGATATTGAAGACTATGATTAATAGAGGATATGAATATGAACTATTTTTGGTAATTTATGTCATTTGTATTTATGTTTGCACAATTTGTTTTATTAATCACTTTGTGTTTATAAATATGTATTTTTTAACATGGTTAGACTACTTCAACGTTTTTACATACTTAGACAATGACCAAAATGAAGAAAAAATCATATGGCTATATGAGTGTCTATTATGCAATAAAGACAATCACTAATACAATATATAACTTGTATTTTATTAGCTTTAAGTGTATTCACCATTTCAATTATACACGTTGTTCCATGGCTTTCCAAGCTAGATCGTGCGTATGCATTTCTAAGAGAAAAAGGATTAGAAATGCAAATGTTGACATATAGAACCATAATCAACATATGCATGTCTAAGTCTCTACCTCTTAAATTGTGAACCTCCAACAGTTATTCAGATGCTCCAAATTAAATTGCCATTGCCTAAAACAAATTGAGTTAGCAAATTATTTCAGGATTAAAGTCAATACACAAAATAAACCAAGATAAACTATATGGTAAGCTGGGGTGAGTGTTAGTTATGACAATTTCGTCCTCTGTCTCATCTAGATTCATAGGATAAGGTAACAATAAGCATCAAAGTTAGACTCAAACAATTTAGTTTACTATGTTCATGTTGATTACATCGACTACAGATACGTTGTTGAACTTTTTCTCCTTATGATAACCTCTTTGCATGGTTGGACAAATAACCTGACCACGTTTTTGCATCGTAGACAGATAAATCATTGGCAAATTAGTTGATCGTGCCTAAGTTGATTGATCTTCTACTAGATTAATATTTTCTTTGAATACCTCTTGTAAATATTTTGTAGAGTTGTATACGCTTGCCCATTGGAAACAATCTAATAGGTTATTAAACTATGCTACAATAGCAATGTGTGTACATGAAATCTAAGAAAGCTAATATTTTCTACACTCATACGTTTGTTGCATAAGATCAATGACTGATACCTACTACTGCATATCATGGACTTTATATCTATAGAGGATGATTGGTTTGTTTACTATGTTTACCAATTTACTCATATGTCCAACAATCTTGTCCTCAATCTATGGTGTTAGCATGTGAGTTCTCCCATTTGTTCCAACAAAATAAATAAATAAAACATTAGTGTTGTCACACATTGACATATTAAAGCATTTGACATATATATTGAATATTTGATGATTTTTACTTACAAAGTTTCATCTATTGAAAAACCAATATTGTAATATGCTTCTAATTAATTTAACCAGTATAGTGATAAACAAAATATGAGTGATCTATGTCAAAGCGTTGAAAGACCCAACAATATTGATCTTCATGATGTTATACTATAACCTACCAAAGTGGGTTTATGCCTATCTTTCATACATAATATTGGCCAAACAAGTTGTCACATTAAGATTGACCCTAGATATTTTTCTCATGGTAGCATCGAAATCAATGAGATGATATGCCTTAGTAGCCTTCTAAAATAATTTTTCAATGTGTTTGATTTTTTTGTACTGTGTATGCATGTTTCCTTTTATATGATAGCTACAAAAATCGTGGATAACAATAAACATAATGTTTGCTACTAATGCAATGATTTTATGATGTCAATGTGAAATTATGGCTAAGTTTGGGATGTCACCAATGTACATATGTAGGTACATTAAGAACAACGTCCTCGTCTTCATTCCTTCATTTCCCCTAATAATGTCAATGGATAAATATGATTAATATTGTCTTTTGCAACAACAATAAAAAACATCCCAAGGTACTTCCTTTTTAAATATGAAGCATTAATACAAATCATCAGATGACAAAACTGTTAGAACCCCCTCATCAAGCAACTTAATGCCATAAAGAAAAACTAAAACTTATTTTTTGCATTGGTGTCAATATGTGTTACGGTTCCTAGGTTTCTTAACTCCAGATTGTGACAATACTTGGGTAAAAGTATGAAAGACTCCTCAGGGCATCATCGTAATGCATTTATTGCATATGTCTTGGCACACCACACTTGTGTGTATAATATCTCGATCCTGTACCTATTCACCATGTGGAAAATAATTTTCTTCAGTCGCTATATGTGGTCAACCATAAATATTGATTTAAGGATGATCCCCAATGCCCGAGCACTAGTCTATCTATGATATAACAATGTTTGATCCTGCGAACAAATGTCTAGGTCCTTTATAAACCATGGCACCCAAAAGTCTCTATCCTTATCACTTGTTACTCATACTTGCCATTTACAATGCTCCATTACACATTTAATCTCTTATCATTTCCTATCAAAGTAACCTATTAAAAACCTGTCTCTAAATCATATCTTTGAAGTAATGCTTTCAATTATGTCTTCAAATTATAAAAGTCTATTACTTTTAAACTACTGTCTCATAATGTTTCACAATTACTAAAATCCATGTTCTCAACATCCACGACGAGATCAAGAACCCAATGAAACATATTAAGATTTAAAATGTGACTTTTATATACTCTATGATCTGCAGAACCATGACATCTTGCACTACATTCGATGCCGTCATTACAATAATTGGTTTGACTTCTCTGAATATCTTATCATACATTGTAATCTCAAGGTCTTGGATTGGTACATCATATATGTTGTCAACATCGACAAATCACATGAATTGATCATTATTACCCTTACCATCATCATGATACTCCTTATTATCATCATTATCATTATTATCATCATTATTGTGATTCATATCATACTCTTGAAACTATGTGATTGTGCCCAATTAAATGTCGAATAATCCTTCCTTTCTTCCTCATGAACCTAATCTTCTTACAAATTGTTTTTTCCTTCAATATAAGTCTCAATAATATAAAGTTGTGTCGATCGTCATTTGCTTCTTACTACCACCATCATATACTCAAGATCATTATCATCTCAAATCTTATATAACCTCTTACCCATTGATGCTTCACTAGGGATAAATATATACACATTTGATTGATTTTGATTGACTTTGAGACAATAGCATATTTTCGACACAAATCCTTTGAAATCAACAATTGTGTCAAGACAGATCCCATTTTCATCCGTACCAACATATCCCATTATATTGTTATCTTCAGTAATCCATTTCCCTCCAAAACAAATCATAAATATGGTTTTTTTCATTTTTTTTTTACTAAAAATAAATCTGCAACATAAGCAAATAAACTTGGAAAAGTAATTGGAAAGATCTAGAAGAACAAGTTAGCAAGGTCACTTAGACCAGACGATCTCGCCTAGGGCATACGACCTTGCCAAACCTGCCTACCCATCGTTCTTTATCGAACACCTTTTTTTCTAATTTAAAGCATCATTCCACATAATCTAATCAATTTTTCTAGTTGAAACTATCATTAGTCTAACTAATTTAACTGACATAGAACAACATTTAACAATATATCTCATTTCCCAGAAATCTCAGGGTTTGTCTACTTAACATTTTTTTGTTTTCAATTGTAAAACAAAAAAATAAATAAATAAGATTAAGGGTTTGGATCAACATTAACTTAGATTAGGATGAGTTTTATGCAAAATCTTTACAAAATGCTTGCTATTTTGTGATCAAAAGCCGACTAAGCCTTTCTTTTTTGAGGTTAAATGCAAGGGTAATCTTGATATTATGCTAGACTTTGTGGTATAAATATTTAGTGAATAAAATGTGCAGTGAATTTGCATATGCAAGGTGTTTTGGTGTTAAAATTTTCAATTTCCCTTACTTGAATTCCTTCAAACTCCCTTCTTCCCAACATCTACTTCACTTTCCTTAGCTTTATCCCCATTCCCTTAACTAACTTAATTGATTGCACCCTTATCTGCACACTTCCTCCTTTTCAAAAATGCCATCACAATTATTTTCCTCAAATTCCTTCTCTTTAACTCCAATTTCCGTTTCACCATGAGGGTTGCAATCTCATGAATTGTATCTTTAGTGTGATCACCAATGAATCCTCCAAGGTTAATATGATAAATTTATAAGTGAAATATTTAAGGATAATATGGTAATTTACTTGGTTTTTACTAGGTCAAGATTCTAATTTGTTAGTAAAATTGAGTTTTGGGTGAGAGTTTGTAGTTTTTTAATTTAAAGGGTTGGTGAGGACGTATTTCCCCAAACTTTCGGTGGGAAATTACCATTGGTTTTCCGAGAAAAAGATATGAAAGAGATGCAAAGCAAAGGCTTAGAGATAATGAAGGGAGACACACAAAACGGTCCCCTTGCTATGACCTACGTACATATATTCCCAATAGAATGTGATACTAACATTTAGGTCCTTATCAAGTGCCAGCTTTCTGTGATTTATTTGAATATCTAAATGGCGTTAATCTGTTAATTTTTTATTTTCTAATTGTTAATGGAGCAGTTCAAATATTAACCAGAATTCTTAATTAGCAGCTGCCTATTCTTTTTTTTTTTTTTAAATAATTCTATCAATTTTTAATTTTTTTACATAAGAAAATATTAATGGTCTTTAAGGCTTTTAGAAAAAATTTAAAACAAGGACCTGGACCAAAGTGTTACTATGAGATTCTATTGGACCTTTTGAAAATCTAAACCTCACCGATCAAAAGGACTTAAAACTTAACAATGGAATAAATATCATGTACTCTGTTATTTATTTGATGTGTTGTTGAGCCCTTTATGTCTGGCTAATGTGAAATAACTCAAATCACTAGTTTTTTAATGGCTTCCTCTTCCTCTGCCTCTTCTTCTTCTTCTTCTTCCACTACTCCTAAAGCAAAATACAAAGTCTTTATTAGTTTCCGAGGTGAGGACACCCGGAGCAGCTTTACCAGTCATCTGTATGAAGAATTGTGCAAGGAAAATATTGCTACTTTTATTGATGATAAACTTATCAAAGGAGATCGAATTCCTTCATCTCTTTCATATGCAATCAAACAATCGAAGATCGCTGTTGTCATTTTCTCTGAGCAGTATGCTTCTTCCAGATGGTGTCTCCAAGAACTCGAAAGGATTCTCGAATGCAATGAAAAGTATGGTCAGATTCTAATCCCGGTGTTCTATAGAATAGATCCAACGGATGTAAGGAATCAAACGGGCTCTTTTGGAGAAGGATTTTCTGAGCTTGAAGAGCGATTTAAGGATGATCATGGGAAGTTGCAGAGATGGAGGACTGCGTTGACGGCTGCAGCCAACACATCTGGCTTTGATTCAAATATCTATAGGTAACTTTTAATGTCTTTTACATAGTAATTTTACTTTCAGCTGTTTGTTAAATTTTTTATTTTTATTTATTCAATTTTACTGCAGATAAATATTTACAACATAATAATTAAATCGAAGTATTTCTTTTTTTATAAACTATTTACTAAATGATTTTGTGAAATTAGTTTACGTTTCTATAATAAGACATGGGCAATATTATATATATAAATAATATATATAATTTTATACATAAATAAAGTATGACATGTCATTATATGATTAGATAATTTTAAATTAGAGATAAAATAATATTCAATTACATAATAATATATCATTGTTTGTACATAAAATTATATATGCTATTTATATACATAGTTTTATGGATAAGATATTAATATTAATTATAAAAATAGAAATAATCTGATTTTTTATTCTGTTTCTCACTGCAACTACTGCCTTCATACTGTTCTCCTTTGGCTAATTGATAAATTCTTCCAAGTCTCAAACATATTTTTTTTTCTCTTCTTTTTACCTTACTCCATATTAACGTCAATTTTTTTGCTTTGTTTTTGTACAACATCTTTGCTTGCGGTTAACTTTAATAATACACTTTTGAAAAAGTGCAGATTGAAATAATAATAATCATGTAGCTCTCTTGAAAAATAATTTCTCAAGTTAAACAACTGAATAACTTAGGTTGGCAAAAACGCTTATTATTTTTAGTCCCTGTAACTCAAATAAGTGGTGGGAGGGACTGAAAATCAGGAGAAGGGGGTGGGCAAATTAAAAAATATATATATATATATATATATATATATATATATATATATATATATATATATATATATATATATATATATATATATATATATTATTAAATTTTGTATAATGATAATAAATATTAAAACTTTAATGTTAATCTATATTATTTCTTATCGGTACAATTATGACTTCCCGAACAAAATTATAAAACAAATAAAAGGTAACATACTAACATGAGAATATTGAAATAGTTGGCTGCCGCTTCGTTTACAAGGCACAATATTAATAGCATCCCATTCTTTGGTGAGCAAGTGGGGCTGTGATAATATTTTGAGCCCGTAAGTAATCTGAGTTTAACCCATAAAGTGTTATTTTAGAATTTATCTTAAAAATAAAAATTTTAGTAAAATTTTGCCTTAAAAGTATAAAGAGCAATGCTATGTGTACCTAGTTTTGGTACACAATTTATATACATAATGATATATCATCATGTAATTAGATGATTTTAAAATATGTGTCATTATGTGATAAAGAAATATCCAATCACATAAGAATATCTCATATATGTACATAAATTATGTACCAAAAATAAGTACACATAATTTTATTGAAAATAGAAATCCTAATTAGATTTTTTTTGAAAAATAAAAGTTTTAATATATAAATATATTATTTTATTATGTCATTGGTATAACAAGTTTTTAATAAATATACTCATTATAATGAAAGATCAAAGGATATTGACGTAATATTGATTTGGTTAAATGTAACTTTATTATAATTAAACTGGGATAAATCTTGTGTCCTTTCACCTTGCAATTTATGATAATTTAAGTGTATTTATTTACTTGATTGATTTCACACACTCTAATTCCTAAAGAGAATACCTATAAATGTGAGAATATGGTTTATTAAATAATAAAAAATTTGTCATACATTCAATTTTTTTTTTTTTTAGTTTGTATAAAATGTGTTTTATTTATTTGGAATCTAAATTTTTTTTTTCCGCTTTATTATTTGATTGGATTATTAAAATTTTGCATATAATGTGCCATATTTATGATCTAAAATATCATTTTTTCAGGCTTGAGTATTAAGTTGGGTGAATCAATCCATTTAGCATTGTTTTTTCATATAACAATTTGAGGGGGTAATTAAATCGTATATACAGGGCTATGAGGCCCAACATAGAGAACTCCAATGGTGGTTTTTTTTTTTTTTTGGGCCAAAGTACTTTGTCCTCTCAAGGTTTAGTGAAATATTAAGGCCGAACAAGTATTTTCCATCCAAACTATACTGGATTTTCAAAGTTCCCCCATTAACTATGAAAATACCATTTACCAACCTATGACCGGTTAAATTTAACGAAACCCTAACTTCTGAAAATTTAATCTCATTTCCTCTCCTAAAAGTTTAAAAACTAACTTTTCTCCCTTAAGTCAAGTTTGAAAAGATCACATTTTTCCCCCTAGGGTTTAGTTTCCAAACCCCTTCACTTTCTCCGATGCCATCGCCAGCCGTCTCTCCCTCCTGATAGTTTCTCTTCCATCGATGACCCTCCTCAACTCCACCCCAACCTATCCGACGCCATCTCGTCTTCGTATGGGAAGAGAAATCATCTTCCCAGATGACGAAGACGAAATCGATTGATCTCGTATTCGTCATCTAGGAAGACGATTGTCTTCCCAGATGAAGACGACTCATCTTCCCAAAGGACAATGAGTCATCTTGTCTTCATCTGGGAAGACAATTTCTCTTTCCAGATGAAGATGAGACGATGTTGGATGAGTTAGAGTGGAGTTATGGAAGGTTGTTGGTGAAAGAGAAATCCTCGGAGGGAGAGACGTCCGGCGATGGCGCCGAAGAAAGTGAAGGGGTTTCGAAACTAAACCTAGGGGAAAGATGTGATCTTTTCAAACTTGGCTTAGGGGGAAAAGTTACTTTTTTAAATTTGGGGAGGGGGGGAATGAAATCATATTTAAGTTTATTTTTAATATTAAATATAAAATGATAATTTTACCCTTACTACCGTTAATTTTAACTACTTATGGGTGGTAAACGGTATTTCCATAGTTAATGGAGGAAACTTTGAGAATTCAACATAGTTTAAGTGGGAAATAATCATTTGGCCAAACATTAATTTTCACCTTTTAAGTTTTAAAAACTCAAATATCTATGATAAACTTTTAAAGTTAATAAGATCTGTTAGTTCTAAGAGTAAAATTATCATTTAACTATTGATATTAAGAAAATTAAATTTTATCTTATTTTTTCTCCTAAACCTTAAAAATTAACAATTTCTTTCAAAATTAAACTTTAAAAAGTCTTCGTTATAGACAAAGACTCCGACGAAGATCATTGATAGCATCAGGAGAATATGGCCAGGAGGGAGAGACATGCGAAAGAGCAAGAGTTATCGTCTAGAGATCGTCGAAAAACTGAAAACCTAATAGAGGTGAAGGTGTAACTTTTTAAAATTTAATCACGTGGAAAATTGTTAGTTTTTAGGGTTTAGAAAGAAAAATAAGATAAAGTTTTAACTTTTTAATATTACTGATTAAATAATAATTTTACCCTTAGAGCTAATAAATTTTGTTAACTTTAATAGTTTATGAGTAAGTATTTGAGTTTTTTAGGGGTAGAAATTTGAGTTTTTACTAAACCTTGTGAGTGGATAAAAGTTTGGGATTTCACTAAAACTTGGTGGGAAAATGTCCTTGGGCCTTTTTTTTTTTAAATATCTCAGGGATGGCCCAGGCCCTCCCTAGCCTTAATTGATTTTGCCATGGTCAGATAACATTAAAAAAGGTAATTTCTAATATAAAAAATATTTCCTAGTAACACAAAAGAAAAACAAAAATAGAAAACTCTTAAGATATCCCTTTTAATAAATGATAAAACAAATAAGGATTTGAAATTAGAATGAGTTGAAAACATACAATGGAATTTGATAACTTCTTTGGATTCTGGGATCATTAGTACTTCAAAATATTGTCAAGTTTTTCATCTTTTCATCTCAAGAACACTATAAAAATTTTAAATGTAAATTAATAATTTTTATTTATATATAGTTTTATAATTTTTTTAATATAATACCCTTTTCGAATCTTAGCACATTAATACTTTCTATATATATATATATATATAACAAAGTACATAACTATATAAAATCCATCAATAAATGTATCACAAATGAATTACACTTTAATTAAAAAAAACCAATTCCTGAGAAAATACAAAAAATACAACATAACACCTAAAATAAATTACAAAAATAATGAAAAAAAAGTTGATGAATGTCACTGAATGAGTTGGAATAGTGAAATTTGGGAGAAAAGTGGAAAACGGTAATTTTTTTTAACTGAATTATAGGAGTAAGAACTATGTTTCCACAGGTGAAAGAAAATGGTGACTGTTAAGACTTAAGGCAAACTAATAGTAGAGTTAGCTATAGTAAAAAATTTGTCAAAAAATAAATAAATATACAAAAGCATTGAAATGGGTTTGGTAATCAGCCTAATATCCTCTCTTAGATACAACTGCTCTCTTTTCCAGAGTTGTTAACTTCTGCCTAAAATCCACCCTGTAACAAAACTTCTCTAATTTTGGAAAGGCTAAACATTTTAGCATCTCCAGTTACTGTTGTAGCCATTCTTCAGTTAACCCACTGGATTTATCAATCCTTAATTCTTCAGTGACTCTTTCATTGACAAAATCTCAGTGACTTCTTCATTGGTAACATTTCAGCTATTCTTCAGTTAACTTACCATCATTACCAACTCCAATACTTAAGCAACATAGATATTTCAAGCAACATAGCTATGCCAAATTAATTTTTTACACTACCAACTCTAGTAATTCAGCAACATAGCTTACTCTTCATGAACAACCTGCATTCTGATGTTAACTACTTAAATTACCAACACCAGCACTTCAACAAATTGCAACTGATGTTAGCTAGTGCTTACCAACCTTAGCTCATACTCAAACATGCCAGCTTACGCTTAACTATCTACTATATCAGCAAATGATATGAAAGTTTGTAACTGTAGCTGAATTGAAGACCTCTGTTATGACTGCAACTAAAAAGGATGGCAGCTGTAAGTAATATTTTTTTTTTAGAGAAAACACAAAGTTTGTCTCATAACTGAGCAAAATGTACAATAGTTAAAGCTTTTGTAAGGATATCATCTTTTTTATGTTTAGAGGGAACATAGTGAATGGTGAGATATTTCCATGTAACCTGCTCTCTTACATAGTGAACATCTATCTCAATATATTTGGTACAAGTGTGATAAACAAGATTTGAAGCTAGGTATGCGTCACTTTGATTGTCACACCAAATTTAAGGCAATAGAGTGGTACTCTGTTCAATAAAATTCTCATATCCTAGGACAGAAAAAGTGTGCTCTATTCTTTGATCAATTCTTGGAAATAAAATTATGTTATCTTTCTAATTTCTTCTTCATTTATCTAATTTTATTTATATATCTTTTACTTTGTAGGCTTGAATCATCACTTGTAAAAGCTATTGTCAAAAATATTTTGGAGAGATTGAATGATGAGTACTTAGAAATTGACAACAGGGACTTAGTTGGACTTGATTCAAGAATTGAACATATTGAAAATTTATTTCTTAAAGATGGTGTTCGCAAACTAGGAATTTGGGGCATTGGAGGTATCGGCAAGACAACTCTTGCAGGTGCTGTATTCAGAAAAATCTGCAAACAGTTTGAAACAAAATGCTTCATTCGAAATATCAGAGAAGAATCAGAGAAAAGTGGGGGATTAAATGACTTGCGCCATAGAGTTAGTTCTAAAGTTTTCGGAGAAAAACATTCCAATATTGGATTCACCTTGGAAAGAAAAAGGCTTGGCCGCGCTCTTATTGTGTTTGATGATGTTACAAAATTAGAACAAATGGAATGTTTAATGGAACATTTCGACTACTTGGATTCTGAAAGTCTTATAATCATAACTGCAAGGGATGAACAAGTACTGAAAAAATGTGGGGTGGATCCTGCAAACATATTCAAGATGGATGGATTGTCTGGTGATGAAGCTTCTGAACTTTTTAACCAGTATGCATTTGGAGATGACAGTCCAACAGAAGATTTTATTCAGCTATCATCCTGGGTAGTTGCATATGCCAAAGGTCTTCCCCTAGCTCTCAAAATTTTGGGTTCCTTTTTGTTTAAGAGGACAAAACAAGATTGGGAAAGTGCTTTAGAAAATCTGAAAAAATGCCCCCACATGGATATATGTAATGTATTAAAAGTAAGTTATGAGGGGTTAGATCATACACAAAAGCAAGTGTTTTTAGATATTGCATGTTTCTTTAAAGGATGTGAAAGAGATCTTATAGAACAACTCTTCGATGCCTGTGGCTTCACTTCACATAATTGTATAAATGTTCTCATTGAAAGGTCCCTCATAACTCTCTCAGCCAACATCATAACCATGCATGATTTACTTCAAGAAATGGGTAAACAGATTGTGCGTGAAGAATCAGGAAATAATTTTGGCGAACGTAGCAGATTATGGGATCCTGAGGAAATCTACTCAGTATTGAAAAATAATACGGTGAGAACCTTTTTATATTATACAAATTATGTAATTATGAATTTCAAACTAATTTATCATCAATCTGGTCTTGATTTTCAGGGGAAAGGAACAGTTCGAAGCATAAGCTTGGATATGTCTAGAGTAAAAGAGATTCATTTGCAATCTAAAGCTTTCAACAAGATGCATGAGCTAAGGTTCTTCGAAGCCTATGGCTTCACGCGTCATAGCAAGGTGTCTGGGTTTGAAGAACTTAAAGCTGATTTCTCTGAGCTAAGGTACTTTTGTTGGTATAGTTATTCTGACGAGTCATTGCCACAAGATTTTAATCCAGAGAACCTGGTTGGTCTCTACCTCACTCGGAGCAATCTTAAACGACTTTGGCGTGGTGTCAAGGTATTGGTATAAATTAATTACTATTTTGTGCTTTAAATTGTAATTATTTATCAGTTTTTTATTTTGTTACAGAAGCTGAAGAATTTGAAACATATTGACCTCACCAGCTCTGAGAATCTGCAACAAATGCCAAATCTCTCCTTCTGTCCAAATCTGGAGAGCTTGATTCTACAAGGTTGTAAAAATTTGTATGACGATTTCTCATGGATTCGTCATCTCTATAAGCTTGTCCTCTTGAATCTACAAGAATGTAAAGGCTTTGAAAGCCTTCCAATCAACCCTCGTTGGAAAGTTCTTCGGAAACTTGTTCTCTCCCGGTGTTCAACTCTCAAGATAGTTCCATATATCCCTGATACAGTGGAAGAGTTATATTTAGATGGAACTGCAATCGAAGAATTGCCGTCGTTGAAGCATCTTTCCAGCTTAAAAATATTAAATCTTGAAAAATGTTCAAAGCTAGAGCATTTCCCAGACAGCATTGGTGAGTTAGAATTTCTTCGAATACTTATTCTCTCCAACTGTTCAAAGATCAAAAGAGTTCCATGCATTCCCAATAGAGTAGAAGAGTTATATTTAGATGGAACTGAAATTGAAGAATTGCCGCCATTGGAGCATCTATCTGCACTGGTAAAATTGAGTCTAAAAAAATGTTTAAGCCTGAAAAGTCTCCCAGAGAGTATTTGTGAGGTTAAATCTCTTCGATGTCTTTATCTTTCGGGTTCTTCAAAACTTGACATACTGCCTACCGGACTGCAGAATTTAAAAGCATTGGAGGAACTTGAATTTGAGGGAATTGGTATCACAGATCTACCATTATTGACTTTAAAATGTTTGAACAACCTCAAGAAATTATCTTTCACAAGATTTGGGATTCAGGAGCCACCAAGTTTCCTACTGGAACAATTACCTGACTGCCACAGACTGGAGGAGTTAAATTTGGAAGACTGTAGTATAGAAGTGCTACCCAACAACCTTGGCGAATTACGCTATCTGAGAGTTTTATATCTTGGCCGAAACAATATTGAAAGTCTACCAGAGAGTATCAAAGACCTCTCTAACTTGTATGAGCTTAATTTAAGCAATTGCAAAAGGCTCAAATCCTTGCCAAAACTTCCAGATAAGTTACTAATTACAGAAGCCAAGGGCTGCACATCAGTGGAAGCATTGTCCGGTTTACCAAATCATTGCCTAAGTATGGTGGCCGACAAAGAGGAAATTAACTTCATCAATTGTTGCAATCTGAGATTAGATTTGACAGATGTTCTGCCCAATATTGAGAGAAATGCAGACGTATGGTTTCGCTCTCAAGTAAGTCTATATATCTCTCTCTTTTTCATATTTATTTTTATAAATATAATGTTATAGGAAGAAAGTTAGAAGTTGATGATTTTTTTGGCATAGGTGAACACAACATGGCTGTCAAGGGATGACCAGCCAATGGCTTCTATATGTTATCCTGGAAGTGAAATTCCAGATTGGTTTACCCTTAAAAGTGAGAATGGTTACATAGAGCTTCCATCAGATTGGCTCAATGATGACTTAATTGGTTTCGCTTTTTGTGCTGTTGCATCATTTCAAGACTATGAAGACCCTGAAGCTTTGCAAATTCGCTGTTTTCTGGTTGTTGATGAGCAAATTGTTTCCACTGGCTGTTTGTTTAATGATTATGGGCAAGAGGTTATAGATACAGATGATGTTACTGAATTAGATCATGTATTCTTAGGATATGATTATAATATCATGGCCTTGGAATTGCCTACTATCAGTTCGGATAACAAGGGCTACGTGGAGTTCTTTGTTGAGCATGGAAGTAAGAAAAACGAAAAAAAGACAAAGTTGAAGAAGTGTGGAGTCAGATTGTTATATGCCAAAGATAAAACGGCTGCAAGAGTTGACAGAGACCAAAGATTTCCAATTAAAAATGATTGTTTCAGGTGCTATCTCCATTGCTGCGTAAAACATGATAGAATGGATGAAAAACTACCATATGAAATTTTAGATAGCTGGTCGCCATATTCAGAAATATACAAGCCACCAATAAGAAGGGATTAGTAAGTTGTATAAAATTCACCAAAACTAAATCTTTTATTAAAATTCAGAATTAACATATGGCTATGATATTATTATGATTTTTATTGATACAAATATTCATTGTGGTTTACAGTGCAATCTATATAGGGTGCAAAGTGATTGCACACCTTATGATTGGGAAGCGCACGGAGCTAGACCTAACTGAATTTTGGAGGTTAAAATCTTCTTACAGAAAAGGTGATGTAACTCCAAACCCATAAGCTTATTATATAAGGTTCTTGGAACATGTTAAACTACAATCAATTGTTTTGTGTCTCAAAATTTCTCATTTAAAAAGAAAAAAAATCATATTAAAAGTTGAAAATCATGATATATAATGATGCACACCCAATCTATCATTGATGTCTCAAATTATTTGACAATTTAAAAGTTTATATTTTGATGCATTGTTTAAGAGGTTCATACATAAATAACAATATTATATGAAAGGCTATAACATACAAAAGCTAAATAGAACTTTTAATGTAATTCTACATTGAATTTCTACTCTAGTATAATTTGGAGTTTGTGCTTGTTTGGTTTAATAAGTTGTTTAATACTAAATCTTCTTTGATTGTATTTTATACTCTGTAATTTTCTTTGTATCACTGATCATAACTATAATACATTTGATAGCAGAATGTCTTACCATTAGAGCAAGATAACTCATACAAATATAAATTCATGTTTTAGAGCATGTAAAATAGTATGTATTTTTTTTTTATCTACAGAATAATATTGTTATTAGAACTTTCCCTCCGGTATTATGTATGGTTGTGGAGGTTTTCTGCATTATAGTTCAATGATTTCTGGAAAAAGCTTACTTTATGTTGCCTTCAGCTATCTATATTTCTGCTCTATGTTCGGCCATTCTCTATTGATCTAGTCTCTTGAAGACTTGTTGAAGTAGATTTCTTTCTCTTATGTTGTTTGCAGTGTTTGCGGAGTTGTTGGAAATCGTGCGAACACGGTAATGTTCCAGCTGGCAGCCTGGACCATGGACACATACTTTCCAATGAGTGTCATCTCAGGGTTTTCAGGATTTTCTTCCCTGGCATTGGATTATTTTGCTGGACTACTTTTTAATTAAATGTGTTAGATGAACTTTACTGCTATTTTAGTGTTGCTGCTGTTTGGTTTTCTGGACGATGAAATGAAGTTGATTGCACTTTAATAATTATTCAGCTGTCCTGTTTTGTTTGAAAACCCAGTTCAAAGTTTATTGTGAAGATATTTTCAATGTTTTTGCCTTCTGAGGCTGCTTTTATTATATTTTATCTAGTGCATTTTGCATGATCAGGTTTGTTCTCGAATAGTTGGACTTATCAAAATTGCATTTAACATTGCTGCAATATTTTTGGAATGATATATGATTGATGGTCTTTTTGTACATTTTAAAACTTAAGAAGCCTTGACAGGCGGCAAGAAAGTTTTCATTTTGTCTGATGATATGACAGATTTCAAGTAAAAGCAAAAATTGTGGAGTGGATCACATACATGAGATGGAAGGATTATTTCGTGATACAGCTTCTAAAGAGAAATCTCCAAATATCTTTAGGGGTAGTAGCATGTGCATATGGTATTACACTTTCTCTTAAAACTTTTTTGTTCTTCGGTATTTGATATGCCAAAAGGAATGGATCATCATAGGACTTCATATAAAATTTTAGAAAGCTAGTTGGGTTATGTGTTAGATGAAGGTAGGGCTGGATTTAATCCAAGCTCGTTCAAACTCAAGTTTAAACTATACTCAAATAAGTCTAAAACAATCAAAGCTCAAATGCGCTCAAACTTGAAAATTCAACATTTTCGAACTCAAGCTCAAGCTTTGGGTTGTTTAACTCATTTAACTCACCAACCAAAAATTTTAATACAAAAATAACATTGTTTTGATTTATATATATTAAAACGACGTCATTTTAATAACGAACTAGTTAAAAACTCAAATTCATGCAAATCAAATCAAACTCAAGCTCAAACAAACTTAAACTTGGCACGGCTCGAATTCAACCCTAGGTAAAGGCAACAGCTGGATGGCTTCAATATAGTTAATATCTAATTTTGCTGACGTTTGGTTTTCTGAGATGTTAACCGATGTTTAAAACTCTTTTCACCGTTCTGAACTGTTATTACTGGTTTATTCTGGTCTTCTCCAGATGGTTTTGCTTTCTGAGGCTGCTTTTGTTTCTTTTGGAGGTGTTTGGTTAATTGTTGCTTCTTTTGTTATAAACTGCTAAACTTATGTATCCCCATTAAAACTCAAAATAGTTTAGATTTTGATTCAAGATCATCACAATCATTCTCTGATTGATGTATACAAAGATTGTAAACCGTCAAGCTTTGATGCTGACGTACGTGTGCCCAAAGTCTGAAATTATATACCTTGCTAAACCCACTTTAAGATGTTGTGATGTATTATACATTTCATCATTTAATAGTGGAGCTGAAACTTTTGGTTGGGAACTTGCTTGATATTATTATTGAGAATAAGCTCTTTGAAGAGTTTGATGTCCAGAGGATTTATAAGAGTTACGTAATTTCCCACAATCTTAACAGATAGATACTTACAATTTTGACATTGCATATTCCATAGCATCAACAAGAAAATCTGCATTTCCAAACAAAACAGTGTGAAACAAAATTATCAGGAATCAAATTTACAATAAAAGTTTCAAGCACACTTGGTAAAATCCGTTTGATGAAAGGAGGCTATGAAAAGTTACCTGCATCATCTTTGGTAAAACACATCGGCGGCTTGATTCTGAAAACATTTCCATGCAGCCCACCTTTACCAATGAGAACACCGAGCTCTGCAATCGTGAGAAGTAAAAGAAAATTAAGTTGTGATGCCAGGTATGAGGATTTGGAACCCAAAAAAAGAAAAAAAATTGAGAGATAAGGAGTTCTTTCTTCTAAAAGGAGAGTTATTTGTACCTCTGAGTTTCTCAAACAAGACTGCAGTTTCAGCCTTGGCAGGTGTCTTCTTGTTCCTGTCAGTCACTAGTTCTACCCCCACCATGAGGCCTCTCCCTCTCACATCTCCAATGACTGAAACAAGATTTTATCAAGGTGAGAAAAACTGCAAAATAAAATTGCCATTCCAATGTGTAAAGCATTTAATCTGCATATACTCAAACAAATATTCAATCAAACAAGAAAACTTTAATAAGATTTATGTTAAGAGACTCAGGTTAGGTAGAATTTGTGCATCAGCAGCACAAAACTTAATATTTCAATATGATCATGTAATGTCAATTGGTCCACTTCTACTAAACATCTCCAAATGATGTTATAAGCAGAATGATTTATTTTCAATGCCGCATGAAAACCTTTACAATAAAAATAGATCCGCAAATGGGTTTTCCACTTGATACATTTTCACGAGGAGCTTAGTTCATATAATTTTGGAGGGGAGTAGAAGCATACATGAGCACATTGGCACATACACACAAATTCAAAATTCTAATATGACTATAGTGAGCTTACTCAGAAAATTTTGTTTAGGAGATTTGTTTACATGATATAAAAATATGGTTAAATAGCCAGATCTCACCAAATTTGCAGTTCTTTTTAATCTAAAGTCGAAACACAGCCAATTGAGCAAAAAAGGTTAAAAAAGACTCTGAGAAGTTATTAGTTCAAGAGAAATTACTATCATGTCTCTCTTGCAGAGCTCTCAAGCGGCCAATCAGGTGAGAACCAACATCTGCACAATGCGCTTGACGCTTCTCCTTATCAATAACCCTGAGCACTGCAAGCCCACCAACAGAACATACTGGGTTTCCACCAAAAGTGTTGAACTGAATCTTCTGAGCCATTACACTAGCTATTTCTGGTGTTGTCACTACAGCTCCCAATGGCAAACCATTGCCAATTCCCTGAAAATCAGATTATAGCAAAGGAATTATTTGCACAGGAACCATGGAAAAGAAAAAACTAACTAAAGCATGATAATATTAAAAAAAGTTAATCATGAATGTATAGGGCATGATGAGAACTGCAAGGGAATATCATAAAAAACCTTTGCCATGGTAACTATGTCAGGAATGACACCTTGTGTCTCAAAGCCCCAGTAGTGGCTTCCAGTGCGACCAAATCCAGTTTGCACTTCATCAGCAATGCAGACACCACCAGCGTTACGCACAATGTCATAAACATGTTTTAAGTATCCAGGGGCCAATTCTACTGCTCCACCAACTCCCTAAATTGTCAAAATTTATAAAAGAAAGGAGGAGCAATTTTTAGAGACCAATTCAGGGTTGTGAAAGCACCAAATTTATATATATCTTTAGAGACAACAATCAATCAAAACCTGAATGGTTTCAGCAATAAAACCAGCAACTTTTCCTGAACTTCCAAAATCAATGTGATCTTGTACATCTTTGGCATAAAGCGCACCATTCGAGCCAAAGACTCCACGGTATGGATCTGGATTTACAACATGATGGATTTCACCCTACAATGTAGCATGTCAGATCATGAACACAGATTGAATTTCACTCTTAAATACATATTTTATTTCTTCTTTTCATTAAATAAACAAATAAAGAGAATAAACTGAGCACACCTGGTACAAATCAATCTACTCTTAAATAAAATTTTCAGAAAGCTTGCTACAGCTGTTAGTGTATGTCGGAAGACAAGATTGAAGAAAGATGCATGCCATGCCCAATATTAGTAACATAATCTCTAATTCATATCCTATTTAAACATTGTTGGACATTTACTAAACCCTTAACCTTAGGAAAAGTGTATGATGGAAGAAAGTAAAGCTCTTAATTGCTAATGTTCCTGAGATAATAAGCTTCAAACTATGTTGTCAGTGTATACAATTTCAGATATCAAAAGTTTGTCAAACAATAAACCATGTTAAACTATGAATCCTAACATTTACAAACCTGTGGTATGGGGTACTTCCACGTATTTAGGGCAGTCAGTCCAATTGTATTGGAGCTTCCACCATGATAAGCATTTCTTAGGGCAATCATGCCAAGATTACCACTGTAAAGTCTTGCCATCAACATTGCTAGTTCATTTGCTTCTGTCCCAGAATTGACAAAATACACAATCTGCATTTCAAATTTCAAAGTGAACTAAAGAAGTTAAATCTGACATCATAATGTTGTTATTAAGTGGCCATCTTGATGTGTGATGTTATAACAATTACAATCTGTATCCAAATAATATCACAATGTAACAAAGAATGACATCAAGTGCTAGAATTGAGAAAAAAAACCTTTAGGTTTCCAGGCATTTTTGATGCCAATGCCTCAGCAAAGTCAGCTATAGCGTGGTGTAAGTATATAGTTGTTGCATGCTGAAGAAGATTGTTTTGCTCTGTAATAGCATTCAAGATATCAGGGTGGCAATGCCCACAAGACACAGTAACTATTCCAGCAAAAGCATCCAGG
The DNA here is from genome assembly GCF_011075055.1 of Mangifera indica. Classification (NCBI taxonomy): domain Eukaryota; kingdom Viridiplantae; phylum Streptophyta; class Magnoliopsida; order Sapindales; family Anacardiaceae; genus Mangifera; species Mangifera indica. The sequence goes on from NC_058137.1 coordinate 10,167,706, forward strand.
TACCGCTTTCCACTCTCGTCAAACAAATATTGCATTTTACCTTCAACAATATTGAGCTGTAGACCAAAACAACACAATAACATGGGCTTCTCATGAAAAAAAAGACAATAACCAATTATGCACTAAGTTAGACTTCGTATTGCACACAATTTTGCTTCACAAACAAAAAATCAGCCCACTCTTGTCAAACATATATATTTCTTTCACTTCAACAATAATAGCAATAACTCAAAAACAAGAAACAAAAAATTGGCTTCTTTGATAACAAGTGATAATCAAAAGAGAGATCAAGCAACTATGCAATTATCTTGACAAAATATTGACCATGCTTATAAAATTAAGTAAACATTTCCCAACTAATATTAACACAAAAGCCCAAAACCAGATCATAGTGCATCAATATTCTTCCTTAATAGAATCAATTAAGCTTCAAAACAACAAACAACAAAGAATTATAACACACAAAAGGACAAAGATCTCTCCTTAAAAGCTAAAGAATAAATTTATAATTCATACACAGCATAACAATCCATGAACAAAAAATGCGTTTGACAAAACCAATAAAAAATGACTTTTTAGAAACAAACCCGTTTCCCAAAACACAAAACTTACAGGCTTTTGATAGTAATAAAACAGAGAGGGACCCAAAAAGCGCTTTCTTTTCTCAAGAACTTGATCAGCAGAAGGACCCAAGTAAGGCTTAGGCTGATAATCAAAGGGCGGCAACTGGGGCGGCAAGGAAGAAGAATTATCATCACTAGGAACAGCAGAGAGCGAACTGCAGAGACTCCTTCTACAGTTCCCATAAAGCCCCAATTTCCTCTTCAAAATTTGTCTCTGCAAAAACGCCATTAAAACCCCACTCTCCTAAAGCACAGCCAAAAGGGTCCAAGGAATATAAATAAATTTGGTGGATTGAAGCCAGTCAAGTGATAAGGTTGAGTTGTGCGTGTTGTGTTCAGGGAAGAATGAGCAGATACTGAAAACTCGGTGAGTTGATTCTTGGTAGACTGATTCAACTAAATTAATTAAAAAGCATGGGATTTCGTTTTTATATATTGAAAAAACACTAATACTTTGATGTTAATTGGTGATGATGTTTACAAGGGAAAGTTGAAATAATCAAATATTATTTGTTTGTTCTCAAAGATTCCCAGAAAAGATGTAACTTATGAATAGACGTTGCATCCGGAGTATAGCTGTCAATCATTAAAATAGATATTGAGCATAGTCACGTCATCCTACCACCTTCCTCACGTCGATACATCGCGCAAGGTTAAGCGTATATGTGTTTATATATATATATATATATATATATATATATATATATATTTATTTATTTATTTATTTATATATATTTATAATTATTTTATTGTAAATGATCTTTTATTGGGTTGATTCTCTGCAGGGGAAAGGACTATTTCTCACCCATTTTTTAGCCCAATCTCAAAAGTATATCCACGTCAGATGAAAAATCCAAACACCCATCCATCTCTAAATTACCATTAAATTCTTCATTAATTAGAGGGGTAAAACCATCATTTTAATGTTTACATTCAAGTGATATAATTTTATCACATTTCCGTCTCTGATTTTAAAAGTTTAACTTTACCCCCATCCCTAAACTTTAAAAAGTGACTTTCACCCCCTCAAATCCCTAACTTTTTTTTTATTTTCCCTCTGGCCACCGACGACGACATGGCTGAAGGGAGAGTGACGAGCGCTCGTCTATTCTCTGGATGACGCTCGTCCCTTCTCTAGACAACGGAGCGTCGTCCATTCTCTGGACAACGCTTGTCGTCTAGAATGGACGACGAAACTTCTCGTCATCCAGATCTGGACGACGGTCGTCCTTCTTGGACAACGGTCGTCGTCCAGAGATGGTCGACCTCTGGACGAAAACTTCTCCGTCGTCGTCGGAAAAAGTGGCTGTATTTTAGAAGGGAAAAGTGAATTTTTTAAAACTTAATTTAGGGGATAAATGTTAGTTTTTCAAATTAACGAGAGAAAAAAGAGATAAAATTTTAATTATTTAATATTATTGATGAAATGATGAATTTACCTCTTTATCTAACAGAAAATATATGGGTGGATGTAAACAGATTAAACTTTGAGTGGGTGTTTGAGTTTTTCATCTGACGTGGGTATGCTTTTGAGATGGGGCTAAAAAACGGGTGAGAAATAGTCCTTTTCCCTTCTCTGCATGTGGGCAAACAAACAAACAAGCAGCGAAATTTCAATTCTGACCCTTTCACATTACTTGATTGATTATTATAGAAAATAAAGATCATCACTTGTTTATTATATGCTATCTTAGAGTAAACACTTATTATTTTTATCAAAAATAATAACAAAATTAATCCTTACGCAAAAAATTATGATCTTTCATGCAAGTTTATTTATTTATTTATTTTGTAATCAGAAAATCAAAATTTTGGACTTTTCCATCTATAGGTCGCCACCAACTTCTTCACGTGAAATTTCACATATAAACACATACATGTGATTTTTTTTAATTATCAGAAACAAACAAGATTTTTTTTGTTGAAAAAAATAATTAAAATAACTAAAATTAAGAAAATTTATACAAAATTGACTAACTTTACAGGATTTATAGGGATATGATAAACACATTAGAAATTGTTATACAAACAAGCTTTAAATTCATTTTCCATAATTGAAAACACGCATAATAAACCAATAAACTTAAAACAAAGCACACATGCAGAATTCTGATGAGATATATGGGGAGTTTAGTCATTTTTCAACAATTAAAATAGGAAAAAAGTTAGTATCATGTTTTATTACTTAAAATGTTGAAATTTAGCAACTTTACATAGGTGTATAAGTTTTGATTAACAGTTTCTTCAGTTGAGTTTTTATGTTAAATAGCTTGAATCGTGTGAAATTTTCATGAAATTTCCCAATGATTTTGGGTTAGAATTGGTTTATAATCAATTGTTGGTGAAATCAAATTTGAAAATAATAGATTTTAGGTGATTTTGTCACCATGCATGATTCATAATACTATGCAGGTCACACATGGTGAAATTAGATAAAGATACGGGTGCTTGGATATTTTCCAAGCATGTGTGATTCACATGGTTGTTATTTTTTCTAATATTTTCCAATATGCAGGGGAGAGTAGTTGGTTATACTTTGCCATGCGTGTACATGATGGGTTTTTTTTTTATATTTTTTATTATGTATGTTTTATTTGTTATGTGTGACACCTATTTTGGGCATGTATAAGAGAAATCACAAGACACCATTCAAGGATGAGAGATTTCTAGCAACATGTCACTTTTAAGATGCAAGTGACGATGAGAGGCCATTGTGATGTAATGGTGAAATTAAGAGCGACATTAACATATATGAGCAGAAAATTTTTTTAAAATTACATGTTTTAGAAAGTTTTTAGATTAAGAGGAGTTCAAATTTCACAGAGTATTAGCATACTCCATTTTATTAAGGGAGATTGTAAAAGCAAACTCCATTGACATCTAGTTCAGTCTATTCAAGTTTACCATAATCATTAGATTGCGATTTATTTGTCAAATCAAGATTCAACATTATCTTCCCATCATAGGCAGACAAAGGGTTTGAGCGACATATTTTGAGGGTGAGGCTTCAATTAGCTATGAAAATGTAATAAGGGAATCTGAGGTGAGGTTGTGGGGGGAAGACGGCATCGATGTCATTAAGAATGTGTTTTTATATTATCTATACATCGAATTGTTAGATGTGGAAAAAAAAATGTGATAAGCAAGCAGGTCCTCCAACAAGTCAATCACTTGAATGGATTTAACTCATACCCATGGGGTGTACAAGAATGAAAGATGATGTATAAATCCATTATTAATTGTATTAGTCGACAATATGAGGAGTCTCATCCGATCTGAAGAAAAACTCTCCATGTACTCAAGATAAGTGTATCATCTATTCGTGTTAATGTAGATTTGTGTAATAATAAACTAATAATCTACAATTAAAGGTTGTAACTTTGTCATTATAGATTTGGATGTATGAGACATTTGAGATATTAGAAGATTGGGCAAAATTGAGATCACATATGGTGGGTTTTTTTTATTTTATATTTTTTGTTATGCATGTTTTATTTGGTATGTGTGATGGGTATGATTAATTTTTTTAATATTTCCATATTGGGGGTTATCATATTTTCCATTTTGGTAGGGTAATTGATATTCTCTATTTTAGGGGTTTTAACATATACTTTTTAAAATTTTGGTCAATTTTTGTTAATAAAATGTGAAATTGAAAATATTATAAAATTTAACCAATTTATTTTTTTCGTTTAGAATTTTACTTATAAGCGTAAAAAAAACATGAAGCATCATTCGAAGATGGGAGATTTGTAGCAATGTACCACTTTAAGGAGCAAGCAACAATGGGATGTTATCATGACACGGCAGTGAAAATAAGGGCAATATTAACAAATGTGTAAAAAAAAACGAAATTTTTTCAAATTTCATGTTTTGGAAAGTTTTAGCTTAGGAGGAGCCCAAATTTAGTAGAGCATTAACACACCAATTTATTGAGGGAGATTATTGAGGCAAACTTCAAACAAGAGTTCTAGTTTAGATTGAATATGATTGATGTCTAATTAATTAGAGTTAAATACAAATCGAATTAATCCTGAACTCATTTTAACTCGAGTTTTTCTTAAATAAAAATAATTTAGTTTGAGTTCAATTCAAATTGGTCGAGCCAAAATTTAGAGTAACTCAAGTTTAATTCGAATAAAAAATAATTTAATTTATGTTCGATTCTAATTTATAACGCAAATCAGTTTTAATTTATAAATCAAATCCCCCAACCCTAGTATGCACACAAGTATAACACATAATTATGACAATTATCTTTAGGGTTTTATAAAAGGAGGTGAGGCATTTTTGTAATTAACATTTAGTTTTGGTTATATCTATGTAACCCTCAAAGAGTTAGTCAATTTTATATACATCCTCCTTCCTTAGTTAAGCTATTTTAATTAATTTCCAGTTTTTTTTAATGAATAGTCCGAGAAGAAATGCTAATTTAATAGCCCTTTTTGTGGAAATTATGCCTGATGAACTTTCAACACCATCACCCTCCGCGCTCTTTCCTCTTGAGTTGAAATGTATTATTATCTTCATTGGATATTTCACTAGATTTGTGAAACGGGAAAATATTTATGTGAATATGATACCTGCAGAAGTGCACGACAATAAGCTGGAAAAAATATTTATGTTAGATAAGATGGCATTAATAACATAATCAAGATTTTAAAAATTAACATACATTTTACGACTCTCTAATAGAAGATGTATAGATGCTATAATACGCCCAATTAAGACAAGAATTTCTGTCATATGAATTGTGAAGATAAGGATAAAGAAATTATGGAAAGTTGGGTCAATTAAGTTAGGCATGACAAGCAATGACAATGATTTCAAATCCGTTGTTATGCTGACTATTAGATTTGCTTTAGAAGTTACCTTGTCAATGGCGGCTACAAAGACATATCTTCCTCTTTTCTCGGGTGCCATCAACCTTCTCCACCCTAATCTTATGATAAAATACTGCTAGCAAAAGAGAAAATTCAGTTTGGCATCTGATAGGTAAATTTTCATAATTAATTCCAAGTACATAATTTTGAACTTTACATAAAATAGACTATGGTGATTAAACATAGGTAAACAACTCTAATATTTACTATGTCAATTATTAAATACAATTAAAAATATAAGAGAGAATAATGAAAATAAGAGAGATTTTTAGTATAATTCAACTCACTACTCAGAAGTCTATGTCTTTGGTTACATTATATATATCTAAGAAGAGTGTTTTAGTAGAGTATTATTTAGTGATTGCAAAGAAGAATATCACGTGTCTAATATGTCTAGTTGGGGCTTAGAGCTTACTCAAAATGCTAGTTTCTCTCTTAGATATTTTTTTAGATGTCATCCATTATATTCATTAAATAAAAAGGTTTAGTTACTTGTACATATTCTCATTCTAATTGTACAAAACCAAGATAATTATATTGATAATCTAATCTTGAGTTGATAGGAGACGATTACTTTCTCTTGTAGACATGGAATGAAATAAGAAATGAATCTCATAAATGCCAAGAAGATATATTACTGTATAGAGTTCTTCTCATTGTGACTGAGTAATGATACCTTTAACTGCATTTTTGGACAATTGTCGGATAGGTGGCATATTCGATCATTGTTCATATAACTTGTAATTGATTAGTCATTTTTCTAAGTGTTGTACTTGTGAGTTCAATCAAGGAGAAGTTTTATCAAATAGCAATTGCCTCTCAATTTTAATAGTCAAAGTAGGACTACAAAAACTCTTTGTTATCATGCACAAATATGCAACATGTGAAGACTTAAGGTAATTTAAGATATATCATAATGACAACATTCATACATTGTATTACATGTGTCAAATGCTCGCACCTTATGCCAATCATAGTGATTCACGTCATCAAGGAGTCTTGATGAGAAATCTTGAAAGTGTCATTGGATTGAAAACATGTTTGTAGGGTTACTTCAAATGGTGGAGATTGTTTTTGTCTAGTCTAGATTTGCTTCTAAAAACTCGATGATGATTGTTTTTTCAACTTAGGTCTTTTCTTCCTAAAACTCTTAGTGCGATTGGCTTGTTGGAGTGATATTTTAGAACACATTATTGAAGAGTTATTTGCATCAATCAATACAAAGTTGTTTAACTTCGATAATTTTCATTTCCATGGATATATGAATTATTTGGTTTGTGGTGTGGAAACATGTCATTAGAGTTTCTTGACATTATTCCAGTTGGGATTTATGCTTGAAAATCTTATATATTGATTTTTGTATTTATTATCTATTATAGATATAAGCTCACCAATGAAACATCTTATGCAAGTGATTGGGGGTGAGAATTTTAGGAGGTCTCACTCAAGATCCTTGTCCAAGGAGTCAAGTTCCTCAAAATGCACTCTAGTTAGTCCATCAATGTCAAGTAAGAAACAAGTGGATGAGAAATGTCCATTAGAACTTAACAAGGGAAAGAGGCTAATGAGACCTCCTAAAAAGAGATTATAAACCACTAAGTATCTTTTTGTCATTATTGAGAGCAACATCATAAAGGTTACCTATGTTGAGGATATGATTCGTTCTCTTTTTGTTTAATGCTTTCTTCTTGGTCTCTAGGTACTAAAGATAATGCAAAACTGCTTCTCGACTTCGCCCCTATGACTTCCATGATAAGAATGTCCATCTTAGAGGATAAATACACAAACTTTCAAAGGATGGAGTAGCATGTGAAGCTCAAGACTTTTGTTAATGACAACATTAAGGTAACATGTTTTATATTAATTATTTCATTTCCATTTGGTTTTAGTTTGGATGCTAACATGTTTGACATTTTTTGCCTTGTTTGCAAGACTTAATAATCTTTTTTTCTCTTTCCAACAAGGCATATCTTGCTCTCATGAGAAGAGATGCTCACATGTAGAAAAACCTCTCACTCAAGAATGAAATAGTGTCTATGAAGAGAAAGCTTACAACCTCAAAGGAAAAGTTAGAGGTTACGAAGCAACACCTTAAGGCTACAATCAAGGATTTGGATATTAAGCTTACCGTTTTCCAATAGTACATGTTAAAAGGGAAAGATGAGTTGAATTAGATGCACCCTAAACTGCTTGACCTATGTAAACAACTCAAACTGAGAAGGATTAGGCTAATAAGCTGGATATAAGAGTGAACGGACTAGGACCACACTCTTAATGTTAAGTTAGATATAAGAGTGAATCGACTAAGACCATGCTCTTGACGGTGGTTAGGAAGATGGAGAGTTGACAATTAAACTGTTCAGAACTAAGATTAAGGTTAATGATAGGGCTAGTCATTTAGTCTATTATGTCTTTTACACCATCTATCTTTGATTCCTTGACTACTACTTCGCCTTCATAGGTATAAGTTATATGGAGGAGGCTAAATTAAGGATACATATTCAAGTCATTGAAAAGACCAACCACACTTAGTGGGAAGGAGCAGGAATTGTGAGCTTGAACCAATTGGATGAGTCTATAAGGGAGTTCTTTGGAACTTGCTCCTCATGAGGCCTTAGGGATAAACTACAATCCTTCACCAACCCCCAAGATAGTTGACACTTACTCAAAATCAATTCCTTTAACCTTCTCTATTTTTTGTTGTTGCTTTTACTATATTGATGTATATGAATGATTACACTGGTAATGGAAATTAATTAAAATAGACACAAAATTTTTTGCCTAAACCTTTTTCGACAAACTCTGAGTGATTTTACTTTTTTAAGCAAATTTAATTTTTATTCCAATAATATCCTTTACCTTATTATTTCATATTTGAAATAGTTTTTATTGGACAACCTTTTTTTTCTTGTTTCAACGTATTGAATATACAGATTAATTTTAGATTAATTTTTGTATAATTGTTAATATTTACAAATCAAAAACAGATTAATTTTTTATGTAAAGGTTGATATTTACAAATTGTAATGAAATGATGAAGATAACTACACAGAGTGCATGTGGGTGCGAAATGATGCACACGGTTATATATATAAAATATTATATATATGTGTGTGTGTGTGTATAACGTATTGTGCAACTGTATATATCACGTGAACTCGTATGCATCTTTACGCACTCTAATGTATTTGCACGCACATGCATGCATCCGCTCATACTCACTTGCACCCTTTCACATCCGCATGTGCTCACATATACTCTGTATAGTTATATTCATCATTTTGTTACGATTTATAAATATCAATATTTTCATCATAAATTAATCTGTTTTTGATATGTAAATATCAACAATTGCACACAAATTAATATAAAATTAATTTGTATACTCTATACAATGATACAAAAGAAAAAGAAGATTGTCCAGTAAAAACTATTTCGAATATGAAGTAATAAGTTAAAAGGTATTATTGAAATAAAAATTAAATTTGCTTAAAAAAGTAAAATCATTTAAAGTTTGCCGAAAAAGGTTTAGGCGAAAATTTTCGGGTCTATTTTAATTAATTTCATGGTATTTACATACGGGCTGATGAATTTAATAAGAAAGTATAAGTATATTTTACGTCATTCTATTTTAACATTGTTGCATTGACTTGGGAATTTTGAATTGACGCACTTAAGTGAACAATGAATTAGGATAATAATGAATACAAATTTGATACATTATGCACAAAGCTTTGAGTGTACAAGTACTCAAATTAAAATTTTGAACAAGAGACTTAAAAAAACCCAAGTAAGAGATACATGTTTTACAAAATGGTGAATAGTAAACAAAGGAGGACCCAGATGCCTCTTAAACTTAAAAAATTTGAACAAGGTCTCATTGTTGAGATGCAAGAATTTGGTCACCACTACATTAACTTGTGCAAAGAAGGTGTCACTGTGTAATAGTCTTTCCATTATTTAATGTTGTGGGTTAGCTATTATAATTTTGTCTGTGAACTCACCTAGATATCCTCTTTTAATGAGATCTTTGATTACATCTTGAAAATCATGACGTTGGTTCGTATTGTGACCAATATCGCTATGACAGTGACAAACTTTTCTAAGATCTCATTTAGTGTGGTTTCATCTCATTGCTCTTAGGTGTAGGAATATCTTCACATTTTTTAAGTTACATATGCTTGGCTAATTGGGGCAATCACTTATAAGAGGCTTTTGAAAATTTATAGTTTACCTTAGTTTTACCTTATCAGCATAAAACTTTGGGTGAAAGCTGAGGTATTTGAAACTACCTTTTGAAAATTTATAGATTTTATTGTCCTGATATGACAGATTCTAAAAAAGTTGAGGTGTTTGAAACTACTTATAGTTTGTTAAATCTGCATTTATCTGATAATGTATTAAGGCAAGAGTTTAAGTGTATTTTTTGAAAAGTAAAGATCAAGCATTTGATTTCTTTAAAAAATGGAAAACTCTTGTTGAAAATCAAACAAGTAAAAATATTAAAGTGTTGAGAATAGATAATGGCTTTGAATTTTGTAATAGGCAATTTACAAATTTTTGTAAGTTATTTAGAATACTAAGACACAGATCCTACACTGACACACCACGACAAAATGGATTAGCTGAAAAGATGAATAGGGCCATACTAGAAAAAGTGAGAAGTATGTTGGCTAATTCTGGTTTAGTAAAAGGTTTTGGGCTAAGGCTATTTCAATAGCCTGTTATTTGATAAATAGATTTTCATCTTCTGCTATTAAATTTAAAACATCTATGGAAATGTGGTCTGGTAAACCACCTAGACTGAATCACTTGAAACCATTTGCCTGCCTTGCTTATATACATATAAACCAAGGAAAACTTAACCCTAGAGCTTTAAGAGTTATTTTCTTAGGTTATCCTATAGGTACAAAAGGCTGCAAAGTTTGGTTGATTGATGATTTTAAAGGCATTGTTAGTAGAGATGTTGTGTTCAATGAATCTTTGTTTTATAAAGATCTCTTTGATTCTAGTCATAAATTATCTAAACAGGTCCACATTGAGGTGGAGCATTCTGACTTGCATGAAAACAGTGTTGAAAGGTCAAGTGATAAACCTAGTTTGGGCTCAGATCAAATTCATTCTCCAAAGTATGAAGATAAGGGTTTGAACAAACAATCATCACAGAGTCAAGGTTATCTAGATTTAGATGTTGATAAAACTGAATTAATTGAATATCAATTGGCTAGAGATAGAGTAAGAAGGTATATTAGGTTGTCTTCTAGGTATGCACAGGCTGATTTAATTGTATATATACTTCATATAAGAGATGCAATAGAATTAAATAAACATTTTAATTATAAACAAGCCTATAAGAGTACGAACAAAGTTGAATGGATTAATGTCATGCAAAATGAAATGAACTCTTTACAAAAGAATGAAACCTGGACTATGGTGAAAAGGCCTATTAATCAAAAAATTATAGGATATAATTAAGTTTATAAAATTAAGCCAATTGTACCTGGTGGTGAACCAGCTAGGTTTAAGGCAAGGGTTTTGGCTAAGGGGTTTTCCCAAGTAGAAAGAATAGACTATCATGAAGTATTTTGACTAGTTGTAAAGCATGTTTCTATTAGATTAATGCTCTCTGTTGTAGTTCTATTTGATCTTGAACTGGAGCAGCTTGATGTGACTATTGCATTTCTCCATGGCAATTTGGAAGAAACAATATATATAGAGCAGCCTAAGGGGTTTATTAAGCCAGGTAATGAAGACATGGTATGTTTACTGAAAAAATCTCTTTATAGCTTAAAACAATCTCTTAGACAATGGTATAACAAATTTGATGATTATATATTATCTCTAGGCTTCACAAGATGTAGTTTTGATCACTGTGTGTACTTTATGAAATCTGATACTGGAAATTATGTGTATCCATTAATCTATGTGGATGACATACTTATTATTTCAAAAGAAAAATGATTTAATTAACTTGAAACAACTACTAAAAATTGAGTTTGAAATGAAAGAATTAGGGACTGCAAAAGAATTCTAGGAATGGATATAAAAAGAGATAGAGATAAGAGTAACTTGTCTTTATCACAATCTGGTTACATAAAAAAGGTCCTAGATTAAGATGGTATGCTAAATGCTAAGCCTGTTAATACACCTATGGGTGCACATTTCAAATTAAAGTTTGCCTCACATGATATATCTAATGTTGAAATTGAATATATACAAAATATTCATTGTGTTAATGTTGTGGGCAGTTTAATGTATACAAGATAGGATCCAGGCCTGATATTGCCTATGCAATTAGTTTGGTAAGCAAATTTATAGGAAAACCAACAAAGGATCATTGAAATGCTACAAAATGGTTACTTAGATATTTAAAAGGTCATGTAATCTTGGTTTAAATTTTTATACTAATTGTTTTGATAATTTTCTTGTGAAATGTTATTGTGACTCAAATTATACAACAGATCTAGACAAAAACAAATCATTGACAAGATATATTTTCACATTTGGAGGTAATGTAGTAAGCTGGAAAAGTTGCTTACAACATATTATAACACTTTCTACAACAAAGACAGAATATGTGGCACTTACTAAGGTTGTGAAGGAAGCATTATGGCTCAAAGGAATAACAAAGAACTTGGGTTATGTGATAATGTTCCAATGGTATTCTGTGACTCTCAAAGTGTAATACATTTGTCAAAGAATAGTGCTTTCATGAGAGGACAAAGCACATAGATGTAAGGCTTTATTTTATCAAGGATATACTGAGTAAAGGTGAAGTGATCTTGGAGAAGATTGCAACTGGAGAAAATCTAGTTGATGTCTTGACTAAGCCTGTATCTGTCAACAAGTTTGAGCAAGCCTTGAATTTGTTAAATGTCAGTTGTGTCTAGATGTAGGAAGCAGAAGTGTTTCAAGCTACTTTAATTCACTGGTCAGTTTTCAACAAGGTGGAGTTTGTTATTGTGTGTCTCAAACTGACAAGGGCATTTTGGTAATTAATTATGTAAGGGTTGTGATGTCTTTAGTTTAGAATATAGAGGCATTTAAGTAAAACCATGGGTTAGATATTATAACCCAGCCTTATAAGAGAGATTTAGAGGAGAATTAGAAACAAATTACATCTTCCTTTAGTTTTAGATGCATCACATTCTCTCTAGAGGCTTCCTAAGGTTTTTCAATTTGCTTCAATTGTGTTGATTTTGAGTTTCTCGGTCGGATGAGAAGGTTGTGTCTTCCTTTGCTCTTCTCTGTTTCAATTATTGTTGTAATTTTGCATTGTTAATCTTGGGAACTCTTGTTGTATTGTTGAAATTGAATCATTATTAGTGGATCAGTCTAGAGGAAATACCTTTACCTTGGATACAAGATTTCGTTTATGAAATCTAAACCAAGTATTTGATTGTGTGGCTTACTTGTTCTTTTTGCTTCTGTTAATACTTAATAATCAACAAATCTTGGGCAAATTTTTATAACAATACTTGTTATTATATTTGGGATTCAATAATTTGTGCAAGTTCAATTCTAAATAATGATATATAATCAAGTCATTAACCTATTATTTGATCCTTATAACCCCTAAAAATTGGATATTTTAATTAATAACCCAAAATTCTATTTTGAAACCCATAAACTTTTTTGCACTTTTAAATTGAGAAAAGAAAAGAAAAATATTAATAAACTCTGGATTGAAATTAAATTGAGAAAAGAAAAGAAAAAAAATGGAATAATATTTATAAGAAACACTCAAATATATAGTTTGTTTTTCCAAGATTTCGGGATCTTGAATGTTAAACAATGTTTGAAACAAAATAAATCATATGAAATTATAATTAAATCGTCTTCAGAATTAAAATAATAAAGACAAAACCATGGGGACAAAGAAACATTCAAATATGGTAAAGGGGAAAAAAAATATAAAGAAGGATCATTAGTTTCTCATTACACTTACAAAAAAACATGTCTATTGAGCAAAAATAGTAACAATATTTAAAATTGAAAGATTGCATAATACAAAATAGATAATAATATTATTAATTGATGTAAAGAAGAGAACCTTTGAAGAAGAGAGGGAGACCAAATCTACGTTTTGTGTGTGGAAGGTGAGAGAGTTTTTGACTTGGTAGAGTTTGAATTTAGACTAAATTTTGTGCATGTAAAATGATCTAGCGAATATAAAACATCAATATTTCCTAAATTATTTAAATATGATTAGACTGAATGATTGATTTTGTTCAAATACCCACAGCACAACTCGACCTAGGATCGTGGACCATGTTGGATGTGTCTTAATATGTTTTTACCTAATTGGTTTAATTAATGTCTGATATATCATGATTATCTAAGTTATTGTCACAATAAATAATTGTTATAATGACAAGTTTACAATTATCATAATTTAATTGGTCATAATAACTATACAATAAATTTTATCACATTATCAAAATTTTTTTGGCATCAAAATTTCCCACCAAAATTGTAGACAAAATCATTGTAATTAACAATTTTTGTGACAAATGTAATTATAAATATTGGTTACAACTTATCACAATACAAATAATCAAACTGTTTAATAAATGTAGTAACAAACATTTAATATTTATCATAATAACCTATTTTATAATGATAAAATATATTTTGTCAAAAACTTTTCTCACAATAAGCAAATATTCTGTAATAAAATCTTCTAATAAACCTTAACGATATGTTTTGTCACATTATATATCTTATTTTGACACCAAAATTTCCCTCATTTGTATATACATGTCTTATCATAATTATTTTAACTATATTTTCACGATTAGTATGACAAATTATTTTGTCACAACATGTTTCAACTTAAACGGTTTAGTCTTTGTCTAACATACTATGACCATCCAAGTTTTTATTTTGTAAGACTACCCAAATTATTGTCATAATAAATATTATTATAGTAACAGGTTTTTAATTGTCATTAATTAATTTATCACAATAATGTTATAATGACCAAAAAATTTGTCACATCACTTTTTTTTTTTGGCTAAAATTTCTCTCCTTTAAAGATAAAGATGTCTTATTGTAATAATATTGATTTTATCACTTTAATTGTATTGTCATGTTTTAACATGACGAATCATCTTATTACAACATGTTTCCACCTAAATTGTTCATATATTATTTAATAGGCCAAAAAACTTGTTCCCACCCAAGGTATAGTGAAATTCCAAACTCCAGTCCTTCAACTTTCAAAAATCCAAATACTCAACCATAAATAATTTTTTATTAAAAATTTCAGTTATAATTAAGGGTAAAACTGTTATTTACTAAAAATTTTAAAAAATTAAAGTTTTATCACATTTTTCTCCTCAAGTTTAAAAATCTCATAATTTTCCCCCAACCCAAAGTTTGAAAAGTGACAAATACCCCATAGAGTTTGTTCCTCTCCTATCTAGCATTGATTGGCAATCTCTAGTCGTTAGTCATCTACCATCCTCCTCCCACCTTATCTCTCCATCTAGTCTCTCTCTCTTGCCTCTTCAGTCATATTTGGCCAAGACGAAGGCGAAATTGTCTTTGTCTAAGAGACTAATTCATATGAAGATCGTTCATCTTCGTCTAAGACAAGACGATTTGGTCTTTGCCTTGATCGAATATGGTCGAAGAGATAAAGGAGAGAGACTAAAGGGAGAGATAAGGTGAGAGGGAGGACGATCGATGACCAGAGATCGTCAATCGACACTAGAGAGAAGAGAAACAAACCCCATGGGGTATTTGTTGCTTTTCAAACTTTTGGTTAGGGGGAAATTATGAGATTTTTAAACCTGAGAAAAAAAATAAAATAAAATTTAAATTTTTTTATTAAATAACGATTTTACTTCTAACCATAATTGAAAATTTTAATAGAAATTTATTTATGGGCGGGCGTTTGGATTTTTAAAAATTAGAATGTGAGAGTCTGTGATTTCACTATACCTTGGGTGGGAATAAGTCTTTTGGGCTATTTAATATATTGTGACCCACTTAAGCTATAGTCACAATAAATATTATTATAATGACGAGTTTACAATTGTCATCAATATACTTGTCAAAATAATTGTATGTTGACCATAAATTTTGTCACATTACTAGTTTTACTTTGACGCCAAATTTTCCTCACTTTTCATAAAATCATGTCATATTATGATAACATCAATTTCATTATTTTAACTATATTGTTATGACTTAATATGACAAATTATCTTGTTATACTATGTTTCAACTAAACGGTTTAGTCAAAATCTAACATATTGTGACTACCTAAGTTGCTATCACAATAAATATTATTGTGGTGACAAATTTACAATTGCCATTAATTAATTAGTCACAATGACATTATTGTGACAAAATTTTTATCACATTATCAAAAATTTTTTAGCACCAAAATTCCCCACTAAAAAATTATTGACCAAATTATTGTAACAAATAATTTTTGTTACTTGTAATACCCTCAGGTATGTTTCAGGGGTATTTATGTCTTTTCACTCTATTTAGAGATATTTCTCATTTTAAGTACATATATTTGTTTTACATGTATATGTGTGTTTATATATATATACCTAAAGAAAAAGAAAAAAAAAAAAGGAAAAAGACAAAGAGAAAAAGAGAAAGAGATAAGGCTTTAGATATAAAGAGAAAGAGAAGATTTTCCATCATTTTCGTCCATATTCCAGCAGCCACTTCATGCCTTTTCTTTGCTTTCTTGAAGCCAAAGGAAGAAATTGAAGAGATATTGGAAGATAAAATAAAAAGAAAAAAGAAGAATAAGCACCTTGGAAGCTTTGGCAACCAAAGATCTCCTTCCTTTCCCTTTCATCTATGTTTATATGCATGTTATGTGAATATGTTGGTGTGTTTTGGTATTGATTTAAAGTTATCATGGTGATAAAGGAAGCAAAACAAAGAGGAGGAAGCCAACTTGCAAAGATTTGGCTTGAAACAAGGTAAGGGATATCATCCTTGATATGTGGCATGTTTTAGGCTTTTGGTTCCTTGGATCTATGTTATAAATGATGATTTTGATGTTGAGGAATATTGTTTTGCCATTTGGGATGTCTATGTATGTGATTTTGTTTATGGCAGAAAGTTACATAATATTTACAGTTTTTACCACTAAGTTCGTCCCATGTTTTGGCTGCCTTATTTGATGAATTATGAGTGCTATTATATCTTGTTGGAAAGCTCTTTGAATCCTCTTTCCAATGATATATAGCTTGTATGAATTAGAGATCATTTAGACTGTTAAAGATTTGTATGAACCGAAAGGACTGGTTTACTAAATAAACAGAGGAGACAGTTTTGTCACTGAGTTTATCTCACGTTTTGACTGCTTATCTATGAAATTATGAGTGCTATTATATCTTTTTGGAAAGCTCTTTGAATCCTCTTTCCAATGATATATAGTTTGTATGAATTAGAGATCATTTGGACTGTTAAAAATTTGTATGAACCGAAAGGACTGGTTTACTAAATAAACAGAGGAGGCAGTTTTGTCACTGGGTTTATCTCACGTTTTGACTGTCTTATGTATGGAATTATGAGTGCTATTATATCTTGTTGGAAAACTCTTTGAATTATCTTTTCAGTGATACATAGTTTGTATGAATTGGGAATCATTTGGATTGTTAAATATTGCATGAACCACAAGGACTGCTTTATCAAATAAACAGAGGAGGCAGTTTTTGCCACTGAATTTATCTGCTGTTTTGACTGCCTGATTGAATGAATTATGAGTGCTATTATAGCTTGTTAGAAAGCTCTTTGAATCCTTTTTTCAACGATATATAGCTTGCATGAATTAGAAACTGTTTGGACTGTGAAATTGTATGAAAAAGAAGGCTGCCCTGTCAAATGAACAGGGTGTGAACAGTATTTCACAGTTTGGAAAGGAAAAGAAAGAAAAGAAAGGAAAGGAAAGGAAAGGGAAAGAAAAGAAAGGAAAAGAAATGAAAGGAAAGGAAAAAAAAAAAGAAGAGAAAAAGAAAAGAAAGAAAAGCAAGAAAAGGTTGGGACTCAAGATTCAAGGGTCGTCCCAAGAGTAATGTCTGGTGAATTATGAATAAATTTAGATGGAAGCAAAATTAGTAAGATATAAGACTCGCATGCATGCTATAAACTATAAGGGGGCACTTTACACTACACCGCCCACAGTAGGGCACGTCCGCAGTAGAACACGTCCGTAGTAGGACATAGACCCCCAGTAGGGTCTGCTTGCAATAGAGCTCAATTCAGATTCAGAAATAGTATAGTGAAAGAAAAAGAGCTTGAGCTTAGAAAAGTGTTAAATCCCTATAGTTAGCTTCTAGAAAGTATTAAATAGACACCAGATAGGACAAAGTATAACCCAAATAGTAAAGAGTGAACTAAATTACCCCCCTTAATCTCTTATAGAGGTTAGGATGTGAGGTTGAGTCCTAAAAGTGAGTTAGAACCGGAAAAAGAAAAAAGATAGTTTACTTGATTCTTCCCCCTTACTGAGTGTTCTTATCACTCACTCCCTTTTCTTTCCTGATTGCAGGTACAGGTGATCGAGGTAGCTGCAAGGCAGGGTCAGGTCAGCGTAGGTAGATCCGACTGGAACAAGTTATCTCTGGTTTATATTACATGCATACAGTAGCATGTTCTTATCGACTTTTGACTTTTTGAGATTATGATACAGTTGCATATGATTACTCCCTGTTTTCAGATACTTTTAAATGAGTCTTCATATGAGTATATACATCTATTGTTCGCTTCTAGATTTGTCAGTTTTCTTGGAATACTTCCTAAACACATTTAATGAGGCGTTTATTTTAAAGTATTTTTAAAAAAAGAAAAAAAATAGACGCTCCGAATATTAATTCGTAACATTTTTCCTTCGATGGGTAATACTTCTAGGGAGGGATGTTACATTACTATTATACTATTATGACAACATGTAGGAACAAAAATACGTCACAACTTATTATAATCTAAATAATCACATTTTCCGATAAATGTAGTGACAAACATTCAATTATTGTTATTAAAAAACCCATCTTCTAATGATAAGTTTACCATTGTCAATATTTAATTAGTCATAATAACTTTCTGGTGATGAAAATGTTATCATATTATAAAAAGAAAAAGATTGGCGCTAAATTTTCCGACAAAAAAGCCATGGACAAAAACTTTGTGACAAACAAGTTTTGTTACTATTATATTATTACGACAAATGTAAGTACAAACATTCATTATAACTTATTACAATCAAAATAATCATATTACTTTTTATATATAGTGACAAACATTTGATCATTGTTACAATAACCTATCTTATAATGACAAAATATATTGTCAAAATTTTTTTGGTCACAATAAAAAAAATTTCTTGTATCTTTCTAACTAAAAATAGCTTTTCCATGTCTAAAGATGGTATTTGCAAGTCCCTACTTTGGTCTACATGTTTGGCAACTAGGCTTACCCAATCAGCCAATTTGGGCATCCATGTATGATAGTGTTAAACAAACACTATCTTTTAGACAATAGGAAAGGTTTCTATTTAGTACCTTTTTCATCCTCAAGCATACGGTCGAAGTCACTTTACCTTTGAAAGCCAATTAAGGCATCAACACATGGTAGCGTTGTGGAGACAATATCCTTGCACAGTAGGTAGCTTATGTATGTTGAGGGATGCATGTCCAAGCATTAATGCAAGATGGCATTGAACAGACAATATTACCTTGATGAAAGGTGTTTCCCATTCACTTTGTTATGGTATCCGTTTGGTTGCGTTCAACCATTTTCTTTGAGATGACATGGTTGACATTCAAGTAGGTGTTAAGTGGATAATATCCTCTAAGGGGGAGACTTATTTCCCATGTTGAAAGGTAGCATCCATTAATTTTTGTTCTAGTCTTCAGGCTCAATGACTCAATTTACCTCACCTATTGTAATAAATTACAGAGTCAACACTTGGTGGCAATGGACAAATAACATCCACTTGACGAGAGTCTCGCTTCACGTGTTAAGAGATGCTATCTACTGGAGAGGCCCAACAAGTATTTAGGTGGTGGCATACGGTTGGTCTCAAAATTAGGTAGTTAGGGTTGCTTTTCCTTTCATCAGCTTGTCTTAAACTATGATATGCTTTGCTGACACATTGCAATGTAATTGCAAGCCTAAAGTGTGTTACTCATCTGAAAGGTATTTGGTCTTATGCTTAAAAGCACATTGTTGTCATCTCTACTAGGGGAACTCTTAATGCAAGGTTATAGTTTTGACGCATGATAAATGCTAAGGGGATTTGAGATCCCCTGCCTGAAGGTACCTTATCGTTGTCATCATCAAGAAGAATGGGTGGTAGTCGTGTAGGAAACTAGCATTCCTTATGCAATTGGCTCTTCTCGAGAGGTTAAGGTCCTTGACGATGAAGGTGTTATAGCGTTAGAGTTACATATTTGTTGGACAACATTGACAAAGTTGCCAATGGCCATATTAGGTTATGCAACCACATTAGATGATGGTTACTAGTACTACATCTCAACTGTCAGAGCTAATTGATTTTTTATTGTAAGATTGGATGGTACTAGGCTAGAGTTAGATTTTTCAAAGGTCTATTAATCGAGGGCTCTTCTATTCCATCTTTTACAGGTCATTTGGGAAGAATGGTATACTAGAGTGTTGACAGTGAATCAATATATGCAATGGAGATTCAAACGGAGGCCTTTTTTCTAGCATCAAATTGTTTATACAATTTTTTTTCATCAACTAAAAGTATGTAATTTTGAGCCTTATAAAATAAATTACGATAATGACAGTTACAATTAAGTAAATAACTTCGATAATCTATTACATCAATGATTAAATACAATTCAAAGTATGAGAACGAATAGTGAAAACAAGAGAGATTTTTAAAAATATTTTGTTTACTGCTGGCGAGTCTGCATCCACAATTTTGTTATTAATCTCTAAGTGTTTCAACAAAGTATTATATAGTGATCACAAAAAATAATATCCTATGTGTAATATCTCTAGTGGAAGCTCAACTCCAACTCAAAATTCTAGCTTCTCTTTTGGGTCTTTTCTTAGAACCTCCTACCTTTGTGTTAATCCTCTATATTTATAGGACGAAGAGATAAAGTTACATGTAGATACTCTATCTATGTATTCTTAATTTAAATATGAATACATAGATTTATTTATATTCAAATTATACAAAAACAGAATAATTACATTAACTGTTTGATTTCAATTTGATAGAAGACGATTGATTTTCCATGTAGACATGAAATGAAATAGGAAATGAATATTGTAGAAACTGAGGAGATACACTCTTGTAAGGAGTTCTTCTCAGTGTGTCTGCGAGATAATACCTCCACCCGCATTCATAAACAATTCGTGAATGAGTGATGTATTTGGTTGTTGTTCCTATAGCTTATCGTCGATTAGTCGCTTTTCAAGTATTGTGCCTGTGAGTTCAATCAATGAGAAGATTTACCATATAACATCATTCGGTAGATAGTAGATGAAACAAACACAAGATCAAGCAATTGTTTTATTGGTCAAGTTTGAAGGAAGAAAGCAAGCAAATAATGTTGGTCATATAATGAACAAGGAATAAACATTTACCATTAAGATGGTTTTCGAAGAGCAGAACGGTTAAGCCGCAACTTGAAGAGAATGAGTCCTGCAAGAGTAACATAAGGATTGAGAAAACTGTTGTCCAAGATTTTGATGTCTCTCTAGAGATGACTAAAAAATTGTGGAGAAAGTTCATGATTCTGTAACTAGAAACAAGTAAAACTGTAATGTACATAGGTCGAGGTCAAACTGGTGAAGCTAATTGAAAAGGCATTCAGAGAATGTGTTCATACCAAAGCATTAAAGATGCACAGATACGGTAGGACAGTAGAAACCATTACACAGCTTTGGTTAAGACTTAAGAAACCTTTAGCTTTGGTTAAGATTTTGAAGAACTTGTTTTTTGCTTGACAATTGGAATTTCTTCAAATCCAGCATCCCAACCTTTAGCCTACCAATAGTCCCTACAAGAACAGAACCCATCTTTGAAATGGTGAAAACGAGTAGAATCTCTAACAATGATTTCTCTGCCTACAAGCTTGGAGATAAATTTAATGGCAGAGTGGCAGTCTTTGCAAACTCTGAGGTTCTTCATGATCCTCAATGTAGTCTTCTCTGGAGTACTTATCAGCCCAAACGCAATAGCAAGTTTCTCACTGTGATGTCTAAGGATCTGTTCCTTCAGCTCTTCCTCAAGGTCATGCAATACAGATTCAGTATCAGGAACAAAACCCATCTTTTTTATCTCCTCCCAGATTTTTGCCATCATATTGTAGATTGCATCTTTCTGCGGGTGAAATCCATCTTCAACCCCAAAGACATGGACCTTGTTCTGGATCTGAACCCAACTGAATCCTTGGCTTTTCTTTACTCCTCCATCCTTCATTGATTTTCTAATTCTGGCAGCATCTTCCCATTTTTTACAAGCTGAATATAAATTATAAAGGGCTGCATATGCTCCACTGTTGTCAGGCTCAATATGGAGCAAATTTTCTGCTGCAATTTTTCCAAGCTCCAAATTCTTATAGACCCTTGAAGCAGATAACAGTGAACCCCATGCTACTATGTCGGGTTCAATAGGCATATTTTTTATAAAATTGTATGCTTCTTGTAGCAGTCCAGCACGCCCAAACAGGTCAACCATGCATGCATAGTGGCTTGGGGTGGGTTCAATTTTGTGCACAGTTTTCATTAAATTGTAATAGTTCTGACCCTGTTCCACCAATCCTACATGTGTACAGGCAGAGAGGACACCAACATAAGTTATATGGTCAGGCTTAATACCAAGTGCCAGCATCTTCTCAAACAGTTGTATCGCCTCCTCCCCAAGACCATGTTGAGCCAAAGCTATGATCATGGATGTCCAAGAGACAGTCTCTTGTTGCCAATGAATCAAATGAAATACTTGCCTTGCCCAATCTATGCTTCCAGCTTTGGCATACATTGTAATTAGAGCATTGCTAACAGAAACTGAAGATGCTTCACCAGATCTTAGGGAACTTGCATGAATTTGTTTGCCATGGTCCAAAGAAGCCAAGCTTGAAATGACACTCAACATGGCTGCTAGAGTGTAGTTATTTGGCCTGGGGCCTTCTGTAATCATTTTTCTGAAAAGCTCCACTGCCTCATTATTCAAGCCATTCTGCTCATAGCCAACAATCATGGCTGTCCATGCAACCACATCGCGGTCTCGCAATGAGTCAAAGATCCTTCTGGCTGGGCCTACATCCCCAAGTTTGATGTATCCATCTAGTAGTGCAGTGAATGCTATAACATTAAGATATGAGATTCCACTCTGCTCTACAATCTTTTGAGCAATTTCAACCCCACCAGACTTTGCATAACATGAAATCAAAGCATTTCCCACAGCCCCAGAGACATCAAACTCAGTTCTTATAATATATGCATGAATCTCTTTCCCAGTTTCCAACTTCTCAAGATTGGCACATGCTGCTAAAACACTAGCTAAGGAGAATTTATCAGGTTCTAAAGAGGAATCCCTCAGCATCTTTGCAAAAATATCCAATGCTTCAACATCATATCCATGCTGATTATACCCTGCAATCATTGAATTCCAGGTAACAATATCCCGCTCAATCATTTGCTCAAACTGAGCTCGAGCAAGGTCAAGCCTACCAGACTGAATATGCAATGATATCACAACATTCCAACTCGATACATTCCTGACTCTCATCCCATCAAAAACAACCTTCGCTGTCACTTCATCCCCCATCTTAACATACATATTTAACAAGGAATTCTCAACATTGACACACCCGCTAAGCCCAAACTTAACCACAAAAGAATGAACCCCTTTCCCCACTCCCAAATCCCCAACAGATGCACACGAAGCAAGTACACTGGTAAGTGTAAACTGGGTCGGCATGACTCCCTCTTTAACCATCTCTGCGAACATTCTTATAGCATTCTTAAAACGACCCATCTCTTTACAACTCACAATCATTGTAGTCCATGCAACAGAATCGCGATAAGGCATGGAATTAAAAACCCCACATGTCAAATCCACTTTCCTTTGTTTTGCATAGCACGAGAGAAGTGTATTCCACGAATAAGCAGTTCTAATAGGCATTTCGTCGAACACCTTTTTGGCGTGAAAAACTGACCCCGTTTTTGCATAAAAATTCATTAAGTTATTCTTCAAAAATACACTAAACTCAAGCCCGGACTTCACTATTAGGGCGTGGATCGATTTTCCAACAAATGGGGTCTTGGATTTGAGGCTTATTTGAAGAAGATGAGCATACAACTCTAATGGGGAAGTGAAAGAAGCAGGGTTTGGAAGCTCCATTAGAAGCCAGCTTGAATGCTTCGATTAAGACTTTATTATTATTTGAGATTGAATTTAAGGGATTTTGTTTGATTAAATGTATTGAGAGAGATTTTTCAAAGACTGAATCTGGCGGGAAAATGGGCAGCTTCAGCCGTTTAGAAATAATGAGTGATTGACTCATTTTATTATATATGTTTTTTAAATAAAAACTCATTTATATGTTTTTAAAAATAATTATTATTTAAAGTAAATTATAGTAGAAAATTTAATCACGTACCGTTGCAATATCTCCAAGTTAACGAAAATTAAAAAATTTCTTAAAAAACTTATAATATAAAGTTAATATAATTAATGCGTAGTTATATATTATAATAATTTCAATTTATTTGGCACCATAACTTTATTAACATGGTGTGACTGTTTATTTAACGGGTAATCGAGACATTACTAATCGTGATAATATATGGTGGGAAATATAATTTTCCTTCATAATATACTTTTCCATATCATATAATAATTCGGATCAATAATATATGAATATATTTTTTAACATGTAATTTTTTATTTTAATTCAAAATAAATAAATCATTTTATAACATTATTTATATACCTAATTATACATTAGTTAAAAAATCTATACTCATAATTTTATTTATCAATTTCTGATATTTGAAAATAAAAAAGAAAAAATAGGATGGATAAGCACTAATTTTTATTGCATTCAATAAAACAACCCTCAATGTCAATCAATACCCAGCTGGAAATCCACCTTTTCTGGGATCACTAATACCCATTAGCTTTCCAGATTCTAGTTCTTGTACTACAAATTGGCAAATGGTTCCACCTGCAAGGCTTTGTAGAACATGGCCCTTTTTTTTAAGAGATGCCCTGATCTTACCTGCAATTTCAAAGTGATCGCCCGTCACTGTCGTCCAATTCTCGTAATGTACCTCGTTCGGTATCAACTACATGCAGGCGAAAAAAAAAAGTGTTTAGTTTGGGCGAAGTTATGATGAGATGGTGAGTTGCAGCCCTCTAAAACCAAATGGAAAGAATAGGTAATTCAATGGGCTCGGATATAAACCTGATGGTAGACTCTTGGTGCCATAACGGATGAAAAAGGATCCATTTCACGGAAAAAATGATTCAAGAAAACCTCTGCAGTTCCAGCAATAATCATGGCTCCGCCACTGGCACCTATAACAGCTTTCAGTTTCTCATCCTGCATAACCACAAACAAGGAACTCAGGAAGGTCTAATCCGATGAGTTGGAAATGGAAAGAATCACCACTAGAGGAGGAAAACAATGGAGCAATATACCTTCAGTACAATGGTAGGCGTCATGGATGATAAAGGTCTTTTCCCTGGCCTGATGAAATTAGGTGGAGCTGGTGGTGGGGAATCTTTACCGCCCTTTGAAGGGATGGAGAAATCACCCATTTCATTGTTGAGGACTATTCCTGTACTTGGAGATAATACTTTTGCTCCAAAGTATGAATTGACTGTGCTAGTCATGGAGACAGCATTTCGATCACAATCTACAATTGACACATGAGTGGTGCCATGGTCATGGAGTTGGTTCCACCTGTTTGAGAGAAAGGATTTGATATGAAGTAACATACAATGAAGGATTGAAGCTTTAACCACGGAAATTAAACAATTTGGTTTCTTGTGTAGGATTGTACTATGAGTTTACCTGCCACCATAGTGGCCGGGACCAAATGTCATATTGTCATATATAGTTTTCTTTAATGACTCTGCAAATTTGGGCGAGAGCATATCCGATAAAACATTAGATATATTAACAAAATCTGGATCGCCAAGATTCATCCTCACAGCAAAACCATGTTTCAGAGCTTCAATTTGGCGATGGATACCAAGGGGGCCAGAAACACCCGAAGGAACTCCATATTGAGCAAGAATGTTTAACGTCTGTGGCAATTAAAATATGAAACTTATGTTATTGTTCATTTTATCGTTAACCATTTTTAGAAAAATAAAGAAAACAAAAATATACTTACAAGTATCATTGTAGCAGCCCCAGAAGAAGGGGGTGGCATTCCAATTACTTTAAGGCCTTGAATGTTGGCAGAGATCGGATTTCTCATTTTAACTGCATAGTTTTGCAAGTCCTTTATTGTTAGTATTCCTCCAGCCATTTGAACATCTTTCACCAATTGAAACCCAATTGATCCGTTATAGAATGCTTTCAAGCCATATTTTGAAATTGCTTCCAGTGATTTGGCTAGTTTTTTGTTGCGGCAAACATCGCCTGCCTGCAAAAGCTTTCCATTTGATGTGAATATACCCCGGAGTCCTTTATCTGCTAAGATCTCTGACTTTGAATCCTCCATCTGTATACGAAGGTATGGAGAAATCTTGAATCCCCTACGAGCAAGAACTTCTGCCGGCTTCACAAGCCTTTTCCATGGAAGCTTCCCATGTTGCTCCCAAGCTTTGTGAAGGCCTGCAAGTTCACCTGGAACTGCTACAGAGAGGATTCCGCTAATCTTTAGAGAAGCATTGCCAACATACATGTTCTGAAAAGAAGCATCGAAAGCATAAAATCGGCATTCAACAAAGCAAATATATGTACATAATTTAATGTGCAGAGTGATAGGTTGTTAATGTTTCCAAGCTTAACAAAATGCAAATTCTAAATGGTCTTTTTCAGATTTTTTGTTAGTTTAAGTACCTCGGAAGCTTTCATTGGAGCAGTTTCTCTCATGTCAAATGCTTGTGTTTTCCCACTGGCTAGCCTGATCAACATAAATGCTCCTCCTCCAAGGCCACTTGAAGCTGGGCTGACAACTCCTAAGCAAAGAGCAGCAGCAACCGAAGCATCAACAGCATGGCCTCCTGCACGAAGAACATTCATACCTATTTTGGAACAACGCCCATCATCAGTCGCAACAACACCATGGCGCTTTACAATAACCTCACGTCTATGTTTTGGGTGACCATGCAAACTGTCAAGGCTTGAAGTTGGAGCCAACAAAAAAAGCAAGATAAACAGAACAGATGGCCACAGGAAAGGCAAAACTGCAACCAACAACATCAACAATATCAATTTGACTATTAGATCACACAACATAAGATTGTTAACAATATAAACTTCAGATTGTTTATATTTCCACATCATTTTTTCAGCCAAAGGTTTTCTTTAAATACAGAGAAAACCGACTCCAGCACAGGAAGGACCTAATTATAAAAACCCGAATCTTACATAGGCAAATATTTAACAATCTTTCTCTTCTTTATTATTAGGTAAAAAGTGTATTTCACCAACTTAACAAGCTAATTAAGACATTAATCAAAGCACATTGGTTACTTTATAAAGATCATCGTTTTCTTCCCAACATTGAAACAATACCAAATGAAAAAGTCGAAATCAGATTTTAAACATTCAGCATCTCAAAGCTAATTAATTTCATATCCTTATATGAATAGAACCAAACTCCAATGCATTAAATTCAAACTAAAATTGAAAAAAATAGAGTGAAGAAAAATGAATTACAATGATAATCAACACTGATAGTTCTAGGCATTCCCACCTTCAAAGTTCAAATGATACAGAAAAATAATCACAGATTCAAAACTAAAAGAAGTTCCACATTGAGAATGAGATTGACTCACTTGACATAGCATTTAATTTGCATCAACAAAATAAACGAAAGCCTTGTCCACTTTCCTCCTCTTTTTCTTCCGTGGGCATAAAAGGGTTTAGCTTTTCCTCCTCTTTTTCTTCCGTGGGCATGAAAGGGTTTAGCTTTTGGCAAGGGTTCATTGGGTAGGCGTGCATAAAAGAGAGTGACTGGTAGGGTTGTTGAACTTTTTGTGGTGCTGGAAAGTCGTAACTGAATTTGAACTCAGCTTTTCCCTATTATTTTTTATTTTTTAATGTTTGACATTCTTCAAAGAATTAAATACAATCCCATCGATGAAGTAATCATTGAAGATCTCAAAAGTCTCATATCATTGGCAAAAATAAAATAAAATGGCATTTATTTGATGTAATTAACCACAAAATAAAGAATCATTCCTTTTAGAAATAATTATTAGTTTCTAGCACTTTATCTCTTTGAATAGAGGGTACTTCCATATGCAGCAGGTAGACCAAAACAAAAAATGATTTTTGAGCAGGGTTAACATAATGTGTAATTTTAACTTATTTCATTTCAATTGTAATAAAATTTAGGAATATTAACATTTAAGACATTTCATTATAAATTATTTTATTTTATTTTCCAAACTTCAATTTTCATATTTGAAAGATTTATTACTATAGGAGTGATTTCTGCATAAATCATGAGATTGAATAACTTAATTTACTCCTTGTGCTTAACACTAATCTAGCACTAATTTACCACAGATCAAGGGCCGAATAGCTTAGTTTACTCTTTGTATATACCAATGATTTAGCATTAGTTTAAAACAAATTATTTATATTCCTTTCGTATTGGACTCTCCTAGCTGTATATAAACACTAGTAATGAAATGATGATCCAGTACACCTTATTGCATTTTTGTTAGAATATATTTTTAATATATGATTTTCTATGTTAAAATATATTTTAAATAGATGGTTTTTTGAGTTAATGTATATTCTAAATATATATCTTTTTATTATATATATCGGGTCTAGGTCTACCTATGACAAGTCGCCGTGACTTGGTTTGCTTAATTGTCAAAGGACAATCATTGGAAGTAGTTCAATGATAGTTGAATTGTTATTTAAATGTTTGAAAACTATCATCCCAATGATGATGAAAGTAAAAAGTAAAAATAGAAGAACTTCTTGTTCTTGTTCTTCTCCCATAAACCAATACACACAAACTGTCTCCCAAAAAATGTAGTACATGAGCAAATGGGATCGTAGAAATAACTCACATCAACACCTCACGTTGTATTTAGATGGGCTTCGTTGTAAACTCGAAGCCAGGTTTGTCAATTTACGTTTACAGTATTTACAAAATTGAATTTGGCATGAATTTAAATGTTTCCAACACTGGTATCAAAGTCTAGGTTGTGTTTTTACCATGTATTCTATGAATTAAATTCTGTATTCTATAATTTATATAATCTGAAATTTTGATTTGTGATTGAAATTTTGTTTAAATTCAAATTTTGGGTATGAATTAAATTCGGTCAAAATTGCATGAAATTGATGTTAAAAACATGTTAGGATGAAGCCTAGATATCATTTACATGCATTGAATTAGAAATCAAATCGAAGTAACATTGAAATCGATGGATTTAAAGCCAAAAACCGTGACCTATGATGTGGCTTTCAAACCATTATTTCGCTGGATTCCAATGACATTGGAGGTTGCCATTGGTCCGAGAAGAATGGTCAACTAGGGACCTTTAAAAGCCTTATGGTATTGTTGTCGTAGGGGTGACCAGAAATGGTGAAATTTTTTGGGTTCTTTGCACACAATCGGGTTGCAATAGGGTTGGAAAAACTCAATTGTCAACAGGTCAACCCATTGTCAATTGGGCTGACCCAACTATTCAATGTCCATTTAAGTCAATTGATTGGTCAACGGTCAAAGTTTAATCGGTCAATGATGAAAGTTTGACTCAAACTGTTCAATGTCCATGTGTGCACGTGGAGGCACGTGAGAGACCTCTCCCGACTCGTGGTGGCATGTATGGCTCACTTCTAGCATGCAAACACGTGTGCATGCATTGTTTCAATGTGTGGAAGCGTGTGCAACATCATCTCGACATGTGAAAGAGCACAAGACTATATTTTGGCATGTGAGCAACTTTTTCTGGTGTGTTTGTTCGCATGAAACCCTTTTTTGACATGTGGCAACTATGTGATGCTTAGATTTGCACGTGGAACGTGTTCCATGGGTCCTACAACATGTAAAGACATGTAATACTTTATTCCAACTCCCAAAAACACATATTTGTAATTCATGCAAGATTGTTGGCTAGAGACCATCATATTAAGTATATGATATGATTATCTAATGGTCTAATGGTGCATGTTAAGACTATATATATAATCAGACGTACTCTCTTAATTAGAAAAGAGATAGTACTTAGTCTAATAATATCCATACATGACTATTAGCCTCGTAATTAATGATATTGTTCAAAACAAGAATTCAAAAACTTTTAGGACTAAGTGGATACATTACAACTTACTAAAGAGCGATGCATAGTAATGTATGTAAAAAAATCCATCGTTTTAACGTTATTCTCAAATTAACGAAATGCAAGGTATTTGACCTATCACAAATAATAAAAGACTTTATCATGGTTAAAGTGACTCTAAGAATGATACAGGTTGATGAAATGGTCCAACTCATAATATGTGATGTATTTGTTGTATCGTGTATTTAATATATGTTAAATATGAGAATTTTGAGATTAGAAGAATTTAGTGAAATTCTCATTCATAATTAATATTGACGCAATTAGACTGAATTTTAAAATATTGAACATTTGAGTCATAAAAGATAATTGAGAACATACTGAATATTCAATTATGTGTCTTATGTGAGATATTTTAAATTGTAATGTGTAATTATGGCAATTGATGTGTATTTGATTGTGTTGATTGAGTTGTGTTAGATATATGTCTCTATGATTTAGTTAACCATAACATCCTAGGACATGATGACAAATTTGAATGAGAATTATATTGAATAAGGATGGTTACAATGTGTGACATTTAATAATGCGCAATATCCTAGATAAGTAAAAGGCTTTCGAAGCTGTAAATCAAGTTAAGATAGAGTTGCAATTGACTAAGAGATAGGAACCCGAATGGTGCCTTACGCAAATGTTATGTGGATGCACATTATGCATGTAAGAAGCAACACTTATCTTGACTAGTTCTATAAATAACAATCTAGTATATGACTACAAGTATAAACTAGAACGATTTCTTCTCAAAAGTAGGAGCGTATAAAGATGCATATGACTTACAATAAGAATATAAGGACCTTAATTAATAATTCTCCTCACATACAATTAGAGGAAAAACATCCTTGAGGTAGCTAGACCTAGTACTCATGCATACATTGTATAGTCGAGTTCCAAAAGTTTCAAAAGTAAGTGACCTAAGTCTGAGTAGAGGAAAAAGACTGTATAATGCTTAAAGAACAAAAACAAGGAATTGAAATGGGAAAGTGGCAAACATACTAGAAAAATAGACAAAAACAAGATGATTTTGTTGCAATTGAAGCAACAAGAGTCATTTTGCCTATAAATGCATGGAGCTGAAATGATATTATCTCATTTTACATAAAATGATGAAACTTTAGTTTATAGCATTGTGATATTGACTGAGTATTATCCTATGTAGATTATGAACTCAAAAGCCATCGACCAAATAATTCATGACAAAGAAACTTTAGTAAATTTCAGTCGAATCTCAAAGGAGGTGAGTTGGATTTATGTATGCAATGAAGTAAGAGGGATAAATACGAGCAAATAAGTTTTGCAAGGTGGTCGAATCCTATATCTACATAAAATTCAATATACTTTAAATATTCGATGAATCTTGGTTGAAGTATTTGTTCATCTTAAACTAGAATATAATTTGAATTTCTCTAGATGTTTTATCAAAATATAATAGAATTGATTTCTAAGGATTTGGTTTGTTAGTTGAATGGTTATATGGTGTTTGTTACCCTTCACTATGATAATGATAGTTTTTCATTATTTGTTTCTCCTATATGTATGAATATGAATATAAATATATGACGTGTTAAATTAGGATAGATTGGCTAAAATGGACTGAATAAAGTGGCTCATGAAAGTTTATTAAAAACTTTCACATAAATAGAACTGTTTGTATATAAGTATTGTCCAACTGTAAAAACTACTAAGAAAAATCATTTGACTAAGTTATAAGAGATTGACTTCTTTTACAATTTATATACTTAGATATATGTGGTTCCTATGAATGTAAAGTTTGAGAAAGTATCTCATATTTCATTATTTGTGTTGATGACTATACTCAATTTGGGATCCACCCATAATAGGTCGATCTAATCCAATTTATTTAACTGTCAAAGGACAATTATTGAAAATAGTTAGATGACAATTGGATTGTTATTTAAATATTCAAAAATTGTCGTTCCAATGATGATGAATGTAAAAAGTAAAAACAAAATAACTTCTCCCAGAAACCAATACACACAAACTATCTCCCAAGAAATATAATACTCTGGCAAATGAGGTCGTGAAAATGACTCACATCAACACCTTGTATCGTATTGAGATGGGATTTGTTGCAAACTTGAAGTCGAGAACACCAATTTATGTTTATAGTAGTTACAAAATTGAATTTGGCATGAATTTAAATGTTTCCAACAATATATTATTGTATAATGATTATATTTATTTGTATTTCCTTATATACGATCTATGATAGATATAAATTTATATATTATTCAAACAATTTAATATACTACAAATATAATCTATTCATATTTTTTCAATTTTTAACATGGTATTAGAGTTATAGGCTCTTTTTCTTTGACCCCTATAATTTTTTTTAAGAGAAATTATATTAAATACTCATTTTATCCTTTTATTAAGCAAAAATGTTCATTTCTCCTATTCCTAAATAAAAATGCCTATTTTTCCTATTCGTAAGCGAAAATGCCCTAATTTTTTTTAAATACCAAAATTACCCTTCACCACATCTATATAAACCTTCGCACTCTCACTTTCATTACATGCACTCTTTATATCACTTAAATACTTACTCTCACTCTCATTTTCACTTAATATTGATTACTAGTTCGGAAGGAAGAAGTTCGTATTTCTGAATTTGAATTGAAAAAAATCAATTTGTAAAAAAAAAACATTTATATGAATCTTAACTTAAAACTTAATTTTATTTGTTAAATCTAGTTTGTATGTTATATAAAAAGGGCATTTGGATATTTGATAATAATTTAAGGGTAAATGAAATATTAGAAAAATATGGGGGTATTTTGATATTACACAATATATAAAAGATTTAAATAACATATTAAGAATAAATAGATATATTGAAATACCCTAGAATATCAACAATAAAAAAATCACTCAAAATCTGGAAAAACAGATCTAAATTTTGAAAACTACATGTTTTTAGGCATGAGAAAACCGAAAAATCGATCTGAAATTTCATATTCACATTGAAAAAAGTTCTAAAAAAGCATAAAACTAAAGAGACAGATGTCAAATTTAAAAACTACATATCAAAAAAGTCTAGCCCAGTCACAAACAAGCTCAAAATCATAAAAGTCGAAAATTCTAAATTTGGTAAAACAAAAAACCTGTATAAGACACACTGAAACAGTTTTATTTGGGCCTCCAAATTGGGCACAACCAACAAAGTTGGTTGTTGTTATAGAGCTCGAAACAAGCTTCGCATTGATATATTACAACTCTGTAACTCTTCTTGGATCAAAAGCTATGGTCATTCAAAGTTTGTCTCCTACAGGTTTTATAGTTTAAAAAAAGTCAATTTTCACCCAACCCACAGTTTTCACGGTTCAGTGTAAAATTTCCCACGAACCCCCTTGGATCTCCCCCTCTTCCCCCTCCCCCTAAAATTTCGAAAACACTAAATTTCCCCCCACCCCATAGGCGCCCATGGGAGATTACCGTAACGCCGACAGATTTAACCCATTTTCTGGTCAAAAATCATCATTTCAGCCTTTAATTTCAACACAAATCAAATCTACACATCCAATAACACAAAACGCCTCAAGAAATTTAAGCAAAACAATCAAGAATCAAAACATTTTTGTATTGTTCAAAATCGGAACCTTAAACATTCAAATCTCAAAATCTCCCTCAAATCTCAATACTCCTAATAATAAATAGATTTAAACAAGAAGTTGGATGATGTATTATCCTTATTTGTCATTTTTGGTTGTCGAAAAACATGAAAAGTTGACGAAAAAGACCAAAATCTGTTGTGCTTGTGGAAGACCCGTGGAAGATCCAAAATTTTCTCTGAATTTAAACGGTAAATCCATGGAAAATGTGGGGTTTATATATAAGGGCAGTTTAGTCATTTCCCAAATTAAGTGCATTTTTACTTAATTCTTAGAGTTTTGGACAATTTCCCAAATCTAGTTTATTATAATTTCCCTTTATTTAACCATGTCTACAACAAGCTCTCAAGCCTCTCTGATAATCCTAATGCCTTTTCGGTCTGTCAACCACTGAATGGAGACAACTCAACTTGGAGTAGTACTGTTCATATGGCAGTGGAAGCAAAGAACAAACTTGGCTTTATTGATTCGGATTTTCCATTCTTATCTATGTCAAAATCATTATATATAAACATGATAATTATTGTCAAAAAAATAAATAAAATATGTTCTTTCTTAATTAACAATATAATAATCAAAATTGAATATAAAAACTTTATCACTATTGATTTATATTTAAAATTTTACCATTACATACATTTGATGAACATTTTATATTGCTTATTTATAATTAACAATACATTTAATTATATAAATAATAATATATATCCGTAATTTTTAATTGCATTAATTTTGAAATAGTATTAATAATAAAGATAATTAAAATTCAAAAAATGAATAAACTATTAAAAATATGATTGATAACATTTTCTCCATTGATAATAATCTAGTTTATTTTATAAGCTAAAATCATCAACCAAATTGAATCAAATTATATTTTTTTCATTCAATTTGATTTAATTTGAAGCACATAATGATTTGATATTGTTTGAGATCCTCCAAATCCATTTTTAAGTTTGACTTGAATCTTTTTGTGAACTATATGCATCATTACCTTATTTGGAATTGGATGTCAGGATGCATGGGTTTTAGGTCAATTTAGGTACATATATGATATGTTATCATATAATTAAGTGATTTTAAATTAAAAATATTTACATGTAACATTATTCTATTATTTACATGTAACATTGCTCAATTACATAACTACAGTACATAAATTATGTACTAAAAATATTTACATGTAACATTGTTCTATTATTTTAAGGTACTAATTCATTGATTTGCAAGGGATTTGTATTCAAAACACCCCTTTAACTACATGGTTTTTTTTTTTTTTTTGATAAGTTAAAAAATATATTAAACCTAAAAAGGAAAAAGAGCCTTCAAAAGAAGAGCTGAAAACAATCTAAACTCACCATTTCCGAAGGTAAGGGCAGCAAACCAAAAACAAAATTTTGCAAGAAACTCACACAACAACTACAAAAGAATCTACTCCCCTTGAGGGTCTATCAAAGTTCAAACAAAGATAGGGCTTAAGAGGAGGGCAAGACAACATCCTAGCAACTACGAAAACAAAGGAGAGAAATTGTCAGTCCCCACTGTACAAAACCATACGATAATTACAATCCAAAGCCAAACCAATAGGCAGAGAAATCTGGGCAGTATAGGACCATAACAGATTTCTGTAGCAGCAAAGGAACTGGGCAGCAGTAGTAAAATCTGGGCAGAAGCTGCTGCAGTAAAATTGAGCAGAAGCTACTGTAATAAAACTGGGCAAAGGCAAAAGCTGGTTGCAGCAGTTGATGCTTAATCTACAGCAGCAGGAAACAAAGCCTGTGCAGCAAGCACTGCATAAGCTAGAATGAGGTTTTGGCCAGAAGACTTGGGAATTGAAGCAGCAAAAATATGGAGACGCTTTCTGCAAACAGAATCTGGATGCTTTGGGAGACAAGGCAGCAGAGAGAAAATCTTGACAATTTGCAATTTTCTGGAAACTACAGCAACCAAGAGAGAGCTGGAGCATTGGAACACTGGAGAACTGGAGCAGTATGAAGAGACAACAACCAGGAGAACACTGGAGCAGAGCAAGAGAGCTTGCTGCAGACTGGATAATATTCACTCTGGAAATTTCTGAAGCATCTTGTATAACGGGGAAAAAGCAAGGCCTGTCTACTGCATTTACCACTGAAGCAAGCATGGAAGGTAGCAGTAGCCATCATCAAAGCCCTAAGGCAGCTCCAACAGGTTTTTGGAGAAGGGGACTTCACCTGCAAAAGAACACATATGTTAAGGGTAAAAACACTGCATCCCATCACCATCATCTGGGATAATGAGCTTGCTGATTTTGTTTGAAGATGCACAATGGTAATCTCCATCTCTTGGCTATTAATGCATTGCTTTTGGTTAGGCGAACCTTAGTAAGCTCCGAACCCTTATCTTGCACAGTTCTCTTTATATTGGTCATTATTCTTTCTTTAGTAAATGTTAAGTAATCACTTGACTTGTAATTTCTTAAAATTGATAAGTTTAAGCATTATGAGACTAAGCTAAGGTACCATGTTGTCAAGATATGGCTAATTTGAATTTAAAATCTCAACTTGATATAGAAGAACATTTCTTAACTAGAAGGACGATTAAATAAAAAAAGAAAGTTATCTAATTAAATGCTTTTCATTTCAACATGTGTCTATATGATGGGAATTCTTGGAATTTTCTTGTTTTTTTAGACTTCGATTGAATATGGATTATGTCTTGATTTATCAGATTTTGTAGTTGTAACTTCTTGTCATTATGCTAGGTTTTTTTTAAAAAAAAAAATTCTCTTAACTGAGTTTTGGTTCTCTACTAGGAGTTTCACAATTTTCACCATTATGTTTCAGTTAAACGAGAAAGTGCCGCAGCCAGGCCGATTTGTGATGTTGAGATTGAACATACACTCACTGGTTTGCGTTTACTCAATCATGTTTCGATCAGGAACAGCTGAAAACCCGTGCTTCAATTCTTCAAAGAAAATCTTCCATACCTTTCAATGGCAAGAAATGAAGAAAATGGGCAATTAGAAGTGCAATGGAATGATATTGATGGCAATTCATGCATGTACAATGCTGATGGAAGAGATATAAAGACTTCTCTTCTACATCGGATGCCCATTGCTTATCCTTTCTGCTCTGCTGCTCCCTCTTTTGATGGCTATGAGTTATCAAGCAAATCAGGTAATGGTGAATATCAACCGAACTTAACGATATTTATGACTGGAATATGGATTGCTTTTACTTTGTTTGTGGTTGACATGAACTTATGTTATTGGTGGCAGTTAAAACAATGGTTCTAGGCACTGATATCCAGCAGATCAGAGACTTCGTATGTTCTTTCTGTATCCTTCTCGCCACTCGGAAGGATTTTCATGGCTCTAACCTCTTCCATTTAAATGGGTTTCCTTGACTATTTACTGATTTTTATTATTTTATTATATGTTCAGACATGCAATCAAAATCACATTTTATAGCATCATCATCGTCCATATGCCCCTTCGCACTCACGACTTGAGATTTAATTAACTTTTTCTGTTGTAATATTCTAAATTAGACATATCTGTTTTTTCAGTTTCTGGAGGAGCCGTGTGATTTTCAGATGCTTGGAGTGCATGATGCCTTTCAAACTCCCAGGGTTTGTAGCTTTTTTATGGTTTTTTTTTTTTTGTCTTGCAACTACTTCTGTTAATCAAATATGACCACTTATTTCTTTCCTTGCACTCTTAAGTTGAGAGATAAGTCCATATTTTATTTTTCAAAACAAATTAAGGGGCTAAACAATGAAAGAGCCACCCTAAGTTCCGAAATTTCAAATTATAAATTGCTATTCTGGGCCTTGCAAAACTGTTTGGACTGCATGTAACAAGTCCTAACTATCTGAATATTCCAGATGATCAGCTGAAAAGAAACAAATAACGAGGATAGGCAACAACCTTGGTTTATTTATACAAATGAAGTTAAACTAGCGATTAACATTTGATGGTTACTAAAATAGAATGATTTGAGATGATTAGCTGGTTACTCAGTTCTCATATTCGGTGGAGTGTTTCTTTCAGACGATTTATGAGTTGTTGCAACAGTATGGCTTTATATAATGAGCTTGACTATGGAGGATTCTAAAAATTTTTGGGAGAATCTAGTTATTTATCTGGAGAACAGTTCATTCGTAAAGTGACAATAATGGTTGTTATGGTTGCAGGCTACCTGCCAAAGGCTATCTATTGGAATGACCTCAAAAACTTTAAGGTTGCCTAAGCCTGGTGAGACGCTTCTTTCTGTTCATGGCTCACCTCTCGGCGTCTATAAAGAGGAGAGCATGGAAGCATTACAAGGTATGCATTTACATACAAGACTTTTTGTCTTTCTGGTCATTGATACCAGTACTAGGGAGGCACATGATTTCGTTCTGGAAATGGAACTAATTCATAAATTTTTTTAACACAGGTAACATTAGCTTCGCTTACTCAACAGAATGACAGGTACTTTTTTGTTTCATTTACAATTGGTGGCACAATATCTTAACTCTACAGTTTAATGTATCCTTGAAACTTTTACTGTATTTTAGTTTTGTGCTGATGCTGTGAATTCTTGATCGCAGAGTCAGATGAGGATTGACTGGCTTCAACTTATTGTATTCTTAGTCAGTTTATGAACATGCAATGGCTGCCTTTTCACGGCTGGTCTGCATGTAGTTGCATTTTTGCACATGAAACTGTATCTGTTATGAAGTTCCTGTTATCTTCACACTGTTCTTGAACTAAAACTACTGTATCATATTAACGATCTGTTTAAGGCTTTTTTCTTGATTTAATAAATACAGAAGAATTATATTAGGATTTAATTATAATAATAATAATAACATTATAATAATAACAATTATTATTATTATTAATTAATTAAGATAATATTATATTAAGATAAAATATATGATTAGCGCAAGATAGTTAAGATTAAGATATTATATATAAGATTAGGATAATATTTGAGAAGTTATATATAAAGTCTGTCGGTATTTTAAAAGGAATGAAGTTTTGATATTTGGATAATTTGGACAACATTTGGTTGATTACACCTCTATTTGTCTTTGAGAAAGAATTGACACAAGAATTAATATGGAAATTAAGTGACTTTGGCACTAGACAATCCCAAAATTGATACTATTAAGTGGAGTGAATTCAATAATAGACGTTTGTTGGCATTCTATCCTTTCTTCTTCTTTCAGGACCTATCCAAAAGAGAATTTGGTACTTCTTCTTCTTAGTCGTGAATATCTGAATAGGGCAAATTACCTGTGAATATCTTTCCTTCAGAATAAACGAGTTCAAGTTAGACTCGATCAATTGGAATGTGTATTATCCATATAAGGGATCTTCCAATTGAAAAGATCCATCATATGGAAATAAACATTATTGGCAACAAGAGATATCAACTCCTTCCAACTGCAAATAAATGTATCTTTTCCTCTCCCAATCAACAAGGGCTACCCAAATTACGCAAATATCTTTCCCTCTTTTATAATGTTCACTCTCTTTTATATATAACTCTTCAAATATTATCCTAATAATAACCTAATCAAATATTGTCCTAATCTTACATATAATATTTTAATTTTATCATAATCTTAAATATCTTAATCTAATTATACATTTAATCTTAATATAATATTATTTTAATTAATTAATATTATTCCTAGGACTTAGTAATAATAATAATTAATTAAAATAATATTATATTAGGTTAAAATATTAGATTTGGATAAAATATATTATTATGATAAGACATTTAAGATTAACATAATATTTATATGATAATATTTGATTATGATATTATTAGTATAATATTTAAGCAATATGTATAAAGGGAAGTGGGTATTGTAAAAGAAAAAAGAATTTGATATTTTGATATTTTGGGCCACCTTTGGCTGATTGGAGGAGAGACACCTTTATTTGTTTTCAAGAGGAGTTGACATCTCTTTTGCCAACACTATTTTTTTCAGTATTAATAGAAATTGAGTTAAGTTCCCATCAAAGTATTATAATTAAATCCTAACATTACTCGCCTCTCAAAAACTACCTTATCCTCAAGGTGGGGATCATTTAATGATTTTTTATATATATTTCTTCCTACCCAGTTTGAAAAAATTCCTCCCATTTTAACATTAGTCCAGTTATTGTTAGTGGTCAGGAATGTCAAATCGATGTTGTTTGCCATTGCTGAAAACACTACCTTGGCATCATTCATCCTTAGCACCAACGCATGT
The DNA here is from genome assembly GCF_011075055.1 of Mangifera indica. Classification (NCBI taxonomy): domain Eukaryota; kingdom Viridiplantae; phylum Streptophyta; class Magnoliopsida; order Sapindales; family Anacardiaceae; genus Mangifera; species Mangifera indica. The sequence continues at coordinate 10,207,589 of NC_058137.1, forward strand.
CTTACCAAGTTCAACATCATTCACCACCGAGAATATACCAAGCACTCTAAATCCAATCTCGATCTCATCATCTTCCTTGTCAATTATTGCTCTTTTTATGACTTCCTCCTTAAACAACAGTGATGGGAACTGAGCTTTGATTTTGTTGTCTTCCTCCTTAATATCCTGATTTTCCATGTATTCTTTTGTAGATAGATGATAGTAGCAACTCCTTCAATTCCTTCACACACCCTTTAATGTTCAGTTTATTCAAATAAACAACTATGATGTTCAACTTATTTATCACCTTTTCTATAATTGCAGATCAAGACCCTTCTTTTTTCATACTCTTCTTAGTCATGACAAATCTAACATGTTCTGATATCATTTTGATAGGAACTCAACTCAAATATTATTAATATATAAATAAATATTGTTGACAACAAGAGATGTCAACTACTCTCAAAGGCAAATACAGATGCATTTCCCCTTCCAATTAGTCAAAGGGTACCCAAATTACCCAAATATCAAATTTCCCTTCCTTTTACAATGCTCACTCCCTTTTATATATAACTCATTAAATATTATCCTAATAATAATCTAATCAAATATTATCATAATTTTATATGTAATATCTTAATCTTTTTAATCTTAAATATCTTATTATAATCATATATTTTATCATAATATAATATTATCTTAATTAATTAATAATAATAATAATAATAATAATAATATTATTATTATTATTATTATTATTATTATAACTAAGTGCTAACATTACCCGCCCCTTAAAACTCATTTTGTTCTCAATGTAGGGATTATTTGATGATTAAGGTGAAAGATAACAAGATTAAAGCTTAGCCCCCATTACCGTTGTTTAAAGAGGAAATCGTAAAAAGAGTGGTAATTTATAAGGAAGATGATGAGATTGAGACTAGATTTGGTGTGTTTGGTATATTCATAGTGATGAATGATGTTGAACTTAGTGAGACATATGCGTCTGTGCTTAGGACGAATGATGCCAAGATAGTATTTTCAATAATGATGGACAATATGGATTTAACACTCTTGACCACTAACAACAACTAGACTAATGACAAAATGGAAGAAAATTTTTCAAATTGGGTAGTAAGAAATGTTCAAAAAAAAAAATCATCAATGATCCCCACTTTAAAGACAAGGTACTTTTTGAGGCGTGGGTAATGTTATGACTTAATTATAATAATAAATAATAATAATAACAATAATAATATTATTATTATTATTATTTTAATTAATTAAAATAATAATATTATTATTAATTAAAATAATAATGTTACAATAATAATATATTTTTCCAAAATACCTCTCTTAACATAACCCATGTAGAAATTCTCTCTTTTTCTCTACAACTTTAAAAGATATTTTGCGTTAATGAAAACTATTTGAAATAGTGAGATAATAGTATAATATGTAATATGATAATAATTAAAAATTAAAATAATGAGATAGCCATTGATCACTTTTAACATGAGCTGGACGTCAAATATGGCAGAAAATTAATTTAGAAAGGGAAAAAGGAAGGGTTGGCGTGCTTTTTCCATTAATAATTGAAGCCAACCCACTTCCTCTAGATTTAACTTTTAAAAATGTCATGTTTTCAGCAAGTATAATGAATATATATAAATAATGCATCAAGAGGAAATATTATAATGAATATATATGAATAGTCATTGTCTACAATAATTCACTGACAATCAGAGAATATATTTCTTATATTCTTGTTTGCTTCCCTTTTTATCTTTCATGTGGAAGTCTTGCTTGCTTCCATATATGTGTAAGTTTTGGCAAATATTATTTGCAAAAGTATTTGCTTGCTTACTTTTATATTTTCTCTAAAAGTATTTGCTTCCACATAGATCATCAGATTGTTTTCTCGTTCACAAAGAAAATTCAGCGAACAACTTCATCGATCATCGATATTGTTGACGTAATAGCAGAAAAAGAAGTTAGATTTCGTTATATCAAATGGAAGTAGAATTATGTCATATCAAATTCAATTTGATCCAAATTCAATGTAAATTGAATTTTAATTTGGTCTGAATTTAAATTAATTTGATTTGATTGGATTAATTTGAAATTGAAATTAAAATTAATATGAAATTGATCAAATTAATTTGGAAATTGAAATTCAAATTAATTTGAAATTGCAATGGGTGAGTGGCGTACCATGGCCAAGTGTTGGCATTTCCGCCAAGCTTTCCCATGCTTCTTCTATTTCACTCATCTATTTCTTTTTAATCTATTTTCTTTACTGCTCACCTATCCATGCTTGTAGTTCAGTAGATTTTATTTTAGTATATTGGTGATTCAAATCTAAAATGTAGCTTAAATAACATTTAAAACTAAAAAATGATAATCTTACATCAAATATTATGAACACTCAAATTTAACTGTTTTTATGAAAAATGACATCATACATATTAATTTACTGATAATCCAATTTTTTTTATTCTAATGTTATATTAGCTGATGCCAATTATGTTAATTTAATAATGATAATCCAGTTTGTTTGATTAATCTTTGATTAAAATGATTGTCTTTCATTAATATTTTATTAATGTAATTTAACGAATTAATATATATTTTTAGACATTTGCAATCAACTACCAAGAGGGGGAGTACAAATTCCATGATGCATACAGATTCCGAGTGTGTATGTTACTTTGGACAAAGATGGATACTGTGATTATAATTAGGAATAAATTAACATTTACTCAGAGAACCATTTTTCGGACAACTTGTTTTGGACACTTATTAGATTTGGTGGAGCCACGATTCAGTGTCGTATTTATTCAAGCGATATTATTTCATATGATCAATCGCAAAAACCCAAAGAAAGAAATGTGGCTCAGAATAAATGGTGTTGAGTTTCAATTCAACCCTGTGGAGTTTGCATTAGTCGCTAGCCTGATTTTCGGGAAGGACATGGACGTGTCTAACTACATTGATTGCATAGGGACACCTCGATTGAGAGAGGAATACTTCTTGAACATTCACAGGTTGTTATCCCATGGGGAAATCAAGCAAGCATTCGACAATGAAATTTGGGGAGATAATGATGACGATGCAGTGAAGTTCACAGTCTTGTATTATGCGTTTACAGGATTATTAGGGGTGGACAATAAAACCAAAATACCTGATCGTTTTTTGCATTTAGTAGACAATTTAGATGCATTTAGTCATTAACCATGAGGGACAGTGACATGAAATAAAAGAGTTGAATCGATGCAGAAAGGTATCCATAACAAATATCAGTATTGTGTTGAACATTATTCGTCGTACACAAGTCCGCTCCCACTTCTTAGTTATAATATTTTAGAATACCGGATTGCTTTTCAAGTAAGTATCGCATAATAGGTAAAGTTTACATTCATATTGACAATTGTAAATACTAACCATAAATATTATACATTGTGTAGTATTGGATTTATGAGACGATTCAAAATCTATCGTCTTATATCTGTCTGAAAGCAAATGATCAAATCCCCCGTATCCTAAAATAAAAGACAATTGTATTACCGACATGGGATGACATATCGATACTTTAGGACGCTCTTCCGGTAAGTTGCTCATTGGTAGATTTATATTTTATTATTCCATTTTGTATTTCATTAATTTTTATAAACTTCCTTTATGTTCCAGGAGGGGATTACAACTGCGTTACATCCGACCGAGACTAAGCGTAACTCTAAGTGGTATATTCGGCTCTAGAGTTTGTGGGAGAAAAGGGACCATGAACATCATCAGATGATGAGTCTACAGATTCAGACGATGATAATGACATCCAGTCGAATTGTCCTATTGTCTTTCAGACAGCCCTCAAAGGGTCTTCACAGTCTTCCATGCTTTTGTACGAATATCTTTATCATGAGGTGCCCAACTTGTTGTTTCTGGGACGTCTTGTATTAGACAGACATCCTAGGAATAAGTGTCATCCTCTCGCACTACACAGCCCCGAAAGTCATATAGGACCTCTGATACTGTACGTATATCCCTTTCACGGATGTCTACATCTTATGCCTTATATCCTCAAGAGCCCCAGAGGGACGAGCCTGCAAAACACTTAATTCATGGGATGTCGTACAGTGGTATATCATATGACCGTCTTCAATAGATCTTAATGGAACATGGAAGAGTCTTTAACTCTCAGATAATTTCCTTAGGTCGATAAATGCGATCAACCACAAACATTGACTTAAGTATGTTCCCTAACGATTCTGCACTAGCTTATCTATGATGCAACAATATTTGATCCTACAGACAAGTGTGTGTCTCGTCCATACGTCATAAGATCCAATAGTCACCATCTTGCTCTCATGTTGCTCGTGCCCTCCATTTACATTATGTGTGTACATATTTAGCTCATATCGTATATTATTAGAGTGACTAACCTTCCATGGAATTCCCATCTCTAAGGTATATGTTCGAAATAATGCTTTCAATTCTACCTTTGAATTATAAAAACCCATCACTTGCAAATGGTTGCCTCTTTGTGTTACCCGATTACTAATATCTCCATTGTCAACATCAACAGCAAGCTCAAGAACCCATTGAAATGGATTTGGATTATGGATGTGACTTGGATATACACCAATATTCATAAAGTCATGACGTCTTGTGCTACATTCAGCTCCCTCATTACAAGCATGACTTTGACTTCTGCCAACATCTTGGCTTGAAACATCGTACATGTTCTCATCAAACCCTGAGAATTCTTTATCGTTATCATTATCATCCTTATTACTTTTTACTTCATAATCCTCATCCATGTTTCAATTAGTAGATATACTTTAATCAAAAAACATAATTTGTTAGTTAATATTTCTCGACGATCTTTAATGTAATTATTGAAGAAGTTAATGTTTAAATTTGAATTTCAAATTGTAGCTTATAACAATATAACACTTTTCTTGAATCTTACAAATTTGAAGGGGAGAAAAAACAGAATTGAAAGATAAAAATTAATGCTAATGAGTTAAAAGTCCAGTATAGTAATGTCAAGTTTATGGGATAATAAGCACCACCGATATTATCAGATGACGAGTCTATATATTCAGACGATAATGATGACATCCAGTCGAATTGTCCTATTGTTTTTCAGACAGCCCCCAAAGGGTCTTCACAATTCTCCACTGCTTCTGTATGAATATCTTTATCACGAGGTGTCCAACCTATTATTTCTGGGATGTCTCGTATTAGACAAACATCCTAGGAATGAGTGTCATCCTATCACACTGCACACCCCTGAAAGTCATATAAAGCCTCTGATAATATACGTCTATCCCCTCCACAGATGTCTACGTCCTGTGCCTCCTATCCTCGAGAGCACCAGAAGAACGAGCCTATAAGACACTCAATTCACAGGACATCGTATAGTGGTGTATTATATGATCGTCTTCTACAAATCTTAATGGAACATGGAAGAGGCATCAGCTCTCAGATAATTTCTTTTGGTCGATAAATGCGATCAACCACAAATATTGACTTAAATATGTTCATCAACGATTCTGCACCAGCTTGTTTATGATGCGACAATATTTGATCCCGCAGACAAGTGTGTGTCTCGTCCATATGTCGTAAGACCCAATAGTCTCTATCTTGCTCTCTCGTTACTCATGCCCGCCATTTACATTGTGGATATACGTATTTAGCTCATACCATATATTATTAAAGTGACCAACCTTCAATTGAATTCCTGTCTTTGAGGTATATGTTCAAAATAATGCTTTCAATTCTGTCTTGGAATTATAAAAACCCATCACTTGTAAATAATTACCCTTTTGTATTGCCCGATTACTAATATCTGCATTGTCAACATCAACAACAAGCTCAGGAACCCATTGAAATGGATTTGGATTATGGAAATGACTTGGATATGCACCAATATTCATAAAGCCATGACGTCATATGCTACATTCAGCCCTTTCATTACAAGCATGACTTTGACTACTACCAACATCTTGGCTTGAAACATTGTACATGTTCTCATCAAACTCGAGAATTCTTCATCATTATCATCATCATCCTCATTACCTTCTACTTCATAATCCTCATCCATATCATCATCATTATCATCATCAATACCATAATTCCTACCAAACTCTTGAAAACTTTATGGATGTGCCCACTCATCTGTCGGATGATTTTCCCTTTCTTTCTCGTGAACATCTTCAGCTTGTTGATTGTCTCTTCCGTCAATTGGACTCTCGGTAACATAAAGTTGTGTATATCCTTGTGAACTTCTTGCTACAATCATAAAAAACTTCATGTCATCATCGTCTATAATCTCTATTGGACCCACATCACCTAGGGTAAATATGTGCACATTTGATTGACTTTGATCGAGTTTTATACGATAGCTAATTCTTGCAATAAATCCTTCAAAATCAACACTTGCGTCGATACACATTTCTCTCTCATTTCCACCAACATATTTTATCATATTATCATCAGCTTCAATATATTGACCTCTATAGCGAATTTTAAATGCAGTTTTTTCCATCCTAACTAAAAATAAACCTAAAAACATAAAACTCCAAATTGCACTATTTTACAATTTTTTTCAAATTAAGCCCCAAATGCAATACCAATGCAACCAAACTTCATACATATGTATTTATAACACATTAAACTATCATATCATCAAGTGATGTACAAATATTGATCAAGGCAAGACAATAAAAAATGGAAGAAAATGACAATGACAATTCTGTAATTTTTTATGCAACTCTCTGCTAAGACAAGGAAAACGATACACAAAATAGCACCAAATTGGAATAAACAAGTATAAAAAAATAAAGGAATTGAGTGCAATGGAAAAAAACAAAAAATAAATAAATTCAGTGGGGTCCGGGGGGTTGGCATTATTGCCAACCTGTTCTTCTTCTGAAAATTTTCTAAGCCCGAATTTTCATATTTTTATAACCATCAATACAACATTAAACAATATTATAACAATTTTAAACAATAAAAATAACATGAAATAATAGCATTAAATAATCTAACAATATGAAATTACAACAAAATTAAATTTTAAATGAAGTTATGAATATGAATCTACCATACTTATTTCATTTTCAATTGTTCATAAATAAAGCACATAACATATGGATTTGAGTCAAGGCTGACCTGAATGTGGATGATTTTGCTGTAAAATCTTTGCAATAGATGTTAATTCTCTTAATAAATTTAGTAATTTTCGTCTCTCCCTCCTTTGTATCCAAGTTGAATCTTTTATAATGGTTTTCTCATAAGTTTTATTGTTCAATCACGTGTCTTCTTTGATAAAAAAATTTATTTTTTTTATGCTGTAGAGATTTTCTTCCTCACTTGAACGTTAAAGAAGAAAAGAGAAAAAGTTGCAGAGAAAAATAGAGAATCTCTGTCTAGGTTGCATCAACAGGGGTATTTTGGAGAAATATATTACTGTTGTGATATATTTATTTAAATTTTGAGATGAGTGACATATATATATACACAGATTAAAATAAGGGTAAAAATTTCAATTTCCCCAAAAAAAAATCTTTGACTTCAACCTAATTGTTGGCAAGAGTCAGTGAATTGCTCCCATCAGTTTTAGCAGTACCAAATTCTCGCCTAGCCATTTTAGACCTGAAAATTTCGAGCTTGAGCAAAAGCTGTCAAAAGAATATTGTATGTCACATTGCTGGGTTGACAAAATTCCATTCCCTTCATCTTCTCCAAGTAACTTAGCGCTTTGGCATTTGACTTTCCTTTTTCTCGAGTGTGAAGGTGGGCTATTATTATAGCATTACAAACTCAAGTGTCAGGACGGCACCCACTATTACGCATCTCAGAAAAGAGCCACATGGCCATCCTACTTTGGCCTTTCATTCCTATAACTGTTATCAACTTTGAATAAATGCCATTATCAGCAATATACCGGCGTTGCTTCTGCATCCATCTGAACACAGGAATGTCTAATATTTACAAAACACAAACAGTTGACTACATAAGTTTACCAATGGAAATGCCAGGTTCATAATCTAAATATCATTGCCTTCTCCTAAGTAATTTATTTTTCCAAACAGATTCAGAGAATAACTCGAAATATAGATTAACATTCAGGGGATCACCGATATTACTCCGGCAAAGTTGCTGAACCAGTTCTACTACACAATCAATGTCACATATGAGATTTTATGTTACTAACATGACATTATGAACTAATAAACCACGATCCCAATACAGGCACAGCGATATAATTCCTGGGGCTGTGGTACTTCCATCCTATGATTTAGTGTCACTGCGATTATCTTACTCTCAAAATGTTACACAATCATAAGTAAATCCTAGTACCATTACCAGAAAAAACAGTAATGTTACATATCCCAACCAATCTCTAGTCTCGACCCGAATAATGTGTTATCCTGTGAGAGACATTTGCATCTCACTACTTCGAAAATAATAATTCAATCATGTTGCACAACAACCGAAATTTTCTTACACCTACGCAAACAGAGAAATCCGAAGACATTATTTTGGAAAAAAAAGGGTTTGAACCCGACGTGAATCGAACACGCAACCTTCTGATCTGGAGTCAGACGCGCTACCATTGCGCCACGGATCCACTTTGTAAGGTGTAGTCAACAGTCAATAATTATTAATTTAACATTAATACTAAAATATCCGCTGTTTAGCCATTTCCAATATTAATACTAAAATTTAGTTGCTTATTACATCCCAGCGAGACCTTTCTAAACCTGACAATTTATATTATCAAGTTGCATTCATATTATCTTAGTTTAAATTTTAAATTAGAACCCTTTTAACTCTAATTTAATTTGAATATATCAAAAAATTTTAATTCTAATTTAGCTATTTAATGTCTAGTTTGCCTGACATACCCTAAATTAATTTGAAATTATCTATTATTTTTATTTTTCTGAGCATTTTTAGCATTTTAATTTTTTTTTATAAATTATTCCAATTTATTATTAATAAATAATAAAACACACGTTATAATATTTTATCTTATTCATAAATAGTCTAAAATATTACATATCAAGACATTTAAAACATGTCAATAATCTTACTAAGCAAATCATATTCTCACTATTGAATAATAAAATAAAATATTAAAATAAAAATAAATAATAAAATTAGTAATTACAATTGTATAAAAATATAATTATATACAATTTATAATGATTTTAATTATCATTGATACTTATCATTCAATGTTTTTTAATTTATCACTAACTAATTCTACTAAATTGTGTCAATTCAAATTATTTTTATACCAATTATAATACTATCCACTTTAGTTTCAAATCATATCAAACTGACCTAAAATAAATTTTGTGTTAAAAATTTTACCCCTACCTTGTGTTTTTGGTGTCAGGTTAACCAGGGTGTTGAAACAACTCTAGACCTTTCTACCATGAAATCATATTAATAAACTATTTAACAAAAATAAATAAATAACTTATACCAGATGTTTTGTACTGAATCTTTTATTGTTGTGATATGTAATAACTTATACATTAATAATCATCACATGCCATATTGTTGTGTAGTAGTCTCACTAACCATAGAGACACTCTTTGATAAGAGACCAACAACTGAAAGGATAATTTGTGTTTCGACTAATAGATATACTTCAATCAAAAAACATAATTTGTTAGTTAATATTCCTCGACAATCTTTAATGTAATTATTTAAGAAGTTAATGTTTAAATTTGAATTTCAAATTGTAGCTTATAACAATATAACACTTTCCCTGAATCTTATAAATTTGATGGGGAGAAAAATCGGAATTGAAAGATAAAAATTAATGCTAATGAGTTAAAAGTCCAGTCTAGCAATGTTGGTGAGAAGGAAAATTAGCACTTTAAGGCTACATTTTAGCACACGTATACGTTTATGTAGAAGAAATTTTATTCTTTTACATAAACATCATAGTTGTTTCCTATTTAAAGTAGAACTCTTGCCAAATATAAATAAATGAATTATAAGAATCTTGGAGACTAGTTGGCCAGGTGAATTCAACATGAGTTTTGGAGGAGGAGGTCAAGGCTTGGCATGAAGAATTATTGAAGACTTTTTATTCTTTTCCTTTTTAACTTATGAAATTTTATATTTGATATTTAGTTATTTTAATTTCAGTATAAACTAAATTTATTTACGAGTTATTTTGATGTTGTTTGTTACTTTGAATAACCATATAGTTTAATAAATCAATCAAGGTTTATTATTGATATTGGAAAATAAAAACAATAAGTCTTGATTAATATATTTGATATGACTTGAAAAAGAATACTAATAAAATTAGGGTTATTCAACCATAATATAAATAATTAAAGTGAGATTGTGAATAAATTAATTTAAATATGACTGGTGCAAGTAATATCAAAATACCCTAGATGTTATATATATATATATATTAGTCTATTTTTAGCTATTTAATCTTCTGAGATAATTTTAAATTAGTGTTCATTCGCTTAGATTTAATTTTACTTCTAACTTATTTAGTTTCAATAAAAAAATTTCGGATTCTTTGTTAATTTAAATAATAATAGAGTTAAGACAATTTTGGCATTTTATAAACAATCTTCGTAAGAACATTATTTAACTCACTACTGTATTATTTGAGTGATTCTATGCATTTGTGAATTTTACCCATCAGTTGTTTTAACGTCGTTGTCTGCTAATATCAATACCAAGTAGCTTATTGTTCATTTAAACATTATTTTGTGTTGTTGTTTTCTTTTCTTTTTTTTTTTTATATCACCTTTTTGTTATTTTTTTTAATTTTTGAATTTGTTTGGTTGTTCTTAATTTGTGTTATGTGGGTGTTTTATGCTATTTGGCATTTTTCAATTTTTATAATATTTTTGTAATTCGAATTGAAAATTATATATATATATATATATATATATATATATATATATATATATATATATATATATATATATATATATATATATATATATATACACATAAAAAAATAAGGGTTATTGAATTTTTTTACCCTAAATTGAGTCCACTTATATATTTATACCATAGTTTTCACACTCTAAACATTTTTATCACTTTATATGTTAACATACCTAAATTGTCCTTGTCTTCAACCTTACGAAACCAAACAAGACAACATTATTCTTTATTATGCATTGCATAAAGAGAACATATGTAGATATTTTGTATCAATATTTGAAATAAGATTTTTATATATGTTACATATGATCAAATATAAAATATGCAAAGAAGCAATGTCGATCAATTAACTATACATATTTTTATATAAAAGAAGCAAACAATATATTTTTTGCATAGAATATTGTAGAAAATATATTCTTAAGAATATTTCTGCATGCTTGTTTTTTTCCATGTGTTTTGTACATGCTTGTTTGCTTTTATGTGTTTATTCATGTGAATGTACATATGCATGCTTTTGCAAATATTTTCTACAAAAGCATACATATTTGTTTGTTTTCCCGTGAAGATCATATAATATATAACATAAGAGTGTATAGCATAAGAGTATTAGACATGTTTTATAACATCCCTCCCTAAAAGTACTACCCACCGAAGGAGAAATGTTACGAATTAATATTCGGAGCGTTTATTTTTTTTTCTTTTTAAAAATACTTTAAAATAAACGCATCATTAAAAGTGGTTAGGAAGTATTCCAAGAAAACTAAAAATCTGGAAGCGAACAAAAGATGTATATGCTCATATGAAGACTCATCTGAAAGTATCTAAAAACAGGGAGTAATCATATGTAACTGTACCATAATCTCAAAAAGTCAAAAGTCGATAAAAACATGCCACTGTATGCATGTAATATAAACCAGAGATAACCTGCTCCAATCGGATCTACCTACG